>NC_137441.1:7077500-8277500 GCF_964374335.1 Astatotilapia calliptera
TGAAGAACTGCAATAAGTTCTGCAACATGCTCAGAATTCCTGCTAAGTATCTGTTTTTGGTCCCACCAAAATACTGATTTGAATTAGGGTAAATTTTGGGGGGAAGTGCAGGCTGCACTTAAAAACTTCTTAACCAGGCATAACTACATGCCAGGTTCAGAAGCTGCACTGCCTCCCAGGTAAACGTTTACTGGATTATATCTGCACTGCTCAGGTGTGCTCAGAAATAAAGTGCACAGCCAACAAAGATGCCACAGTGCCCTGTACTGCACCTGCAGATCACTGAAACACAGAAAGAAACCAGGCTGGCAAAGATGTGACTTTCAGGTGGCGATTTCTCCTATAAGAGTCTATGAACTGTCGACCCTTTTTTTACATACCGTAGATGAACTGCAACCTTAATGCCATCTTGTTCAAAGACAAGGTTCTGTTAGCAAACATTTCCAGAAAGTAAATGCTCCCAACCACTCTGCAAAAACTTCACATCTGCAGGTTACAACAACAGTAACAGTAACTCAGGTGATTTCCCACAAAGACAATAACACATTAGAAGATAGCAATGTGGCAGACACCACAGGACATCTCAGGAGGTCCATTAGTTTGAACTGTTCTGGCAGCAAAGAGATGTCTACTTAATCCTGGTCTTAGTGTTGTGACTGCAAATTACCTGAGACTGGGTCAGTGAACGTCAGTGTTTGCTCTTAGGCCTACACTGAGTATAGTATGGTAGAGTAAAGAATTTAAATTGGATAAGTAAGAGTTTTGAAAATTAGACCTCTTTTCTCAGTGTCAGTCTTGTCAGTGATTTCCTTTCCTAGCTAAGAATCAAGGTAAATCATTTTCTTACTTTTCAGATGGTCCAAAATGTTACAGCTTACCTATTAACAGAGACATTTTATCCACACAGCCCTCAGTTTTGTTTTTTTTTAGATATGACTTTAACATTTTCGTCTTTGTTTTTAACCCATTATAAGGATTGGTTAATTCTCGGATCTTTTATCCTTGCACATTTTCATGGAATCAATGGGGTCCACAGGACAGATGCTCCTACATGTCCCAAAGTGATAATCAAATGTCATTTCAAAACTTCATTTTATTCTTTTCACATTTAAACAGTTTGAGCTTCATAATTTCTTGTTTTAATCAAAACTACCAGCTGAGTATGGTCTAGACTCCTGGTGGTAGTGTGTCCGTCACGATGGAGTTTATATTTACTCCAAAAAAGTGACTTTGAGTCTTTGAATACAAGAATCAATCCTAGAACTGAAGTGCAGATATTTCAGTATTGATTCGCACACCACAGGTGTGTATTTGGTACCATTTAGAGACAAAGAACAAACAAACAAAAATCAATTAACTCTGCTTAAAGCCTGAGCTTTAATATTTGCCCTTTAATTATCACATTGTAATTAGGCAGATTAATGTGATTTGCAAGAATAGGTGGGTATTAACTGGACTTAACTACATTGGCATGTCAAAGTTATATTTGGCCTTTAATTACTGCATTCCCAGAAGCCCATAATCAGTAATTTTATAACCAGGACACGCATTCAAAATGTCTAATTTAATCAAAATTAGGCTGCTTATGTCTGAGATGTCATGCCCCACTTATAAAAATGTTAATTACATCACCCTCACTCTTCATGCATGCTCCCTTAGTGGGAGGTAAACCATGTTTGGGACACCATTTCTTTTCATCTGAGAGTCCCGGCTTATACATATTGTGCTCAGCCACACACTGCTATTTGTTTGGCTAGCACTCATCAGCAGTCTACCTTTAGCTGAGGCATCACTATCCTTCCGCTTACACCCATCAATGCTCCATCACGGATCTGTCCGGCCGTTGTCAGCTGATTGTCATGCTGTACACTTCTTGTAAGCCAATCTGTCATGCACTGTTAATGTTTGAAGGCCATTGTACCGAGTGCTGTTTGCATCAGCTACATCACAAGAAACTGAATGATGTGACTGAGGAGTACCAGACTATGGATACTTCGGTTTCTTTGATGCTACACACCCTTTTTGGTTTTATTGTTTGAACAAATTAAGTCAAAGTCGCAGTAATCTTCTTAGCAGGATATGGTGTGTTGTGATGAAATTTGTAATTGAATCAGATAGCTCTACCCTGTCAAAACTGTTTACTGAATCAATATTTACTAAAGTTGATCCTTAACAAAAGAGAGCAATTTTCTCTAACAACACCGATTCTACAGCAGGTGTATTAAAAATGTCTGTGTGTAGACAGAAAAATTTAACCCTCAACAAGTCCTCCAGAATAACATGATATAATATATAATAGACATTATCCATGAACATGGAGAGGAAACTGTCGTGAGATATTACGCCCTGAACTGCCCCTGTAACTGTTACAAATCAAATATATTCACTAGAGTGAGTTTATGGTTCAGATTCCTAATGCTTGAATCGTGAAAAGAAAAATATTGATCTGAAATATGAATCAGTCTTTTACATTAAATGCAGAACATCTGTTGCATCCAAACTATGTGGTACAACCAGTCTGTGGTTTATTCTTGCGCGTGGAGTCATTGGTCCTTCAGCCAACCGTGGAGAAGAGCAAAGTTACAACATACAAAGAGTTGATGTGAGATTGTGTGTTAAAAACAATGAAAAGTGTCCACTGCAGTCACTGTCTGTCACGAGGTGGAAGTAATTTTTTACCCTCTGTCTTATCTGGTGCTTGTATTAGTGGATTTGATTGTTTTACATTTTGCATGTTTTTAATTGACCTTTTTTCTAGCATTCTTTTAATTTTGAAAGTAGTTGTTTAACTTTGTACCTATATCACCACAATTAACAAAATGAACCACACCAGGTCAGTACAGTACCACACAACAGGGCACAGCAATGAAATAGCATCAGAGCAATACAGCGGAGAATATAGTGGAGAAACTAACAGAACATGGACGGCAGTATGCCAGGAACGCTAGCTAGGGTTGGCTTTAGAGGTAGGAGGTAGACAGTCATTGAAAGCAGCCCAGGCTTTGTTGGAGCACTGATAGAAGCTGGGAAATGACTGGCAAGTTGAGTGCAATCCAGCCACGAGCAGAGTTTGGACCTTTGCTGGACCCTTGAGGTCGGTGTGCAAAGTGCAGGATAAGATAAGATAAGATAAGATAAGATAAGATAACCTTTATTAGTCCCACACGTGGGAAATTTGTTTTGTCACAGCAGGAAGTGGACAGTGCAAAAGTTATGACGCAAAAATTAGAATACAATAAGAATAAATACAGTACACAACTGTACAGAATAGAATAAAATAATATACTATATACAGTAGAATAAAATAGAATAAAAATATACAATAAGATAAAAATAGAATACGAATGCTATATACAACTGAGTAAAAATACAACGATGCCAGAAAAGATTATTGCACTTAGTGTTATTGCACATGTGTGGATGTGTGTGTTTGTTCAGTTAAAGTCTTTGTTGTGGAGTCTGACAGCAGTGGGGAGGAAAGACCTGCGAAATCTCTCCGTCCCACACCGTGGGTGCCGCAGTCTCCCACTGAAGGAGCTGCTCAGTGCTGTCACAGTCTGCTGCATGGGGTGGGAGACGTTGTCCAACAGGGATGAGAGCTTAGCCGCCATTCTCCTGTCACTCACCACCTCCACTGGGTCCAGAGGGCATCCTAGAACAGAGCTGGCCCTTCGGATCACCCTGTTCAGTCTCTTCCTGTCCCCAGCAGAGATGCTGCCGCCCCAGCAGACCACACCATAAAAGATAGCAGAAGCCACCACAGAGTCATAGAAGGTCTTCAGGAGTGGGCCCTCCACCCCAAACGACCTGAGTCTCCGCAGCAGGTACAGCCTGCTCTGCCCTTTCCTGTAGAGGGCGTCTGAGTTATGAGTCCAGTCCAGTCTGTTGTTCAGATGAACACCAAGGTACCTGTAGCTGTCCACAGCCTCAATGTCCATACCCTGGATGTTCAGTGGTTGCAGTGGAGAATGCTTGTGCCTGCGGAAGTCTACCACCAGCTCCTTGGTTTTACTGGCGTTGATCTGGAGGTAGTTCAGCTGGCACCAGTCCACAAAGTCTTGAGTCAGTCCTCTGTACTCCTTGTCGTCCCCATCAGTGATGAGGCCGACTATTGCAGAGTCATCAGAGAACTTCTGCAGGAAGCACTGGGTGGAATTGTGGGAATGGATGGGAGATAGGCAGGTGTAGAAGGAGGAACACAACGTGTCTCTGCGATTTTAATTGTGGACTTTTTAGCATTTGATGTTTTAGAGGCTGTGGTGGCAGTGACAGTGTACAAGATGTTTAGTTAAGTTCATAGTAGACACTTGCAGCCTCCATTTTTTTGACTCCTTGGTTACCATCCACCTTTCGGCTGCTCTCCACCCAATTTCTCTCACATCTGTGGTTCTGTATTTTGATCTTTGTTTTTTTTGTTCGTGCTTCCTCCATCTCCCTGTTCCAGCCCACTTTTCAACCAAGTAGCATATTACCTGCACACATTTGCACACACGTTTGGGACAGGAGCACGTTTGCGTACGTTGGAAACCTCCCTCTTTAGGCTCTGCATAGGAAATTACCCATGCCAACAGACACAACTATAGTACCATAAAACAAACATAATGTAGGAGCTTTGCCATTACATTCAAAGGTGTGGGGTTGTTAGTGGCTCAAATCAAATGCAAGAATTTCACCTAGAAGACTGGACTTCAATCCCCCTGGAGACAACCATTTTTAGATGTTTGCCAAGTACTTTCATCAACAGCTTGGTGAGGTTTAGGTGATTAATATTTACTTTGCTTGTCAGTTGTGGAACTTTTAGAGTCAGGGTCATGGTTACACCACTGTTACACTTTCTACGTTAGCATGCATGTGCCTGTTTAGAGCCAAGGCATGTCAGTTTTGTTATCTCTCTGCAGACACTACACTACACAGGTACTGACTACACAAACATCTTCCAAGCAGACTAGAAATAGTATAAGAACAACTATTTCCCTGAGGTGTCTGCAGCTGTCTGTGTGTTCATCAGCAAGGAAGTATAATCCCACCATAAGCCGCTTTCATGCATGAACTCTGGACAGTGTCAACAGAATCAAGTTGGGATATTGTCCACAGTTGCCCTTTCCCACGTGGCACATAACATCCACTGGCTTACTGTCAGTTCACCAGACAGTTACCTGCCCTATCCTCACATGGGCTCAGTCAGACACAGAAACTCTGTAATAGGGAGTTGGCAGAGTGTTTAATGTCCAATCCAACTGCATCTGACATTTGCGTTCTCACATGTATCCCGCTGGGTGACGCCTAGAAAAGTTCAGAGCTCCAGTGCACATGTGAAGATGGCTTTAGACTCTGAGAACAGCATGCCCGACTTTCTCCTTTGCTCATTAGAATCCTGGACATTAGAAGACTCTTAATTTACCAGGTCACCAGCTAGAGATAAGGTTTGGCTGTGCTTTAGCCACATGCTAAACAAGCACATCTTCAAATACAGGAACATGCTACGCTACTTTAAAAACTGAAGGCTCATATTTGTCTTTTGGCCTTAAAGTCTTTCTATTCTTCTCTTTTCCCTTTGGGTTTCATAAATAGGTGATCCTGAGGTTAACCCACCTCTGATTTAGTGGATATTATCAGGTTTAACTTAAATAGGACAGTCTGGACTAGTGAAACTGCTAATCTCCTTGGGTGCAATGTTTTAAAACTTTAAAGATTAAATATGAATCAAAGATAAGCCAACATATGGCACTACCATTCAGGAGTTTTAAAGCACTCTGCACGAGCAACTCTGAGTAATGCATTATGGATTAGCCGCTGTAACGCTTAGCAAAGAAACCCTTTCCCTTGATAGCGCTGTGCTGTTCATGCTATCAAGAACACATTATGTTGAATGCCTGGCAATTGCACCATCTCACACATGTGGGCAGTGCCTCAGTGCAATTAATTTCTATTTATTTTGTCAGTGTTGCGCAGCCACAAGGTGCTTCTGCAGTGGGAGCCTCTGGTGGTGGTATCGTCCCCCTGCAGACCACAGGCTTTCGAGGAACTAATGCTAATCTAGATAGAGGGAAGGGAAGACTGGGGGGGATGCACTTTCTCCCCCCCATCCCTCCACCTCCTCTTCTTTCCCTCTCTCTGTTGAAGATTGTACTGATTGTGCTGCAATATGTCGCATGACCATGGTCAGAGCTGCAGACTGGGGTGTAATTTCTCCAATGCTTATTAAATCAGTGGTGTATGCCTCTTGAAGCAGTGTATGGATGTACATGTGTTCATCACAGCAGTTTACCGCAGGATCTCTTGACACAGAACAAAGCGTGTTGCTCAAAAAAAAAATTAACTCCCTTTTGATCCTTCATGGCACATTTGCTTAATCTCATCCTATGAATGGGAATAAAACAACTCTCTGAATTTGAATTATCTGGTCATCTATTCAAAGAAAAGCTTTGATATTTATGAGGATCCCCTCATCAATATTCATGGCTCTAAACTTATGCGCGTGTACTTTTTTTGCTGCATTGCCTGTGTTTTTAGAGAGCGAATAATTGTTTCTTTACTATGTTTCTGGTTTGTTTCTCTCCTTCACTACATGTTTGTCTCAACAATGTTTTCCACTAGAGAAATTCAAGTGGCTTAAGGGTATTTTAGCATAACAGGATTGAAGTGAGAGGCTATTGAGCTTGTTTGACTGTTCGCTGGGCTGAGTGAAGGACCTGCCCCTAGACATTTGCACTACAGTATCCTGCTGACTTGCTTGCTTGCTCACACTGCCATAGAAACAGGGATCCTGAGTGCAGTGGAGGCTCATTCTGTTCAGGAGCAAGCAAGGGAGTGGATCGAAGGAGAGAGTGAGGGGCAGAAACAAAAAAGAGGCAAAAGAGAAAGAGAAAAGTGAGCGAGAGAGAAAGAGGGGGAGACAGTAAAGGATCAAGGAAAGGGAAAAGTGCGAGACACTGTCACTGGTGAGTACAAAGCTGTCACAGCAGATTGAATCAGAGATTCAAATCTGATGCTTTGAGCGCCTTTTTTTCCTTGTTTGGTTGTTTCTGACAAATGCTTGGATTCAGTGCCCGCTGAGGTGCTGTGAAACAGGTTGCAGCATGCCAGTTTGTGTGGGGATGCGAGAGTGTAGCACTCGTAGTGCTTCGCACTCAGTTGTAGACGCAGATGCAGAGCAGCAGTGGCTTTTCATTTGTTAATCAGTCTTTAATACAGTTCTTCGCTAAACTGCACTGTATTTACTTTTGAATAATGCACGCTGATATGAAAGTACTTCTCTTTTGGCAGCCTTTCTAACTATATCATACTCTTCTCTATCATTTATGAAGCACCATGTTAATATTTGATTACAGTGGATGTCTGCAGCTGCACTTTCCGCCTCTATCTTACGCACCTCTGCCCATTATCTTGCTGGCTGAACCCGGGTGAAAATATGGTGATATTGATTTGTCCTTTCCATGGCTTTTATTAATAATTGAACAGCTGAACCGGTGCTTTGTGTTCACCTGTATAGTAGAGGTGAGGAGAGTTACTCAGCTGCATAGCGTAAAACATTAAGTTGGGTCACTGCTTTCTGTGCGTGTGAGTGCATGTCTTCTATTTGTGTCTCTGTCTGCTTCTGTGTTCACACGCTTATGTCACTTTTGTTCTCTCCTTCTCGCTCTTGCTGGGTTTGATCAACGTGCATCATGACACTTTGATGAAGCGCCAGAGCTGTGGGGCTAATAGAGGAGAGATACAGCAGGATAGCCTGTGCCTCATGTCAGCCTGAGTAGGAGGAAATTGTGTTATTCTGATCAGCGTCTGCCATGTTGTCACTTGGGATTTAAAGTACTTCATCTGTGATAAGCTTTCATTCCTGCCTTGACTTTATTAGAATGTGTGTAAGGAAATATCTGCTACAGAAATGTACAACTTGTTATTTTGGGCTGAGCCTTAATCCTCCTTATGTTTATCTCTGCGGTTGGCTTAGATCCCCTGCCTCCCTTCACCTGTTCCTCCAGTGCAGTTATATATTATTCCCTCCTTTCAGTGGCAGCAGCAGCTTTGGGAGGCTAAATCAAACAAATCCAGCCAGACTTATCAGTTTTCTGCTGGCTCGTGCCATGACTGGACCCCGGTGGCCTTCCTGGGAGGCTACGTATATGTGTGTGTTCATGGATGTGCAGATATACATGGTTACAAAGACTGTGTGCGCTCGGGCAGGCGGTCTGAGCAGTGGTGACATGATTGTGTGTGATGAGGATAGCCGCAGGGATCGTTTGCGTTTCTTTGTGAGCGGATTCAGGGATTCTGGCATTTTGTCTTCTTTCCTCCCTCCTGTGACATGTTTTATGACTATCTTGTTAAAATGTCACTCACCAAGGCTGGACTGTAAAATGTCCCTTTGCGGGAGCTTAGTGTGTGAACAATAGTGCAGGGCGGTGTGATAAACCCGCTAAAGCACACAGCTGGGAGTACACGCCTGCAGGATGGGTGAGATAATACTGAGCTCTCTGATGTCCCCCTCCAGGCACAATTTGTTTCAATACAATATAAAACTGGGCGGAATTTTGACAGCCATCCGGTGTGAATCAATACCCCTGCTGTCCATGAGAGGAAACAATATTCCTCTTGTAAACAAGAGGATACGCCATCTGAAAATGATTGTACTGGTTTAGCGGAAGCACAAGAAAGTAATGTTAAATAAACCACCCAGGAAAGAGAAGGAGAATGCAACGCTCATGAGGTGGCCTTATGTGGCACCTCTGAAATAAAAGCGTCTGTTTGGCAGGTAGAGATGGGTTCAGATCAACGAGGCCATGTGAGTGCATTATACAGCCAAAGAGTCTCTTACCAAATTTCTTACCTTACAACTTCTCTTATATGTCTTTTTGCCTCCCAGCTAAGAAGACCGACTGGAAATGTCAGACTGCCTCGGCTGAAATACTCACAATATACTTGCACCCATGAGAAACAGGGAAAAAAACAAAAAAAACCCAAATCCATCAAGGTTTTTTAGCCCCAGTCCCAACGTGAGACCCTATCTGTTTCTTTAACACAACAGTAATATCTTCTAAACCTTGATTTATAGCCCTCATTTAATCCCTATAGAACCTAAGCTGTACTGGGTGATGCTATTTTGGCATTGCATGTAATTTCTAGGAGTTTGAGCTAATAAATATACTTAACACTTGCAGGAATGGCATAATAGTTCAGAAATTATTGAAGTTAGAAAACACTGGCTCTTGTATTTACCATTGCGAAGAAGGAAGATACAATTGCAACCTTTTACATTTTGTTTAATGAAGAATTATCCCTGCGCTTGTCGATACAGGCTACTGCTTCACATGGCATGTTACTCCCAAACAGACCAATCACAGCTGTTGTGGTCTGTGTCAAGGTACCTTTCTGGGAAAGTGCCCTAAAACAAATCCAATTTAAATCGGATACTTTGTCACAAGCCACTTGATACATTTACCAAAGGTCTCGACTGAAAAATATTGAGTTTAAATGGAGAAAGCGACTCCTAAAATTGATGCAGTTTGCTTGAGAGAAGATGTACTGAGCTACTCAGTCAGTCAAGCCTAATTCATATTGAGATGCTTTAACTGGGAATAGCTGGAGGTTGTGTTTCTCTGATAGAAAGAGAGACTTAAAGTTTAATAAACGTCTGTGACATTAACACCCGTATTGTGTTCACACCCTGTCATTTTCACTCTTGTATACAACTATTTTGCTGCTGAGCACAGGTTTGAGACAAACCCCATCAGTGCTGTTAGTTTGTGTTGAACAGAACACACTAAAAATAGGAAAGCTCAGATATTTTCTTTTATTCTGACACAGTTCTTTCAAAGTAACTCCAGTGGGCTTGCTGTCTGCTATCAGCTCATTCTGTGACCCTTTTGATTTGGTGTAAATAAAGTTCAGTGCATCATGCATGCACAGCAACTAGCAAGTAAAATTAATTGAATCTGCACAGCCCCCCGGTGAGGAGCAAACGCCATTTTCCCTGACAGGAAAAAGAGGAAAAAGAGTTAATGAATGTTACGGAGCGGGGACTAATATGAGGTGACACCCCTTCAGCCTTTCGGCCCTGCAGAATCTCCCTTAGTTAAAGTATAAATGTATTAATTATCCTTTTAGCTGACCATTATTTTCTTGTTTAATTAAATTTCACTGACAATTTTGTGTAACCTTAACAGTAGATGATGTCTTCTTAAGGCCGAATTTACCAAGTTTATGAATCACAACCTAAGCTCCTAACAAGAAAATGTGAAGACTGGAGAAAATAAATCGGATTTGTGCAACAAAGTTTTGTTTTCGCTCTTTTTAACCTTTCCCGTGATTCATCTCGTGAAGCATCATTTTTCTGTGTGCAATCCACAGGAGGGCTCTCGACACAAAAGCAGCAAAATCTCCCCAAGTGTAAAAGTATTCTCCAGTGAATAGTTTTATTATAAAAGTTGCCACAGAGTAACTGAAAGTTTAAACACTTAGTTTCTTCAGCTTGCTACAAAGAAGCTAAAAATAATAAATAATGAGGAGCTACTTTAAAACATTCTCAAACCTATTCCTCAACATATTATTGAGGAAATGTACCCATAATTACACTTTTTAGTGATCAAATAAATAGAAATATTAAGAGATTCAAGGCAGTCATGACTGGCAGTGAGTGTAACAGGTTTTATTTCATTAAGGCTCGGGCACTACCGAGTTCTTACTGGAACTCAGCTGTATCCCAAACCTTTGATCACAACCTGATATTGCTGCTGAATGCTGACCTCCTCCCCAAACACCACCAGCAAAGATAAGATCAAAACACCCCGAAGGCACTGTGTGGCTCTGTTTTTGTTCGGTGTAGAGAATATAAATTTAGATTTCTCCAAACAGTCAACCTAAAAAGTCGATACGTTTCTGCGTTGGAGGTTACATCTCAGAATGTTTTCCAGTACAGAAAAATTGACTAACGTTAAAAGTTGACTAACACTAACAAATTTAAACAGATATTAGTAATATCGTTGCATATGGTGCAAAAAGCTTCTGAACTGCATCTCCATTGCACAGTTAATAATCATTAATAAAGATCGGATTAATCAATGCACATTCAGAGAAGAAAAATGGTGTTAGCTGCTTTGCTGAGCAACAATAATGTTTCCTTATGATGAAACGTAGTCTACTCACCATTTTTCTTATTATCAGCTGAGATGTAATGCATCATGAGGCTAGTGGCTTCTGAGCAACTGGGTTCCAAATGTCAGGCCACGGTCGATTCAACAGCGTCAGAGTGATGGATGCATCATTTCCCCATGCTGACTTGTTGTTTGCTGCCATCATTTAGGACCCCAAGGCTAAGGTCAGGTCAACCTAAGGTCCTGCCCACAAAAAAATGTGATGTGGCATTTTTTACCAAATGAAGGTTAAATGTGATTTAATGTATCCTTAATAAGTATGTGAGAAATTAATGTGTCCCTGCTGACACCTACTGGAGTTGAGCCACCACAGAGATGGTTCTAGATATTCTGGCAGGTGTTTTATACCTGGATGGATTTCTTTTTTTAAAGCATTAGCATCGCAGAGGTACGGTTGAGATCATAATGAAGGCCAAGAGAGAAATTGCACAGTAAGCACACACTAATGGGCATCATTGCTGGCATGATTCAATTACCAGTAGGTTTCTAGCTACACTTTGATTTTCATGCAAGATTAATTTAATGAGATACTGCAGACCGATCACAGAGCAAATTCAGTATAAATGCTCTGTTTCTCAGACGTGGATTAAACCTTCTTTGAGACTAAAAACAATATCAAATGTCATTTATTTTATTTCATTTAGATTATGCTTAGGTTTTATCTATATTCAGGAAACCAGATGAAAGGGTCTACTTTAGGTGAACCACCGTGTACCAAAACTCCAGCTTCAATGTATCTTGGTATTGATTCTCCATCATTCGATCAAAAATGTCCCATGGGTATTCAATTAGGCTTCCATCTGATGACTGCAAAGATCAAAGCATATGATTTATATTACTTTCATGTTAAACCATCGCCCAGTATTGATTGGACCACTGTCATCCTGAAGGAGATCCCACTATTAGAACAGAAATGCTTTATCATAAGATGAAGGTGATCAGTCAGAATAAATCTGCATTGATTTGCAGTGACCCTTCGCTTTGAGAGAACAAGGCTACCCAAACCACGCTATGCATAAAGGTCACTGGATCCCATTAGAGTCCAGATTTTCCCTTTGAATCTAACAAA
Organism: Astatotilapia calliptera; assembly: GCF_964374335.1. Taxonomy (NCBI): domain Eukaryota; kingdom Metazoa; phylum Chordata; class Actinopteri; order Cichliformes; family Cichlidae; genus Astatotilapia; species Astatotilapia calliptera. The sequence continues at coordinate 7,089,720 of NC_137441.1, forward strand.
GTGATGCTATACAAATGGGTGATAACTTCTAATAATGATAGGTGGTTTCTGGCAACTTCTCCCTATTCTTAAGCAGGCTGAACAAACATATATCCAATTTAGGAAGCCACAGCGTCACTAATTTAGATATTACACTCATTTTTATTTTATTCTGTACAAAATATGTTATGCAGTGAGCTTTAGAAGTTTTGGAAGGTGGATTTTTCATACATTTGTGCAAAGCTGGGATGCCTGTTTCCTCCAGTTTCCTCTCCTGCAAACCAGTGACAGGCTTCATGTTAATGAACAGTGTCACTGGTATAGATCTTAACACTCTTGAAAGCCAATAAAATTATTTCCAAGTTGAATGAATTAAACATCAACCAGCATTTGGTGCTCATCCCAAATCCACAGTGAAGTTTTAGCATGGTATTATATGCAAAGTGTAATCAAGAGACAAATTTTTACCAGGCAATGCAAATAAAGGTAAATATGCACCAACACGAGGTGAAATTATTTTAACTTTTGAGAAATAGTTGTTGATGCTGTCAAGGCTAGCGGGGCAAGCCATGTGCAATTTAGTAATGGACCCAAGATACAGGCACGGCTTGTGATGAGAATGAGTTTTATTGTGACAGTGACGGTGCAAACAGCAAAGGAGGTGGCAAGTGCAGAACCTAAGATTAACTAAACTGGAAAAAACGAACAAAAAGACCTGAAACAGAGACGCAGGGAGACTCTGGGAAACAACACAGGATAAGGCAAAGGAAATAACGCAGACGAACCAGGAACAAGCAGGAGAAAACACAGGGCTCATTTACACAAAAGGGCAATCGGAATAAGAAACAGGAGGGAGTCACAGCTGGGATTAATTGGACATAAAGAGACAAGGGGAAGCAAAACTAACCACACTAACATAGGACATGGCACTGTCAAAATAAAACAGGAAATGACATGAACACAGAGACACAATACTAACACAGCACAGCAGGAGCACAGAAACCAACCTCAGAACTGGAAAATCTTAATCAGAATTAAAGTGAAACCAAAGATAATAACAATGAAAACAAAACCACTGAGTCCACAGACTCAGGACTGTGACAGATGCTGTGTTATAAATGTCTGCTAGCTGAGATTCTCTCACAGAGTGTGGATTCTCTTCACACCACTGACAATTAAAACTCAAGGACGAGCTTATTGCTGCCATGCATGAGCATCAGAAGAATTTATTCCACTGTTAAAGAGAAACAGAACTAAAAAGGAACAAGTTTGGAGAACAGTATGCAAAAAAGCTAGGACTTTGGAAAATATTAATGTTAGCAGCTTAATTTTAAGGAGCACCGATACTTTGGAAGGAAACAGTCATCCCGTTGGCTGGTGTTCCAAAAACATTTTAGGTAGCTGCTCAAAGCTATGCAGCCAGGCGCTAAGTAGCTTTTAGCCATGGAAGCCCATTTCCGCCACTAAAAAAAGAAAAAAGTATCCATAACTCAAAATTTCAAGTTATCTTCTCAAAATTTTGTCTTATCAACTTGAAATTTCGAGAAAAATAACTCGAAATTTCGAGTTAGCGCTGCCAATCAGTAAGCCCTACATGTATGATGTCATTTTCTTGTTACCTGGAAGGATATGGCACAGAAGAATGTGTACTCAAAACTGGATCGTGAGCTACCAATGCAACAATTTGGCACGCCAAATAGTAACGCCATGTGATTCAGCTAATAAAGCAAGGACTTCATCATTTGTGAAACCACGCTGAAAATACTCAGCAATTTGTGCATTTCATGACTGGCTATAATACTGGTAGCTTAGCTGTAGCATTTTTAGCTGAGGGCTTCAGCTTCCGGGTAACAAGGAAATGATGTAATTCAAATAGATTACTGATTGCCAGCACTAACTCGAAATTTCGAGTTATGTTTCTTTTTTTTTTCAGCTTTACTGTTAGAAACAAAATGAATCAACAAATTGAATAAGCTAACCTCTTAGCGAAAACTATTCTGTAAAATTCCATCAGTTCTTTTATATTAAAATGTTGTACTGACAGCGCCATGACAACAAACAGCCCTTATTATTATATATTATTAATATTGTGTAGATGAGAGATTAATAATATCTCTTCTACACATATATTTCTTTACTCTGTCTTTTAAGCAAACACTATTAAAACATCCATTACACTCAGCCTCTGGTAAACAATCAGACATTTTAATAGGCTCTTAAGAATGTGCCAAAACATTAGCATTTCCATTATGTTTCTCCCACATATTTTCCCTAAGCCTAATCAGAGACATTAAGAAGCTGTAGAGTCTTCCCACAGCTTCACATCAGTCACACCCTCTCCTCACATGACAGGAATGCTCCAAGTCGCATTTATTCATCATGATTAACAATGTAATATTTCAGGGCAATGAAGCAGTTTGAGTGGAGCAAAAGCTTTCACTGTGAAATACCAAACACTTAGAACTTGTGCTTATAATGGATGTAACACATCAATTTAAAATCCCTGGTGGTGAAAATTATTGAAACTCAAAATGTTCTTAAGCCATTTTTACAGGGCCAGGATGCAAGCTGTTATTGCTATAACCCTGGAAATTTAAACTTCCATATTGTGGCACGCAGGAAGCATCAGCCAAATCAATAAAGTTCCTCCACCCTCGTAACATCATAAATTGCCACCTTTTATTTGATAGCATTGTGCAGTCCACCTGCCCCACTCGTGTCAGGATTTCTTGTATTTGTAAAGCTTCGAACTCCAGCTGCTTTATGACATTGCTTTCCTCCACATCTCATATAAAAGAAATCATAACTACATACTGGAAATAATATTTATAGCCCTCTGTTCGGTAAAAATTCATTAGCTGCGGAGTGACAGGACAAGTCCCTGAGACAAGGCTGTGGTGGATGATGGATCAGGCAGGTCGCACATGTATCACAGGTCAGGTGGCGTGTTTCTGACTGACAACAAGGGCAATGATGAGGTGACGCAGTTTGGGGTTCAGGACACCTAAATGACGGGGAACAAATCCCTGCATGTCACTATACTGAGAACAACCCAAAGGAAAGAATAATGTTGGGTTTATCCCCTGGAATTGCTTCAGCATTGGAACATTCGGAATGATTTATGTCCAGTGCCAATGCTCAATGTCAATATGGAAAATAATGTGCCCATGTAGCAACGGGGGGTTGTAATAAGGTCTCAAGAGCCTGATGCTAGCAGGTTTGTTTATATGAGCACATCATTTACATACTCACCTGTGGCTGGACATTTTCTGTTTCACAATAATAAAAAAAAGTTAATATCCTGAACAAAATGTCTTCAATCATTGTTGTCGAGCCATAATGGCTCATTAAATGTGTTTATAGCCACCATAGTGAGGGAGAGGAACTGGAGAGACCGTTTTAATCACTTTATTGAGAAATTACACTTAGTTTTACATTCACAAGGACCACAAACAGCTGGGCAACAGTTATTAGTAACATACCTCCTCACAAGTGGCATCTCACCCTATTATAGATATATATATGAAGAACCACTTTCGAGGTCTCCACTCCTGTTTCTGATAAATTTCAGAGCTATCACAGAAGACGATGCTAGCTAAGCTAGCTGCATGTCACCAGCTGTCCTTTGATCACCCCATTGCATGATTCAGTATTGTTACTATTTAGCCATTTAGTGGGTTGAAAGCATCCTTTATCAGATTAATTTTGATTGTTAATCTTGCAAAATAATCCCATTTAGATTCTTGAGACAGTTTTTTTTTCCTTTTAGGTGCTCTTTATATAAAAAAAATATATATTGCTCTGTATACGTGTAGAAGACACTGTGTGGCTCTTTGGTCATGATAATTTGGTAACTAAATTAGCTTTTTTGTTTTTTGAAAAAAGATGGCATTAAGTTTCTTTATTAAAAATGATTTGATTAATATTTATTACTGTAAAAAACAAAACAAAATGGTATCTCTTACAGTGAACCTGTCAGCATCTGTCCACTCTCGGTTCAGTTTTTGCTCTCATACTGCAACTGATTATAACCAAGGAGATAACATCAGTGTTTCACGTGTGCCTGCTGGGTAGTTTTAACCATTAAAAATAGCAACAAATCGGAGACCAGACAAAAGCCAACAATGGGTTTCTCAGTATTTTTGGAAATGTGGTTCCTACAACTTTCAAAACAAGTAAAATTTTAAATGCATGATTTATTATTAGTAAAAGACGAATAGATAAATTAACTAATTAAGTTGAGCTTATTCAGTTAAGAAGACTTGGTTGCTGTTGTCCAAACACTGATGGGAGAAATACTGTATTCAGTTGCATTAAATATCTTCCTGGGTCTCTGTGTTTCTTTGCAGTTCTTATATTCACACCATCAAAATGAACTGAAGGGAAAAAAAAACACCCATCTCTCTCATAATATTATAATGTTAAATATCCATTCCAAAATAAGGCAAACTTTAAAAGAGACAATTGAATTTAATGAAGCAAATCAATGTTCATTTATGGTTTGCCTCTGGAAAGTCACAGTGTAGTCTGTGTTGATAAGCAATCAGTTCATTTGGCAGCGCACACCTTTCATCATTTTTCATCTACCAATTTGTATTTTCTATTTTTAATTCAATTTTGTTATTTTCTCTTAAATAGAAGAGAAGCAGGCCTGTGAAGCTCTGCTGTCTAGTTCAATATTTGCTCAGTGCAAATGGCCCCCCAAGAATAAAGGCAACCAGGCACACTGAAAGCCATGTGCCAAGAGATAGGGGATCCTGGTCAACAAGCAGGTTAATTGCATGATAGGACCAGATGTTAATACTGGACTGAACTCGACACAGACGGCCTCATGGGAAGCTTCCCCTGTGGCTTCCGATTGGCTGCAGAAAACAGCAAATGATATTTGACCCTATGCAGTATGTGCACAGGCCAAAATATATTGAATTCTGTAATGAGAAATATTTTAAGTTTCCTGGGTAGATAACTTTTTTTTTTTTAACTGTTTGGAGGAAGTGAAGATGCGGAGGAGAGGGGAGACTTCACTTTGATTAACTTCACACTTGTGGAGGAGATAACAGCCTTCTGAGTGGCTCTCCTGGGCAGATTATTGAGTGTGAGTGCTGGCATATTGCATGAACCCTCTGAAGTCCATTAGCAAACTCAAGTCATTACAAACTGAGACAGTGGAAACTTAAGTCTAGAGAACTGACGTACAAAAACTGATTGATGCTGAAAGTTATGATGAAAAAAATGTAACTGTTTAGACTAAAAAGTCTCAGAAAACAAGACTCCAGCTTTGTAATTCAAATTCAGAGGTAATCAGACAGGACTGCTGACACAGCTATAAACAAAATGGGAGCTTTCATGTTACTTCAGAGTTACAAATATTGATTTTAATATTTTATTTGGATTTTGGTGGATAGTTGGAGTTAGTATCGATAGTGCCACATGCCACTTTTTCCCTGAATTAAAGGAAGCTTGTTGGACTCGCCCACAGTAGGAGTTCTCTGTAGAAAGAGCAGGATTGAGGGTTGAAATGCAGAAAAAACTGGTTGGGCAGGACCTTTTCTTGGATCATTTATTACTGAATACAAACCCACCTTACATTCATTCATCTTGCAAGAAAGAGTGAATGTGAAGAGAAGACATGCAGACTAACTAACTACAATAACCACTTGCAAGTTGCAAAAAGTCAACACTATCGTAAGAGCATCATCATTTCTCTGTGCTTTCAAAAATAAATCACAGTATAAATCAGTCTTATCACCTGATGAAGCTGTGATAAGAGTTCAATAAGTTTTAGGTACACATGGATTGGCTGAGTTTAGAGAAAGACAACCACATCACGAAATGACGCATGTAAAGCAGGACCGAAATGCAGGACACAAAGACAGACGATGTGAAACAAAAGCAAGCTGCATAAAAAGTCTGTGAAGACTAAGTACAAAAGCTCAGAAAAAAGGTACCTAACACCACATGGGGATTCACAGAAGACATAAATAGACCAAGAATAAAGACTCGAAGTATAACTCATTAATCTTGCAGAAGTAAAGAGAGGATTATTTATACACAGAAGGTGATCAGAGAACAATCAACAGGTCATCAACACAGGTGAAGACAATCAGGACATTCAGGGGAAGACAGACAGGAAGCAAAACCAACACAGGACACAAAAGAAAACAAACCTTCAAAGTAAAACAGGAAATAACCAAAGGAGACTGAAACTGTCAGGGCTCTGTGTGCGGGCAGGCAGAGATGAGGATCCAAATGCAGGACTCGGAAAATGGAATGTTACTCAAAAAACCTCAGCTTTATTGCTGGCAGGAAAACAAACATGAAGTGAGGACGGAACACTGAGACCAAGAACACACAGGCATAATCTGATGGTACGACACGACACTGAGCATGGGAAAACACAGGGCTTATATACACAGGGTAGTAACGGGGGAATCGGCAACAGGAGGGAGACACAGCTGGGAGAGATCAGGGCTAACGAGACAGGGGGAACAAAGCTGCACATACTAACATCAGACAGGAACAAGAACCTTCAAAGTAAAACAGGAAACAAAACACACTTTACTAAGACACAGACTAGACAGAGACAGACTTGACACTGACCAAAGGCTACTAAATGATAATCATAATCACAACAGTATCAGATCATAAATCATAATATAGAAAAACACCAAGATAACTGAAACACCAAGTACCAGAGAAACATAAAGGAAAATCCATGATGCAAAAGTACCAAAACATAATGAACTCAAAATACTGGGTCCAACGGACCCAGAACCGTGTCAGAAACAGAAGTGAATACTAACATTTACCAAGGAAGCACTCAAAGGAGACATTGTAAACATGGACACAAGAAGGCTCACACTAAACGGGAAGCTAGAAAAGGGAATACAGGAGAAAAAAGACAAACCGCATTGACAGGGGGAGGAACAGACAGGGAAACACTGCACTTTACTAACAAAAACCAAGAAACCAAAACTCGTAACTAGAATAACCATTAGGTAAAATAGGAAAAAAACACTCAAAGATGTCACAAGAAATAAACCTTGCAGTGCACTAGATTAAAGAAATCAAAACAGGAACCAAGAAATTGAATAAAGACAGATATCAAAACTTCAGGCATGTGAAATGACAATAAAAAAGCCCAAAATGAAAAATATTTGCAATAAATTTAAAACCAAAAATTAAATAATCACTGCAGGTAGTACATCATAACCAAAAACTTTTCTAAAACCCTACATCATAACCTGAAATGCACCTCCCTAGAAATTTGTAGTCAGTGCAGCTGTGATTGGCCTGTTCAGCTTCGGCCTTCCCCTCTAAACATTTCTAGCCACTTCTTCTTCTGCAATCAGTAAGTATACATTAAACTTTACTGTCAGAAGTCTGCTTGACATCCTCTGTCCTGTACAGCGAAGCAAGTTTAATCAGAAATATTTTGGCAGACTAACTGTTGTGCGTCAGATATGGCACACTGGAGACATTACTCTTCAAACCTGACAAAGTGCTGTTTTTATTGGTCTTTCAAGGGGAATCAGTGTAGATGATTTTAATCAGCTTTTGTGCAGAGCCAGGACCTCTGCTCCCTCTTTATCAATCAGCTGGCCCTAACCTTATGGAGATGTCATACTGAACGTCAACACCAAGTGCAAAGTTAATTTAAATGGCACGGCCATGTCCTGAATGATTTAGTTAGTGTTACTTTGTGCAATTCTGAAGTTAAAACTCCCAGTGAGTGACAGGAGCACCAGTGAGAGAACTGCCACCTGCCACTGGAGTTGCAGAGATATGCAGAATGTGTCCTTCTCACAAGGTGACACATCATTAGCAGAGGCATTAGACACAGAGAGCAAACAGTAATAAAAATGCTGGGCAATGAATCCCATTCAGTAACTTTGTGTTTTGCACCTTTTTTCACTTTTTCAATCAACTTCTCATTTTGTACATCACAAAAGTACGGGCATAGGTTTGAATAAAAAAATATGCTTACCCGGTGCATTTAAATGCCGGTCCTTTGCAAGAATCCTTGTGAGCTTGTGATGAATTGAAAATGATAGACTCATCTCACTATGGTCAAACAATAATGCCATGGTGCATATCTGCCAACAACTTTGACAAAAACTGTATTATTCGATACCCTGAGAATGAAAACAGGTTGAAACTGCACTGCTGCTTTAAGGGGTTAACTTAATTATGAGTAAATTATACATGGCTGGACAAAAACAACAGAAATCTGATTATTTTGTGCACTGTGAAACCAACACAAAATTCTACTTTGTTAATATAGAATTTAAAAAAGATTTTAAACCTTTATATCCTTTGGAGGTGTTTGGAAATTATACATGCATAAGCTGCGTCCTACTTAATCTTTAAATGATATGGATAACTACAGCGGAATATATTTGGCGCTTTGCATTCCAGAGGCAAAAATCTGTCCCAAAGCAGCCGAATCCTCGAGCTGTCTGTGTTTTCACAGTGACAGGTTCCTGGACACGACATCTCTGCGGCGTATTTTGACAAAACTCAGGCTGAAAAAACAAAAACCACCACCTGCTCCTACAGACAGCTCTAAAGTATTTGGACACATTTCTGGTTGACAGTATATCTTGGCCCCACAGGTTTCAAACTGTCAACCATACAGAGTGATTGAGCTGACTATTGGGGGCAAATGGTTTTAAGTGAATGTAGCAGAGACGCGGCATCGCCCCAAATCTTTTGTCAGCTCTGATGCTTCTGACATGTTACCCAATATTCACTATTTTTTTCTTTTTTCCCACTTAAAGCACCCGAGCTCACTTCAGGGAGGAAAGAAACTAAGTGTTGTGTCTATAAAAGGTTCTGTCCCCTTTTGTCTCACTGCCAACACAGCTGGGTGCTGTAATTGTACTGTTACCACTGTTGCTGTAAAAATATTCAATTCAAATTAAAGCAATGACTAATAGGGGTATTATATTTCATTGAGGCTGGTTTAGACATTTTTTTCCCTAAAGCATGAGCATCTTTTCCCACCTTAGCGTGAAAAGATGCTCACAGAAAATGTGAGGGTGTTATTTTTTTCCCACAGTCTCAGAGTCTGCTGGGGCCTAAACTCCTCTTCACATGTGGTGTCGGGGCTTTAGGATTTGGGGATCTGGAGGATTATGGGATTTTCCGATTGCTCTGAAAACGACACCATGGGATACAGAAATCCAAAAATGGCTGAGGTACCCACATCAAGATTAGAGCGTATTATTTCACCCCTTAGGGAAAGCAGACAGGGAAGCTACTAGTGACAGCTTTGAAACAAGTGTGTTTGGGAAACATTTACAATTTAAGGGGATTGTACAATACAAAGCCTATTGGGGGCTAAAATCAGCTGTGCAAAGTCAGCTCACATTTCTAATTCCATGAAATGTCATTACCTGTTGTGTAATGTGTTCTTTCCCTGAACCAGTTTAATTTTTTCTGGAAGTTGGAACCATTAATAACAGATCGGCTTCACTGCTCTTTATGTTTGAGCTGAAACTAGTTTTAAAAGCTGCCGCAGGTTATTCAGTATTACTTGGAAAACGGTATCTCTGTACATTGTGGAAAGATGCAGAAACACATTAATTTGTCATGTCAGGTAAATACATGAAATCGCCAAAGACTGCTTTTTCTATCTTGTCATGAAGACAGAAGTTTTTCTGTTTTTCCCCCACAGAAATATCAGATGTCATAGCCTTGTGTGAAAGGCAGAAAAGATGAGTTATTTCAGTGTGTGGGGCACAGACAGCACCAGCACTCGCCACCATCCTCACAGACATCGCCCGAAATCTCGGGGGGTTTCTGTTTAAGAAGGCTTTTTTTTTTTTTTACCCCTGCTTATTCCTTTTCCTATTTAAATTCCATATTTCAATCTGTGTTGTTAACATAGCCACAGGATTGCTGGGATGAGGGGGCACAATAAAGCAGTACTTTAAATTCTGCTGTCGACTCTACACCATATGTTGCCCAAATCGTTACAGAAATAAAAGCTGTAATAAAAGAAAAAGTCAATGCAAAGTAACATTTTAGAGGATTTTCAGTTTTCTTAGAAACATATCCAGAAGGAAGACATCACATCTGCTTCTGTCGTATGGGGGAGAAAACAAGGACTTGAGTATGCAGAAGTAACATCGGGTGGGTGGTCCTAACTTCAGTCTACAGCTGTGGAGGGTAAATGCAATGTGTCTGCGTGCAGAAATAAATTCTCAAATTCAGGAAAATGTTAAAGTAAATATGAAAATACATAATACATCAACCGCTCCGCTTATTTTTACCAACCCTAACCTGTTATTTAGCTTTTTTTCTGCATCCCTGCATGTTTATGCATAAATACATGTTACTGACCAGAGGGTTTAACCTATATATTCATATATGCCTGCATTCATGCATTAACTTATTTAAATTCCATCTATTTTTGTGCTACATACATCCATAATATAATGATTCATATAACTTAAACAACAGGTTAAATTTCCACTGTGACTGCAAAGAATGAGTCCACTTTATTGTGCAGGTCCCTCTTCTTATAAAACAGGCAGTTATTTATATTATTCATATAGTTCGCATATTGTTTTGTTCTATTGCATTCATATTTGAAAATCTAAGACATCACCATGCTACCTTTCACTCACCGCTTCTGTGCTTATCATCATCCACCAAATACCTTTTAATGTGTGAATTTACTTAGCAATAAAAGTGACTGGCTATACTAAATATGAAAGAACAAAAACCTTCTGTGCAGTCATTTAAATACTTAAAGCAATGTATTTTTTTATTAGCAGGATGTTTTAAGATCTGCCAGCATGTTCTCATCCCAGGGTGGAACATAACTTAAATTTGTCAGACCCACAAAATCACCATTAGAAGGATGGTGGGGTGAAGACAGAATGAGTTAAAGTAAATCAAGTAAATCTAAACCATAAAGTTTTTAGAGCCTAGAAAAGGTTTAGTTTAAAATAATACTTTCAGTTCACTGAGACTATTGTTGCAATCTTACTCGCTTAAAAATGACAGAGCCATCAGCCTCAGTAATCCCATAATCTGCATCAGGGCACAACGGCTGAAGCCCACCTTCAATATCAATGAGCTACAAGGGCAAGAGATTAATTGGTTCTTGCAAGCAAACACGGAGGATCCATACTTTCTCTAGTTATTGCGTAACTATGGAAACCAGGTCAGACCCTTAAGCACATTCGTCAAATAAAACAAAAAACCCCTTGGGCACCGTCACAAAATATCTGATGAAAGGAAGCTTGATTCGAACAAGAAACTAGGCCTGTACTGAAACGCACACAGTGGCAGCAGAGAGAGCGGCAACCTGTTGCATGCCTCAGCCCTCAATGTGCTTCAGCTTGTGGGAAAGGGTAAGCATGCCACAACGATTTGAAAGCGCTCGAGCTGCATTCACGCAAGGCCCATAGTTGAACATCCTATCTTCCATACTTCACTTCCCTGCCCTTTTCACCTGCCCTAAAGCCCAGCTTTGGAGTGAGACTGAGTCAGCCGCTGCAGTATTGATTGCGAAAAAGGCGTCTGCAGCATGAAAGGACCCCAAAAAGACCCCTTTGATTGGCTGCAGGATAGTGAGAGTCCACTCTTCTTTGGCGTCGGTGTGATCATTAATAGTGCGGTAAACCCTGAGGTCAGTTTAGTCTCACGGTGTCAGGCGAGGTTGTGTCCAGAGGGAGTAATATGTTCACGCAGCTCTGCTCCATTACCATCTGTCTGGAGAGGAAGAACAATGGCTTTTCCATCACTCTCTATTCCTCAAGCAGTCATACCAGCTCTCTGTCTCTGTCTCACTATCACTGCTTCATTAGCTTTCTGCATTGAGTTTGTCACATCGTCTCAACACTGGCAGACAATAAAAGCACTCAGAAATTAGCAGCAAATTACTTTTGTCATTTCTATTTTTGTACCAGAGGCACAGGAAAAACTACCCTTCTCATTAACAGTGGTGTAAGATGGACGATTAAAGAAAAAAAAATCTGTGTCTCTATTTCTTTTTATACCTTTACCCAGCATGGCGTCTGCCATAGAAAGTGCAAAAGTTCAAGAAGTGACAGTGGAGCTGTGATAGGAAGAAAAGATCACTGCACAAACATTTCCTCAATAAGCACTCTTGTCTGGATTTGTGTTTTGGCAGACTTTGTCAGGCAGAGCTTGAGTCCAGTTCAAAGTCTGCTCTCAGCCAAGTACAGGAAGTGTCAAGTGATTTTGAGCCAGGCTGAAATGTGTTATTATGTTCCTTCTTGAACTGCAAGCCATCAGCCCATCCTGAATCCACTGAGACTGCAAATGATCTGAAAACAGAAAACACCACGACTGAAATTATGTGAGATACTGAGACTACAGGAATAAAAAGAGGGATCACATCCATTAAGGGTCAGAAAAGTTAATGTGTACAGCTTTGAGATTATTTTCTACTCAGAAATTAACTGTGAGGCAAAATGTGATGCAAAAGAGAGCATCTGTGTTTAGGACACTATCCCATTTCTACACTGAAAAAAAACCATGATTATTATCTGTTATTCAAATATTGGCTGTTTATGGCATTTGAATCATCACATGAGCCAAGGGGTGGAAAAACGGCCTTTGCTCATGTGAAACTTTGCCCTCGCCCATCATGAGACCTATTGAGGTCACCTGAGGCGAGGTGTGAGTGGGGTAGAAGCACGTGGGAAGGGATCTGTGGACTGCACCTCTGTTCAGTGATGGTCGTTCACAGTAAACACAAACGCAGTGGCCTCCTCTTCTCAGTTAAAAATGTGAACTTTGGCATCTTCTGACCCCAATAGGTGTTAAAAACCTGGCACTCTCCAAGTGTCTTCATTAACTCAAAGATGTCCAGTTGCCTTCTTTTTTCAAGATGCTAAGACTTTCTGACTCTTTTTTTGCAGTGATCAGCACATTAAGTATTTTTAAATATGTATCCACTTTTTTGTCATCTGTTGGCAGAGTATATACTTCTGCCTACTCCTTTTCTAACAAATAATGGAATGATATTTTGTAATGATTGTGAAGGCACATGTTTGAAATAAAAAAAATGAAATAAACTTACTTCGTGAAGTGCTTTGTGCTGCACACTGTTTTTACCTCAGATACCTAACAAGCAAAAGATTTCTTAAATAAAAGGTGCGGATTTGCAGGACTCATATTAAGAAATTTTTAACTACCTGCTAAGACCTCCCGAGATGACCCTGCAAGCATAACATCCATCGTTATTCTAGTTAGGCCTATCTTTGCAAGTCTTTAGCAATTTACAGCTGCCCTTGGTGGGAGAATAAAATTTTGCATGAGACTTTAAATATAAGTTATTTCTTACTGTTTGAGGATGAAGTTGAATCTACCTCTGTGAGCAGAATTAACAGAGCCAGCATGCGACCTTGGAAAACGTTAATAGATGCCGACTGGACAAACGTCTATCTTTTGCCAGTTCCTCAAAGAAGGGTTGTCTGTGTTTGTCTAAAGTGTGGTTGTTTGAAGTATCGTTTAGAGTTTTTCGTGTAGTTCTCTCTCCAGAGTTGAAAATGTGAACTTTAAAATACTTGAGTCTGAACTTTGTATTACAAAGAACTCATGTGTGCCTGCGTGTTTACACAAGTCACCTTGAGTAGTAGTTCACTGAAGAGGTTTTCAAACAGCGAGGCTCACTTTTAGATATTGTGTGTGCCTTACGGACCCCCTTATCAACACGGTCAGTACTTGGAGCTGCAGTATAAAAATACATACTCAAACCTAATATCAAATCAGAGCCTACAGGCATGATATACACTTATTTAAGTCTAATTCTAGTCGGGCCCTTACTCCCTCTCACTCCGTTAGTGTGTGGAGTCACACTTGAAGCTTATGAGGGGTCTCTTAAGTAAGGGGGTTGTAGAAATACAGCAGCAAGATTGGAGATGACCTTGTAATCAGCATACTAAGATCATGTCTACCACTTATTAGAAGATGTGCCTCGATTCAGTTTCATTTGGATGTTTTTATCATTTTCTTTAATTAGCCTATTTTTCTATATTCATATATTGGTATTTCTAGTCAATATTGGAATTTATTATCTAAAATATACAAAAATTGTGCATTTCTTTTTGTTTATTGCTGACATTCTTGAAATAGTCACATGCTTTACCTTCCCACAGTAGTTAGTAAGCTTAGACTCTGTGTTGGAGGGCTTCATAATCCACTTCCACTTTAGGCTATTTGGTCTGAAAAGCACTTAATGTGATGAATCCTTGATGCAAACATGTAAATGGAGTGAAAGTGTGTCGAGGGGACTGAACTGAATTTGGAGTTAGTGTGACTTTCCCTTCCAGAGGGCATTTTATATTTGTATTTCATCATAACTGAAAACCCTTAAACTTATCAAATATGACACAATATACACTTCTTGTAACCCTGAAACCTGACTCTAAGCCATGATGTTTTTATGCATTTTATTTAATGTCAGATAATTCGAATAAAACCTAATTGTTATCAGCTAATTCCCCATAGCTTTAATGTCAAATTACAAAAACGCAAACATGAATAAAGGTTTAAATATCAAGTAATATATTAAAACCAGGAAATCTTGACTTCCTATTTACATCCCCCAAAGCTCTAAAATTTAGTGCACGATTTTGCATTAAATGCAATAAATGGAGTGTCAAAATTCATCAATACTAACATGACTAAGACTCAGAACATCCCACAAACATGGAGGTGGCGCTGGGCACCAACTCAAATGTCAACCTGTGTTTGAAGATGTGTTGCTGCAGTGGAAAAGTTAAAAACAAACCAGAGTAAACATGTCCAAATGAAATTTCTTACCTGTCAACATATTTTGCAGCGAAATATCGTCAGGACAGACATGCAGCAGCACATCTCACTGCACGGTGCAGGGTCAGCTTCAATTTGCCGTGACGGGGGATGAAGACTCGGCAAACGACTGTCCAGCTGAGATGAAGCTTTGTGGGGAGCTGTGTGAAATTTCAGATGACATAGAGAGGCCAGGGCTGTGGACAGCCAAGAAATCCTCTTCAGGCATAAATCCTCCAGACTTGAAATCCAGACCGCTGCTTGGCTAAGCTATAAATTCTTCTTAGTGGACTCTCCATTTAGTTTGAAATTTTAAACATCAAAGCTCTTAATTTGTGCAAAACGGGGGGTTGCAGATTCTAGGGATTTTTTTCCATAACACTTTGGACAAGTAAAAAATGAAACATGACGTAAAAAAACAGAAGCTATTTTCAAGCATTTTAATTCTTTGTAACTTTATACTTCTAATGTATTTTAGAGATAAATATTAAAGTTCCATGTTTCTTAAAACAATTGTAAACTTTAAAGCTTATTTAAAAGAAATCAAAGAGGTTTATGGAGTAAATGACCAGAGAAAAAAAATACTGATAATAACTGATAATAAATAAATAATACTTATATTTTTATACAAAGCTAATAAGGATCAGCAGGTAAGGTGAGTGCATGCAGAAATTAAACCCACATAGGGGTGAACCATAAAATGTATATACTGTGTACATAAATACTGGACTGGCCTCGAAGTCTGAAAAGTGAAGATAATGTGTAAAGTGTCTTAAATCTGCATTCTTTCTCATGGCCAGCAGCTCAAGGCTCCAAAATGGGACTTCACAAACCAAAATGTGATGTCATTGTATAATGAAAACCAGAACTAAACAGCCAGATTTTAGAGAACCGCTTAAAGATACAAGAAGGTATTCAGTGGGAGTCAGCAGAGAGTTAAAAGGAAGGAGAACAGATAAGTGGGAAGACTAGAAACTGAAAGAGGTAAAGACAAGATTTTAAATACACAGGAGGAACTGATAAGGTAACAAGGAACCAGTAAAGGCAGGGCCAACCATCTCTAAGGAGGAAAAAGACAAGGACATGGAGTAAAAGCACCAGACAGAGATGCAGGGGAAATGATAAATGGACACAGACACAAAATTGTTTTTAAAAAATTCACTTAATCGTTTAAATAAACCTATAAGCTAAAATTATTCAAAACAGCATAAAAATACTGACTGCTGACTGCTATTAAATATAGCACATTAGCTGCCTGATTACTATTTGTATACTACATATGGTCTCTAAAATTAAAACCCTGAGTAAACAGAGCTTCAAACGCCTCAGGTTTCTTATAGAAAAGGCTGAGCTGGGTAAATATCAGATAGTAAACCGAGTGCGTATTGCCGCTGATTTCTGTGGTGTTATGTCGAGAGAAGAGGGGGGTTAGAGCATCCTCTGAGAGGCCATGAGATGCTCCATGGCACGAGTTAAATCTGAGCAATCACAGTGCATGGAAAAGAACACTCAGGCAAAGATTGGAGAATTGAAAGCAATCCCTGTCGAAGCACGTGGAAGACACTCCAAGCGTCATATAGTGAGATATAATTACTATAAGAAAGATGCCCCAAAGGGAAATTTGAGAGATGCAGCCTGTATGTTTCCTGTGTTTAGTAATTTTTTCCCCCCCTATGGTCCCTGTGAATCCTTGCAGAGTGCTTGTCAGCATTCCTGGTACATCTCCAGCTTTTTGTATGCTGCTTGTTCCCTGGAAAGCATTTTCATACCATAAAATAAATGAGTTTGACTGTGCCCGGCCGCTTTATCTGCTTCATGATGAGAATCCCAGTGGAAGGCTCCTGGCACCGTGGTCCTTTTCTCATGAGCCTTTTTACAAATGTAAACACTTTACATTGTTTGTTTTGGGTTTTTTTACTATCATCTGTCAGGCTATAATTACTTTTACCACTAGAATGAGTGTAATGTCATAGAAAATTATCCCCGTATGAGTTCACACTACACACATGCACACATTTAAATTCCGTTTACACTACCATGCTTCTCTTATCTGTTGACCCAAAGGAAGACAAATGGAGGTTACTTTAATATTTATGAATCTTGTAGTTTTTGCTTACTGTCCTTAGTCTTTCATTAAAACCAGATTTAGCACCAGGCCTTTTGAAAAATCATGTCCTAACCGACTCTTTCTGTTTCTCTGTGTCCTCTGTCCCCTCTCACCCTTGTGATCACCATCTGTTTATCCATATTGTATGATCCTCTGTTTCTGGCCCCCGTGGCTCGTCACCAGACGCTACTTTTGGCCTCCTGCTCGGTGTGTTTGTGGTCTGTGGCCTGGCATTCCTGGGACTTCTTACATTTGTCTCCTGGAAGCTGTGCTGGGTACCTTGGCGGACTAAGGCCCCCTTTCTCAGTCCATCCCTCAGCCCGCCCCTTGGCCCACAGCACTGCCCGCTTCAGCCGCCACTCTTGTTACCCAGCCCCCAGCAGACGCCAGTCACCATGGCAACAGAGAAGGTGAAGGACCCCATGGGCTCGATTGGTTTCCTGGAGGCTGCGGTGAAGATAAGCCATACCTCTCCTGACATCCCCACTGATGTGCAACTCTCCATGAGGGAGCATTTCCTGCGCCGCACACAACGCATGCAAAGGCAAACAACTGAACCAGCTTCCTCCACTCGGTCAGTCTCATACATGCATGTGCATGCAAATCTGATGACACATGAGACTGTCTCATGTGGTTATTTATAATATGTGTGCATATGTGGAGGATTATGTGTAAGCTGAATTCAAGACATGGTGTTATCTAACGTGGAATAAAGTGTGTAAACCAGGGGGAAGTCACTGCTACATATAAGGATTAACATTTTCTAAGTAATTTAATAAATTAGTAAATTATAAATAACATTGAAGAATACTAAACTCTGCCTCAGAGGCACCTCTCTCCAGCTTAAAATTACTGTCTATAAGACTTTCTTCAGAAGTATAAATATAACACAGTTTGAAGAGATTACTTGCAGCTTTACAAGCACAATTCCACGTTACCATTTAGTTAACATCAATGATTTATTATAGCTATTATGCATACTAATACATGGCCATGGTATAGTATTGTATGGCCTATTCATGCAAAAAGACAATTATTCACATTGAGAAAGGCTTTTTTTTTTTTTTTTTTTTTTTAAAGGGTCGTTTTACCTCGTTGCTAGGTGGTTGCTAGGCATGCATAATTTTGCTTTCGTGGATATGGATATAAATTAAATTTTATTGTCATGAAATTAAAGTTATAAGATGCTTTCATCGGATGTTATAGGTACATAAATGCTAAAACCAAGTAACTTTTGCCAGTTGATGGGAGATTACTAGGGAACGTACTAACATCAATATATCTGATGTAGATAAGAACCCTCGGGTTACTATAGGCAAAGTAGGTAAAACCCGGGATAAACTTTTCTCATCTTCTAGGTAAACAATTGAAACGATCACCAGTGACAACATAGGATACCAGTGATTGACATGTGGCCTGTTACTAAATACATTAGAGGGTTACCTAGGCAACTGAAACGAGCAGCTGTCAAACTGATGCTTGACAAGTGAATTTCTTCCAGTGTTCATGTAGCTTTCAGGTCAACTTAATGCCAACTCCTGATGGTTTAGGAGGGGTTGGCAGACAAAGAAACCAATAAAAAGACAGACAAGATAATTTTTAAAGGATAAGAATTTATGTTCACACCACTGGGGCTCACTGAGCTGTCACAGTACATTTAACTTTAACTTTTTACACTTCCTGTTCAAATTTTCCCATCAGGTGTCAGGGATAGGGATAGCTCCATACAACAGAAATACAGGCCTACTTACTGTAGAAATACAGGTCACATCCTTTTTTTAAGGCAAGAATGAACTTTGATCGACTGCCACTATAGCAGAAGACATAACGTGATACATTTGGTTGTATTGTGCCAACACTAGTTTAGTTCAGAGTCAGATGCCGAACACTCATAGACATCACATTAAAAAGCACGGAGTCTTGTCATTTTTTAAACCTGCATGTTAGTCGGATAGTGTTCACTTTGGGTAGCTCAGAATCTGAAATAAATGCCGTGACATGGTGAGACTGTAACCTTTGAAATTAAGAAAACCAAGGAAATGTCAGAGAAACCATATTCACGTGAAAGACCTTTTCATATGTGCTTGTCCTAGAGAAGGCAAAATTTTAAACTAAAATATTTTTAGTATAAAATATTTAATATTTAATTAACCGTGCCACCGTGCTGCCCTATTAATATTAGGGCAGCACGGTGGCACGGTGGTTAGCACTGTTGCCGCACAGCAAGAAGGTCCTGAGTTCAATTCCACCATCAGGCCGGGGTCTTTCTGTGTGGAGTTTGCATGTTCTCCCCGTGTTTGCGTGGGTTCTCTCCGGGTACTCCGGCTTCCTCCCACGGTCCAAAGACATGCAGCTTGTGGGGATAGGTTAATTGGATAATCCAAATTGCCACTAGGTGTGAATGTGCGAGTGAATGTGAGTGTGAATGGTTGTCTGTCCCTATGTGTTAGCCCTGCGACAGACTGGCGACCTGTCCAGGGTGTACCCTGCCTCTCGCCCTATGACAGCTGGGATAGGCTCCAGCGCCCCCCGCGACCCTGAAAAGGATAAGCGGAAATGAATGGATGGATGGATGGATGGATGGATATTTAATATTCTAAACCTGATTTCATAGTTTTAATATCTAAACCTAACTAAACAAAAAAAAGAGATAGTAATGTCAAAAACAAAAGTAATATGAAATTGTTAAAAAAGCAGTCCTGCAAATGACTAATTACTGTTATTTTTGTCTTCTGGTTGGAGGTGTTGTCACTTTACTATCTGCAGTCCCATCTTCCTTCAGTGTATTTTTGCAGGCTGCCATTTTTCATTACATTGTGAGATGTTAAACTGGTTATTTTTGTATTAACTTACAGGAAGACTTTCCTCACCAAATGTCAGTCTGTGACTAGTTGAAAATGAGAATATGTTATCATTTTACCACAGCTCAAACTACAGCTATTCCTTCCCACTTGTATTATTTTTCTCTTTTCTGTCCTTGTAGGCACAACTCATTCAAAAGACACCTGCCTAGGCAGATGCAGGTAGGCAGTCTAGACCTAGGAAATGACTACATGGTGGACAAGGATGAAAAGCCCACTAGCATCGGACGTATCCAGCCAGAGCTCTACCAACAGAAGGTCCCAGAATCAGAGGACTCATCCAACGACAGCAGCAAAAACTGTGGCAAGATTAACTTCTCCCTCAAGTATGACTATGAAAATGAGTCTCTCCTTGTCAACATCCTCAAGGCAGTAGACCTGCCAGCCAAGGACTTATGTGGCACATCTGACCCTTATGTGAAGGTCTACCTGCTGCCCGACCGCAAGAAGTTCCAGACTCGCGTCCACCGGAAGACACTCAACCCCACATTCAGTGAGAGCTTCCAGTTTCCTGTGCCTTATGATGAGCTGGCCGCTAGAAAGCTCCATATGAGTGTTTTTGACTTTGATCGATTTTCACGGCATGATATGATTGGTGAGGTGGTGATGGAAAACTTGTTTGAGACGTCAGACCTCTCCAGGGAGACAAACATATGGATGGACATCCAGTATGCCACCAGTGTAAGAATCTATTGACTTTTTAAACTTTTCTATTAGAGTCTAAGTCAAATGAGTAATAAGTAAATGAAAGTGATGTGATATTAAAGAGTCTGACAGAGAGATACACATCCTTTAGTTTATTTAAACATTCACTGCCCACTTCATTTGATAAACTTGCTCAGTTGCTTATCAATGCAAATATCTAATCAGTCAATAACAAGTCAGCAAATTAATACATTTATGAATACAGACAAAGGAAGATGACCAAGTTAAAAATGAGCATTAAAACTTGGAAGAAAGATGAGTTTTTAATGTGGTTGTTGGTGCCAGACAGGCTGACTGTTTCACAAAGAATTCAGGCAACTGGTGGTGCAGTGGTATGGGCAATATTTTGGGCTGCTTAGCACCAACTGAGGATTATTTAAATGCTACAGCCTACCTGAGTATCCATTTGGACATGGACATGAAAACCATGATGACAATGTAGGACATACAGGGAGTGCAGAGTTATTAGGCAAGTTGTATTTTTGAGGAATAATGTTATTATTGAACAACAACCATGTTCCCAATGAACCCAAAAAACTCATTAATATCAAAGCTGAATGTTTTTGGAAGTAGTTTTTAGTTTGTTTTTAGTTTTAGCTATTTTAGGGGGATATCTGTGTGTGCAGGTGATTATTACTGTGCATAATTATTAGGCAACTTAACAAAAAACAAATATATACCCATTTCAATTATTTATTTTTACCAGTGAAACCAATATAACATCTCCACATTCACAAATATACATTTCTGACATTCAAAAACAAAACAAAAACAAATCAGCGACCAATATAGCCACCTTTCTTTGCAAGGACACTCAAAAGCCTGCCATCCATGGATTCTGTCAGTGTTTTGATCTGTTCACCATCAACATTGCGTGCAGCAGCAACCACAGCCTCCCAGACACTGTTCAGAGAGGTGTACTGTTTTCCCTCCTTGTAAATCTCACATTTGATGATGGACCACAGGTTCTCAATGGGGTTCAGATCAGGTGAACAAGGTGGCCATGTCATTAGTTTTTCTTCTTTTATACCCTTTCTTGCCAGCCTCGCTGTGGAGTACTTGGACGCGTGTGATGGAGCATTGTCCTGCATGAAAATCATGTTTTTCTTGAAGGATGCAGACTTCTTCCTGTACCACTGCTTGAAGAAGGTGTCTTCCAGAAACTGGCAGTAGGACTGGGAGTTGAGCTTGACTCCATCCTCAACCCAAAAAGGCCCCACAAGCTCATCTTTGATGATACCAGCCCAAACCAGTACTCCACCTCCACCTTGCTGGCGTCTGAGTCGGACTGGAGCTCTCTGCCCTTTACCAATCCAGCCACGGGCCCATCCATCTGGCCCATCAAGACTCACTCTCATTTCATCAGTCCATAAAACCTTAGAAAAACCAGTCTTGAGATATTTCTTGGCCCAGTCTTGACGTTTCAGCTTGTGTGTCTTGTTCAGTGGTGGTCGTCTTTCAGCCTTTCTTACCTTGGCCATGTCTCTGAGTATTGCACACCTTGTGCTTTTGGGCACTCCAGTGATGTTGCAGCTCTGAAATATGGCCAAACTGGTGGCAAGTGGCATCTTGGCAGCTGCACTCTTGACTTTTCTCAGTTCATGGGCAGTTATTTTGCGCCTTGGTTTTTCCACATGCTTCTTGCGACCCTGTTGACTATTTTGAATGAAACGCTTGTTGTTCAATGATCACGCTTCAGAAGCTTTGCAATTTTGAGACTGCTGCATCCCTCTGCAAGATATCTCACTATTTTTGACTTTTCTGAGCCTGTCAAGTCCTTCTTTTGACCCATTTTGCCAAAGGAAAGGACGTTGCCTAATAATTATGCACACCCGATATAGGGTGTTGATGTCATCAGACCACACCCCTTCTCATTACAGAGATGCACATCACCTAATATGCTTAATTGGTAGTTGGCTTTCAAGCCTATACAGCTTGGAGTAAGACAACATGCATGAAGAGGATGATGTGGACAAAATACTCATTTGCCTAATAATTCTGCACTCCCTGTAGTAAATGAGGGCACAGTCTATCTAGTGCAGGGGTGTCCAATTCCAGGCCTCAAGGTCCTGCAGGTTTTAGATGTGTCCTTGATCCAACACAGATGATTTAAATGGCTAAATTTCCTCCTCAACATGTTTTGAAGTTCTCCAGAGGCCTGGTAATGAACTAATCATTTGATTCAGGTGTGTTGACCCAGGGTGACATCTAAAACCTGCAGGACACCGGCTCTAGAGACCTGGAGTTGGACACTCCTGATCTAGTGGATTCTTCTTAGTAATATTTACATATATATCTCCCTTAGTTCAAATTACTGGCACTGTGGCATTTATAAAGTAAAATATAATACAACTGTGACTAAATCAAATCTTTTTTTAATTTTAAATCTTCATCACAGTTCAATCAAGATGCAAATGTAAGATTGAAAAATGATAGAATTTAAAATGAGGCGCACTACCGGCTTCTGGATGCTCATATTTCACCTCAGTGCTCCATCAAAACAAATGATCTGATTTCCTTGAGAAGCTCTCTGTATTTATGGTCATGCTCCACCATCGCTGGCAAATATGGCTCAGAATGCTTAAAACCTCACTACATTTTAGGCTAATACATAAATTAGCAGCAAGAAATCATTATTCCCCAGCAGATCCTTGAGCTTCAAAGTGAAGAATAAAAATTTATGTAAAGCCATAAAAGAATATTTTTGACTCACTGCACACTCATGCAGGCATTTTTCTATTGACTTTGTTACTTGTTGACAACATCCAGGGGCCATTTTTAGGAACAAATTGTTTGTGTTAGGTGCCTCGGACCCTTCATCATTTTATCACCTCGTCTGAGCCCTCACATCTCTCATAAGCCCCACCCCCACTCTTGTTGGACTTCTTCAGGGGTTGTTCAGTAATCTCAACATTATTGCTTAGAGGGCAGAAAAGCAAGGAGCCTTCTCCTTGGCACACAAACTTTATTGAACCACCAAATGATTTTACGACAAAATCCCTTGCTCGTATTAAATTCCAGATTGGCAACATAAAGAAGGCACAGATGGTGCAAGGATTTAGTTAAAACAGAAAACAAATACAGTATGATGTAGTGTTCGATGTGAGACTGTGTACAACACTCTGCAGCTTAATGAGCGGAAAAGACAGCAGTATTGAGCAGAGTGAGGCACAGCAACAAAAAATAACCAGCAGCTCTTCTCTCTTCACAGATCAATGAGCGATAGTCATCAATAACATCAACCCACAAGCGTGACTTTTATAAAGAATCCAGAGGAGACCAGATACTTAGTCACTTCAGACTATTTCTCATGTGTGTTCAGTGTAGCTATTCTGGGAAGGTCTTTAAAGGGCTGATAAGTAGCATTATTTATTAGCTCTGACTGGGACTGAAAGCCAAATTCGTTGTAATAAAACATCGTTATGGTAGAATATGACAAGAAAGTTGTTTAAATTATTTAGCCTCAATTCAGTTTTATTTTTATATTACCACAACACTGTGCTTTATATAGCAAAGTAATGACAATATTACAAGAGGGACTCCATTGGTCCGAGAATCCCCTGTGAGCTAGCAAATGGCAAAGGTAAGAAGGAAGTCCTCACTTTTAACAGGGAAAGCCCTGAAATAGGCTCAGAGAGAGGCAGCCACATGCCTCAACCCCTAAGAGCTGACCTTTTGGGGTTTGAGGCGAAAGAGAGAAAAGAGGAGAAATGAGAGAACAACAAGACAGCAAATAAAAGCACAAGACTACACTCACTGGCAACTTAGGCATTTAGGCATGTAGACATATTGAAGTTCACCTGGTGGAACTTTAAATGAAACTTCAGAAGAAAAGAAAGATAATTTTATGGATTTGAATGTGGTGTGGTTGATTGCTGATCTACTGGGATTTTCCACACGGGGTCTACAGACAGTAGTTTGAGAAAGAGAAAATATCTATTGAGCAGCAGTTCTCTGATGCCAGAGGTCAGATGAGAATAGCTAGACTGTGTTGAGCTTATAGGAAGGCAAGACTAACTTAAATAACCACTTGTTAAAACCAAGGTAGGCTGAAGAACACACATCTATGCCATGGAGAATTAAGGCAGTTCTGAAGGCAAAAATCAGTGGGTCCAACTTGTAGTCCATTTTGTATTTCAGTAAAATATAGGGTCAGGTCCTGCTGTTCAGCAGAGCATCAAGAGTGATGATGCATAGTAATTATCGTCAAAGCTGCTTTTGCAGTGACCAGAATCAAGTCATTAGAGCCTCTTATTTTTTTGTTTGGGTTTCTGGCAAAGTGTGAATTACCAAAATTACAGAGGGGATTGCCTAACATATGAAACGAGAAAAGACTGCCATGTAACCCATTTATTTCAACAAAGTAACTGTATTCTAATTATCACCTATTTAAGGGGTAACTGTAACGGAATACAGTTTTTGCATTTTAAATACATAACACCGGGACATGTATTCGGTGTCAGACATGTTTGCATTGCTAAAAAAATTCATTTGGTTTAATCTAGAGGTGGAGCTGAAGGAGGCTGAGCATGATGAACATGGGCATGCACCCTGACTTGTTGTGAATTCTTCAGACAATTCGCATTGCATTTTCCCAGTTTGTGGTTAATAGTTCTCACCGTGGTTTGCTGGTGTCCCACAGCCTTAGAAGTAGCCTTATAAGCCTTTCCTGACTGATAGATGTCAGATACTTTGTTTCTCTGCTGCTTCTTTGGATGATGTGTAGCTTTTTGAGATCTTTAAGACTACATCACTTTGTCAGACAGATTCTATTCAAGTCATTACTTGATTCAATAGATCTGCTAGCAATCAGGCTTGGGTGCAGCTAGTGAAACTCGACTTAGCTTTTTTTTTATGTGGTTAATCACTAAAAACTGGATTTTCTATTTACTCGGGTTATCTTTGTCTAATATTAAAACATATTTGATAATCTGAAGCATTTAAGTGTCACAAATGTGCAAATAAATAAGAAAACACTCAATACCTTTTAACAGTTCTGTACCTAGAAGCTCAATCTGATATTTTTGTACCAGGGAGCTGGCGTGTTGAGTCTGACTGAAGTGGATATTTGGTTTCTGATATGCTCATCTGGGTGATCTATAAAAGTTGAGTTCTCCATTACACGTGTCAAAACAACTTTAACCGAGTGCTCTAGTTTAACATCTTATCATTTGCCAATTAGCACCAAGTCTGAGAGTGCAGTCTCATAGACCAAAGCACTGACCGAAAATGAAAAGTTCAGTAATCACCGGGATCATTCTAGGCCTTCAAATCAGTGGTGATTTCCCTTCTTTTCATCCGGCCATCATGAGGCTTTTCGCTTTGAGCAAAACATCTAAACAGTTTTTTGATTGATCGCATGAAAAAAACTTTAAGGCTATCCATCCAATTGTTCTTTAGAGAATTTAATGTGCACTAAAGAGACACTTGGACTTAAAGTGCCAAAACACGCCTGAGAAATTATTAATGCAGTGCAGATGTTACTGACTGGCACCAAAACAGCCTGCATTTCTACAAGAACAATCAAAGTGTCACTTTATGCTTTTACAACGTCTGACACTTCTGCTGTGCTCTCACATTATGGCTCAACCTTCACACCCTTCAAACAAAATCCCTCACATCGGCAGCGCAGAAAGCCAAATCTCAGCTGTATGTCTGAGGAGACGTTAAGACTGCAGCGCTCAGACAGACGTGTTGGGATTTGCCAATCAGTGCTGTTCTCACTGAGCTCATTCAGGGTGATTAGGGGTCTGTTTAACCTTAATACTCTTTTGGCTAATAACTCACATTGGACAGATAACAGGACACTCATTCTTCTTGAGACTATTAGCTCAGCAGGGACTCAACGCAGGACTGTCAGCTGTGCTTAGAAAGTTTTCGACTATGAGAGCTCTTATTGGTGCAAACCTGTTTTTAAGACTGATTCACACTTTGATTGCGTGTGTAATTGGGTTACATTTCATTGGAACCCTAATATGTGAATTGGATGTACTCTGTTTTAATTTATTGCCATTGGCAATGATCTGGAAACATCTAAATTCTGACAGCGGTGAAAGATTCAATTCTCTTTGGCAAAGTAAATACTCGTCTTCTGTTGCCGTTGATACCAGACAACAACAACTCTGATGATGGATGTCTATGGAGGGGAATGATGGTGATCAGGTCACAAATATGATCCAAAACGTAAACTATACATTCATTAAAAACATACAGATGCATGAGATGTTGCTACTTCCTACATCAGTGCAAGAGTGAGATCGTCTGTGGCTGCTCCTCCAAATATGGTCGCATGTGTCTGTAACTTCATTTAGCTGTTTATCTTGTTGTCACATTTTGGGACTCTTTGCAACATATTTAGCCTGTTACCACATGTATTAAATAGGTGGCTTCTAACAATACTTTTGCGATGGGGCGTGGTCTGAGGCGTGGCTGCGAGGGTGGCGGACACTCCTGGACGGCATCCGCAATCACGCCTCGCCGGCTTTAAAGTCTATATTGGGTCTTGAGTTTGTGTTGTTGTTCATGTGTGTGTTTGGTTGCGAGCTGAAAAGCTGCAGCCGTGTTTGTAACAGCAACCATAAATAAAAGAAGTATGCTGAAAAGCATGGAAACTTTGTCGGGTCTGTCGTGCCCAATCCTGGGTTTTGGCACCACTGTAATAAATCCACGACAGACCCGACCAAGTTTCTATGTCCAGGTGCGTCCGCCTCCCTTGCAGCCACGCTGCAGACCACGCCCCACCATAACTTTATTTAAAGATATAACACATTTTTGGGCCAGCTTGAAAGAAAGGCACATGCAAAATGTAAAAGTGAGATCAGAGGTCAAATGTGACCATACACCAGTATCTTTTTCTAAATAGGCAGTAACATTTTAAGCATTGTTTCAAAGATGAAGGAGATTTTTTTAGGAAATCGTATTTGACATTTAGGAAGAGGTCAAAGGTCCAAGGTAATGTTATATATCATCCTCTATGCCTATATGTCGTCAATACAAACAACGGCATATAGGCATATCTATATATGCATATATAGGCATATATGCCTTAATTAAAGCATAATTATGCTTTAATTATAAATTATGCTTTATAATTAGCTGAAACTGATGAAATGTTGTGGTGCACTTAGAGAAGACTGACGAAGAGAACAAGAAAGGAGTTCAAACACAAGTCTTGATTTTAAATATTTCTTTTTGATATATTTAAGGTCCATTGAAGCAAACAAAAAAAAAACATTTGCAAAAAGTGCAAACATTTCAGTCTGTGTTGTGCTTTCCTCAGTGTAAAATGAGCCATGCACCATTAGTCACCCCATATGTGGCTCACTCTACGGGTGACATTGTTAATAACTTGGGCTTTGATTGGACACAGATGAATCCAACTACCAGCTGGTAAGGTCATACCAAACACATTAGAGTAATATAATTCTGAAACATTAGCACTTTCTGGTGCACATAATAAAACACTGGAAATGAGATCTACATGTACAGATAAACAGAAAGCGGGTCAAATCTAATCTGTTTAACTAATTTTATAGAAAAATGCACTTGACTCTCAAATTAATTTGTCTCCTTGTGAACCTGTGGCATTGCCTCAATGTTGGGTGGAGTCCCACTCTTTACTCCAAAAATAAAAGAGTCAAGAATCTCTTTGCACATGTCAGATACAGTAAATATGTACTGGATTTTTCTATAATTGTACAGATGTAAACATTTCAAAATGATGAACGTCGTGCAAGTCGTGCAAAATACAGAAGACATGTTTTCTGCTTTCTGGGTTTTCATTCACTGAATAATTCACAACTGTTTTTCTCATAATCGTTTGCAAATGCAAAGTCAGAAACTGATCAAAGGCTTTTTGAAGTTCCACTAACATCTCCTTTAGAGATGTCTGGCCTTAAACTTAATGCAGGGTGGACCCTTTTGGCCTTGAATAACTGCTTGAGTAGTGTAAAATGTATGCAGAGGAATATAGAACCATGGCAAGCGATTAAATATTGACACGGATTGCAATTAGACTTCAAGGTGGCTGTAGAGTCTAAGTAAGCTCTTTTATAATGTAACAATCAATTAAGAAATGTATAGTATTATGTATCTGTCTAGAAATTATTAGCTTCTTCCATCATGCAAATTAATCTTTAAGGTTCCTTGCTAGTGCTTACAGTTCCCTTTTGGGCAGTGCCGTCTTTGTTTCAAATCCAACTGCAGTTTCATATCCTCACATCTCTCTGCTACCTCAGTCTAACAAAGAAATCTCATCTTAAAGACAGAGGAACTCTAAAGAAAATGCAGGCAACCCTCCAAACTGCAGTGTACTTTATGATAAAAGTATATGCTGCATTAAACCTGAAATGGATGGTGCAGAGATTCAAGAACAGAAGCACAATGCAGCTGCTTTTTGGTACCAATAAGGGGAAATATTGCATTATTTTGCATCAAATTGACTCTTTAATGCATCTTTGTGTGTAATCTGTGCTCTAAATAGATAGCTAGTCTCAGCTGTGAGACTAATCGGGGCATCAGATATCTTCAGAATCTTCAGAACAGATAACCCAGTAGTGCATTATGCAGTCCTAGCTTCACTCAGTCTAAGTGCTGTAGTGGTTACAAAGAGCCGACTTTAAACAAAATATAAGCATTGATCCCAGAAACAAACCTTCAGTAAGAGACATAATGTACATCACTTCTCCCTGAATCGAAGCACCGGGCTGAATGTCAACGTGAAACTAAAAGAGATTCTTTTTTTTTCATCTGTGCTCGTGTTTGTTTTCCCGCAGGAAAGTGTCGACCTTGGAGAGATCATGTTTTCACTATGCTACCTGCCCACTGCAGGCAGACTCACACTTACTGTCATCAAGTGCAGGAACCTAAAGGCCATGGACATCACTGGATACTCAGGTGTGTTGTGTTGTGCCTGCACTTTCAGCTGCACTGACTCAAAATGAATGGTGCTCCTTTGAGAATCCAATTGTGAGCATGTCAAATTAAATAAACAAAGGAAAGCTCTCTCCCTAATGCTGCGTTCTGTTTATATCAGCAAATATTAATAAGCAGCACTTGCAATATTAAGACAATGTCAGCAAATAGTTTCAGGCGGTGTGTTTATTTTAATGTCCCGCTGTTCCACTTTTTCTATTAAACATTTTCCCTATGAAACGTGACATTTATTACACGTTAAATGCCAGGCTTTAGGTGTAATTCGGAGTGAAAGAGGTAATTTTCTTCCAGTTTTAAATGACATTTAAATTTTTTTTATGTTATTCACAATTTTAATCCTTGGAGTTTTCGTGGATTTAGCTGACTGCCATTATCTCGATTTACTGAACCGTGCCTTTAAGTATATCGGGCTGTATGCTCTGGCTTTTTTAAGGTGGCTTACATCTGATTAGTGTAGTATAATAACTCATGCAAAGTGATTTATTACTAACAGATGAAAATTGAAATCAGCATTCAGGAGACTCTCTCAGTCATGCTTTTTAGCAGTTTTCTATGGCCTCTCCTTGTCTTTGGTTAGATAAGACATTCACTCATCTACGTTTATGCACATTACTGATTCCTGGTTCCCCCAGTGTTGCTTTCATGTTAACACTATTAACACTGTATTCATTGGACTTCTTTGAAGATGTTTTGGCAGTCAAAGTAACCACAGAAGCTTTGTTGTTTTTAAAATTTGCCAGAGGCTTTCGTGATAATTGCTGCTCTGGCTGCTCCTGAAAGAGACGTACAACTTGGAAGTTGTCCAAACGTAATGATATTCAACTATGAAGACACATTTTCTGCCCTTGTTTATCCTGTTTTCCTCTCACCTATCAGATCCCTACGTGAAAGTGTCGCTCATCTGTGATGGGAGACGTTTGAAAAAGAAGAAGACGAGCATTAAAAAGAACACCCTGAATCCCACCTACAACGAGGCCATCATCTTTGACATCCCACCGGACAGTATGGACCACGTCAGCCTGCACATCTCCGTCATGGACTATGATTTGTACGTATATACTTGAGTTGCTCATTCAGTAATAGTGAAAAAATGTTTCGGCTTTTTGTCTGATACATTTTTATCCATTTGCCTTTTCATTGAACATATGAAGCTCCCACAGCAGTCATGATCAGGCTGACCAGATACCAAGAAAACTAAATGTGAGGAAAACAGTGTTTGTGTGGGAGATGTTTGCAATGCTGGGAGGCAGTCTAAAATTTCTTGAAAATAAAAAAAATGAAATAAATGCACATGTAACCAGATTTCTATTTAACAAATAAAGGCCAAATAACTGATTTCACAAAGTAAATTTTCTAAGTCTCTTGCTAGGTAAATGCAAGAAGGATAAAGGGTATAAAGTCCTGTATTGTCTTTTATTTCAGTGTTATTTTAGCAGCTGTTCTGTCAGCTGGGTTTCAGTGGGGATGCATCCATAGATCGTCAAACCATATCCAACAATTTAAGTAATTTCTTAGCCGGTTGTGACACACATACACTGTGTCACTTCATGCCCTATTTTCACTTGTGTGAAATTTAATATACGTAATAAAAACCCTTTCCTGACTTCTTCACACGCACTCAGTAAAAGTAATACTTTAGAAAAGTTCACATCCTGCAGAGTATCTATTTGCTGGCACATATAAACTACAGTTTATATGTTATTTAGTTTTGTTAAAAAAAAAAATACTAATTTATATATTACTTGTACACCTCAGAATTGGTTCAGTTTGCATATTTCTAGGCAGCCTCAGACCACAAAAGCACAACATTGTCATTAGTGCCACAACTGACTGAAGCGGACTAGTGATGGGATTTCCGGCTCTTTTTAGAGAACCGGCTCTTTCGGCTTGGCTCACTAAAAAGAGCCGGCTCTTTCAGCTCCGAACCGGCTCTTCAGGTTGTTTTGTTGCTTTAATTAATTTATTATTAACAATAATATAAAATTATACACAAAAGGAATTACTAATGTAATAAAAAAGTTGTTTTATTTATATATGTTTATATATACTTCTGAGTTTTTACGTACTTCTGAGTTTTTACGTGCTTTGGGGTTTGTACGTGTTTTGGAGTTTGTACGTCCTTTGTCTCTAGGGGCCACCGTAAATATACTTTTATTTATTCACTCCACATAAAATTTTTAAATAAATCATATAATACAAAAACTAACTATTCACAGTTCAACTTTTAACTATTTAAATTTTCAGCTTTTTCCTTTTAAATTTAAAGTTTAACAACACAAAACACTACAAACCACAACACAATTAAATATAAATTAAAATATGAAAACAAAAAGAACATGCACATTCTCTGTCATATGGACCTGCATGAATAAACTTTCGGAATCCTTTATCATCCGCAACTGAAAATAGTTGTGGATGATTACTATACCTTTCTAATGTGACGTTGATGTCCCTGGCTCTCTTTCTCTCTCTCTCCCTCGCGCTCTGTTCCTGTGCTACTGCGAGTGTAACTACTGCCCCTCCCCCCTCTTCCCAGCGCAAAGCACAAGGCTCGCGTGCGGAGTGAAGCGAAAAAAAGTGTGAGAGAGAGAGGGTGTGAGAAAGAAAAAAAAAAACAACCCACAGCTCGCGATAAGGAGCCGGCTCGCCTCGTTCACTTCGGCTCTAAGAGCCATTTCGTTCACTAAAGCTGACTACAGTCATGGTTGATGCTGGCATACATGTCTGTGTCATATGTTGCTGTGTGACAGGCAGACTGTGGATCCAAATGCAGGAGGCAGATAACAAACCTTGACTCAAAAAACAGCTTTATTGCTGTAACTCGTGCAAAATACAAAATAAGAAAAATTTAGACTAGGCAGGAACCAAGAACATATGGAACTGGCATTATGGAAACAATACAGACCACACAGGGCACGTAACCTCAGGGAGAATGCGACAAAGAACGACGGGAGACTCAGACAACAAATACACACCAGGTAATGAGGGGAGAGGAAACAGGTGGGAGACACAGTGGGAACAAATCTGGGATAACGAGATAAGGCAAGTAGGACAAAATACAGAACAGGAGCAGGAAATAAATAATACAGAAACACAGGCACAAACCTACAGAAGACAGAAAGACAAACAAACACGGAGATGTGACTGACTGAGGAGACAAAACTAACTACAAAAACAGGTATGACTGACATAGTAATGTAGGTCTTTATGGATTCTTAACACATCCAGACACCTCTTTTGCCAACATCATTCCCATAATGTCTGCTACTGAATATGCCTGACATGAGCTGGGTTAATGAGGTCATCCGAAGCTGCCACAACCAATGACCATTGCACAGCTGCAGGCTTCAATCATCTAGAAATGGAGAGCATTTCCTCACCAACAGATCTTAATACTCACATCTATGTACAGACAGGAGGAAGGAGGCCTCATATGAGATGTCTCCTATCTTCTTCTTTGTTCTGCTCTCCTTTTAAGAATCGCCACAGCAGACCATCTGTCTCCATCTCACCATATCACATGATCTTCTGTCACATGGACGTTCTGCATATCCTGCCTCACTACATTCATGAGTCTTCTGCCCGGCAGCTCCTCCTTCAACATCCTTTGTCCAGTATATCCACTATACAGGACAACTTTGCCCAGCCTCCAAATTAGTCTCCACCTGACGTGTTTCTCTTATAAACTGATTTATAATCCTACACCTACTGGTCCAGTAGAGCTGAAGATGCTTTTAGTGTTGTATACACGTTATAGTCCTGGTGTATAAAGTCTATTTAAAACACAAACTTTCTTTTTGACTGGAATAATCACATAATCATTTCATTTGAAGTAGGAGACATTTTTTATGGGGAAAACCCCCCAAATATATATATGTATATAGATCATATTTTATCTTTCTTATTAGCAGAGCAGTACCAGGATTAGAGGTGCGACCCCAAGTGCTTTCTTTACAGTCTGCTATTATGCAAGGAGAAAATCCAGTGCTGTTAATAATCTCGGGGATTATGTGTTTCCTCCATTTACACTTCACATTGTTAGGAGAGCAGAGATCAGCTCTGAAGCGAGTCAGTTCTTCTGCCACAGAGCGGATCAGCTGCAGATCCACCGCGTCAATCGGCGGGACAACCACACTCAGATTTGTGTCTCCTCTGATTACAAAATGGGCGTCTTACAGTTATAAACAATGTGATGTATGAGATGTCACCTCAAGTTAAATCAGACGTATTCATACCAGTATGCATGTGTCCCTACAGGGTAGGTCATAATGAGATCATTGGTGTGATGAGGGTCGGATGCAGTGCTGAGGGACTTGGCAGGGACCACTGGAACGAAATGCTGGCCTATCCGCGGAAGCCCATTGCACACTGGCACCCCCTGCTGGAGCCCAAGAAATCTGAGAAGGAGGTAAGTTTGAGGATGGATTATTCTGTACGTGTTTATGATTTTGGATGAGGAATCAGGGTGCTTAGCTGGTAATTCTCAGCCTACTTAAGGAACATTGCTATAGGGAAGAGGATTCAAACTGTGAAGGGCTCTGAAGGAGAGACTTGAAGAAAGATGCTGCTTGAGGTTTGAGTCACAGGTCCACGGAGCGCTTTGCAAATTAACTTTAAAGTTAGTTGTTTGTCTAATTTGGCTCATTCATCAATACACTTTGGAGCAGCCACTGGAAAACTGCTTATTGAGGTAATTAAGTGTACTCTTTATGAGAATATTGATATCTCTAAAAACCAAAGCAAAATCCATAAACATCAAAAAACATGATTGTTGTAAAACCTGGACTTCCTGGACCTGGAACTCTTCTTGACCAATCGATTAGTGCAATGATAGCTGTCGGCACATGCATTAGCATCGCACAAACAACAAATAATAATAGATAAATTGGCTTAGCACAATCAGCAAGAAAGACGTTGACAAATAGAAGTTAAGAAGCGACTAAAAAGCAGCACAGTTTTACTTTTTATGTGTACCTTACAAGTAGGAAGTCAAAACTTAGAATTATGCTACATGTGTACCAAAGATTATAATGACATAGAAAATATTTGCTTGGTTTCTTTAAAATATTCTATATTATTGTTACTTTTTAAAAGTTTCCTGTTTTTTTCAAATGGGGCCTATTATCCTAAAACTGTAGCTCCATATATTCATTCTCAGACTGAAAGTAATCCCTATGTTTCTTATACCGGACTTTGGTGAAGCCTGTCAGTTGTTCCACTGTCTCTAATGAGCTTTTCTTTAAGCCAAGCTTCTTCCGATTGGCTGATCCTCAATAATAGAATTTTGAAATTGTACTTGGGTTGGTCTCCTATGATCAAACTGGCTCACATTAGTACATTACAGAAATCCCTTCCTCCTGACATCATACGGAGCCAAGTGTAGAAAAAAATGAAACTGAGCTTTT
Source organism: Astatotilapia calliptera (assembly GCF_964374335.1). Classification (NCBI taxonomy): domain Eukaryota; kingdom Metazoa; phylum Chordata; class Actinopteri; order Cichliformes; family Cichlidae; genus Astatotilapia; species Astatotilapia calliptera. The sequence goes on from NC_137441.1 coordinate 7,124,507, forward strand.
AGAACAGCTTACTTACATAAAGGCTTTATTCAAAAGTTAACCTTTGCCTTTCCCCTTTGTATATACACTTACCAGCCACTTCATTGGGTACACCTGCTCAACAGCTCATTAGCACAAATACCTAATCGCTCAATCACATCAGAACAACTTATTTAGACATATAGACATGGTCAAGAGGACCTGCTGAAGCTAAAAGTGAGCATCAAAATGGGGATAAAGGGTGATTTAAGTGACATTGAAAATGGTATGATGGTGCCAGACTGGTTGGTCTGAGCATTTCACAAACTGCTGATCTACTGGCATTTTTCCCTCACAACCATCTGTAGAGTTTATAGAGAATGCTCAGAAAAAGAGAAAACATCCAGTGAGCGGTAATTCTCTGGGCAGAAATGCCTTGTTTATGCCAGAGGTCAGAGCTGCCTGGCCAAACTGCTTTAAGCTGAGAGGAAGGCAACAGTAACTCAAATAACATTTCTACTAAAGCTTTCCCACCAGGCTTGTGCTGGTTCTTAATCTAGAGCAAACTCTGTATTTCATCCACTCCTGGCAGCTAAGAATAGGAAAGTGAGGCTGCAGTTTATGCAGGCTCACCAAAATTGGATAAGAAAATTCGGGAAAATGTTGCTTGCTCTCATGAGTCTCGATTTCTGTTGCAAAATTCAGATGGTAGGATCAGAATTTGATGTAAACAGCAACCTGCATTGTATCAACAGTTCAGGCTACTGCTGGTGGTGTAATAGAGTGGGGAGATGTTCTTGGCACATTTTGGGGCTCCAAGTAACAGATTATATTTTTTTAAACCTGACAGCTAACTTAAGTATTGCTGCTGACCATGTCTATGCCCCTATGACCACAGTTTACCCATCTTCTGATGGTTACTTACGTCGGATAACGCACCATGCTTAAATCATCTCAATTTGGTTTCTTGAGCGTAATGATGAGTCAAATGGCCTCCACAGTCATGGGAGATTCCCATGAAGAATGTGACACCAACAAAGTGTATTAAGCAACTGTGTCGTGCTATCATTTTAACATGGATCAAAATCTCTGAAGGTTTCCATGACCTATTTGTAGGTGATGGAAGGCAAAAGGATATCCAACCCAGTACTAGAAAGGTGTACCTAATCAATTGGCTGATGAGAATATAAGAAAAAGAACCAAGGAAACACATACCACGTCCACTTTCAATGCAAATGCAGCTACAAAGCAATTATCAATCAGAATACACATGAAGCAAATTTAAAAACCATGGTAACTTTAGGAAGTAGTGAGAGCATTGCTGAACCCATGGCAACAAATTCAGTCTTTAATTCTGCGTTATAGAAATTGCCGTTCCAAAACTTGATGGATATTTAAAGCAAATTTCATTATACACAAGCCAGCACTAAAGATAACAACTGTGGCTTTCTTTATTTCTATTATAATTGCAGCCAAATCATAAGGCTTTTTACAGCTAGATGTGACTCTATTACATTTTGCATCATTAAAGAAAGTTTTCTGGAAAATAGCTCCAAGAAAATGAAAATAAAAGAAAGTTCTGCGGAATAAGGTGTAGGTGATTAGGGAGCTTTCTTTGTTTTGAATTCAACATTTTAAGGCACAGAAGAAGAAACAATGATGAGATTTTGTATGTTTAGTGCTGAGGTTTCATGCTACTTTTTTGTCACTTACTGAATGTTCTGACACACTGATTTGACACCTTTGTTTGGCCGATATTGAAAGTGAGCAAAGCGACATATGTGCCATAAATCACTGCCTTGTGTCTGTGTGCCCTGTAGTGGAAGGCGAGGACAGCCAGCTTTGACAGCCAGGGCTCCTGCCCTTCACCCAGGCCCCCAGCCAGTCCCTGAGCAGAGCCACCTGTGACCCAGCAGCCCAGAAGGGGGTTTCCGTCCTCCTGCTAAACCACTTCCTGTCTGTCTGATTGAGGAGAAATACAACCCCAGCGTGTGTCCCTCTCCCACTTTCTCCCTCTGTTTCTCCCTTCCTCGAGTCTAGTCCCAGAGCACTCCCAAGAACTGATCTCGGACTACCGTCCATCAGTTAGTTGTGTAAAACCAACTCTGTTTTCGGGTAAAAATTTAGGGTCCTCAATTTCAAACGTGGGTGTTTTGATGGCCCGAAGTCATTTGGCGGACATGCAGTCTGCAGATACTGAGCCGTCTGAGCTGAGACGAATTGATTCTGGTGTCCTCACAGGAGACTTTTTAAACACTGAAGATTCAACATTGCACTGCAGAGACGTTTGATGAAAAAAAAAGAAAAAAGCTCAGTGGGATATCACTCCTTGAAAGCAGTGGAGGTTTCACAGAGGGAAGCTGAGGACATGGCCTCAGCAGAAAAGGAGAAGACCTTAAGAGATCTGAAGCTTTTTCAAAACTCTACAGCTGTATAAGAATAAATGATGCTGAGTGTAGCATTTTGGAAATATTAGATATAAAACCACTCCACCATTCGTTATTGTTTGTGATGCTCCAGCTGAGTTTGCTGTACTTCCAGTTTCATCACTAACAGAAGCAATTATCAGATCTCCATCTTACTGAAGAGAGGCTGAATCAGACTGAAACTAATATATTGTCAGCCTGACAAACTGCAGCTTTGGTGTGTTTTCAAAAGCAGACATTTCACATGACAAAGAAGAAAAGCTGCAAGATTATTGGGCTTCACAGCAGAGCAAATTGGCTGCATTGCAGATTTTTTTCGGGTCTTTGTCCATTTTCAGCGTAAGAGGTAGGAGGTTAAATTACCACACAAAGGCACAGCCAGATTTTAAAAGACAAAATATTATTTTGACACACAAACGTTTTCACAGAGGGAGCTGCAAAGGTTTCTGTAAACAGTGAAAATGCGAGCACACTTTACACACCCTTACCTCTTTCTCTGTTTGATGTTGCAATCTCACCCTCTTATCCAGGTGAAAACTCCCACCAACGCTCATGTTTTCTTTCAGAGAAAAACACCTTTCAGAAACACTTTTGTCACATATTGTGTTTTTTTATGTTATTTTTTTCATCTGATTTTGGTGGATGTGTATAGCTTTATGTACAGGCATCTGCTGGTTACCATATGTATGTTTTATCTAAACAGAAAAAAACAGAAGAGAAATATAATGATAAGGCTAGATTTAAAAAATGACTTTAATTTATGTAGCCTTGTTGGTGGTAAGGATTTAAAATATTAAATGAAAAAAACAACTTTCTTGATGTTTATGCTGTCTAATTATACTGCTGGATTCACTTACAGGGATAAATTAGGCTGGATCTGTAATATGTGGCATTTGGAGGATATTTGATGTGAGAAAATGTTTGATCTGTATCAGTATTATTAATTTGATTGGTCCCTGGTAATTATTGGCTCTCTTTACAGTAACTCAAGTTTTAGTTGGATAAAAGATGATGGATGCAGTCTGCGTATCTATGGAATATACACCTTTGATATGTTTGATACAACTGCCTTTTACTCCAGACATCATACCGAGTTACAGTTTTGAACGGATCGTTGCATTGCTTTATCGTACTGACTTTACAGACTAGCAGCTGCAATGCTGCACAAGTGACGATGATGCAATTTCAGTCAAGCTCCCTCATAACCCTTACATACAATGGATACTAAATTTGTGTAAGTTTAATTAAGCACTTACTTGAACAAGTTATGAACTCGGGTTTTTTTTATATCCAATTATGTTAAGCTCATAGACTGTATATAAAAGATGTCTGCAGCCAACGTGATATGACCCTTTGGTTAATAAAGTCCTGTTGTGAAGCTTTAAGCTGCCCATTTTTACCATTACCATGTTGGTGTTTTGGAGCCCTATGTGTTGAGAGAGGGGTGGATGATGCTGAGAAACCGAGGAACACTCCACTCTCATAGGGACTCATCGGTAGTGTTGGGTGTACCATGTTCCAAAGTAACACATTATATAATATTATTATATATTAGTATAGCATTTTTCAATATCACAGTAATTTAACATATTCGTGTACTACATTCAGTACTTACATTACAGTTACAATTTTGTCATTACTTACATTCCAAAGCGTCACTTTTTCTTTAGAATTAAAAAAACAAAAACAAATCAAACATGGCCTTTTAAATGTATATTTACACAACAATCAGATGATTTGGAATGATGATCTCAGAATGGTCTACACCATTTAAGGAGTGGAACTTTGGATATTCCTTTTATTTTTATTGCACGAAAGAACAAGAGCGCAATGGCAAAGTGCAAACTACATCTACAATAGAAACAGCCACATTGTACTGCTCACACAGCATTGGCTCTTTGCAGGCATCTGCACAGATAGCATGCTAATGCAAAAGCTAGCAAAGAAAGCACATTGTAGGTTCTGTGTTTGTAGGTGACACTAAAAGGCAGATCTGATATGTTTGTCCTCAGTGAGACAGGGATTTGTGTCAGTTTGTGCATTATAGCTTTGGGTTTATATAGTTAGCTGATTATTAAAGGAAAACACAAAATTAATTTAGCAAGTGTAACCAGTTAATTTCCCGAATGAGTAATTATGTAATGTACTACATTACTTATGAGGAAAGTAATGAGAAATGTGTGATGTATTACTTTGGAGTAATGACCCAAATACTGCTCATCAATCATAGCCTAGGCCAACATAAAGCACATTCTACTTTATTGTTTTAAATGCTAGTGGCAAATTTGACAAGAGGTTTACTGAGACTCATTGAGCAGAAGGGTTTTTCTTCCTGTAGACTTGCAACCTGATGAGTCAGCCTCTACTATTTATTGGAAGAAAACTTGCCTAAGGCACTTTCCATATTGGCTTCACTTTTCAAACAAGGAGGCTATGTTCATCTTTTATTTACAGTCTATTGTTTAATCCCCCAAACGTTAACTGATTTCTGTGACTTTTTTAGTTTTCTCACAAGTACTTAAACAATGTCAGGAGACCAAATCAGGAAATTACCTAAGCTGTCCTTTCTCATATGGATCACACAATATGACATAATCTGAAGTTCTGTCACTCCCAGAAATGATACCTTTTGGTTTTAACAAAGACTAGACAGATCATGCAGGAGACATTACAACCATTCAGAAGCCGTGAAACTTCCGGACTGTTAGCTGCATCACTCCCAAATTAGCACAATCAATTATCATACAGACTTTGTACTGAGGAGCTGACAGGTTAAAGATCATCTAATGCAACAAATATTTGAGCTTTTACAGATTCTCCATCATATAATAGTTAGAAAAAGTCAGCACCCAGAACTTTCAGTGCATTTGTAAAAACACCTAAGATTAATAGTATGCTGCAGCAGGCAGGTTTTTATTTATTTATTTATGTATTTTTTATTCAGGGCAGATAGCAAAATGAAGCACAAATTGCAGTATCACATAAAATGAATACAAGCCATTTCATAGTTCCTAGCTGGTTGCCGGCATGGCCTTGACTGCTCTCTTATGATCAAGTTTGACACTTATTAAGATGAAAAGCAGTTTTTTAACTGAAAATATTTCGTCATGGACCTTTACGCCGAGGCCACTGAGATTCCAAGGTCAAGGTCCCCGAAATTCAACTTTATACAAGATGTTTTGTACATGCACGTATGATATCAATTTGAAGCTCCTAGGTCATGTGATTCTTGAGTTATCGCATAAACAGACTTAGATGTCCACACCACCTGCCCACCAGGTGTGGTGACGACAAAACTCCATCAGCCTTTTACAGCAGAGAAGGATGGGTCGGGCGTGTCCTTCCTGGCCCACCATGTCCCAGAATTCATAGTGTGGCCCAGCCAATTCCAGTTTTCAACAATGGCGGTCGCTACTAAGTTTTAATATTACTCTTATTAATCTTTCTGGGTCACAAAATAAACTTTTAAGATATTTTCAGGCGAGAATGTGGGCGTGTAAACTCTGCTTGGTTTATCAAGATATCACACATCTGCAAAAGTGCGCCGACATTTTCGGAGGCGTCTGTTACCCACCAGCTCGATAGCTAGCTAGCTAGATAACAGCAAACTCCCTGCACATCATTTTCAAACCCCCCGCGGTCTTTCGCTACTCAGGTTAAACATTATATATGTGTCGCTTAGATAACTTTAAAATGTTATTGTTTGGCTTTTTTTACTGTTTTATTTGTTCGTGAGTAAATCAGTTTGGCTGAGATTAAAGTTATAGTTTTCACACAGCTGAATAAACGTCAAACGGAAAACTGATTAAACAGACGTGTGAATGATCGAGAATTTACGTCAGTGTCCTGTTATATTTTAGATAGAAAGGAGCAGATGGCCAAGTTTATTAAACTCCACCGAGACAGCTGGTGACGCAAAACTGAAGGCTGGACTGTTCAATTTCACAGCCGCTCACTTCCGGTCTACCCGGCCTAAGGAGGACCCGGTCCACGTAGACCGTCAGGAGGATGCAGCCTATGAATTTGGACCCCCCACAATGTACTTTTTTTTTTTTTAATAGGCCAATCTCTCCTTCAAGGTTACTTTGTGGTGAACCTCCGGACTGCTCTCATTGAGGATGTATTTTTAGTCTACCACTTGTGCATCTGCTTTTTAACGTGGACCCCAATCACACAGAAACTCCTTTATCATACTAACCTGACTTTCATGTTATTTTATCTCTGGTTATGAGCGCTAGCTATCCAGCAAAAAATCCAGTGAAAAATAGTCACCTATTTTACTGTTTTTTTCTGGCAACTATATTCTTATTTTTTATTACTACAAGTTACCCTTGTTAATAAAGATATTCTGTGGTTTTCTGCCTACCTGCTGCATGCTCATACACAACTCTTTGTAAACAAAACAAAATTTAACTAAAGCTATGCTAATATTGTATAATTAGGGATTTTTTGTTTTAGCTTTGTAACCAGAATAAACATTTATTTCATAATTTTCTGGAGTTAAAATCAGGACATTTAGCCCAGACATGATAATATGCAGAGTAAATGTTAAGCAGCGAGGCTGACAGACAACATTTAAAGATTATATTTGGTAGGGCTTGTACAGATAAAAAAATTTTCTGACATGAGGACCATTTATTAAATAGTAATTTTGTGTTATAACATCAGCCTACAGCAAATTTAATCTAATATTTAACAATGTTCTTGGCAATGGCACTCAACCGTCTAGACATCTCTGGCAAAGGAATACTTAAACTGCAGGCTGCTGTACAATGAACATGCTGTTTATCACAGAGTCTGTGAAAATGTCATTGAAAAGTTGGGTCCAGATATCAAGACATGAGCAGATGGATTCAGCAGACCGAGTAGGGCCTGTTTTAGTAATTTCCTTCATGGGAAGTTTACCCAGAGAGAGCAGTTTAATACTGCTGTATTTCCGTAAGAGGCTGGGATGACAAAGCGGGGGCAGCTGATGGGTGGACAGGTCAGTATCTATAGAGCAGTGGCATTTCTCTAATTGGCACTTGTTACCATGAGAGTGAGTCAGTGCATTATTGTTTGTGCTTGGTGTAATCCATCATAGCATCAACACCCCTTTCACAGATGTTTGAAATTTGCTCTCATCCACGCAGTTTTCAATGGTGAAATTCCTCTGTAGACTAACACCAATATTCATCGATTTCTAATATCTTATTTAAATGTAAAATCTGAAACATGTGTTGAAATATTATAATGTAGTTTCTGTTCTTTTATAAAACGTACTTTATGATGGTCTAACAATGTGGTGTGTTTTCATAGTAGATAAAATCTGTTAAATCAATTGCCTCAGTTTATGGACTGTTTAAAGACCTTCCTTCTTTGCCTAATATTGTAATGTTTCTTGATATGATCTCATATCCCTTCCAACTGTTATGATAGCACTGAATTTCCAATTTTTTATCGGGCATTTTGTATATGTAATAATAGAAATGTTTGAGAAAATGTTAGTTCAGACAAATGTCTATTATGGGTTCCTTTTAGAATTTAGATCATTATGGAGATTCAAACGCTGAGTGAACCATTGTGTAAAAAACTGAAATGGCATAGAGTATTTCCACCGCCTTCTTTGTGTCTTAACAAGTCTGAAAATCCACATCAGAAAATTGCTTGTTGTTTTTTTCTCCCATGGGGCGTGATGTGTTATCAGTTCTGTGACATGATTTTCTTTTCTTTGATTAAAAGACTTCTGCAAAATAGGCTCTGTGCTGAGAATTTTCTGGCAAACACACCATATAATGACAACACAGCCAGCGGCTTAACAAGCAGGACTGAGCACGGAGGAAATGGGATTCCGACTGAATCTAATGGTCGAATTAAATGAGGGGTGGACACACACACACAGCACACAGCAGTTAGGACTTGACAGGCTCTAATAAACTGAATGGCATTTTCATAGTTTTGTTTGTTTTGTGTCATTTTTTATTTAAGATACTAGCTAAGCTCTGTATATATTGTATTTCCTTTATGTGGATTTGGAAGACTGTTATCCATGTTGCATTGCAGGAATAATGAGCCTTCAGTTATTGATTCTACTGGATTCGTGTTCGTGAGAGTGTAAAAACTGAGTTATAAGGGGTCAATATGATCAGCTTTTCACCAAGTAGTGGGAAGGTGACCTCAAGAAAAGGCCTCCAATAATGCTCACTAGCATGTTTGGCTACTTCATTGATTTTTCTTTTGTTATAAAGGAAGTGTTCTGCTTATTAACACTCCACATTGCAACAGTTGAGCACGTATTATTCAAGAATCCACAATAGCATTTTTCTAAGAGCAGAAACAGAGCAGAGAAATAATAACCTCTTCACGCTACACTAACTGAATTTGTTATTTCGAGTTTGTTACGGGCCACTTCTTCAGATCACCCTCAGAGGTGTTCTCTAGCATTTTCGTGAGAACTGTTACTGATAGTTCTACTTAGCTGATGCCAGAAGTCTAAAAACATAAGCATATTAGTTTATCATTGTTACTTAAAGTGTGTTTCAGTAGTGGCTGCATGGTGCAGTGGTTTACACATTTACTTCAAAAGCAAAAGATCTTTGGTTTGATCCCAGGAGACCTTTGGGGAATGTGTCGTGTGTAATTTGACATCTGCCAAAACAAATAACCAGAATGACCTGCTTAAAAAATGGGACATACTAAAGGTAGCTTGATTTAAAACGCACTGATCTGGAGGACTGAAGATTCATGCATACATGTTGTTTCAGCACGTGACATCTGGGGTGCATCTTTGCTCACATGATCATCGTAGCAACAACTACCAAACACTCACAGCTCACCTAACTGAGCTTCCACTATCAGTTAGCATGAGCAAACCCTTTTTGAGTAAAATAGGGTGATTGCAAGATGCAATAATCAACTTCCCCTTTATTGAGATGTTAAACTGTATAAGCAATTATCCCACTCTCTGGATAATTACATAATGGGTTTTGATTGGCTGCTGGCAGCACTGGGGCGTTTAAAGAAAAACGATGTTTGATTAGCTGGCGCTTGAATTCGTCTTAACTAAGCACATAAAATGGTTCAGTTCGACATCAGCATTAGATTGTATTTCTGAACATCAGACAGATTATAACACTACTGCCTGTCTTAAACTTTTTATTTCTATTTTGGGTGTAAGTCAAAATTACCACCAGATATTAATTCACATATTAGCTGCTTTCCAGCCACCAGCAAACATCACAAACAGAAGAATGGGCTACCTAAGAACTTCTAATTTTATTAAAAAACTGGTGACAGAAAGGCGCACAGACAACAAAAAAACAAATTTAAAAAATCCCTCAATGTTCTACTGTTTAATGCAAAATGACAAGATAAGAGTCTCACTGGTCTATTATTCTTTTATGTATGTTGACAGTCTCCTGCATCTTGCTGGACATCTTCATTTTTCTGGTGAGGACGAGTAATAAATTAATACAGTGATCATCATATTTACCACGAATTGGCAATGACCAGTGACAGAGGAATTTCTTTACAATCAAATAACAGTATTACCTCACTGCACATAAAACTATGTGTTAATGGCAAATTTGATTAAAATATTAAAATATAAAAATCAAAAGTAAAGCATTGAGCTCAGAAAAAAACAGGCATGCCAATAGAAGAATTTAAAGAAATCCAAGTTGAATTAAAAGTCTTCAGCACTGTATGACATCAATTGGGGATTAAATATATCGATGAAGATTAAGGTGTTTATTAGCAAAACAACTGATGAACTAGTTTCTCATTACCCTGACAAAGATTGTGAAGCCTGCGCTTGCTGAATCTGTATGTTTTATTAAACTGGAAATGGCAGCGGTAGATGATATTCTTCATGATATGAATCATCTCTGTGAAGCTGAGGCAGTTTTGGTATCTGACTGGGTGGGATGCCTCCTGGGCAACTCCTAAATAAGCTGTTCCAGGCATGAGCCCCCAGAATACACCCAGGACACACTGAAGGTATTACATGTCTCAGCTTAGATTTTATGCACACAGAAATATGATGACAACTATTAAAAATGTCAGTTGTGTGGATTCCTTAAAAATGTGTCAGCTTTGCCTTGTAGAGGTTACACTGGACCTCCTTTTATTTTGTTTTTGCAGAAGTTCACACAGTCATTTCCAACGCATCTCGAAGACAGTTAGAAATTCTAAGTTGTTGACTTGATAGTAAGACCAGACACCACACTTATAAGAGGAATAGGTTCTCTTGGTGGGGACAGAAGTTTTTGTTCCGTTTACTTCAAAGGTGCACTCTTTAATTGTTCAGATAACCTTCCTTTCAGTTAAAATGTGAAACCACAGCCAAAGGCCAGTAATTAGCATGTCATCTTATCATTTATTTTCTGTGAAAACATTCATATTTATTTAAAAACACACTTTAGAAATGAGACAAAAATCTAAATTTATGCAAATCTTAGCTTTCTAGTCAAAGTGTAAAAAGGCTATAGTTTAAAAAGAACCCTTAAAGTTCTGAGAAGAAAGGGATGTTATGTGGTTTAACTATTGCAGAAACAAAGTATCACATGAATAGGGAAAAGGTGGATAGGCTATATAAATTCCCTGTTACTATTTTTTATATGTCTTTGAAAATATGACACCACTTCTCTGCTGTCAAGCCAGGAGTTTCCTCTTCATGGTCAGTCTATAAATAATTTGGTAGCCGTCATCCCAGCCGTAAAGCTGCTTCTCCTCAGGGTTGTATTTCAGACTAGCGTGGGCCCCGTACCTCCTGGGGAAGTAGATGAGTGGAGCCTCTTCACTGAGCACCATGTCGTTGACGTCAAAGACACACTGAACCCGCGAGCGACTGGCCAGACGGGTGTTGTAAACGACATAGACAGTCCCGCACACTACAAAAGCCGCCTCTGCATTTTCCCGCGGGCATCGAGTGTCCCAGATTTGCTCTATATCAAGAGTGGCAGCGTCCATCTTTGCAAGGCTGATGGTTGGTTCACTGTCACTGGGGGCATACAAGAGCCAGAGACCCCCATCATCTGCTGCAAGGTCTGCAACAGTCTCTGGATTGAGGTTGTACACAGTGGCACGGCCCTCCACAGGGAACATGGCAGTTTCTGTCACTGAGCCACTCAGAAGGTCATATTTAACCACCTGCATATCTGCTTCAGCCTCCTGCTTTATGTAATACAAATAGCCATTGTAAACAGCGCTACCAGGGCCGCTCCATTCAGAGGGAAGCCTGATGCTTCTGCTGCCTGTGACTCCCAGGGAGCGTGAAAAGTCAAGTACAGATTTGAATTGGTAGATGGTGTTTCCTGATGTGCCATTAAAAATGTAAACCTTGGAGGATCTCGGGTCTCTGGTCCACATGCCCTTGGGACTGCCCACTCGTTTCATGATTTTCACTGATCGGATGCCAGAAATTATTTCCACACAGTCTGCAGCGAGAGAAAAAACACACAGAAGAGGATATTGGTGAAGTGGAAAGAGCCACTGGTTATGTTCACTTATTTTAAATTAATGGACTATTCATATACTGCATATACTTTAAATTATGTACATATATTTTTAACTGACCAGTACATCCATCTAGTCAGCTGCTCCAGTTGCAGATCATATTTGCCAGTCAGTTAATAATACCAGACATTATTTTTGTTAGTGCTGCAGGTCATTTCCATTTCCAGTAAATATCCCAGACCTGCCCAACAAACCCCCAAAATTTCCTCTAGAAGGAAGGAAAAAGCAACAACAAACCTCCTGTTTGAAAATGCCAGAAACCTGAAATGTTTATATGATAAGCTGTAACTATCTCAGGTTATCTGAAATATCATTTCAGATAAAAAGTACCTAATACAAAATATAACATTTAATAACCTTTACTGCAGTGCCCATCATACTGTTCCTCTACAATTTTACTACCACAGAAAAAAATACCCTCTGATAGTTTCATTTAAAAAAACAAATAATAATAATAATAATAATAATAATAATAATAATAATAGCAAAAGCAATAACAAAATAACAAAAGCTGTAAACTAAAAATGTAGTGATAACACCTCCATAAATTACACCTGTGACAACAACATTATTGTCACTGTCACTCTGTTAACAGCATAGACTGATTATAAGATTACTTAGCCTTATACATGAATCTATGCAGAGCCTACAACATAGACTGTTTATACTTTTACATGGCATGTCTGCGTTGTCTGCCACCAGAACAACGCTTTTATTCAGTTGCTCCAAGAAACACTGAGACTGTAACATGAAAATCACAAGTTCGCTTAGTCCATTTGTTTCACAAGAGAGCTGCTGGATGTAAGTTTGAGCTATTTTTTTAATCGACCCTCATTAATGTGCCATTGTCTGTGTAGTGTAATTGCTTTTCTTACTGTAATCCATGTGACTGATTACCTGGTTAAAGGGAAATAAAACAGACCAAACTGGAAAACAGCTGGAAAGAGTTGCATCTATATTCTAAACCTCATGTCAAAACAGACATTATAGAATTGTATAAATATATAGAAATGTAAAAAAAAACAGTGGAATTAATAAAAACATAATTTAAACATATTTTTCCTATTTAGTTTCATTAGCATGTTTCAGTAAAGTGCAACTCTTCAACTAAAATGTGTATTTGCAGCCTTTCACCCAGCAGCCTGTGGTCATTTCTATCTGGCTCTCTAAATTAAAGGCAAATTCAAACCAGTCGGGGAATTGGGCTCAGACTCATATGAGTGCAGCACAAGGGCAGAATGAAGAGAAAGAAGACTAATATCGTTCTTTTGCCAAAATATACACAAAACGGAAGCCCCAATGGCATGTATGCCAGCATTGTGCTTGCAGAAGCTGAACTGGGTCTCTACAATGCAGTAAAGTTCATTCTGGGTCACTTCACAGACGTTCACAATGGAGAACTGTGTGCAGAGATCATTCCGGCGAACATGAGAATAATGTCACTGACCTCAGGTCACTTTCTGTCCTTCCCTCCATGAATAGATTGCACACAAAAGCTAATATAGAAGGCTGTTGTTCAATCATAGACTTTATTTTGATTTTGAGAATACTGTGTATGACCATCATTATGAGCCTAAGCAATGGGTTTATGATATTACAGCCTAATCCTTGAATTAATGTGTTATTGATTGGCTTGTAAAGTCAGCCAGTAAAATAAAGAAATCAATACTTTTTTCATTTGCCTTGCAAGGAGAGTAAATGGCACCAAAGCAATTTAATGATCTATCATTGGGGGATTTTAGTTTTTGGAACCATTTAAGTTAAAAAATTATACATCTTCGGCTTAATGTGCCACATTCACTTAAATCTGCCAACGTGGAGTAGGAATTAAAAACTGATTTCACAACTTTTTACATCATATTTCAACCAAGCTAGTATTACCTGAGTTAATGACTCAGTGCAGCAGTTGTATTGCAGCACCGTTTGCAGCAGTTCGCCTTGGGACGTGATGATTATAATGACAAACGCTGCGCTCAAACAGTGCAAACAGGGGAGTAGCTCTGCGGAAATAAATGAGTTGCATAAAGCCAGAATTCTACTGGAAAACATGACTGCACAGTGACTCAAAGCACTCTGCTAAATGACTTGTAACAGTGCCGTGTTTGTTTCCCATTTTCCAGAGGCATGGCTCTTCCGAGACTCTCTCTGCATAAGGAATGGTGTGGAACCCGGTCCTGTAGATGTGTAGCTCTAAATATATACATCCCAAAGGATCTGACTGTGTCATTCCTTCACTGTGAATTAAAATAAAAGATCAAAGACCTGAAGAAGACATTTTTGCTGAGATGTATGTGTACCCCGCAGCTCACCAGAGACTCTAGACTGCAGCTCCTCCCACTCTTCTTCTTCCTCTTCCTCACCTCTGCTTTCCTCCATCTCCCAGGCCTCCTGCTCCACTACCTTATCTGCCCTGTTCGTGCAGGCCCGAGGGGACATCTGGGTTTCCACGTAATCCATCTCTTGTTCCACTCGGTCCACTCGAGCAGCTGCTCCTTCCAAGTCTTTGAAGAGCATGCTGTGGTGATTCTTTAGTCCATCCATGGCTTCGGCAGTCAGCTTTTTGAAATCCTTCATCTCTGTGTGGTACCGATGGGATTGCTCATGCCACAGCTGCATGCGGTCCTGTCAGACGTGCAGAAAGCAACACAAGTGTAAAAATGTACTGGAATATGTGTTTTTGTCTCTTTTTTATTCAAACCAGATGACAAGGAAAAAAACTGTGTTTACACTGTAGCAAACGCTGAGGTCATCAGTTTGATACAAAATAAAATTCCTGCCATGAAAACAGTATAAACAATGTATCCTGTCCATTTTCTGCTGCTGATGTAAAATTTTGAGTCTGTTTGATGACCAATCTCACTCTGTGTGGTTTCAGAGTAAATTTCTTTGATGCTTTGGTTTTAATTCCAGGAAGCTTTGATGTTGTCCATCTTTATAGTATCTTTGCAAACATTCATTTCATCTAGAAAATTAATCCCAGTTATTTTGAGTGCTACTGTTACTTATTTTACACCAACACAGTATCTGTGCCCAGGACTGTATTGTTAGAGCCAATTCTTCCTTGGTGCCCTTTGAAAACCAGTCTACATTTGGACAGGTTTGATAACAAACTCTCTGTGCTGTTATGGAGTGGAAGTTTAAGAAAATACCTTCAGAATAAAAGCATGGTGGAAGAGATCTGTGAGTTTCATTTGCAAATCACTTTATGCAGTTTTCTTCCAGTGTTTTGTAGGGCTGTGCAGTTAATTAAATTTAAATCGAATAATAAAATTCAATTAGAACTTAATCAGTGAAACATTTTTTTCTGGCCTATTGTTCTCTGAAGTATATAGCATTGTCATTTTGTGATTTATTTTGGTGGAGTTTTTTTATTGCATGTGGATGCAACCTGCTGCAGATTGAATGCAAATTGGACACACAACTGCATCTATAGAAGAGATGTAGGAGGAAGAGATTTTGGCTTTGAAAGTAAAATTTCTTGCGATTTGATTTGAAGTTGTGGAAGTGTTCCACAAGATAAATGATCTTTGAAGAGTAACTTGCAGGAAATAAATGCCAGGAAAAATAAGATTTCATTTTCGGAAAGAATACATTTATATGTCATGACATGAACAAGAAGGAAAAGTTAGCAGAAGTAATTTTTGCTCCCGATGTGGGTTTGACTGGCAAGATCTCTAAAATAATTTAGTCACTCACCTTAAACTCTTAAGGGTTTTTATTATTTTTCCCATTGAAGAAGTGGTAGGACTTTTTAAGGAAACGCAAGTAACCATGTTTTTGCTTTTTGGTGTATGGTTTTAAAATGCCATATTGTTTTGTAATTTTGGTTACATATTGAACACAAAGGGTTAAATCGGTGAAAGAATGCAAATAAAATGACCATTCAAACCACATTCAGCCTGCAGGCTCATGTCCTCTGTGCCACCTTTATCTTGATCTTCTAGCTGCTGCAGATCTGGCTCTATTTTTCTCCATTTGCCACGTTGCTTTGTAATGGCTAGTTACTTGAATAGAGTCTGTGTATATGTAATTTCAATTTTCAATCCCCCTAATCCCCCAATCCCCCAATATGTATCCTACCAGCATGACATTTCTCATTGTGGTTCACCAGTCAGAGACCAAAACTGGAAACACTCCACTGAGTTCAGGCAAGTCTCAGGTTTATAACCCAAATGTCCATCTTTGGACAGTTAGCATGTTGACTATTTTAAGCTTAAAATGGAACTAAATGGCACTGCCTCAATAAAAGGCACAATTAAACAGATAGTATTAAATTGCTACGCAGAATACTTATGAAAAGTTACAATCATAAACCTAAGGCTTGCTTACAGTGAGCTATCGAATTCATCACACTTGAGACTGTAAATATTGGAAGATACCAGTAAATGAATGGTTCCTTTATCGCAACATCTGTGCATTTCTACAGTTATAACTGACAGCAAGCTGACAGATGAATAATGAGTTGAGGTATATACCTGGTTCTAATGTTCATCTACAACAAACCCCAAGCAAGAAAGAAGTACGAGGACAGTCAGCTGCAACTGACACCAAAAATTGAATGGCAGCTTGAAAAAGTTTTGCCTTGTCAGATGAGTCTCAAGTTCTGCTGCAAATGTGGCATGAATAATGTGAAAGCATAGATAATGGTCTGGAGGATATCTTCTTGGCACACTTACACCCCTTAATACAAGTTCTTTAAATGCCACAGCCTACCTGAGTATTGTTGCTGACCACCCTATGCCTTTATGATCAGTGTATCCATCCTCTGATGACTCATTCCAGCAGGATAACACACCATGTCTCAAACTCGAATAATCTCAAACTGGTTTCTTGAACATGACAATAAGTACACTGTACTCAAATGGCCTCCATAGTCACCAGATCTCAATCCAACAGTACGCCTCAGGGATGTGCTGGACAGATGTCAGTAGCATGTCAATATGGACTAAATTCTCAGAGGAATGTTTCCAGCACTTTGTGTTCGTGCCACATTAAGAAGAAATGTGTTATTAATCACTTTGAGAATAAAGTGGAGAATGAGTGTAGATGAGTTAGTGAAATCGATCTTTAGAATTGGTTTCAGTAACAAGGAAATTGTTTCTTTCAGCTCATAAACACAGTGTGGTGTGTTTATGAGCTGGACGATGAAACGATGGTGCAGAAAGCTGCATCTGGTCAGAAGGAAAAGAAACAAAGAAACTTGAGTGGGAAATGGCTGGTAATGGACAGATGCAAGGATAGCGATGGTTACGCCCTTGTATAGAGGATGTATGAGGATAGATAAGAGGATAGATGGCTGATCAGTCTGCTTCACTGACTAATCTACACAAGGCATTTTGTAGAGGGTATAGCGGCCGTGGAGGACTAAAAAAGTGGCTGGTGAATGTAAGCAAGTAAACTTTAGAAACTAGTATATTAGTATTTTTCACATTGGTAAGGATAATGCATTTACAGCCGAAGACTCAGTCGTGTTTCCAACTATAAACACTGTGGGAGGGTAAGATTTCCCTGTTTCAATCAATCAATTATCTCCTAAACTAAATAGAAAGGAGCACTGTATTTCTCAGCACATGACTGACACAGTGAGAGTGACAGGTGAATTATTTAGACTGAGATGTAATAACTGATAGCTCCCCTGCCTCCTTCCTCCTTTACATTGCTGTGAGCCTGTGGACAAATGGAAAGGAAAGTTCAATGAAAGCTTGCTGATGAATTGCCGTGTTCATATCAATGCAAAGGTTGAGCCAGTATATTGGAATTGAGACCACAGGGGGGAAGTGAGTGGGATTTAATTTTAAATGTATTTATTTCACGCTTATAACAGTTTTAAGGATGACATCGTTGCAACGGAGCCACACAGTTTGACTCTGTAAATGTAAACCGAAAGAATAAAGGAATTATTTAAATTACTCCCTTAGGTGAGCAGATATTTAATCCTCAAGTCAACATAAGTGTTTGACTTGCACAAACTTTCATGACATTGATATAACATGTAGCCTCATGAGAGCCACTTTAAAGAAAAACAATACTGAACACTCGGTAATTCGATTCTTTCCTCGAGGCTCTTTGTTTACTGCAGCTTCATTCTACCTCTGAAGAACACATTTCTCGGTTAGGCTGTTGGGATGTTTGATGCCACAGCCACAAAGGTTGGGCTTGTACTCATTACTGGTGTGTCACTATCTTAAACCCTGAAGAAAATGTAATATTGTTGGACAGAGAAGGAGAGGGCTGCATGCATCAAATGATGTTCCCCCCGAAGGCTGCTGTAGAGCTGATGAGCTGGGCAGACATCGCATTAATTGCTTTGCATTAGGAAAGGCATTAAATTCAAATCAAAAAAAGAGGAGGAGGCAGTCAACTGTTGTTTATGATGTTTTTATGACTACACAGAGATCTGAGCTGCCATTTAAAGCATAAGTCACTTAAAGGACAGTCGATTCTTACCTCAATAGCCAACAATCTGTTCTCCAGATAATCCATCAGCCCCTGGTAGTAATACTGGGCACCAGTGAAAGTCCAGGCAGTGGAAATGAGGAGGGCAAACAGCAGCTTCATTGTAAGCCGATCAATGGAACAGCTGAGTTTCTTTCTTTCTCCAAGTTTTAGAGGATTCTTTGGGTTGATGTTTGCCTCTGCAGAGTTGTCCTTAGTGTCAAACAACCCATCAACGCTCATATGTGGCGTGCAGTAGAAGAATAAGTTTCAGCTGCACATGCAAAAAGGTGAGAGGCATAGAAAGAGTAAGAGGCCACTCGGAGAGTTTCCGATTATTTGACCGCTCTCACTTTGCTGGAATGTTTTCACAAACTCTCAGGGAGGAGCCTTGTGCCTCTTACCCCTCTCTATCCCAAAAAAAGTGAATGTGCTGCACTCACTTTGTACTTGTTGTACACACTCCCGGAGACATGTAAGGAATACAGAACAAACAGAACTCGATACAAGTGCCGCTCTACTCCGATTACTTTTTTACTCAAAGAAACTTTATCATACTTTGTAAGTTTAGCACTCAGTAAACAGCTTTTAGCTTCTTTTTCAGTTTCTGACACCTTTAAGGTTTCTGTCTCCTGCAACTACTTGACATGCAGCTGAATAATGGAATCAGCCAATCCAATCCCCTGTTGGGTGATATTAACTTTCTGTTGCTGCTAAGATGATCTTCTTAGCATTTTGAAGAAGCAACTGTGAGCTGTGTTGAGAGAGACAAAGATGCCAATGCTACAGCTCAGAAATGGCACAAAGCTAG
The DNA here is from genome assembly GCF_964374335.1 of Astatotilapia calliptera. Lineage (NCBI taxonomy): Eukaryota > Metazoa > Chordata > Actinopteri > Cichliformes > Cichlidae > Astatotilapia > Astatotilapia calliptera. Next base: position 7,143,632 of record NC_137441.1, read on the forward strand.
ATTTAAGCTCAAGCTGTGACTCTAACACACATTACTGGAGATGACTGTACCTGGAGAGACTCGGTATCAGGAAACTGTGTGGCAACAAAAGGTAAATAAACTCAGGAAGTAAATAGGACTAATGAAATATAACCAACAAATCATACAGGGTACATGTAGTGAAATGCTCTATGTCCGAGCTGCGGACAGGCTGCAGACGTAGCCATGCCATTCCTGGGCTTGGTTTTAGCACTGGATACCGGGTGGGAATCACTTGCAACTTGCAACTCCCGCTCCAAAGGTGTGTAGTCTTACCACTACACTATCCAGCTGCTCCAGCTGCATATCCAACCAACATGTGCAAGAAGGTAAAAGCAGAGTGTTTGTTTCTTTGCAAACAAACTCTACCACATTATTTTTGTCCACTGGTAAAACTGTAATGCAATGGATTACTTTAGTGGTAGTAATCATCAGTCATCATCACTTATACGACATGATACTCATGCACAGCATTCCTCCCACCAATCATAAACTTGCCCATAAAATGAAAACTTTGACAGACATTCAAACATTCAATTCATACATTTTGTTGAAAAGGGGAAAGTTTAAAAAAAGAATCTTTCACATTACAGTGATTAAAATGTCAATATTCTAAAATAATAACAGTAATTTTGGTAACAATGGCTGCATTTGTCTTGGATGTCTAGATCACCTGTAGCTACACTGACTGCAAGTGAAATTTTGCCTTGAGAATAATAAAGCCTCCTTCAGAGTGAAGAGCACAGAGACTTGGAAACTAAAACAGATTTTAAAAAGAGGAAAAAGACAGAAAAATTAATCATATTTTTTATGCTGATGAAAAAAACAAAAACTAATTCCAGCTACCCACAAGGAGCACAGACATGGCACACTAGTGACCAAGAATAAGGGGAAGACAGGACTATTTATACACAAAGGGTAGATTAGGCAAGACAGCTGGGGAGGAAATGAGAACAATCAAGACAGTCGCAGGGATGGGAACTGATTAACCCAAGTAAAACAGAAAATAAGACCAGCAGACGAAATACAAAGACAAGAAAACTCAAACTGAACACAATACAAATTGACACTGGGGAGACTGGAATGATAAACTCAAGACAGAAATGAAAATGAAATAATATTACCAAACTGAAAGGAAGTACAAGAAGGATTAGTGCCAATATATGAAGTCAGAACTAGAAAACATGAGTATCAGTAATAACTAGTCAGAAATCAGTACTATTAGCAGGCCACAACACACCCAACTGATCTGATAATGGCTGTGTACCATTTAGGCATGTTTTGCACTAAACAGCAGAAATCATAAATTGGTATTTATCCATTTTCTGTTGCTTATCTAAGTCCAGGTATCAGAGGCAGCAGTCACTTCCTCCTCCTGCTGGGATACTGAGGTGTTCCCAAGCCTAGACATGTAATATCTGCAGCACATCCTTCCATCTATAACATATCCAAAACCTGACATTTTGGAGGCGTCAAATGCCCAAAGCGCCTCATTTGGTTTCTATTGTTGTACACTTAGCCCCTCCTGCATGATTAAGCTCTCCAACATTCAGCCTCTTCAAATGTTTGAGAGAAAATTAAAAAAGATATTTTATACCAGTCTGAAAACAAAAGACTTTTCTCACTCAGCCAGATTTAGCCCAGAAACATTGCCCATGGACATCTGTTGATTGTGATGCTGCATATGTGCTGTTACATTATGAAATACGCTGCACGTATATTTCTCCATCATTAATCATAATTACAGCATGTGCGAAAACATGACCACATCACCATATTTTAATTGAAGCCTTTTCAGTACATAGCAGACTTTTGGACTGTCATAGCAGGAACAGATTTGGTAGCGATGGCTCATTTCCAACAAACATCCCAGTAAGCCATGACAGTGAACCAGCATGAACAATACCACGACCCTGTAATTACCTCAACTACACAGCACAGTTGTTTTTCGGTGCAATCGGTTACACCTGTGCTTCCCCTGCTATGAAACATCTGCTGTGAAAAAAGCCAAAAAAATACAGCTTGGCTAACACCTGCACACCTGGATAATCATGTGATTATCCAGTCAGATTAGAATGCGGCGGTACTACAATGGATAAAATCTCGCACACACAGGTCAGGTGCTCCGGTTAATGCTCACATCAAACATCAGAACGGGAAAAAATGTGAGCTCGGTGACTGTGGCGTAATTGGCGGTGCCAGACAGGCTGGTTTAAACACTGCTGATCTGCTGGGATTTTCACAACAGTCTCTAGAGTTAAATGAGTGTTTGGAGCCAACAGAGAGACTATGGTAACTCGGTAACCACTCTGTGCAGCCCTGGTGAGCAGAAAAGCAACTCAGAGTGAAACAACACATTGAGGCAGATGGACTACAACAGCAGAAGGCTGTGTCAGCCAAGAACAGAAATCCAAGCCTGCAGTGGGCACAGGATCAGTAAAACTGGAGATTTGAAGACAGGAAAAAACGTCGGATGAATCTCAATTTATTTCACTGAGGCTGCAGATGATCAGAATTTGGCATGAGCAGCATGAGTCCACTGACCAGCCTGGCTTTGTTTCAACAGTCCAGGCTGAATATTGTTGGGAATGTTGTTTTGGCACATTTTGGTCCTCTTATTACTGACGGTCACAGTGTGAATGCCAGTGTTTTTTTTAGTATTGTTGCTGACTGTGTGGCCGGCTTACCATCTTCAAGCAAGGATAATGCACCAAGCCATAAAGCAAAAGTCAAACTGGTTTCATGAACATGGCTCACAACTCACCAGATCTGAAGTCAGTGGGACATCTTGGGGATGCGGTTGGAGTGGAGAGTCACAGCATGAGTTTGCAGCTGACAAATCTGCAGACATTATGTGATGCAATCATGTCAACATGGAGCAGAGTCTGACTCAGAAATGGAATGCTGTTTCTAAAAGAAGTGCGATATAAGTAGTTTATCTAAGAAACACAAAATGCTGCTCTGGTATGACCTATAGCGACAGGCTTAGTAACAAAATAAGTGGAATATGCAAAAGAACAGAACCACACAAAAGCATAAAAAGAGGAAAAAGCAGAGGACATTAAAACAGACTGTGCCGGCAGATGGAAAGTTAAGTTACAAAGAAAAAAAAGAAAGGGAAAAAGAAAAAAGTTTGTATTGGTGCATTTGCTCCATTAAGCAAGATTTAGACATTTATGGCTTCACTGGTCCCCTGGGATGATCTAACTTATTGGTTTGAGAGTGGAGCTCTGTTCCCAGCCTGACAGCTGTGATTAGTCAATAACGCTGCATTGCACCTTTGAACGAGATTGCATTTCTCTGATGTGGGCAAACAGATTATTTTCACTGCAGGAGCATCCACGCATGACTCTAACATACAACCTTTGACCCCAAAGCTGAGTTTAGAAATGTACGAATGCAGAGGTGGGGTCACATAAGGGGTTATGAGATCCCACAGTATATGAAAAAGACACATTTAAAACATCTTTTTGCAGTCCATCTATGTCTCGTTTTAGCTGTGTTGCATCTCTCTGCTCTTTGTAGTGTTAGGTGTTAGCTATGCTATCTAAATGGTTGCTTTACGATGTTCCCAGGTTGTCAGAGATGTGGGGAATCTGAATTTTCTTACTATGCATGGAATAACTCACAGAAAGACCCAAACATGCCTATATTTATTGTTAAATTTAAAAACTGTCATAGTTAACTGTCTGGAAGAATCTGGCAGATGGTTGGAGCAAGCCAGGGAATACAAAAATCAGAGGACACAGTGGAAATAGTGAGATAACACAGATCTTAGGCAGGCAACACCACAGTATATGAAACTAAGACATCCAGAAATCCAATCCAAAGAGAACCTAAAATGTAGGTCTCAAACAGACTTCTGGAAGATATAATAAAATACACCAAGCAAAATATAAATAAACAAGAAACAAAAACGCTGGGTTCATGACCAGGGAACCACAGTGACCTGTCAGTGTTTCATCTTAGAAGTCATTAATGTTTTATGTTAAGGCTATTTTTATATTATATATTATGATGTAGAGTCTGTATTTTATACTGTTTATGCCTTTATTAGATGCTTTGAGTTATATGGCTTCAAAGAGATTTGGTTTCAATGTTACTTCCTGATTAAATAAAGTTAGCAAATAAATGTTCTGCTTTATCTTAAGCCTGTCTCATTCCCCTCTCCAAGTTTAAATCAATTGTTATAATTGTATAAGCCTTAAAATAGATATATAATCCTGGCTAAAGGTACCTAAGCCTTGCTACTTGTTGACCTTATATAAAATTTGCAAGTCAGCCTACTTAATGGTTTGAATGACATTTTTATTTATTCTTTATATGCCCTCAGTCCAGCAGGGTTACATCTGACCTTAAACACCATATCTTCATCACAATGACACATCCATTTATAATTTAAGTCTAAATTATAAATGAAAATGGAGCTGCAGTCAGATCTTCTTGTGGTTAATGACACACTGTATCCTTTTTGTTTTTCGTACCAGCTTTTCTCTCTGGTTTTAAACTGATTTTATTTACAGAGCGCTGTTCCAGTCTTCCAGGCTACTCTGCCTGTCTCACATCGCTGCATTGGCTGCAGCAAATGTGCTGTTTTAAACCTGTTTTATGTGTTTTAACCTTTTCATATTGTTAGTATTACAGTCTTCTCTTCATTTGAAAGAGATTTTTTTTCTGCTGTCAGCAGACGTGTCCATGTTTGTGACTGGCAACAAACTGCAAAAATCTTATCTTTTTGAGTTTATAACCCCTTTCATGTGAGTGCTTAGCCTGATTACTGATGTTATGGTAAATTAAGCCAGATAAGCAAAAGATATACTGGGTATGCTGAACTTACTTTGTAATGCTGCCCAATGGTGACTAATGAGGACCATAATGTACAAAATAAACATGTCGTATTCAGTAAGACTTGAAAATCACGGCTGAGTCCATAAACCCATCAGGAAGGAGGATACTGAGTGCATGGATCAAGGGAGCACAAGGACATGTTCCCATAGTCTTCTACAACAGCCCTACTTTTGGTAAAAGATGGATGCATCTGAAAGGTAAAGAGGCTTAAAACTGCAGGAGGGCAAGAGACTGGAAATCTAAGAGAAAACAGCCCCCGGCTCCCTCGTTCTGTGACCTCAATAAACCCTATTCTGATTTTTTAATCACTAATCTATCATCCAATCACTAGTTTCAAGTCTCATTGAGTAGAATATGAAGTTCATTATGTAAACATGGTCATTATTAGAGTCAAAGGGAAGGATTATTTAGCATATGATCATCAGCTAACGACTTGTCAATCACAAGTAATTAGCCAATGAGTGTGCAGTGTCCTTGGTTTGTCAGTCAGACCCACTCTTAGACATCACGTCTGCTTTCAAAACATCAAGATGATGATAGCGATAACGCTCACACTAGGGTTTCATAATGGAACTACTCTGAACAGTGGGTACATCCATTGTTTTATAATGACTATGTTTGCAACCACAGCAGTCACCGCTTCCACACTGGCTTCATTTTTGAGATCCATCTTTTATATCCAGTTGAAGATGATCCTTTAGAGTTGGCCAGTACCACCGCTGCCCCCACCCCTCTGACTTTGCCCCTGGTTAACTCCTGCCACAGCAGATCAAGCTATGATTCATGAGTCTTGCGCACACTTCATAAAATAAACCACGAAGTTGCTGCAGCTTGTTGCCGCATCATCATCATCATCATCAAACTTTGATTAATGTGTTGGTGTGTCAAGTGCTGCAGCAGCCTGACGACGGTGGTCTAATCATACTCTGTTTCCCCCTCATTGTCTGTTGTCCGCGATCATCTCGGCAAGTCCTGAACTGAACCACAACCTCTTGTCTATTTTTATGCTGGCAGACAGCAGACCAGACTGGGAGTGTCGTCATGGTAACAAAGTGCCGAATGGCTGCTTTTAGAAACGAAATGGGCAACCTGGAGTTTGATCTAATCTGGAATACACTGCCTGTCTGGAGCTGGCAGGCGAGGGCACAAACAGGCCAGCGGCTGTAAAATTGTGTGTGTGTGTGTGTGTGTGTGTGTGTGTGTGTGTGTGTGTGTGTGTGTGTGTGTGTGTGTGTGTGTGTGTGTGTGTCTTTCTATGCCCCAGAGGTTTTGTTTAATCACACTTTTTGATTGATGTAATTACAGTTTTAGCCCCTTTTTTTCCCATTTTGCTAAATCAATTTGAGCGTGCTTCTTGTGCTGCCTGCCACTCAGTGTGGACTTATAATCTATTATTAATTACTGCCTTAATTGCGCCATTGAGGCCTGCGATGTGATCAAAGGGCAAAACATCATTCAGGATTCATTATGTTCTACTAAGCACTGGCATATTGCACTCTCATAACCTTTTAGCTCAAGGCTGTCCTATGATGAAAGCTTTTAACTGTTGCTCAAATGTTTGTTTAGGATGGCTCTTTCTGATTCAGTTTATTTAAAAAGAAAGTGGAGAGAAATTTCCTGTGGCAAGTGTATTTTTTTCTTTTTCAAAGAAACCCTTCTGTTGTGCACGGATCATTTACAACGTTGCCCACAAGATGGCGCCATGTGGCTTTATGTGAAAAAGCTAGTCATGGAAGAAGAATTCAGATAAGCCTCTGCTAGCTCCCTAAAAAGTTAAAACTTATCATCACTAAAATACACTTGTAAGGAGAGTGTTTGTGCATTTATTAATACCAGCAGGTGGTTGAAGTTGGGAGGTTTCAAGCTACTAATAAAAACTGCAATACTCAGTGCTGGCATCCTCCAAAGGGGGACAACATAAAATGTGAGGGGCTGCAAGATGATTAATGGAAGGGGAAAAAATATGCAAATTTTTTTTAAAGCAACTCTACTTAGGTCTTGCATTGTTTATTTTATTGCAGTTATTTAAAGAAAAACATCTGAGGAGTTCAGAAAGTTCATAGTTAACCTGTGAGAATCTGATGCTTCCTTAGAATGTGTCATGTGTCAATGTGTTTAAAAGCCTTATTTCCTTTTTTTGTGTGTAGTGTAGCTTCTAAACTTAAAGTAGCTTTAAAATACAGCTGTCAAATTGAAAGTACTGCAGTACTTTGGCTCTTAAAATGCAATGGAGTAGAAGTGCGTGTAAAACAGGAAAAAGTGTAATAGTGAAACAATAAAGTCAATAAACTTTAAACTGTGCACAAATTCTCTCACCCCAACCAGTTGCAGGAGATGGCCCCGCCCCTCCCTGAGCCTGGGGCTGCTGGAAGTTTCTTCCTGTTAAAGGGGATTTTTTCCTTCCCACTGTCGCCAAAGTGTTTGCTCATAGTTGTGTTTTCTCTGTATGTATTATTGTAGGATCTACCTTACAATATAAAGTGCCATGAGATGACTGTTGTTGTAATTTGGTCCTGTATAAATAAAACTGAATTGAATTGAAGTTCAGTACTTGAGTAAATGTGCTTATACTTGTACCTCCTGAGATTTAGGCTTGAGCCTCGAATGGTATGAACAGTTAGTGAGTAAGTGCTCTGTAAAACAATTTAATGGGCACAAAGTGTTTTTCACAGCTATGTTGGTACTTCTCATTAGTAGGGATAACAGAACACAATAATGGGGAATGGTACGATATCAGCAATTTGGGTAGGTGTGAAATTCAGTAAGGTGCTGAAAAACCTCAGAGCTTTGTGATATGATGGGTTTTCCTGGCCTAAATGTAGGCTGTGGATACAAACAAACCACCACCACCTGGTTTGTGTCAGCCTGAACCGTTGACACAGCTCAGGATGGATCCATGTTTTCATGTTGTTTGTTCGAAATTCTGACCCTCCCGTCAGAATGTTGCAGGAAAAATAGAATCGTGGCGGGTTGGGGGAGGAAGTAGATGCCACCCAGCTGTCATATCGCTGTGTGATTGGTTGATTAGATATTTGCGAACAAACATTGAGCAGTTGATAATAAAGTGACTGGTGAGTGTATAAAATAATAAGTCTGATATCAAACTCTGATTTAATATAATTTAACTTGTTTCATTAGTTAAAGATCACTAGAAGTAAAAAATGTGTAAAAATCTTCATAAATGAAGAGGAATGGCACTGTTTTTTTGTACAGTACATTTTAATGGACATCAGCATTAAAATTGTAAGATGTAAACATATGACATTTTAGAAAAAAACTGCTAACTTGTGCCCACAGTCACTCAGTAGGTCTAATTAAATAATAACAACAAAATACCAATGATGAATGTGTTTTAGTGATTTTAATGAAAAAGTAGTGCATCACTTTCTGTATGTGGCCTGATTATTTTTTATTATTAAACAACTGGAGACAAGCATTAGTTATTAAAGCGATAAAGTTCAGTGTTCAGTATGGTTTTGATCTAAAGTCCCCAAAACTAAAATGATTGAAAAGCAATTTTAAATGTTTAATCTACTTGTCTGCAACCGGAAGGCACATTTATATCAAAGCAGGGATTTGTTTTTTGGAGTTCATGATTTGTATAAACACCACCTTCACTGCACCATTCACAGAGGTCTTGTGAACTCCAAATAATTGGGTTTAAATAAATGTTACCATAAAATTGAGTAGACTGCAAAACCTAAGAGTGGTAACTTTGCTTATAAACATGAATAAGTGCATACCTGGATGCATGTTTTTGTGCGTCTGCCTCGGTGTTTATGACAGAGTGCCGATGATCTTGTGTAATCTCACGTCTCTCCGTGTGCTCGCCTTCACACCGGGAATCAGGAGCCGGCCATAAAAACCTGTTTCCTCTGCAACAAAACAAAAAAGGCAAACACCCCCCTAAAGGCAGCGTTCTTTATTGCCCCTTCGTATTGATTGAGAGGGTCAGAGAAACACGGCAGTCCGGTGCCAGGTCGTATAACAGCACAGACCAAATGGGTGAGGCAACGTAAAGCCTTTAGTCCCTTGTAAATAGCTTTAATACACCGGAGGCGCCAAATCACTTGACCTGCGTTAGCCCTGCCGTTTGGGGGCTTTCTGGCTGACTGAGCAGTGTGGAGCCAGCCCTTCTCCTCCCATTCTCTGGCTGTCACTCCAGGTAATAGTCAAGGTCTTATTAGTGGCACACTCCCCCTGTCTGGCTTCAAACCTTCATCTGCTGCATTTCAGCTGCTAAGGCCACATTTCTCTGTAGCCTAAGATTTTCTATAACTGAGTTTCTCACTTTATTGGAAGAGGGAGTGATGTTACTTTCTTGGACACTGAAAGGAGATACTGAGAAATCTGTGGAGATTGCCTAGGTTCAGCTGGGGGGGGGGGCAATGTAAATCATTCTAAGACTTTCAGATTCTTAATTGGTAACCACAGTTTTGTAATCCATGCCCACAGGTTTGTAACTAGTGAGCACAAACTTGCAAAAATGTATTTCCTCAAAGAACAAGTTATGGAGCATTTGAAGAGCCAGGTTCAGTGATCCCCAAGAGAAGCAAGTCCAAGTGTGTCGTGGGGTTTTGTGACAACCTAAAGCATTCTCATTACACAATGTAATTTTGTCAGATGCTGCCTGTGTCTCCCTGTAACTCATAAGGTGCCCGTGCCTGGCCCAGAAAACCGTAGCGAGATAACGAGAGGCTATATGCACACGGGCCAACTGAACACAGGTGAAAGTGATTAAACACAGGTTAAAGTAATGATGGAGGGGAAAAGGAGAGTAAACAAAGGAAAAAATACTGGAGACGTACAGTGTACGCTGCTCTTTTCCAAATAAGTGAAATAATAAGTCACTGAAGAAAAGGAACAGAGAAAACCAGGGGAAAAACTTAGAAGGCTTTGTATTTTATGTTTACTGCTTAAAAGATTACATATTTATTGGGCTTTTTACACCAAAACCAAGCTTTCATCCTGAAGCTGCCAGGGAAGTCCTTGATGTTTGCAAACCCGCTGGCACGGATTGCTCAGATTGTGAACCTGAGAGCTCGGTTCAAAGAGAGTACAGATTTGCACATGGCTTTTCTTTTCTCAGCTGAAGCAGTGATCCAGAGATTTCAAAAAGTAAATCAGTGAAGATGATTTTCTGTATAAGTCGAGACATTCTTCCCTAGTGCGCAACATATAAAACAATTTGCTCAATTAACCAGACCAAGATCGGTATCAAATATGCAATTATTTCAAATCATTTTGCAGTGAATTAAATTCAGCTGAGTTTAAGACAACAGTCACCTTGAGGCGCTTCATTTTAATAGGAAAAGACCACAATGTTGGAGGAAAAACAATCAGATAATTCCCTGTGAAGAGCACTTGGCAATGGTGGGAAGGAAGAACTCCAATTGAACTATGATCAGGGAGAGCAACCAAAACTTTGATTGTTAATTAAATTTTAATTAGAAACATGAAACAAGTCAGACTTAAGAATAAGAAGTGCGAGAACCAGAGTGTAAAGTTTAATATAGATTCAATTTAAGGTTCACTGTAAAACAAACAATCAAATAAAAGTTACTCCATAGAGTTTTAAATCACTCCATGATTTTCTTTCTCCAATCAGCTGATTGTAGCGAGTAGCAAATGCACATTTGATGGTTCGATGATACGCCCATCAGATAACCGAAGAATCTTTGTAACTTCAATAAGGAACAACATAACAGTCACTACTGAATTCACTCACTACTCTGATTGTTGAATATGGTGCAGTAATGAGTCACAGAAAAATGTATGTAGGTGTATTTTCAATAACATTACACCCGATAATGGTTAGGTTTAAAAAAAATAACATGGCTTCAGTTAAAATACAGTGGTTGCCAGGGTAACATGCCCTACTTTGTCTGAAACGGGGATGTCAAACTCATTCAGCATCGTGGGCCACTTGAGAAATTACAAAGTTAGTATAAAAGAGTTGCACATTTATTCTCTGATATATCTCAATATGAGGGGGGGGGAGTGTAATTTCAACAGTGCGTCTCAGTTTTTCGACATGACAAAGAAATGCTGCTGTAGTGAATAAAAATTTTCCGTCACCACAAATCTATGCTAATTGACAGAAATGTCCTTTTTGCAAAAAAAACAGACGTTTCTATAGTAGGTGGTGAAAAAGCTGTAACTTTCTGTCATTTAATTACTTATCTTTTAATGAATTACTTTGCTGTAGCATGAACAGATGTGGGGAAGGTCTTTATCAGTAGGAAAGGCTGTAACAGTGTAAAAATACAGTTAAAAGTTCAACATTTTTGACCTCGTTCACATTTTCCAAAGACATTAAGTGGGCCAGATTGGTGTCTTTGCCAGGCCAATACTCGCCCTCGGGCCTTATGTTTGACACTACTGGTGTAAAATATCATTCTTGCTAAAATACATTTTATTAATCCTTTATTTATCCAGGTGAAAAAATCTCATTGAGATTAAAAATCTCATTTCCAAGAGAGACCTGGCATCATAGCAACAAAAGTCACATACCACATAGGTATATAACATTTAAAACAAATACAATATCCCATACAAACATGTGTAAAATATACAATAACAGATCAAATTAAGAGTACATTAAAAACAATCACACTGAGTAAAAGAGCTGTTCTCTCGTTCCATTAAGACAGACTTAAACTCTCCCAAGCCCACATTAACTTGCATTAAGTCTCTGACATTTCTTGTTCATGAACACAAGCACAGAGATTCCTTTTTTATCATCATTTCAAACTTTTCTGAGACTGAGTTGCAACTTCATCGTGTGTATAAATCAATTTTTGTAATTTAAGTATCTTCTGAACTTTTTAGAATTCTGCATTGTTTCCACGAGAAGTTACTAAAAATTGAGTATTAAGGTATTAAAGTCTTTAATACTCTTAAATATATGGACAATATGTGGACTTTGGGACACATTTCTTAAGCTTTGAGTTCAGGTGTTTTCAGATCCTCTGCCTTTACAAATACCTGTGAGAGAATGGGTAATTCTGAGGAGCTCACTGAATTTGAACGTGACACTGTAGGACACCACCACTCTGTCATTTTCATTCCTATTTATATATTCCACAATCAACTGTAAGTCATGTTACTGCAAAGGTGGAAGCGACTCAGCCACAATGTAAAACCACATAAAGTTACAGACACTGAGTCCCCGAGTGCTGAGGGGCACAGTGCATAAAAGTCACCAATGCTCTGCTGACTTAGTAACTGTAGAGCTCCAAAACTCCTCTGGCATTAACATCAGCACAAAAACTGTGCAAGGAGCTTCATGGCATGGTTTCCAAGGCTGACAAGCTCCTGTAGGTGTAATGTTGTAAGTCACCAACTACTTTTGTCCATAAATTGTATTAAAAAGGTTTATAAAGTCAGCTGAAAACACATTAATGACAGTCTTTTCTTTTTTTATTTATACTTTATGGTGGCATTTTCTTGAATTTCTGGAGTCAGGTAAATTCTGAAGTCTATCTTGATATCTATCATTGGTACCCCAGTTTGTTTTCAGTTTAACTCACACCACCACCATCTAAGACTAAATGTGATTTACATGTCAGTTGCAATACATCTAACATAGGTTAACCTCTGTGCCAACGCAGAGTTTTTCTGTACCTGTGTATGCTTGTGCCTACCATCTGCTCTTTGTCTTTTGCTATGAAAACAAATATTTTCCACAAAAATTCTGTCTGTAAAAGGCTGAAGCAGTGCCAGATCTCAGTGTTTGTGTTGTTGGCTTCATAATCTTGGAAAATTTACAACATATAGAGCGATTACAAACTAACTTTGGGAAGGTCCCATGAGCATCGGTGAGTCATGCAACTATCAGGAATTGTGAAACAGTTTGAGGTGTGTGAAGTATGCAAAGCCAGATTTCGGTGAGGTATGCATTATGTACACATGTCAAACACAATCAGTACACAGGTGTGTCTAGTTTTAATTTGTTTTATACAGGGTCTTCTTTACAGTTTTTTCCCCTCAGCATGATCTCTACAGTTGACTGTACGCTATAATGAAAACTGTCTCTCAACTTGAACGTTCATTTCTTGCCACCCTGACAGCCTTCGTGCACTTGCTTGGTTTGCTGCACAGACAAATACTCGAGGGGCTGCAGACAGCTGCTCCGAGGGGGAAAAAACTCTTCACAAAGCTGCATTTATCCATGGTGGGAGCTGCATGGGAGCTTGACCGCTGGAAATAAAGACACAGTATGTGAGCAAGTATCCAAGGAAATGCCGTCACAGGCAGTTGTCCCTGGACAGGAGCACACAGCTGTTAGCCATACTGCTCCTCACTCTGCTCTGCTCTGTGCAGCAGCATTATATTGGCTGAGCAACCGTGAACAGTATGAGCTTACCATCAGTGCCAAGCAAAAAGGCTCCAGCAGTGTGTTCTAAACTATATGTGCGAAAACAAGTTTGTTTTGCTGTAACAAATACCACAAGACTTGAAAGTTTTATCAGATCCTTGGTACAAAATGCTCTAATCCATGTTACTCCAGCAGAAATGTATCAGAGAGTAACCTTGAAGAGTTTGCTCATGCTGATGACGAATGTTTACAGTAATATGAGCTTTCTAGCAAGTTTCAACTCACTGCGTAAGCGTCTAGCCCATTAATTTACTGTAGTGGTATCGTTTTTTAGTAAAAATCTGTAAAGCAGCTGCCAAGCAGCAACCTCCAGGGCTTAAAAAATTAAGCTTGCTTCTTGAATTCCCACTTAAACAGCATAGCAAATTATATCGGTAACCTCTCCTCATGTTCAGCATCTTCAGCCCCTTAACCTGCACGCTTTAGTAGAGGCAGCAAGGCCAAGGTTAGCCTTCACCTGCAGGAGGATTTTACCTGAGAGCTCTCACCAACTTCTCTGTTGCCATGGCTCCACAAAGGCTTTGTTCAGTCATTTGGGCCCCGAGACGCTTTCAACTTCTATAGGAAATAAGGCTGTTTGCCATCCTCTGGCTAGATCTTGATTCTTGGTTTCCTTTAATTTATGTCCTCTCAGAGCACAAGATGTGGTTGTTTCTATCTCTTCTGGGAAGACAAGCTTCTTTCTGAGATCTGCTTGCATCTCCTACTCTCTTGGTGCAAAATAGAAGGTAGTTTTTTGATACTTCTTCTTGCCTTTGAACCCCTGTCTCTTTTCTTGTTGGAACTGAGTGATCGGCTCGATGCATATTAGTGTTGACCCTCTGAAAATCTGTCCATTTGACGATTACTGTGAGGATTTTACTTTGCCTCTCAAAGCCAGTTAAAATGTGGTTAACAATGCACAGGACTGCTCCACAGTGCATCCTCTTTTTTAAGGTTCCAATGTTTCCTCATAGTAAGCTGATCAAAAAGTTTACTTTTGAAAAGACTTCATAAAATTATGCCATAAATAAGTTGATCTTTTAATTGCCAGTTTGGACAGGATGTGTTAAATGTTGATATACTAAGCAGGTAAGTACAGTATTAAGACAGATCTGGAAACCTGTGAAGTTTTCCTTTAACACATGCAAGTAGGGACAAAGAGTTTCCCCGCCGTCAGCACTACTTGAGAGTTTTATTCATTGCAATCAGCCCGTCACAAATCGTGTGCCACGTAGAAAACAGATTATATTGCCTACCAACCCCGTCAACCCAAGCTTGTCTACATGACATGTTTCGGCATTGTTCCTGATGCCGTTTGCGCCTCTGGAGCTGAGTGAGGAAACATAGCAGGAGGTGGGCTCGTGCATACCATTATCTCACAAAGCTCTCATTATGGGAGTATTCCCATATCTTCTATACCAGCAAAACATGTCACCTCATGCTGTGTGCCTCATTCTGAACACCGCAGCGCTCAAACCCAACACCTTTTTGGCACGGGGCTCTGCTCTAACCATGACTCATTTGAGTGAAATGCCTCAAACGTTACTGATGCCAAATTATGAAGTGAACAGAAATGTATGCATGGTGCCAGGCCTCCTCTTCCTGTAAGTCAGGGAGGGGGAGCCACTTGCAACCCACCTGCAAGCCCCCTTGTTATCAAAACATTGTGTCATGTTTTGCTACCATACATCATTAGGACATATATTTAATTTACTGTAAACACCAGAGCAATAAAAATGAGGTAAGAGTCTGCGGACAAAAACATGAAATTACAGCGACTGTAATTGCCCAGGTTAATTACATAGGCTCTGTGCCCAATGCTTCAACACTAATTAGAGCATAAACACCAAATCCAAGCTTTCATCTTGCAGAAAATCTCCACATTATCTGTTTTTTCGTTTTCTTAAAAGCATGTAAACGGGGCATGCTTCTTTTATAAGGTAATTGCATGTTTAGTGGCTCCATGCCATAAAATTTATCTCTGGTTTCTCTACAGTTACCACGTGTTAGCTGTGGCATCCATTAAATCTTGTTAACTTTAAAAGCTACAATCACACTGATAAGCAGCTACAATTAGCTAAAAGTATGCTGCTGCGAGATGGAAACAATTTCCTAGACTACAGTAAAATTAAATCAAATGTAGAAGGAAGCACATTAGCTATTTTGTATATCGAGCCCTCATCTTGAGAGCACCGTATCCGACAAAAGCAGAGTCACAGACGGAGCATCGCGGCAGACTGGAGCGGGACTCAGGAGAGCTGGACTTGTCAGCAGCTGTTTCATTCTGTTGCACAGTGAGGAAAAGCTCTGTCATGGCCTACCTAATGGTAATTGTTTGGAGCGGTGAGAGCACAGCGTCTTGTCTGCATGCTGGTATCTCAGGAGTTTGCTGCAGAGGAGACAGCGCTTATAGCAGGGGAGTAAAAAGGGGGGGGGGGGGGGGGTGGAGGGTTCTGCTGTGGTAGTTGCTTTTATAGCTCTTTAAAAAAAATGTTTGTATCCATGTCAGTTATATGTAAAAGAAAGTAAAGACAGTGTAAAACTTACTAGCCAGAAGAATATAATTTTTCTTTGCTAAAGGAAAGCTTTGTTCCAGATATTAAGGGAACAAAACAGGCTATTCTTAAATAATAACAATGTAGCTTAAAAGTGATTAGGAGAAAATTCTTGCCTCTTTTTATCAAACATGATCAGTTGGTGATATGGAGGGACCACATAATAATAATAATAACAGTAAAAGGACTTCATTTGTATAGACTATGAATAGACACACATTACATATTACATTCGGAGACTGTTTAACATGTGAGTGTTTCTTCCTGGTCTGAAAAATGAAGCAACACAGAGATCTGCATTCTTTCTAATGGTCAGCAGGGGGTGACTCCTCTGTTGCAAAGAGAAGTCTGTGGGGGAAATGGAGTTCTAAACATTTTCCTGGGCTCATTTCCTGTTTTGTGGTCATTTTGAGTAAAACCTGAAATTCCTTTTGCAAAATATCGTCATTAATTTGCAAAAAGAAGGATTTTTAGGATATGCTAACTCGTTAATGACTTCAATCACATGCTAGTACTTGCTTATCACATCCAGTTTCAAAACCTTACGTCATGGTTGTGCTTTGTGTCAGGCTTGGTTAAGACCCAAACGCCGGACTCCGAGACAGAATTATTAACTAAAGGCGGCAGTTTTATTGCTGGAAAATACATGCTAATACTAGGTACATGAACACTGAAAAGGAAACAAACAAAAGATGAACTTGAACTAAGAATCTTGCGCCAAACTACGAATGACTAGACGAGCCATAACATGACGTGGCTATAGAACACGGCGCTTACGCAGCAAATGCGCAGGACACAACAACAACCAAGACAAGACACAGGACTTAAGTACACAGAGGGATAACGAGGGAATGAGACACAGGAGGAGAGCACAGCTCGAAGTAATCAAACACGACGAGATCAAGGGGAAGCAAAACTGAAAACATTAATACAGGACACCGACTGTCAACATAAAGCATGACGTATGCACAGCGACACGGGCTTGACACTGAAACAAGACTGACTGGATATTAGACGTGGAACACAGGAAAGACAGTGACTGCAACTAGAAGCTAGAACAACAAATATAGCATCCAGAGAACTAAAACCATAAATAACAATAATCGAGAAATATAAATTAAAGACAAAATGGCGTGACACCTTAGGAGCCAAAGGTTAATGTCCATTTTTTGTACTGTCTCTGATAACACATTACTTGAACTTTTGTATTTCTATCCATCCATTTGCTTCCGCTTATCTTTTTCAGGGTTGCGGGGGGAGCTGGAGTGTTTCCAATAAACCTAACCCCACTAACTGCATGTCTTTGAACTGTGGGAGGAAGCTGGAGTACTCACACAAACATGGGGAGAACATATAATCTCCACACAGAAAGAGCCCAGCCTGATGGTGGAATTGAACTCAGGACCGTCTTGCTATGAGCCAACAGTACTAACCACCATGCCACCTTTTGCATTCAGATTAGATTAGATTAAATTAGATGAAACTTTATTAATCCCTGGGGTGGGTTTCCAGTAGCACAGCACCGACAGAAGTTGCATGTTACAGGTACAATAAAGGGGAATGAGAGTAAGGATATAAGCATAAATATACCATATATACACATATATGGTATATTTATGGTATATGATATATACATACATTTATCACCCTTAATTTAAAAATATAATTTGCAGAATAATCACATTTTCATTATATTTGGCAAATTTTGTCTAAACATACTGTATGAAAACATTAGTGTGAAGAATGGTTCAAAGGCGCAGTGGAGCTGTGCCTTTACAGTTTAATAATTAAATGATTTTCATTCTGTCTGCGGAGAAAAACAGAGTTCGGATCCCTTTTGTTATTTTTAGTTTTGCTGTGTGTCTTTGGTTGAGACAAGCTGGGATTTAATATTTATAAAGCTACCAAAAACATAGTTTTTCTAAAATACTATTTAGGATTCTAGTCTTACCTTCTCATAATTATTACGCTCTCAATCATTTTAACATCAACTTTCAATTAGTCCCTCAGTTAAATGCCAGGTTACAGTGTAAACAAGCGTCACATTGGTCTTAACTTTTTCAAAGATTGTGTTAAGAATTACAAATCATTAACATGTTGTTCTGTAATTATGTCCTTTATTAATGTAATAGAAATGTGTTTGACATGCAGACTGATATATTTCTTATTTCTGCTCATATGTTCCAGACAACCAAGTGTAATTTCTCACGAACACTTTCCAAACCCAAATTAGTCAGCAGATGATCAGTCATATGTGGATAATTACTGAGCGCTGTTGTGCCACTGTTTTGCAATGAGTGTAGATGGACAGATGACGAGTCTGCAGACTTCTTGCTGAGTCCTAAGAGTACTTTTTCTGTACAAACTTAAAAAAAACGTTCCTGTTCTTCAGGTGCTTCAGGTACATTTGCACCACCAGGGAGCTGTGCTTCATTTGTGGGAGTCTTGAAATGTTGTTTTTACGTGTGGTCTTGTACATGTACATTTTTATTCTTATTTGTTTATTTAATATTTTTTTTTATTAACAGCTACCTCAATTTCCTCAAGAAGCTCTGCCTTAATGCAGGCTGTCTGGAAATAAGAATTTAATCCTAACGATTTACCGAGTTCACTCGATGTACCATCTTCTGATACAAATTGGTATTACACAGAAGTACATTCCTCCCATAATTCAGCTTCAGCTGATAAGCTCCTTTTGTCTACTTAGCAGATCGATCCAGATACTCGATTTGGCAGATTTTTACAGTAGATGCCCTTCCCGATGCCACCCTCCCATAGATTTATATCTTCTCCCAGGCTTTAAGTGAGGATCTCTTGCACGCTAGATGAGCATGTTAACCACTATACTATGAAGCCAGTATGAAAATCAATAGGGATTATTTAAATTGATTTATTATTCCTTTGAATGACTGTTATCAACTGTTCTCCATCCTATGCTGGATTTAAGGTGACAGACGAGCAGTGGGCAGCCTGGAGAGAATAAATGAGCTGAGCAATATCTTTAACAGATCCTGAGTCTCAAACAGGAGAAAATACAAGTGTTATGGAAAACATCTTCCCTAGTTCCCATTCCAGAAAAAGTCTGTAACAACTATCAACCAATTTCTCTTACGTAACATATGATGAAGGTACAGGAGAGACTCATCTCGGCCCACCTGGACCAAATCTGAGTGAATAATGCAATCATCTAAAATGCTGCAGGGAGCAAACTGCAATCTAGATAGGGATGCCTGCATATTGAGTATCACTTTGTTTAATTACTCAAATGCACTTAACACCACCCAGCCACTGCTACTAAAAAAGAAGCTATTGGAAATACCACCAAACTCTTCGACCATCCCGTGGATTATTGCTGACCTGGCATGCACAGTCTCGCAGACTGAGCAGAGATCTGTCTGATTAGGTGATGTGCAGAATAGGAACTCGATGAGGGATCATGCTATCTCCACTCCTGTTTACCTCGTCCCCCCCCAGACTTTCAGCACAACTCTGGGTCATTCCACAAATACTCTGAAGATTCGTCAATTGTCAGACGTGTCAGTGATGGGCAAGAGGAAGACAACAGTGCAGTGAATGGTTTTGTGGGGGAAGAGTACAACTATAAGGGCGTCGACATCATCAATGTGTGCGCTTAAGAAAAAGAAGCTACTCTATTATTCAGGTGCATAGGCCTACCCTGTTAGGTAAGCTTCTTTAGTGGCTACATGGAGCTGCCTTCAAAAGTGAGTTGATCCCCAAAGACTCTGGTGTCAAAATGACAAGTTAGCAGAATTGAAAATAATTTTCAAGCATTTGATTGACTTAGATTTCATCACCTCTGTGATTCATCGGATTACCCACACAGGTAGCTGCAACCAACAGTTCCCTGCTGTGACTCACCTTTACTAAATTCAAGTACATAGAGAGCATAAAAAGAGAACATTCTTTGTAGTGGCCAACAGCGGGCGACTCTTCTGGTTGCAAAAACGCATACTTTAGCACAGAGGTTCCCAAAGTGTGGGGCCATTGCAGGGGGGGGGGATGGAAAGAGAAAAAGAAGAAAGTTTGGACACTGCTAGCATAATGGACAGGTTTTTGTCAGGGCTCCCACACAAACGCAAAGCAGGAGATGAAGCATCGCCAAATATGTTTCCAAACCAATTTCCTTCCAAGCCAAAGACTAGAAAATATGGTAAAGCATATCTTCCCTTTGGCTTCACCTGCACAAGTGCCGAGGTAGGTCTCCTCTGCAGAATTGGTTTTCCCTGTTGGGAGCACATGCTGGGCTCTCCAAATCACGGACAAACAGTATCCCACACTCTTGATTTTTAGTTCACAAACACTTCTTATAATGACTAACTACTCCTGACATTGGAGATGTTACCTTATTATACAGTAAAGTTACAGTGGGATACAAATAATATCAGGCTGATCCTGCCACAATTTGTTCCCCCGGTTCAAATCATGGACAAACAGTATCCCTCAGTTGTTTATGTTTTTGAACACATTTTGCACAGAGAGGCATTTTTGGAAAAATGTATTAGCAATGTTGAATATTATTACACAGGAAAAAACAGCTACACATAAAATAAACACACCGTGACGCCTCTGCCTTTCTAAATAGAGGGACAGTAACTGCGTGTGTATATGTAAGCGTGTAAAACCTGAAGATAGTCAGATTAACAGTATTTTGTCTCTATCTGCCATTCTGCAATTCATCTCATGTAAACAATAACGTGGCGCACAGCGTGACGTGAAAAAAGGCACATACCTTTGACATTGCGTGAAGAACTCTGTATTTCTCGTCCACACGTAAACGCAAAAATGGATTTTTTTAAAAAATCCCCGTTTTCAGTGATTTACGCCGTTTACATGTGGACGAAAGGCCCAAACACATAGAAACAGCTGCATTTTCAAAAATAGACTTTTATAAAAGACTTTTACTACTAACTATAATGTATTTTATTTGTTTTATATTTATTGTTTACTTTTATTTGTTTAATAAATAAGCCCTCGGGTCCCTCACTAAAACTGTTCTGGGAACTTAATCAATGAGCACTTCTATGTCATATTAAATAAAACAAAGTCAGAGTTATAAAGTTATTATTAGAGTTAGAAAGAAGGATTATACAGAAAAATCATATCTGGTGTTAAAAACCCAAGAAAGGCTCAGCTTGAGACTTCACAGAGACACTGATACATCCATACTTTCCAGACTTTTCACTCGTGTTTTTATCTGACAGCAATGTGACCTGCCAAATATGGTCACTTCTGACTCCAAGAAGCCAAAATGGTGATGGCCAGAATGAGGTTTTGAGGTCTCAAATGCAGAGTTCAGCAACCAGTGAGGTTGTCTGTCAAGGTGGCTTATTTATTTGAACCAATCCAATATCGTTGTGGTTTTTTGCCATGGTGATGGTGTTGCAGTTTTCTCTTTTTTAAGTGCAACTTAAGGTTCAGTTTAACAAAATTCATATATTACCTAAGACAAAAAGAGTCATAAGGAAAAAAGTGGGAGCAAGGGAGAGGAAGTGTCAGGAACAGAGAGGGATGGCGTCTCAGACAGACTGTCTGGCTGCAGTGGGATCTCCAGCACTCAGCGTCATATGATTCTCAGGTCAGAGGTTATCCCCACTGATGAATATCGGGCCGAGCCTCGTCTTCCTCACAAAAGAAAGGGAGTTGTTTTCGCTCTCTGGGTCTGGAAAGTTTATTTCAGGAATCTATCCTGCCAACACGAGACTGTAAACCTGTCTCGAGGCAAAAGAGTTATGTCCACAAATATTACTACTACTTTCTTTCTAGGAAAGGGGGGGGGGGGATTTTATTAGCCTGCCAAAACATCTCAAAATGCTCTTTTTTCATTCAAATACATATTTGGGTTTAATCACATAGCAGTGAGAGGAGGAAAGTAATGTAAAAGTGTGCGTATTTACTTGTGAAACATATATCCCTGTGATTTTGACAGGATTTGGAAGATTATAGTTTTCAGTCTGTGAACTGTGTGAAAATACGCTGGTGTTTTGTGTTTATCCTTTCATACCGAGCGTCTCATCCCACAAGCCATCTCATTATATCCCACTGCCTTAAGATGGTAATACACCAGATTCTTGCGCGACGTAGGCGCACAACAGTCGCAGCAAGTGAGAGAATATATCAGATTTTTCCCTTGAAAGGAGTTATTTTTGTCCTCAGTGTTATTCTGGGTATCTTCCTCTTTAAAGAGCTTCCCACACATGTGTAAACTCTATAATGAATAATCACAGGGCATTTCAAATAACACTATCAGCAGGATTTCTACTAAAAGCCTGTGGGAGATTATAACTGCCCAGGAGGGACAAGTGTGATATATGAGATCACACATGTGAACAAATGGACGGCAGACGCCTGGGTATTTATAAGGATCAGCCTCCGTTGAGATATTCACAGTCGTTTGACAGTCTTTATTTGAGTAATGAAAAATCACACTGGCTCTCCTGCAGAGGCAGAAATGCTGATCTGACACCGATTCAAGTGTTTTGGAGGGTCAAGCTGGCAGAGGGAATGAGGAGGAGGCAGAGGAGGAGGAGGGTTGTAGTGAAAAAGAAGAAGCCTCTTCCTTCAAGCATAAAGTGGAGGAAAATCACTGTGGTGGATGTTAACAAGCCAGGGTGGGGCCAGGTTTTAAGTTTACACTTCATTAATATGCTGTCAGCAAGAGTAATGAACGCTAAAGGGAGGAAGATGTGGAAGGGTTGTAAAGGGATTACATGTTCACATGCTGTATCCTGTCAATAGCGGGAATTAAATCAGTGGAAAAAATTAAAAGTGTTTCAGGGTTTCCCACGATCAGTGACCCAGACAGTCACTCCACCTTTTTTAATCCCGACTCAAATATCTTGACAACCACTGGATGGATTTACATGAAACTCGTCCATATTTTAAAGTTTATGTAACTTTAAAATAAATGTGTTCTGAGATTGTTTCACGGCAGAAAAATGTGTTCACCATCCAGCTAAATTTGAGTGATGAAAAAATTCCTCTGTATATAAAATGAGTTGAAAAGGGCACTGATTGAATGGCCCCTTACATCAGCTCAAGTGAACTGCACTGAGAAAGAACGGGGACTGTTCTACCGAGCAACAGAGATTTAGTAGTGTTGGACAAAGGTTTAAGCAACAAATATACTGAAAAAACCTAAATTGTTCATGCAAAATCACTGTAATACTGCATCGTTGTCATACGTTCATTAATGTGTGTATCACTTTAATGTAACAGGTGGAGATGATTGTAAGTACTTATATAAAGCTGGGTAGTTTTATCTAAATTAGTTTTAATACATCTTCACAATAAATGGTAAATAATTTAAAATAAATAGAGTACATACAGTTCTGCATCTGGAATATTGTAGACTAGAAGGAGTAAGCATTAGAGCATGGAAGTAGTATGTTTTTCAGTAGTTCACTCAAGTAAATGTCAGTTAGATTGCACCACTGGACTCGAGTCTATTCTGAACCTTTTCAAATGATAAAGCAGATGCAAGGCTTGGTAAGTATATGTTATGGAGCTGTGACTGCTAATCACATTAAACCACATGTGAATCTGAGCTTATTTTTAAAAAAGTTACTAAAACTTAGCTTGCCATTGCAGAGGTTGTAGTTTATGCTAATCTTCATCAATGTTGCTCAATCAGTCAACTCATCATTCTTTAAACACGGAGACTGAGCTGCTCATCCTATTCTGGAATCTTGGGAAAATCAGTAGGATGAAGCTAAATCGGGGAGGCCCATGACCCCTGTACATGATGTGGATGTTAATATTCCCAGGGTCCCAACTGGACTTTGATTTTGTTTTAGATCATCATTTCTAAGTCGGCGATAATTATTTTCTTTTGTTTTCCAGACAAATTCTTCAGTTTGGCCAAACAATCAGCACTGCAAATATGACACACCCGTCCTATAAAGAAGGGGGACTAAAAAGAGGATAGACTGTTGTTTCTGCCTCCGCTGCTCAGCCACCCCTCACGAGCTAGATAACTGTAGACTGTAAAAACAATGGTGTAACTCGAGATCCAGCAGCAGAACCGCTGAAGCCAATGCACTCTAGTATTTATATGGTTGTTTTGTTAGGGGAGGGGGAGGGAAACAACCACTCTTTATCACGGATTCAAAAATCCTGACCATGAAACTGATGGACACATGTTTTTTTGCACAATCTTGTAACATGTACAGTATAATTTATTTTTTTGTCCTTATAAAACAAAACCAAACACAGGCATAACCCCCCACCTGCAGACCATCTGCTTCATCATTCAGCTTCAGAGCTGTCCTGTCCTGTGTCCTCTCTTATCACTGCAAAACCAAATCTTTTCCACACCGTCAACCTCAGACTCACCACACCCTAAAACACGAGTCTCTGGTCCATAATCAGATCAACAAGTCTCCTGTTTTTTGTTTTTCTTCCCAGAGCCCCAAGCTGGAGTTGCTCCACCTGCCCCCCAACTCCATCCTCTGCTGTCACAGGGAAAAGATAATGAGGGATATTTGACCTTATTAGTGTCAGTAGAGCTATTTAAGGTTTAATCATCTGCTATATGAAGAAGCCTGACATGTTTTTCATAACAACTGAGCTTAGTATTGTTGTTGCATAACGAAGCCTGAGACCACTGTGCACACTTTGCTGCAGCTCGAGCAGCCACACATACATTTAAATATGATTTTCATGTAGACTTTTAGTCATAACCAAAAACCATTATCCATGATGTCTGGCTTCATAAATATTTAATGATAATTTAATATCTATAACTCATCTTAGTGATCGTGATCTATGAATTGATGGATCCAGTAACTGCAAATGAAGCATTTGGTGTACTTTTTATACTGTCAAAACATGTTTTGATCAGGAGGCCATCTGGAGGTGATACCTGTGGCTGCAGGAAGACCTTCCTATAGAAGTCTGTGGTACAGTTGTTCTTGGGTTTGACCCCTCTGAACACTAAGCTAATACGCTCCTACACATCCAGGTGACAAAAATCATACAGGACATAGCGTTTTATCTGCTTTAGCCATGCACTTGCTGCAAATCTGCAACCGCTTTAGCATTTCTTGTCATGCTGTATCTGCCTGACTGATACCTACTCTAATCTGCTGTCTTCTAAGATCTCAAAAGAGAGTTATGTTCAATAATCGTCTTTTATCATAGTGGTCCAGATTATCAAATTTAAAAGAGGGAACATTGCAGACATTTTTCTTAAGTCTTGTGGTCTCTGCATCTAACATATTGCTGCAGCCGCAGCGTCTAGGCACCAACTTAAAGGGACAACTTGTGCTTATCTCTGTGACGCCAGAGACAAAAGCACAACCATGAGAGCTGTATCAAAACTCTCATTTACCCATTGTCAGCAAAATACAAATAAACACATTTTGCAAGAGTCATTTTAACTCTCACACACAGACACAAGCAGAGTACTAAAGCATGAGAAAAGTCAGACCAGACAGCTTCCAAATGAGCACAATAGCTCCTGGGTCTGCGTGTGCAATTGTCCCTAATTATGACAATGATTCAAAGGAGCTCCACATTCCAGTGCCTCTTATGGTTTTGCTGTTATGTATCTTGGAGCCTACTGAGCCATTAATACGATACCAATCTCACCAATGGCTCCAGTTTGGGCCTCCCGTGGGCTCCTGAATACAACCTGTCCAGCTCAGGGGAATCCAAAAATCCACACCCTCCCTACGCTCGCGCACTTTTCTCCCGAAGAAGGTGGGCATCAGGACAAACAATCAGTACTAATGACAGATCCATGTCAGACAGAGGATAATTATGGGAACGGCGTTCTGAAAGATACGGTGTCATTAAAACCCATCGTCTCCACTCCAACGACAACAGACTCCTTTCCTGCTGCCTGTTCATGCTGTGAGGTGTGTGTGTGTGTGTGCCGTGTGAATATCAAGCAGGACCAGTGTTTCTAAACGTGTCCTGTGTCCTTGTATAACTCCCTGTAATTGCGCCAGAGGTTGCTGAGTGAACCTGAAAAGATGCCGGGATCGAGACAGGATAGAGACATGGGACAGAATTTGAGGGGCCACGCATGACTGAGGGAAGCCTCAAAATGCTCTTGACAGCTGCAATTTGAGATCTAAATTGCTGAAAATACTTACATAGCTGCTGTCACATTTCAAAACCATCCTCGCCCAGATGCCATTACTGCAAGATTACTCAGAGGAGGCGATGTGACATATTCAGTTTGCATGGGTTTGCAGAGAAGTGGTCGTGGCACTTGTTTGTGCAGGCAAATTATGATATTGTTCTGCAGGCGCTGTATGAAGACATGATCCATGTTTGTGCTTCTCTTCTTCTTCAAGGCAATAATTAAGTTACAGAGACAAGCAATAAATCACATAGTGGAAAAACAACATGCAGGAACAAATACACAAGAATTAAAATCAGCCTCTTTCTGTATCTGAGTGATGAGCTCTAGTCGTGAACTTTGCCTTCTGCAGTGTAGTTAAAGTGAAATTCAACACAAGTTATAAGGTTTTGCTTAACCTAACAAAGTAGCTTTGGCACTGAAACCTAAACAAACATCCCCTGGAAAAGAAAGATAGTTAAAAATAAAATAGTTCAGGTATATTGGTCAAAATTTCCACCACTACACAACCCACCTGTGGATATGAATGAAACTTATCCCATTTAGGGGTCACGGTGGGGCTGGAGGCAATCCCAGCTGTCATGGGGAGATCCAGTGTTCATCCTAGACTAGTTGTCAGTCTGTCGCCACAACTAGACCATTTGCATGACGAGAACACACCTCATTTATACGCTCTGGTGCTTTATTCCACAGTAGCACTAGAGAAAACAGTGGTTTGAGACCACAGCATGACCAAAATGTGACCGTGTGCAATGAACTTGTGGTCTTGTTACCTTTGAAATGGTAGCTTCAAAGATGAGGACCAGGTCTGTAACCACTTGTAGTAAGTTGCTGTCCTCAAAGCTACTATGCTACTCAAAGCTATGATCAGTTTGGTATAGAAGCTCATCTTGTAACTGGAAGTTTGCCGGTTCGATCCCCAGCTCTGTCTGTCTTGGTCGTTGTGTCCTTGGGCAAGACACTTCACCTACCGCCTACTGGCGTTGGCCAGAGGTGCCAATGGTGCGATATGGTAGCTTCGCTTCTATCAGTCTGCCCCAGGGCAGCTGTGGCTACAGCTGTAGCTTGCCTCCACCAGTGTGTGAATGAATAGTGGAATTGTAAAGCGCTTTGAGGGTCTTGAAAAGCGCTATATAAATGCAATCCATTATTATTATTACATTTTTTCAAAGGGATATTTCCCTTTGTATCTCCTTATTTCGGTTACTTCACCCGTTGCCTACTGGTGGTGCCTACTGTCCGGCAGCCTCGCCTCTGTCAGTGCGCCCCAGGGTGGCTGTGGCTACAATGTAGCTGCCATCACCAGTGTGTGAATGGGTGGATGACTGGTTGTGTAAAGTGCTTTGTGGTCCTTAAGGACTAGTAAAGCGCTATATAAATACAGGAAATTTTAGGCGCTCTTATACTGAATATTTTTTCCTGAATTTTTCTAATAGAAAAGAAAATATTAGTAATAATAGTAATAATATACTATCAAGAAAATACATTTTCTTAATAGATACTTTTCAGAACCTGATATTTGCTAGAATTTTAAAATTTCCTCTACCACTGCCAGGCAGAAAACCAAACTACTAGATGGAAAAGAAAGAAGTCATGCAGCCTACTATCAAATATTACTTACAGCTGGCATGAAGAAAGAACGTGTTATGCTAGAGGATTTTCTGCACCCTGGCATTCTCAGAGTTTAAATTCTTTGATTAAGAAATGTCACATATCGATCCCCAGGAATAAAAAAGTGTTTGTCTAACAAAATTGTCACATTAGAGTTCCAACTGAATGCTCCAGGTGCTGCTAAGCAAAGCTCAGGTTAATTATGTAAGCATTTATATATCAGTTTAAAATGAACTAATTTAATAAAATCATTAAAAATAGCATTAAACTAATCTTGCTGGCTTCCTCTCAAAAATGTATTACCGTTACAGTATCCTATCCATCCATCCATCCATCCATCCATCTTCTTCCAGTTATCCAATTCTGGGTTGCAGGGGTGTTGGAGCCTATCCCAGCCATGTAACAGCTGTAATTGTGGTAGATACCAATGTGAACAAGAGGTTACAAGAGGCAATAATTTTAATTTGCAGAAATTCGTAGTGTGCATGAAATCATTTCCAGCATGAAATGACAGTCTGCACAAACATGAGTGAAATGTAGCCCAAGGCCAGAAGTGAACCACAGACCATTTCTGTCCAACCTGAAAAATCCCAAAAGTATAACCTCAAGAACTCTCAGAGCAAAATAACAGCTGGTCATATTTAAATTTTTACATATTTGTTTGAATTTTTTTCATTAGTAATAGTAGTATTAGTAGTATACTATTATATATTATATATTGTACATATATTTATTAGTTTCAGATGTAGCCATTCTTGTATTTTGCTTGTTTACATTATTGTATTTGCACAACTCTGTTGCTTGTGAAGCTCGCACACAAGAATTTCACTCACATGTGCTGTACCAATGTACCTGCACATGTGATGTGACAATAAAAGTGATTTGATTTGATTTGATTTAGTTTGTTGTGTTATCTTTAACTGTGTTTCTACTCAGTTATCGTTTGTTTGGTTCTCTGCTTTTACTTTATATAAATCAGTATTGCCTTTTGGAAAAGAAATGCTGACAACCCCAACCTCACTGGACTGTGTGTAAGCTAGGTTTTTCAACCTTAGTCACTTTTTAATAATTCTCAAAACAGCATGAACCTGATAAAAAGCTGACCTGTTTTACATGGGAATTTTTTTCAGAGACTGATCTTTAGAATTCACAAAATTTAAAGGGGAATCTAATGTGATTCTCAAACTTCTGAACACTTGGTTTTAGAAAAAAAAAACTTGTCTTTTTCTACTCTTACCTCTATGTGTCTGAAACACAAAAGGCGGAGGAGATGAAAGGCCTTGGCATTAAAGTGCTATGCAGTAATGTGTCAGTTTGTGTCTACACATTCAGACTCGAGATATGTACTTCGGCCAGACTCAAACCTGTGTGGTACTGTAAATACAGGTTTCTGCTGAGCTCATCTGTGCTGTCAGAAAAAAGTGTTGGCTGGTGATTTATGTCAGAGAAACACATAGGTTCATGTCTAGCTAGAGGGCTCTTGATATTCTGTTTATTTAAAATTTATCAAAGATTTTTAATTGGGGTTATCTTAAGTTAATATCAGCACCTATGCATTTGCATGGACTACAAAGCAACCTAAGAAACTTGATTCTGTTTATCTAGACGTAGGGTTTTTCTAAAAATGCTAAATCCAGATAAATAGAATCAACATTCTGGTATTTTCTTTACCTGGATGATTAAGCATGATCAAGGAGATAACAACCTTTTTTTTCTACGAGGTAGATAATCCGGTCATATCATATGATATACTTGCAGAAATTGACAAATCTGCAGCATCTGGAACAGACTGAGTGAAATATCTAAACAAATGTAACCAGTTATTGTCAAAACCATCTAATGAGGAATACTGGCTAAACAACAACAGCTAGTTAGCTAAAATTATGCCAGCTAATGTCAGGCTAAAAATCACACTTTCCCTCTGATAAACCGTTTGATTACATTCTCACATTGTATAAGAATTTATTCAGAATGTCTCAGAGTCCAACAAAGTTAAATAGACTTCAAAGACTGTTTCACTAACAGTAGCTAAGAGCTGCTAACAGTGGCTAACAAAGGCTAACAGCGGCAAAAAAAAAAAACAGCAGTCTTACTGACAGTCCAGCATATCCAGCAATAAAGTATTCTGATTCTGATTCTGATTCTGATCTAAATCCACTTACCTCAGTATCACTGTTATCAGTAAGAAGTGAGCTTCTCTGACTCACTGACCCATATCAGATTCTTTTCACAAGGTTTTACAGCCTCTTCCTGAGTAAATAGTCATGGAAACCTCTCACCCAGCTTAGCTAAACAGTGGACTCACAGCAAAACATGTTTGGCTTCAAAACTAGAGCTCAGTTGACTGCAATCTGCAATCTACTCTCATCTAGCAGTGAAAATTACTTTTAATTGATTTTAGACACTGTGACTTTAAATAGTGATCAAATTTAACTAAATTCAATTTTATTTATATAGTTCCAAATCACAATAAGGTGCTTTATATTATAAGGTAAAGACCCTACAATAATATAGAGCAAACCTCAGCAAAACCTCACCCCTTGCGACCAACCACTTGGTGAAAGTGGGAAGGAAAAACTCTCCATTAACAGGAAGAAACCTCCAGTAGAACCAGGCTCAGGGAGGGGTAGCCATTTTCTGTGACCAGTTAGAGGTCACAAGTGGAAGAGCTCCAGAGTTTAATAGTACGGATTAAATATAAAGTAATATTTTAACATATAGAGAGAAAACAGGTTAGCGAAGAAGAAACACTCCCAAGCATCATGGGAACCCCCAAGCAGTCTAGGCCTATTGCAGTGTAACCACAGGAGGGTTCAGGTTCAGCCAAACGAGGATCAAGGATCACGTCCTAACTGTAAGCTTCATCAAAAAGGAAAGTTTAAAGTCTATTGAAAACTACTTGTTTCAGCAAGTGGATGAAGGACTACAGCAAGGTTCAGTATAGCAAAAACAAGGATTATTTTTAACGCTTAATTATGCAAAGCCACTCTGGTAAAGTTTTAAAAGTCACAAAAAAATACCTTAATAGAAAGCAAGCTGCTGTTAATGTGGAAAACCAGCACATAATAAGCATCATTGCACTGCATTTATCTTTCATCACTGCCTCTACTCAGAGGACGGTATCACGGCAACAGGTTTGTTTGGAGCAACTCCGGTATCAGCAGGACTTGGACTGCTCGGCTCTGTTTGGAGTTACTTAGGCTGCTGTGAAAAAATCTGAGGCATGCTAAAAACATAATATACAGGAGCCTGGCATCCCTAAGAGAGTCTCACTGTCTGTTTCTCTCCGCAGGTAGCCATGTTTGGAAGTGCTGACAAATAGAGAAGAAAGACAGAAAGCATGGGGTTCAGGACGGTGGCTGGCCCCTCGCCAAAAATGTCACATCCTCTTCATATTTGGACTCCAACTATGGTCACCTTTCATAACTCGGCTTGATTGCATGCTTCATTGTAACTAGAAGTGATGAAAGAATTATTTCCCTGCTTTATAAGAAATGTTGGCATTTGTAGACAAAACATGAGATAATAAAAACGTGTGTTGCCAATATAGGGTCAAACTAAAGTGAGAGACAAAACGAGCTCCAAATCATTACATTACTAAATACTTTTACTACAGTTTACTTTAGTTGGCTGAGAGTGGATCCTTAATGACTTCAGAGCAGAGTTTTTTGGGAGATTTTGCCTGAAGAAGCAGTGTTATGAAAAGAAAGAATCATTTTATCTCTCTTCGGGCATTTATCAAGAATATCAAGATTAAAATTGGCATTGAAAGTCAGGAACTAAATTCTTTTCACACCTCGTCTCACAGCAGAATATTTTTCTCTTTTGTTGACACTCAGCCAATGCAGTCACAAAGTATTTAGACATTCCCTTTTGCACACTTCACTGTGTTGCAGATATGTTTTCAAACTGATAAGAACCAATAACTTGCCTGTCAATCTACACTCAATAAAACATAAATTTAAATATAAAAAAGGAAAAACTGAAAACTTTGGAAGATGTGTGGTCAGGTTTATCCAGTTTGCTTAAGTTATTATTTGTATATGTCTTGAGCTTCCACCCATGGCAAACAGAACTGACAGCACATAGCTTAGAAAGGATACAGCCTACGTAACAACCCAGAATTCATGCTGCATGCCAGGACAACAACCATCTCTTTAGCCCTTCATGATAAAATTACTGGAACAAATCAGACCAACAATATAAAAGCATTTCTGAAGCTCTGAATGTCCCCGACATCAATCATTGTGAAGTGGAAGTTTGAAACTAACACAACTATTCAAAGTTGTTGGCCACTGGTACAAATTGCATAAGAGGCAACAGAGACTTTTGTCAAAGCTTCCAATATCTGTCTCTGTCCTTTTTTTATTACTATTATTATTATTATAATTTCCTACTGTCACACCACCAGATCTTTTGGTTGGTAGCAGCTTCATAACCTGCTATCTTGCTATTCTTGATCTGCCACTTTTCAAACAATTCCTGTTTCCAAGTCACAAAAACGTAAAAGCTGGCATTGTTTTCGTTTCAATACTGTGTGTGTTGAAGAAAACTTTATTATAAAGCACTGTGTGAATGAATATGTACATACATGAATGTGACTTGTAGTAAAAAGTTGCCTTGAAGAGCTCAGCTAGAGTTGAAAAGCACTGCATATAGTTAATCTGCCACTGAAATTAAGACCCAGTTATGTGGTCTGAGTAAAGAGCCCATCATTTGATGGGATCAAACCAGCTGGAACGCACCATGACCCCACCCATAGGCTGCTTTATATAAACGAAGGGCATGTCCACGATGGTATATTGTGAAGAACTGAGCTGAATTTTTTTTGGTATGTTGCTGTTTTAAAAACTGGATGAGGTGGGTGAATGTGACTGGGAATCTGGTAGACCTACCCTGGTTTAGTCACTTTTTTTACCTTGATGGGGGTGATTGTTTAAAAAACAGATTTCATGTTGTACTTAATAACACCTGAAACTAACAACTGAGACCATAAACTTATCAGGAAAGTGTTTGCAGAAGTTGCAGATCAGGGGAGGTGAATTCCATTTTCCCACTGACTCACATACAAATGAACTTATTGCAACCAGAGGCATTGTCCCCCTGGTGGCCATTAGAATGCATTTTAAGACATTTTCACTTTTCAGACCTACAGCAATGATCACCATTCACATAGTCAAATTAACTTTGCTTTTTAATAATCTACCCAGATCTTGTGAAGGGAACTTGAAGAAAAAGGCATCTAAGAAGGACATCAGTTTCACCAGAGCAAATCAAACAAACTTTATGTTAGATGAAAATCACAAGTAAGAACCAAACAGCGTTTTGCAGCCCGTTTTTCTGTTTTTTGATTTGTGTGTGTGTGTGTGTGTGTGTGTGTGTCTCCTCGGTGCCAGCCCATTTCTCCTGTGGAGCCAGTGCAGCTGACTTCACTCAGCAATCAGCACAGTGTTTGAAAGCTGTAGAGAAGAGCTAGCCAGCCCCAGTGGGCCTGTTTCAGTAGTGCAGTGAATGTCTCCAGCTAGACAAGCAATATGCCTTTCACTGAGTGATCCTTTTTTCCAGCATTTAGCATTTGGTGTTGCCTTTCTTTTGTTCATATTTTATATGACACACATACACTATATGCAAAGAAGTATTATGCCTCTTGATCTTTGAATTCAACTGTTTTTTGGTCCCATAACTGCTGTTGCATAAAATCAGTCACCTACTCATGTAATCTGCCTTTACAAACATTTGTGAGCGAATGGGTCGTTCTAAAGAGCTTACTGACACTTTTATTGTTATTCTCTTCATCTGGTAGCCCTTTCCAGGAACATAACACTTGGGTAGAACTCCAAGTACCACGTCTGGACACTGGTCATCTAATATTATCCTGACTGTCAAGGTGGTGGTGGAAGCATCATTTTATGAGGGTACTGCTCAGCAACAGGGAGAGGGAGACTTGCCAGATCTCAGCAGCCAAATACAGAGGTTACTACATAAAACCTGCTTAAAATCTACTTTAAAGTATTGCTGTAAGCAGCAGTGAAGGTTAGGTGTGGTCTCCCTGAACTAGAAATAACAGACTAACTACTGATAATCCAATGGATTTAGTTGAGGGTTGAATCTGATTGAGAAATTAAGGGATGGTGCACACTCCCAGGAAAGCAACTGGACACTTCATAAAATATACCTTAGATTGTCAACCATAATTTTAACAATAAACATCATGCTGAGTCCAATAAAACATTAAACTTGGGAATAAGAACATAAACTCATCAG
Source organism: Astatotilapia calliptera (assembly GCF_964374335.1). Classification (NCBI taxonomy): domain Eukaryota; kingdom Metazoa; phylum Chordata; class Actinopteri; order Cichliformes; family Cichlidae; genus Astatotilapia; species Astatotilapia calliptera. The sequence goes on from NC_137441.1 coordinate 7,177,398, forward strand.
TAAAGCGTTTACTGAGGGTACAGACTGAGCGAGCCGAACCCTGCTTACCCATTCACCTACATGTAACTGGACTTCCTTTGTGATCAAAGGTGTCGCTTCCCTGGTGGTCATTAGATAAAAAGTGCATGTTAAGAAGAGAGTGCTTTGGAACAATTAGAGCAGCCACATACTGAATCCACTGAATATAATCTCCCTCAAAGCATCTTTTACACATTTCTTTAAACTGCAGCAAAGACCAGGCCTATATCATAGGCCACAAACACCTTAAATAATGAGATTTGTTCATACTTGGTTAAAAAGGCTTAAAAAGTGGGGAACAAACTGCGGGATGGGCCTGACTTCACTTTAACTCATAGTGCATTGCATTGTTCACATGAAAATTTCCACAAATAGCCAAGTAACGAATGGAAAAAGAGAGCTTAGACATTTAGTGCCTCCTCTCTCACCTCCTCATAGCTGACCAATCACTGAAAGAGGCTGGTTATAAAGAAATATTCAATCAGTGGCTTTAGAAACACATAGACATTTTTTTAACAGTGTAGAGGTTTCAGAAGTAATCCAATGTGCAGTTTGAACACTACATAAATCCAGCTAATGTCATTTTATAAAGTTCTTACACTCCAGAAAGACTTCAGAGCTTTCAGTTGTCTGGATTAAAATCTGATAAACATATCCTTTAGTTGTTTTAAAGAAGCTGTACTAAGAGGGATTTGCGTAAAGCCATCACCCAATGAGTCATTGACTAAGGTAGAGGAATCTCATAATTAAGGCCTCATTAAAGCTACACAGCCCAACTATGTTGGTTTACAGGGCAGACAGGAACCTCAGAGATTCACAATGGGGCCTTTCATAATACCTCACTTAGGGGAAAAGAGAAAAAGCAGTTGCTCTTAGCATTTGGGCAGATGTAATTGCAATCACTCAGCTTGTCTGATGCTGATAATGGGGCGATGGGAAATTCCTGTCAGAGTCGTGGCGCAGGCTGGTTTCGCAACCACTTTGGCAGGCTCCGTGTTCCACTGCGGGGCAGCGAATGCGTTACGGCATGCTCGCATAGCTGTCATTAAACACATTTTGGAAAAAAAAAAAACATAAGACAATCAAAACTCACAAGTGTGTGCCACTCTCCTGCTTCTTGAGCAATGAAAAGGCAAATATTATATCGTCTGTCATCCCTGCACAGTTAAACCTGTTGACAGACTACAGCTTATGAAAAAATGGAAAGTGAGTATGCTGCAGCAATCCCACTCACCTAATACACTCAATAAATCCTGGCTGTGTTATTTTCAGCGTCTTTATTCCTCTTGACTGGTAGAAAATTTAATTGTGGGGGAATAAGAACAAATATTACGTGGTACCTAAAAATGTTGGTCAGCTCATTTCTAAATAAAAATGTAATGTTTGTTTTCCAAATTTTGGGTGTGCTTCTTCAGCAAGCAGCTTATTCCTGTCTGAAATGTGTGCTACAGTAGGTGGCTGGAATAGCACATGGGTGCGACGTTCTTGTGGTCGGTCCTTGGGTACAGTATGTGACAGTTGGCATGTCAGCAATGCTTCTTTGAGAAGCCTCTGTTGTAAGATGTTCATGCAGTGATGCTAACAACCTCATTTCACTGGCTGGACGTGCATTTGTGGCTCGTGAGACCACCCAAGAAACAATATGCTCGTATCAAAGCTTTTTAATAAGCACGGCAAGAGTAGCAATAAAGACCTGATTTATCAGGATGTTGTGAGGGACAGCAGCTATCTAGTTTCAATTAAACTGGACACTCGAGGAAAACAAAACACGTGAAAAGTAGCCTGGACAAAACAGCCATTATATTTAGCTCTCAGGGGGGCATTAACCTGAATGTTGTGTAGTGTCTTTGGCAGTTTTAGCAGGTAGGTAAATGCAGCCGTTTACTTGGCAGGCTGCCATATTGCTTGCAGAGGTATTTGAAATATTTCGAGTATTTTACAATTCAAATAAAGGCACAGAGGCATGAAAAGCTTTGTTGTATTGCAGAGAAATAAAATACAAATTCTGATAATGAATTTCTGAAATGAAGATATTGATAATTTTCCTCACATCTTAAGCAATCAATGACCATAATCTTGTAAGGAGATGTTTAAATTATGTGCAGACACCACGTGGCAACATTTTAAAGAGTTTTATTTCAATTTACAGAATATTTTAATTAAAAAATAGTAAAGTTATCTTTTAATTCTGTGGTATAGATTATGGCATTAACTGTGGATCTCAAACATAAATATCAAATTTCAATGCTTCCCAAACTTACTAATATATCAGTTATGATAAATTACAAACATGTATTTGTCAAGAAAAACATAAAATACAATAAAAATATTTAAGGTTTGTAAAAGATAAAACATAGGGGACTGTATAAAAAAATCTTAGTTCATCCAAACATTGTTCTACGTAATCTTTAAAAAGCTGTAAAAACACAATATTTTACAGGGAAACTGGAGTATATTAATTTCCTTATACACTAACTGACCTATAAATGTATTGCATTGACCATTCCAGGTGTAAACATGAAGCAGAAGAATGGCTGCTTGAGAGTGAGATAAAAAATGGCAAAAAGAGTGAGCCTTTGACTGACAATGGTGGTACTAAGGTGCTCGTGACATGACATTAAAAACTAATAATTTATTGGCATTTGTCGCAAACAATATGGACACATATCCAGGTGGTGGAAAAGGAGTATCCACACAAGGTGGATGAGATCACAAACTTTTAACTTCTTCCCTCTCAGATAAGTTGAAGATAAAAATGCTCAGCAGTATTTGCAAAACTCTTCTTTCTATAGTCTAAAAGGCTAGGTGTCAACCACAGACTGTATATGAAATATGGATGTAGTCAGGCACTGGTTTCGAAAGACTCATTTTGACAGTCAAGTTTTTACCATCACCAATAGAAACTGACTATGCTGCACATGAATCTGTTGTTCTTAAGCAACTGGCATTGTTGTGTACTGGTCACCACACAGAGCGTTGCAGACCATTGTCTACATGTTTTAGCTATTTGCTGTCACCAGAGGGCAGCTTGTGTTGTTGTTGTTGGACCTTCCGCCAACCACAGAGAAGACCAAAGTTACAACATACAAAGTGTTGAAGTGAAACTGTTACAAATGTTACAAACAATAAAAAGTGTCCACTGCAGCCAATGTTTGATCTTTAGTGGGGGGGGTTGCTATTCCTACTCTTTCTTCACTCCCTTTCCTTTTTTCAGCCAATCAGCATTCTGCTTATCTGTTACATGCTGATGGCTTTTCTCAAGGACTCCAGTCAAGCATACACAAAATCCTTCACTCAGTGTAGCAATATACCTGCACAAATGGACATGAACTAGGAATTGGTAGTATGAATTCCCGTTTCAGCAAATAAGAATACGCTGCATAATCCTCCTTACTTTTTCAACAAACAAAAAAAAGTTGCCCCCCTGCTGGCCATCGATAGAATGCAGTTTAAGGTACGTTGTAGTACTTTCATTTCTTAAACATCCATTTTTTATATACAGTCCATGGTATTAAATTGGTGACGTTTAGCCACGGGGATGTTAGCATTTGATAACTGGCACTAAAATGATGCCATAAACAAAACTGTGGGACAAGTCAAATTACCATCTGAAAAGATCAGGAATCACAGATGAAATTAGCTTACATTTTATTCTGGAGCAAACAGTTAATTTCATTGCATTATTGTTCAAATATTTAACTCAAAAATGATAAATGTAAGCATCACGTATTGGCTGTAGAGGAAAAGTCAGAGGATCAGCAAAATTTGTGGGATTGTGGGATTGTGGGTCTGTGGGACTCTATACAACTAATCCATCCTCTCACCGTTGAATATTTCAGTCTTAACTGATGCTAAAATGGCTAAAAATGCAGCAACAGTTATGATACAATACCACATGAGGCCTGTCTACTGAGCATATTTTAACTGTCCAGTGTACTCAAGGAGTCTATGTACCATATAATATAATAAAACTGGATTTTAATCCAACAAAATTATAGTTCATGAGTGTTTAGACAATAGATAGAAAAGACAAAAACATGAATGTCAATATACATTAAATGCACAAATTTACTATTTTGTGTTCCCTAGCTCTTTCAACCACTACAGAGAACATTAAAAAAATCTTGGTTTACTGCAAAGGTCTTCAACAACCATGAAAAATATACTGTAACAAACATATTCTCCATTTTATTTTCAGGTTATTCTATCTGTGAAGCAACATGCGTCCAAGTTCCTGGGGGGGAGGTGGAAGTGCACTGTGAGAAACAAACTCAGTCCATGAGTGCTTCACACTGTCCTTTCACTGACTTTCATCTGACAAGCAGTCAAGTCAATGTCAGCCTTACATCCTTCCTTCAAGCCTCCCCTGTGGTTTGGTCCTGTGTGGCGGTGCTCATAAGCAGTCCATTGAAAGAAAATAAAAAAATAAAAGGCAGCAGTGGACAGCTTGGAGGATGCCCTGCTCGTGTTTGAGGCTATACACCAAGCAGCATGCCCATGAAATCTGAACCGTTCTGTATTGTAATGGAAGCACCGGCTGCGTTATCCACAAATATGGAGGTGTACTGCCCAGCCTGCAGAGCAGAAACAAATAAAAATAAATGTAGAAAGAGTGTAGAAGAGTACTTTATGTCTTACTCTTGTGTGTCCCTGAGATCACCTGCAGCTCCAGCAGTCCCTGCACGCTGACAGTGAATATCTTGCTGTTACTTTCCAAGCCAACGATCATCTCCAGTGAACTGCAATCAGATTAAAAAATAACATTTCTGAGTAATTTTCAAACATGTCAAAGCTGCATTCTTTAAAACCCCATGAACTTCATCCAAGTGTAAAAGGCCTTATATTAAAAAGATAGTTAGTCATTGGCCAAATATGCATGCTCACTTTACTGCCAAGTTTTAGATGAGAGGAATTATTCCTTTGACATAGTTTAACGGTAAACAGGGAAACTATGTGTTGATTGTTTATGCCTATTACACATTGGCTTGCGGGGTCTATTGGTAAAATGTCAGGAAAATCAACTGCTCCAAACTAAAAAAAAACCAAAAAAAAAAAACCTTGGAAAACAATCAAAATGTATTCTCCATACAAATCCTGGATCTGTATTTTTGAGCCATTTGATTCCACTGATCACATAATACTCTTTAATAGTATTCAAAATGCTGCCATGTGCCACACGTTCCATGGCAAACCAGTAGCTGATGCAAACTGAGAACTTCACCATCAAAGTAAAAGTTGTGTCAATATTGCAAAGAGTGAAACTTTTACTTTGAAGGGGAACAGTCCTTGTTTCTGGACTGCAGGCACTCTTCATAGTTTCACGACCTCTTGGCGAGTAAATGGCAATTATTTGCAGATAAGTCGGCATCTTCATGCAAAACACTGGTGACCATAGCAACCTGCTAGGAAACAAAGCAACCGCAAACAGGTTTTTGGTGCCACACCATGTACCTCTTTGTGACCATTTTTCCCCAGGGGTTGCCACCAACCTCCAGCATCTTCTCGCCAACTGGTTGGGAAATATGTATTTTTCATTCGTGAATTGCGCATGCCATATGGCTGCTGTCCAGCCTTTAGGCCTGTATTATTCAAGTCTTAGCTAGCTTCTTGTGGCAGCTTCAGAATCCATGATACAGTTGTTTGAATAATCTCAATCTTCTTGTTTGACTCTCAGAAAGAAAAGAGCATAAAGACGAGTTTGACCCAAAGGTCAAACTTTTCCTTGAGCAACTGAGCACTCTCAGAGGCTGCACAGATGGCTGTAACATAGCTGCAGCCTTTAACCACACAGTGAGAGCACTGGCTCCTGTTTAGTGGAAAATGATAAATTTTTATGGCAAATCAATCATATTGGCCTTCCCTCCAACTGCCATCACAATGAGCCTCATTTCACATTCTCTGCATTTTCATGAGTGGGAGGGCGAGACTGGCTGGGGCTTTGGCTCAAAAAAGCAAAAGCCAAGCACTCTTTTGGGTTAAGTAACCCATCATAATAATATTATTTATGCATTCCCCTCATTGTACCACACTGAAAGGGAGGCTGTGGAGCTCTGCACAGTCCAGGGGAGACTTCAGGGAACAATTCATTTCAACAGCTTTCACTGACTTTATGTAAATAGAAATTTTGAAATACTGGAAAGAATTTGGATTTGGTATGGTTTTGTAAAAACATAAAATAAAATAAATGCCCTTCAGGCCCACCCTATCTGATGCTTCGTTATTTGCCTCGCACATCCCAAACTAGAGCAGTTCTCTGCTGTGCTGTTGTATGTAACAGGCTGCCTGCAGTGTCAAAGGTGAGTCTATAAAGATTAGTTAGGCGACAAGGACAAGGCCTCTAAATGAGAGGACATTTCCTTTTAGAGACCTGCTCTGTTTTTATACAGGAAATGCCAAACTGGTTCCACACAAAGTGTAACAGACAACCCCTTTTACAGCTCGTAACTTCTGGTGAAAGTTAAGGAAGCATTAAACACCACTAAAATATGACTGTGAGAGGAGAAAAGCCAAACGTAAATTGACAAAACAAGAATCTCAAGAATGCAAAGGATGACTGTAGTAATATTGAAACCTACTCAAGATTGATTTTATTTGTGATTGGTGGCGATATTATTCACTAACGTGCCAAAACTACATTGTTTCAAAGATTAGGTGCATAATTGAGGGGATTTGGGGGTGAGTCTGTAGGAGACTGAGCTTCAGGATATTTAACAACCTTACAGGATACATACGTGTATCTGTGGCAGAGGGATTCGATGCAGATCAACACCCGAATATTGTCCCTGGCCTTAAGCTGGCTCTTGCTCCTCTTCACCTCATTGTGATCTGTAAAATGGTCAGTGATCAATTAAGATAGGACAGCAAGAGTTACAAAAGTAGCTAAAACATCAAAAAGAGTCTATAAGGTTAGAACAGGCTAAAATACAAGACAAAGACGAAACAGCATAGGTCAATAAGGCTAAAACTACACTAGAAACAAGAAAAAACTCTTAACATTTCAAGATTGAAGTGCAAAGGTTATGAAAAAAAGGAAACTTTACAAGAAAAAAATTGTAAATTTGTGGGGATGTGATTTTTGCTTCTGAACGTGTTACTTTAATCTTTTCCTTTGACATTTTACCCCCATTTCTTTTTCTTTTAACAGATGCAATATGTCATTTCAATAAAAAAAAAGGATCATTGCATAAAGGATTACCAAGATTTAAGTTATCCTTTATATGTAGGAGTCTTAAAGGTATAAATCTTAAACTGAATTTCGATAGCCTTCAGTGTTAGTGATAGACTGACATGCACCCCGCCTTTCAACCTATGACAGCTGGGAAAGGCTCCCGTGCTCTGCAACCCTAAGTTGGATAAATGGTTAAGAAAATGGGCCTCACAGTATGTATATCTATATACTATAATCACCTTCTTAATTATAAACAGGCAATTAAATGACTGGATTTCCACACGTAAGGGTTCAAATCAACTTTTATAAATGAACTTTTTAGGGATTTATAGTTGCAATGATACATCAGTTTAGTCTAGTGTTACGGTTTCAGCCACACTATTTACTGTAGCTCAAACATTTCCCACTACTCCTAATTTAGACATTAAACAAACGGTGGATTAATGGTGAAGTGGTGACGCATTTATTACAAGCTAACACCAATTCTTAAAAACCCATCTATAATACAAAGCCAAGGATCGTTTTTTTCATGTCCGACAATGGGCCAGATTTCAAACATTCAAGGATCAGAAGATGATAAGATGACAATGAAGTGGTCAGACGAATGAGACGCTACTTTTTATTTGCACTGGACGAAAAATCATATCGCAGCTTCTTATGGCACGAGAAGTGGTTCGTCAAACAAACAGAGCTTGTTTGGGTGTTCTGTAAACAGTTGCTTCTCTGCTAAGCTGCTCAGAGAGTCTCTGCTTCAGCGAGGTTGTCACGGTCCTGGGTCTTATGACCCAGTGTTTTGAGTTTCAGTTCTTTTGATGTTCATAGTGTATGTTTAAGCTTATCAGGTTTCCTAAGTTTATTTGTTATCAAGTTTGTATTATTATGCCTAAGTGTTTCTAGTTATTATTTTCCCCTCGTGTTTCCAACCATGTTAAATCTCCCCTGCTCTTCATGCGTTTCATGTCTGTGTCTTACGTTGTCAAGTTCGGGTTGTCATGTCTATGTCTCATTATGTTTCCCGTTTTATTGTGAAGAGGTCTGGTGTTCTGTGTTCATCATGTTCAGTTTTACTCTCCCACTGTGACGTCATTATGTTCATGTGTGCCAGCTGTTTCCTCATGTGTCTCCACTTCCCCTAATCACCTCCTGTGTATTTAAGTCCTCTGTTTTCAGTGTGTGATTGTCAGGTCATCTGTTGTCCACGCCATGTTTCCCATGCCATGCTTCCAAGTTTCTTGCCTAGGTTTTTCTTATTGCTTGTTTAGATTCCCCAGTTTAGGTTTGTGTTAATTTTGCTTCAGTTTGCCTTGCCCTTTGTTTGTACCTCTTCTACTAGCCTTATTAAACGGCTCGCCTTTTGTTAACATTTCAAGTTCTGTTCCCTGTTCCTTGGCGTCTGCGTTTTGGGTCCTTTTTCAATTCATACAGTCTGCCCTCGCCAGACTGTGACAGAGGTTTCAATAATGTGTGTATGTATGAACTTGATTAGAATCAAGGCTTCTTTTCTTATCACAAAACTGTGATAAGTTTAACTGTTTTAACAAAGCCAACAAAAGCATGAAGAGGAGAATGGAAGCATGCCCTCACTCCTTAGTGGAGGTCTAATCATCTGGGTGGTCTATTAGTGAGCAGGGGCTTTAAGGCTTTGCTATATTACAGTAATAAGCTTTATAGGAAAGTTACTGTGATTTACCAATATGGACATTAGCAGAGAACTGGTAGATCCCTGTGATGGGAGCTGTGAACCTCCCAGTCGACTGGTCCATTCCCGACCCTCTGAGGAAAGCTCCTTTAGCAGGCGGCTGGAAGCACAGGAAAAAAAAGATTGATAGTGGATATGTTTTATGGCAACAGTATACAGGACCACAAAATAAAGGCCCAGCTACAGAGCACTAAGTACGGTATGTCTTCTGTGTGTGCTTCCAGGGCACTTTAGCAGAAACAATCCTACAGCCACTGCCCTTTCTCATCACTGTGGCACAGTTATGACAGAACTGCTTCCATGGCTCATTTATGCACAAGGTGTTGCATGGATTATGGCATTAATGAGACAAGGCTGTTCCATTTTTCACATGGAGGTTTACTGATGTGAAGGAGCATAAGCTATTTTCGCCTGTTCCCTTATCCATATTGGGTCGCCACGATGGGTAGCAACACATGTTAGATTTGGCAGATTTTTTTCTTTACTCTTCCTGATGCAACCCCAAAGGAATTTGTGCGTCCTCCCCAGGTCAAACCAGGGATTTTTCACTCGTTACACAAACATGCAGCTACTAAACCTAAATGCTGATGTAGCATGGGAACGCTGAGGACCAGGCAGGAGGAGAATAGCAAATCAAAGTGATAAATAGGAGATTGCTGGTAGGAGTGGGGACTGCTCCCGGCCATCTTGATAGACTGTGAACTGTGTTCCCCATATGGGCTGGATTGATCCATCCACTTTTTTGGCAGGAATTTAAAACATGCCTAACTGGCAGTGACTATTGGTTATTTTACCCGCCCTTTATATACCACTGTTTAGTAATTATTAATATTTACATTCTAATGCAACAGTTCCATATTTTATTTTTGGATTACTGCATAATTCCCAGTTCAAAATAATTTATCTTACACTGGACCTTAGTGCAGCAGCCCCCCAGTTCATTGTTTGAAACAAGCTTTTGTAGCACTTTCAATTCAATTCAATTTTACTTATATAGCGCCAAATCACGACAACAGTCACCTCAAAGTTCTTTATATTTTACGGTAGACCCTACAATAATACATAGAGAGAAAAACCCAACCATCATATGAACTTCTATGAGCAAGCACTTTGGTGACAGTGGGAAGGAAAAACTCCCTTTTAACAGGAAGAAACATCCAACAGCACCAGGCTCAGGGAGGGGCGGCCATGTGCCACAATCGGTTGGAGAGAGAAAAGGAAGACAGGACACTTCTACTTTAAGACCACCGTCCCTTTAAACCAAAGTTCTTCTGATTGACTGCTGCTCATAAACAGGTTTGATCGGCGGCTGTTTGTGGCTTCTATAGATTTTTTGTTTTGTTTTATGTGTGTACAAATATTTGCATTAAAAAATGTTAGAAATTTTTAAAAGAGCACACATTGTGTCAAAATTCACAAAATGTGTTATCCCTGAGCACATGCAGCACATGAGTTAAAGTATATCACATTTAACACATGGAGTCTAAACCATGAATCTCTAATAAATAGGGCCCCTGGACTCAGACCTTATTTTTATCCTTTGTCTCATTGTGTGCCTCTATAGTTCTGACTCTGCAAAAATATTAAAACTTTCCAAAGCCATAGTAACACGTCTTCACTAACATAGCTCTGTGTTTGCATGTTTAATAGTGTGCAGAGCCCAATGCACCCTCCTCCAGCCTTGTCAGCTAGTCCTAACTGGGCATAGTTCTTCCACTACAGCATGCTGTTTCAAACAGTGTCTATTTCTGTCCTCTCCCCACTTTATTCCAAGTCTGAGACAGAGTGCCTTTTGTAAGCTGCCCAGAGAGTGATGTGTAGAATAGAAAAAGCTGATATTTTTGACCAAAGAGGCAGTCTGAGTCTTGGAGTGGCACTGCATGCTTTGCCAGTGCCAGTTACCAGTGAGGGGATGATCCCCTCATAATTCTCCCACATGCAAAGTAAGCAGTGATTAGCAAACACTTACTCTTTCAGGGTTACGACAGAGAAACAAAATGTGAAACCCTGCAGAGGATGGTTAGCCAAAACTTTAGTTTTTCAGCCGCAAGCAGGGAACAAAGCTGGACCGATTCATAAACATTTACTCGGCTTCAAACAAACTTACTGTCTGAAAGTTCTGGAGCTCCACCAGAGTCTTCTTGTCGACCACTACAGGTCCCTTGAGCTTGCAGTGGAAAGCTTCTTCTATTCTGCGGTACGAGGTCATCCCCTCCAGGGTGAGGATGGTTGTAGGTAGCTGGCTGGGGCTGATTTGTCTGTCCAAGGCTGCTGTTCGCCTCTCTGTAGCCTCTGATAGAACATGCCCAGCACACAGTGACTCAATTGGATTTTTTTTAACTATTCTCTCAGGATTATATTGTAATTTTAAAAAAGGTGTATAACTGTAAGATGAAGAAAAGAACAACCTTGTATCCAATAAAGGAGAATAAATGAATTGGGACAAAAAATCAACAGGCTTCTACCTTTAATCATCTCTTTGAACTCCTGCAGGAGAACTTCCTGAGTTACTTGAGCCCCAGGAGAGCCAGGAGGACCCTGGGGACCTGGAGGACCTGGAGGACCGGGTGGGCCTGGCTAATGGAAGACAGAGACACAAAAAATAATCATGTATCCAACTTAGCATAAAAAGTTTGTACATAAAATGGCTTAAAGTGAACATTTTTGAATAACTGTGGGACAAATAGCCTATCTTCTGGGTTTACCAGTGGTCGTTTGCGTTTGCGACATTTTCCAGGAAAGTTTCCAACGGGTCGTTTCACAAAGTCCATCCATGATCCCAGTGGATCCACCCTCTGGTGATCAGAACCCTGCACCAGAACAGAAGTCTGTATAAATTATTAGCGCAACATGAGTGTCGACTCATAACGTCATGATTGCAATCCACGCACGCCCTCCGTCAAGATTTCAAGTCAGACAAACCTTTAAAAAGTTTATTCAATTTATATAATAATCATATATTTTATAGTAATTTTGGTCAAACAGGGAAATGTCTTTCTTTCTGTCTCTCTTGCTCAGTCAACTGCAACGCTTCTCAACTGCCCATCAGTCACCATCGTCCTCCGAAAGCTTTACCTTGTGCTTATTTTTTCATTCCAGATAATTCACTCGTGTGCCACGTCACTTCTTATTTTGCCCAACAGGCTGGAATGAATGTAAACAAACTTTGTTAAGAGTAGTTGGTTTTTTTTTCTTTTCAGCACATGAAAATTTCCATGAGCACCCTGGTGAAAAATGAGTCTGCCTGTCTATGTGTAATGTCGATTCTGTGGACCGCAAGCCTCAATTACTGTAGTTTATAACAACATGTCAAAGTGGCCAACACTTTCCCCCTCACTAAAAGACAAACCAGTATTTTTTTATTAATACTGCTCATTAGATCTAATGATGGAAAATTTAATAAGTAAGATGGCATGAATATAGTATATAAACAAAGGGTTGTGTGTTTTCCAATCAGGGTGTATGTTCTCAGATAACTAATTAGTAAGAAACTGCTGTTTAGGTGAGTGAGATCTCACGGGGGGAAGTCCTCTGGATGAAACGTTTTTATACGTAGTGCTACAACTTGCTTGTTTTCATTTTGCTATAAAATGTGAGGCTGAATGACTTCCAATCACAGCAAGCTCACAAACTTACCCTAACCCTTCCCCAAATGTCAAGAGTCTTCAGCTGAGATGGAAGAGGAGATAAAGACAAGCCATGAAGGTGAGCTGTCTGAAATGGAATTTGTTTAGGTTTGGCAGCGGGACACGGATCACTTATCTGCTAAACCAACATGCCCCTTTCTTCACCGTTAAAGACTTGCATCTTGTTCCACCGCAACAGAGTAAATCCTTGTGTGTCTTTTTGTTAGGCTGGAATAAAAAACTGTTTCATGTTTGGGGATTTGCAGCACACACACACACCGCTTTTCACTCTCTGATTTTCTCTTTTCTCTGACATCAGGCAAAATAAACCACTTAACAGGCGTTGCATGTCAAACTGATCTTTGTTTTTGTTGCGATTTTGAGGCTTGGAAGACAGATAAAAGGGATTGATTTGGGCAAGAATACCTTTACACTACTCACTCAGTACGGTTTCCAAAAAACTGGAGGCCAAGTTATTTTATGATATTCGTTAACATAACAATACTATAAGCTTTTAAGCAAATGTTTAACAAAGTGTGCTTTTTTTGCTAAAATATAGATAACGAGATTGATACTACTTTTATTTCCATCTCCTAAATATGAAGCAAACACCACTGGCTTGTTAGTTTCTTTTAGCACGAAGACTGAAAACAGAGGGAAACAGTTAATCCAACACTTCAAAAGTAAGAAAATCCAGCAGCTCTCAAGCTCACTGATTCAATGCCAGCTCATAAATAAATAAATAAATAAATAAATACATTTTTATTTATATAGCACCTTTCAAGACAGAATCACAAAGTGCTGCACATAAGATTACAAGTCATGAAAAGATTTAAAAAGAGAAAATAAAACAGGCAAAAAATTAACCAAAAGCAGTTTTAAAAAGGTGAGTTTTGAGTTGTTTTTTAAAAACAGCTACTGAGTCCACAGTTCTTAATGTTTGGGGGAGAGAGTTCCACAGTCTCGGGGCCACAGTGGCAAAAGCTCTGTCACCCTTAGTCCTCCTCTTAGTATTTTTTAAAGCAAGTAAGCCCTGATCAGATGACCTCAAAGACCTGCTAGGGACATAGGGCTGTAGCAGATCAAAGATGTAGGCTGGTGCCAATCTGTGCACAGCTCTGTAGGTCAAGACCAGGATCTTAAAATTGACTCTAAATTTAACAGGAAGCCAGTGTAACTGAGATAACAATGGTGTCACATGTGAGTACTTGGAGGATTTTGTCAAAAGCCTAGCTGCAGCGTTTTGCACAACCTGCAGACGATCCACAGAACCTTTGCTTAGACACATAAACAGCGAATTGCAATAATCCAAGCGTGACGAAATAAATGCATGTATAGCAATCTCCAGTTCAGAGCAAGATAAAATCGGGCTTAGCTTAGCCACATTTCTTAAATGATAAAAACAAGCCCGAACCAGAGATTTCACATGCCCATCCAATGTGAGACTCGAGTCAAAGGTGACACCTAAATTCCTGATAGAGGATTTAACATAGAGTGAGAGAGGACCGAGAGCTTTCACTATCTGCGATAGAAACCTATCAGGGGCGCATACGAGGACTTCAGTTTTCCCCTCGTTGAGTTGGAGGAAATTTGCAGCCATCCAACGTTTGATTAAATCTAAGCAATCATTCAGACGCTGAAGCTTAGATAAATCCTCGGGCATAAAAGAACAACTGAATATCATCAGCATAACAGTGATAAGAAATGTCCTCAAAAGAGCCTATTATATGCTGGAGGGGGAGAAGATATATTAAAAACAATAAAGGCCCCAAAACTGACCCTTGAGGGACACCATAAGTGAGGGAGGTAGAGGATGACCTAAAATCGGAGACTGCCACAGAAAAGGATTGGTGATGGAGATAAGAGGAGAACCACTCTAATGCAGTTCCAGATACACCAACCCAATTTTTCAGCCTTTCAATGAGGATGTGATGGTCCAACATGAGTAGAACAGAGCATTTTCCTGCATCATTATTCATCAAGACCTATGAACCTATGAACGTGTCACATTATTTTCAATGTGCATGGTTCAGGCAGTTTTAGTATCTGAGCCCAGTATTGGAACCAATCAGCTAGTCTCAAATATTTTGGGGCTCTGAATGAATAGAGATGTAAAAACAAATGAAAACCTAAATTGTTTACAGACAATAGGCAACGGCCTTCCGTGCTCTGTATCCAGATTTTACCTTTACTCAACTACAGGCTGCTCAAATGTGACTGGTGGCTATTACTCGAACCTAATACAGACTAACAAACATGCTCATATTTGGATGTCTGTTTATAGAGATTATTCTGCACCTAAACAAATGGTTTTATTCCTAGACTGAAAAGTGAAAACAAACCTTACGTTGACCTTAGAGGGATAAAAAAGAATCCAAAAATAGGACGCAAGTCTCGGTTCAATTCTGCTTCATCTATATAAAATATGAAGCAAATCACAAACAATCCTCCCAAGGAACTTTATATTGTCAGGTGAAGATCCTACTATAATGGAGAGACGCGCAAGAGAGAAAGACAGCATGCCCCTGGCAACAGTGGGAAGGAAAAACTCCCTTTTAACAGGAAGCAACCTCTAGCAAGAACACACTCAGGTTGGAGGGGGCAGCCGTCAGTCGCACTGACAGTGACAGATTTATGCCATCATCTCCTAACATCCATCCAGTCCCCACAGTATTTTCTTTTAATTTAACAAAAAGCAAACAAACAAAAAACATGATTTCTATAAATTATTTCATCGCTGCCCTCCAGTAGACTGGTAACCAGTCTAGGGTGTACCCCACTTGTCACCTTATGACAGCTGGAGAGGCTCCGGTGCTTAAAAAAACAAATATAACTGAGCTTAACAGGTCCTGGACTTTCTGATAGAGCCAGATTAAATCTTTCCAGTCTATATACTATGCTATGTTAGCCACCTGCTGGCTGTAAGTTTGATTTATAAATCTGTCAAACTCTCAACAACAAAACAATATTAATGTAACATACCAGCTCTGTGAGCTTGAATAAATACTATAAATCAACATGCTGATGCTGGAACTGTAGACAACTCAGTACAATCTGAAACAGACCCACAATGAGATGATGAGGCGGACCGGCAGGCTCTCAACTGAGAAAAAGTAAACACTTAACATTTGTTCTTGGTCAGTGTCAAAGATATAAAACTGTTAATTTGGCCCACACATGTGCCCGGTAATTACACCTCTTATCATTGCCAGGAAATCAGCCATGCTCTGAGCTTGGCATCCTCTTTAATACACACCATTGCAATTAAACCATTAAACCCTTGCCCTGAAGGATTTTCTGTGCTCAAAGAAGAAAGGCTTTGACCACGGTAATTATAACCTTCATTTCTAAGCTAAAATATAACTGCAAATCACTGTATAAATAATTTAATCATCAACTTTAGAAACTTTTTTCTATAAAATATACTGTGCTCTCTTTGTGTCTGTTTCTACTGTCAGTAAAGTGCATCACTTGCCAAAAATTGTCTGATTCATTGCATGCAGCTGGGTGTATGTCTCAACCGAGAACTTCAAAGACTCCACACATGCAGACATGAAAACCATATTGCTGTATGACAAAGAAGAACCTGTCGAAAGGCCTTGAATCCCTCACTCGCTGCTATGCTGTAAAGTAAACTATAGATTCCTTTGCATAGCTCAGTATCAGCACGTATAGGTGACGAACAAACAGGGAGGGGATCCAGGTATACGTCGTAGAGTTGATGAAGAACACCGGGGCTCTGGCTTTGATCACCGCTGATGTGTGAGTGCCTCAAAGTGGCCTCGTCTCTCAGCGGGTATGCGCACACGCCTTTCCAACGCAGACCATGAGAATGTGTCAGGTATTCTGTCTGAAGGTGGGAAACGTTAAATCTTTTAGACAGTGTTTACCCTGGTCGATGATGGGGCTCTAAATCACGTCTCATTACTCAGACTCTCATCTTAAGAATGTAAAGTCTAATATCTATGGATGGATGTTAATTTAATCCATTAAATTATGATTTTAATTGTTTCTGGCAGAGAAAATATCAAATCCATCTCAGCGATTTTAAAGTTCACAAACGACTTATGACTATATCTTATTTGTTATGCAAAAAAACAATACAATTCACTCTTCTGAGTTTTCTGCACAGATTAAACAAGTTACCTTGTTTCCCCCTGCTACTATCTCTGGAGCTTAATTTCAACTTGTAGTTGTACAAGCATGAATGCATGGTCATTTGGGGATTTTAATTTGAGCAGTTCTTGGCCAGCACGGTGATGCAGTCGTTAGCAGTGTTCGCTCTGTTGCCTCACAGCAAGAAGGTCCTGACTTCAACTCCAGTATCTGTCCAGGGCCTCAACCTGATGTTCTCCCTGCAGGTTTGGGTTCGGTTAATCTGTGATTCTAAAGGTGTAAATGTGAGTGCAAATCGTTGTATGTCTCTCTGGCCAGCGTAAGATTGTACCCTCCCTTTCGCTCGATGGCAGCTGGGATAGGCTACAGCCCCTCTGCGACTCTGATAAGTATAAGTGGAAGAGGCTGGATGGGGCTCCTCTTCTTCTAGAGTGGAATGATTATAGAGCATTCATCTTTAATGACTTTTAAATAGAGGAATTGTTGCACAATTTTGACTTTGTGGTGTTCCCTAATCTAATATTCATACACTCACTTAGTGGTAATGAAGGTTCTATAAAGTCTTTTAATACGACAAGGCAAGGCCTATAACCTTTTTCATTATTGACCATGATTGACTACAACTGGTACTTTTTCTTCACCGGCATAAAAAAGATGTGTTTGACAGCACTCGTTGGACTGACCAATAGTTTATTTTTTCGCAGTGTAGGAACAAAAACCACTTGACTATGTTTAGTCTAATTTCTCTAAACAGACATCTGAATGTGCAGAAAAACAAACTGGTACTAAAAGCTGTTCTGTTTTGTTTGTTCTTAGAATAATAGGAAAGTCTAAGCAACTTCAAATCCTAGGTGAGTACAAGTTATTCTAATGTGCCACCACTTTGCCAAGGACTGGAAGAAAACCCAAACTGTCACCCTCAGATAAGAGGAAATTGGTCAGGATATTCAGGAACAATCCAGGAACCACCAAGGCCTCAAGCCTGCCATGAATTGGAACACACCGGAACACCAGCGTCATGATCAACAGTGAAGCCAGTTTTTTATCATCGTGGAATGAGAAGATGCCGACTAAATAAGCAGGCCCTGCTCCAAAATGAACACCTTCAGGTTTGACCTGAAATTTGGTCACCCACACAGAAACTGACCGATTTGGCCACAATCACAAGAGGTTTGATGGGAGGAGTTAAGGGGAAGTTTTTAAACCTAAGAATACTACAGCAGCAGGCACTTAGGGTGGAGGTAGTGTCATGCTATGGTTCTGTTTTGCTGCCTGTGGTACTGGTACATTGCACAAAAGTAACAATACAAAAGTTTACATCTTATAAGTAAAATGCTTGCATTCAATATTTTGCCTAAAAAGAGAACTTTTAGTTCATTTGTTTATAGGTTATTTATTTATCGAAATTTGGTAGCTATAGTTTGGCTTAGCATAAAACTGGGAAACAGAGAAACAGCTAACATTGCTGTGTCTTAAGATACAAAAGTTTATCTGCAAGCAACTCTAAAGCTCATTCATTAATGCATAATTTGATCTTGTATTATAAAACAAGACAAAATCAAAAGCCTGGCTAGCTGTGCTTCCTGTCTGTGGTCATCAGCTTGAGCTAAGCGACCCAGCTCTAAATGGCAGAGAGAAAGAAATCCTGTAATTTATTTTATTTATTTCATAATATTGTTAAGTAAAGCTTGTCAGTGTTTTAGGATTAAGAATAAAAATACATGTTTTCAGTGTGTGTGTTACCATTATGTAAGTGTTAAAGCTGATGCATTAGTTATTTATAGAGAAATGAGAAAGAGGCAACTTTTCTGATTTCATCAAAAAGTAAGTGTTCATTTTGCATGAGAGCAATTTTTAAAATATCTTTATTCTTTTCTATTCCTTTTTCAAATTGGTAGTTTTTACTGCTTCATGTTCAAAATCTTTAACAGAGTGAAGTAAAAAGCACAATAGTTGCTTCTTAAACCGAATAAAGTTGAGTACGAAGCAAACAAACTTCAAATACTGAAGTGAAAGTGCTTAAATATTGTGCAGTACTTATTATTTGAGCAAATACACCAAATCATTTTCCACTGCTTGTGCCTGGCATCCATGTCTTACCATAAGAGTGAAGATAGATGGTTTTATTAACCCGCAGCATGGTGAGTTTAGAGCTTTTGGATCAATTAGTGGATCAGTTGTGATGATTGTTGATCATTCGCAGAAGCCTATAAGATTTTATTATCCACAGAAGACCGACCTGGGCCTGCACAAATAAATCTTTTCGTACGACGCTTTAAATGTGTTTGTCATGTAGTTTGGGGAAAATTAAGTAGAATTTATTTGAAGCAATAAAATGGGAAATATTTCCCTGGGGCAGCGTGCCACCAAAAACACAAACACAACTGTTAAAACATGTCTCTGGGGCTGCAACCAGATACTGAAACTCTACTCTTCTGCAGGCAGCTCCTGAATTCTTCCGTGTGCGTACAAAAAAACTTATCTTATTTTCACTTCTGCCTTATCTGTTTTTCTACCTGCTCGTACACACTCGACAACATGAAACATTTTGCTGATGATAAAAGTGTTCCGCATGCAGGTTTAAGGTTGGACAGGATGATTAAGAGTCATCTCTAATCCCTTGTTTTTACATCCCTGCACTGCTCCCTGTGCAGTCATCCATGCATGGGTGGAAGTGCCTTACGCTGGGCCAACACCGCCCCAGAAGGCAGGGATCCCCAGGCTGTGTGGGACGAGGGGATCCTGCTAACCTGCGTGCATCTCAGTTGTCATGCATCCGCCCACGTGTTCCCCACCGCTGCGCTTCACAGACACAGATTGATTCGAAGATTTATCACTGAAGAGGTAAATACAGTTAAGCATGCAAGGTTGACTCGGCTCTCTGCACACTGTGTTATTACTCAATTGGCAAACACAGTGTGCAAAACATAATTACTCTATCACACAGGGGCATATTTGGAAGTGTAAATTAAATGTAGTTATTATTTAATGATAAGGTCAAACATTCTTCTCATAATATGTCCTGAGCTTTTTTCTAACTGCCTCTTTGTTGTCCCAACAAAGTTGCACTTCTAGCATACGAGAGAAAGTGAATAAATTTGTGTTTATGCTCAAGACAATCTCAGCTTCCTCTTCATATAAAAAGCAATCTAAGCTGAAAGACACTTTGATCGTTGTGTCACATCTGTTTTGTGTACAAATTATAGCTTTGAAATTGGAAGTGAGTGCTCATTTTCCCTGTGGTAGGTAAAATGAGCTGTTGAAAAGCATTACCTATGCTGTGCCATCACAGATCACAGTTTGCCACTTCACAGTAAAAACTCATGAGATCTTCCTCTTTTTACATGATTCCAATACTGTTCTGGACTATGTTATATAACCACATACTAGGAACGCTCCTGGTGACTAATTTACAAGTCACTTGAATGCAAGAAAAGAGTCCAAATTTAGCAAAACTGAATCTGTCCAAGGAGCAATCCGGCAATGTTCTGCCCTTTATCCAGTTTTCGGTCGTTGGGGCAGCAGTCTAGGTAGACAAGCCCAGACCTCCCTCTCCCCAGCCACTTCTCCCAGCTCATCCGAGGGAACATCAAGACATTCCCAAGCCCGCTGAGAGATATAATCCCTCCAGTGTGTCCTCGGTTTCTAGCTAGCATTAACACAAGCTAACATTGACCCGGGTAGTCATTATATTCAAGGTACAATAAAAAATAAGTAGAGTGGTTGCTCCTCCACATCGAAAAGAGCCAATTGAGGGTGTTTGGACATCTGACTAGGATGCCCCCTGGAAATTTGAGGCAGACTCAGGACCCGCTTGGGAATGTCTCGGTGTCCCCCTGAATGAGCTGGAGAAGGTGGCTGGGGTGAGGGAAGTTTGAGCTTCTCTGCTGAGAGTGCTGTCCCCACAAATCAAACCCAGATAAGCAGCAGAGAATGAATGGATGCATGGATGGATGCATGGATGGATAATAAATCAGCTAATCAAACCTGAAGAAATACATAGCACTATATACGTATACACTATATACAATACTTTGCCTCTTCCTCACTCATATCGGAGTGCGCTGTATATGCATCTACATTATCGGTTCTCAGTAAAATCCTGCCATGATTAATGACCTCTGCAGTTGGTTTTTGTTTAAGCCACAGTTGATGAATTTACTGCTGAAGTTCTGGATATAGCAGTTACAGAAACATGACCAACTCATGATAAGAATCAGGCAAGATTAAGGGATTTTTATATAAATCCAGCATCAACCTGAAGCTGCAGACAAAATCCAAATAAAACAGCCGCTCTGTGTCTGGGAGGTGAAAACACAACAGTGTGGTTTATTTTACTGCCGAAGTTCAGATGTAACGCAAAACAGTGTTTGTTATTTGTTTCTTTTTCCCTCTGTTTTATGACTCCATTAGGTTAAATAAGCATAACCTTTTTGACTGTCTGACAGGCTGAAACTAGAGTTTACTGTGGACTCTTCACACCAACGGTGGGAGGTGTGTGCTCTCACAGTGGCCTTGTTTCCTGAGGGACTCAGTTTTGTCTCAATGTGTGGGTTGATCCAAAAGGTCCCACACGCCGCTGTATTAATCATCACTACAGATGAGAGAGAGGAAACAAAAACCCTCACCTCAGGCTAAACCCAGCCATTACTCAACACGCCAGGCGTGATGTTTGACTTGACTCCCTCCATTACAGTCATCACAGATCCTTCACTGCGCTCGGCAATGACAGATTCCTCTCATCTTTAGAGCAGGGTGCACAATAAGCCTTGTACTTTTAACGCACTGTACTAAACCTCTGAGACGTGACGGCTCGCAGAGATCACGGTTGTTTGAAATGTTCATCATCTCATTAAAAAAATTCCTCTCACAGCGTAGCTCCACACCTCACTGTTGTGATCACTTTCAAATGGAAAATCTCCAGAGGAATGCAGGGTTTGACTGCCCACTGCCAGCAGCCCACACACAGGATTGGTCAGATAGAAAACGAATGCCATCATAAGAACTGTTTCCACTGGGCACAAGGGGGAAAAAATGTAAATTTGGAGTGTAAATGTTTGGCTTGTTTGAGAATACAAATTGCTTGCCAAGACAGCTCCAATGGACGTGCTGTTTTCTCTGAGCCCTAACAGATGTGTAATAGGATAAACTAACAAACTACCCAAGACAAGCAAGTTTACCACTTTTCATGATGTGTGGCATGCTTTTTTTTTTTTCTCTATACCCGCCAAAAGAAACCCAGAAAGAGTGGCACTGACAAATGCAACCTTCAATGCAACCTCTTCCACAGATGTCACGCTTAAATCTCAGGTTCTATCAGAGGTGACAGTGTTTGGCAAAGACACTGTCGGGCATAACACTGCGTCTTAAGAATGATTATGCCATTACCCTGTGATTGTGGGAGATGAGATGAAAAGAATGTTAGAGAGGGAGGCAAAGGGGGATAATCCTCACAGAGGTGTTCCCTTTCAGGGCCCTTTCTATGGGGCTTTGTGAGGGGCTTACACGGCATGCTGCCCCAGTTTTCAGGGCCACACCGCCCCTATCGGATGTCCCAGACACAGCGGAGTCGGGGTAGGCCTGTGAATGACAGCGTCAATGGGCTGGGAAAAACATCACCACAGGTACTATAATACCTCTCCAGCTAACTTTCCCAGGAGTCACATCACTGCCTACAAGGCAATCCAAGAGCAGCAGTGTTTGTGAGGACACCCTGCTCCCTGTGGGACGAGGCAGACCAGCGAGATCCCGATGGGGTGCAATCTTCAGCAAGATTCAGGGCTGACACAAGGTCATCCTTCATAGCTGTTGTTTTTACTGGGCGAACCAAGTCAAATAAACAGCGCCAGGCCACAACCACCTACAAAGTGTTCTTAGAGACACAAAGAAGACCTCACTGTGTGGTTTCTAGAAGAGGGGGGAAAGGAGTGGAGGTTACCGCGAGACTGGCTGGTATATAGGGCAGTGAGAGTTACATGAGAATGCCAACATAATGGGTGGGCTGAAAGCAAAACAAATAGCCTGTTGGAAAGTTTCACAAATATGCAACACCAGCAATAAACCAATAAATAACAGAGTCAAGGGCCGACTGTTGCTCCTGAAAATGGAAGTGTACCGCAGCAATGTTGTTATGTAAGCGGGATTCATTTCTAATAAAAACACTGTTCTTGTGTTGAGAGGTTTGTAAATACCTCATCTCGCTTTACTGCACCCTGAATTGTTCACATAAGCTGAAACACTGGAGGCAGGCACCCGCAGCGCACACTAATTGACGCATTGATCACCCTTTAGATGTCCACATTCCTGGCATGCCTTGGGAAGTCATCTATTTAGAGCTTCACACATTTTGGTCCGTCAAACTGTATGAGGCCTGACCTGGCAGGGCACACCTGCCCCGACCTTTGCCACACTTTATTTATCTATTTCTATACAGCCTGTGCTGACAGGTATATGTCACATATCTGCAAGGCAACCTTAAACTAATCTGAAGTCCTAAATATATATTAAAAAGAAATTGCATTGGAATTTAATACCTTGATGGTCCCACCAACTTCTTCACTGTTGGATAGAGTTGTGTTGTACGTCTCTGTGTGCTGTGGAGTGGGCTCCTTTGGCCTCTTCCTCTCCTTCTTGGCATCCACTCCATCTAGAAGGACACACTGGGTCCAGAACACCACAGCCACTACGGCCAGAGGCATAGCCCCACACCACATCTTCACAGTCTTTCAATCAGCACCTGAATCCCTGCAGAAACAACCCGAATCTTCTGGAAAAGGACCAGTCGTGTGGTTGGACGCAAGCTGAAGATGCCCACGAGGCTTACAAACACAAGAGACTGGAGGAATGCAGCTTCAGGGACTCCCTGTCCAAGAGACTGTCAGACTGACTGCTGCTCCCCTCTTGATGAGCTCTGAGCCAGCCCAGCGTTTGCAGGGGCACTGCTAAGTCTAGCCAGACTTCCAGGAGGCTTACTCAACTATGAAATGTGTCAAGCAGAATGGTCCAAGGGAATGACAGATCTGTGGAGATCTGACAGCAAATAAACCCATTAGTGAGATTTTTCACGCTTTCTGCTCTGTTGGGGGGGGTGGAGGTGCTGAAGGGGGTTGGGTTGGGGTGTTGTGGAGGGCACAGGGGGTCAAAAGAAGAGGCTGAGAGGAGGGGCGTCCAAAGCTGAGGGTGGGCTGTAGGGACTTAGAGATGGATGGCAATATTCTCTTTTCCCTCGCTCTCCCCCGCTGCTTCTTAAACTCAACAATAGAGTCCAGGCTCCAGCAGACTGGTGTGGTAGCTGGAAAAAGCTGCAATATCCACAGAAGTTGGGCTCAGATCAAAAGATGCAGATCAGCATTCAGATCAATCTGCGTGCATCCATGGGGATGCCAAAGAGAAGACAGTTGAAGTCCTGTATTGATCTTAGCCGGCCTTATTTTCTCCTTAAAGTGGTCACTCAGGTGCTGCCTACTGACTGTCCCAACAAGTCCATGTGCAGAGATTTGGTGCCCGGTGGGTCTCTTTTTTTCTTGCTCCACTGCACTCCCTACCTCTCTGGTCCCAGCTGCTCCTTTGCTTTCTGACTGAGCTTACAGGAGGGCTCACAGTGGAGTTTTATCATCACCCATTCTCCCTCCCCCTGTCCTTCTCTCTCTCTGTCTCTCTCTCTCTATCTCTCTCTCTCTCTCTCTCTCTCTCCCTCTCTCCACGTCTCTTTTGACTCTCTCAATTGGCAGCCTCAGCTGATTCAGCTCTGTTTTATCTCACTTCTGAAGAGCTTCTTGGCAGACAAGTTATGGGATGTGTACAAAGTTGTCTATGCCTCAATACAGGCCTGATTTACCAAAGCTCCAAGCTAGAAGTAAAAACTAATTCATGCACCTTTTTGTGACCTTAAGACATTATCTTGTGTAATCTGTTGTTTGAAAGTATGCCAGGGACAGAAATCTAGACTGCAGTACATACCTGTTTGTTTTACTCAGTGTTGGTGTTCAATTCTTTGAATACTCCCAGAGGAAAGGAGTAGAAATTGCATGTTTCACTAAATAATCATGGCTGATGTGAATAAATTACTGGTCTGGGTATTTCTACAATCATTCATCAAAAAGGAATTCAACCCTGCCAGATTGTTTCTAATAAATAACATGTTAGCTCATGAGTGCATACCACATACTTTATTTTTTTTTTAACTTAAAATTTTAGACTGCCGTTTCATTTGTTTGCCAATTTTACATTTTAAAGCAGTGCCATCTAGAGGTAGCGGCGTGAAATACAAACATTTACCAGTGACATCTCACTTCCTGCCTTTTGTGCGAAGACGTAGCAGGAAGTTGCAGCCAAGAAGCACCAAGCTCAACAGCAGACGACAAAATCAGTCCAGGAAATACGTGATCCTTAATTCAAAATAAAAGGAAAAAGTCTTACGCTCAACATAAAATAAAAATAAATAAATAAATAAATAAATAAATAACGTTTGGCAGTTTGGAGCAAATAGTAAAACATGTGTAAGGTTTTATGGTTTATGGTTTTTATGGTTCTTGTGTGTTTTGTGCTTTTTATAGCTTTAATTTTACCACACACACACACACACACACACACACACACACACACACACACACACACACACACACACACACACGCACACACACATAGATCTTAAGGTGACATTAGGTTCTTCAATTTTTCATATTTTCCATTTTTGGCTTAGTAAATTCAAGATGCCTAACTTGAAGCTTTGAGATATTAATTTCAATTTTCAGCTTAGCTCCCTGGCATTTACTTCTTGTTTACAATATTGACAGTAATTTCATTTAACTAACCTTTATGCTTTACTTTTTTTAAAAATTAATTATCTTTACTCTAAATATCTATTAAATTTTAATATTTTCTGTTTTAGACCACTAAAATAGACCACTGATTACTTATATCTAGCACTATTTCCACTTTTAAGATAAACCTTTGTTAGTATTTTAATGTTACTTTTAGCATTACTGTCAGTTATTTTGTAATTTTTTTTGTACAACTGTTTATCTGTTGTTGTTCTAGTCATTTAATTATACTCAAAAGCTAAAAATGTTACATTTTAGTATGTGTTTAGTTGTTTTTAAAATTGTATCTATTGCATGGGCTATGTATCAGTTTCTTTTAGTTTTTTAAAGTTTTGTCTATAAGCTAACTTTTAATTTATTGATTAATTTTAAGTGTTTAAAGATTTTTTTTTAATATTTTGCTTTTTTTTAAACTTATTTTCCATTTTTTTCTGAATCTGTGAGCTATCAATGTACAGTGCTGTGAAAACGTACATTGTATAAACAATTAAATGTTTTTTTAATGATATATTTTATTTGTTTTTGTTTTTTTTTAATATCATCAGTCAAATTCTAGACAAAGATAACCTAAGTAAATCCACAATGCAGTTTTTAAATGATGATTTTAAAAAACTCTCCACACCTGAAACCTACGTAATTTCTATGTGAAAAAGTAATTAATGATCCTTCTGGGGAAATATTCTGTTACATTCAAGCTTTCCGTTACATCTAGTGTAAAACCAACATGGCCTTTCATATAAAGTCAAGCAGACAAATATGGTGGTGGTAATTTGATGGTCTGGACAACTTGCTGTAATAGTTGAAACCATGAATTCCGAATGTTCATCAGTTTATACGCTAAACCTCAAGCACACTTGGCTTACAGCAGAATAATAATACGAAAAACAAACCCAATTCTTGCTGTTAGGAGTGGCAGAAACAGTTATAAGGTTTAGGGAGCAAACACCTTTTCACACGGGACCGCTACTTAAGTTTTTATACCACACTCCTCATACCCCCAAATCAATCCTTTTACTTTGAAAGGGCTGACCGGAAATTATCCTGTATTCCCAGTCATCCAGCGGTGTCCGGTTAGAGACAGCCTCTCTTAATTTTGACACTAACTGGAACCTCAGCTTGGACTTGGCGACTGACCTGGGTCTGTCTGGGCTTGTTTTCAGACTGAACCATCCCACACTTTGGAAAGAGAGTGTTGTGTGGTGAGCCACGTGTACAGGAACTGGATCTAGAAGAACCAGCGAAGGTCTGTTTGACTAGAAAGTTACTACTGGTATTAACAGCTAACTGGTAAGTCCAGAACTTATCTACAAATCATTTTCTGGTCATGTTTTAAGGTATTGTTAATCTCTGCGATCACTGTCTTCCTTTACTGCCGTAACAACAGTTATTTTAGTTCCTTAGCAGCGAGGGCTAACGTGTTAGCCTGCCCGTGCTAATCGTCAGTGTTTAAAAAGACATGACGAAGCTAAATTAGCATGCTAGCTGTTGTTTGCTTTACTAAAATGCTAGTGTTCGTGTAACTTTTCAGCTCCCAAATGAATATTAAGGCGGACATTAGGCAGGAACGTGAGTTTAGGCAGAGTTAAAATAAATAAATAAATAAGTAACGTTCCTGTTCGTTTGTAGCTCGGAGGGGGGGGGAGACATGTCCTTACTTACTATATAATTAAGTCTATTATTAGTTTTATAACTGATGAATTGCTAATAAGTCTGGAGTGATCTAATAAATTCGTTAAATTTATTTTGCTTTGGTGAGTTTGCTGACCAGTGTTAATTTATGATGGCGCTTGTTTGTTTAACTTTTGCGTATTTTTGCATGTTTTTTATTACTATGTGCATATCTGGTGCAGTTTTCCTCTGTTGTGTCCCCGTGGTCAATATTTCAGCAGAATAATGTACAGAAAATGGCTTTATGCATATTTCTGACAATATTTACTGGGTTTAGAAGTGGGCGTGTTTGAGTTGCGAAAGTATCGATTTGTGTCGTTGCGACACTGAAGTCGATTTTTGTTTGTTCGTTTCCCATTTTTGTATTTTTAATTTTTTTTGAAACCCTGAATGGTATTTAATTTAAAATGAGCACATGGAATATTGAATTAACCTAAATACACTAATGCAGTAAGTTTACCAGAGTAGGAGAGAATTTTAAAAAACAAAACAAAAAAAAAACTAAAATCTGAGTGATTATACTCGTCAAACAGAATAGGAAATGGGTTGTTGTCTTCAGCACTGAAACGAGCAAAGGAGAAAATGGCAACATATATATGAAGGCCTTACCAACACAGAAATGTAAACTGAATCGCTGAAAAAGCACAGCATTCATACTGATGCTCAAGAGGATGGAAGGGTACAACAGACAATGGTGGAGGCTATAATTTACATGTAGATGTTTAAATAGAGACAGAAAAGATCTCATCAAGGATCTGGATGACAACAATGTAGACTCTATATTGTAGATTAATGGGCTGAACATGGTTTTTGATTGGCAGAGCACACGTAGGGAGCTACAGACCGCCATGGAGATTAAAAAAAGAATGTGGTATTACTGGTCTGTTTGTTGTAGGGTGAAAAGAGCTTTCCATAGGCAAATGCCTACGCAAATGGATATGGCTGTGGTACCATTTAAAAAGAATAAAACACTGGTAAAAACAAAACAGGGTGATAGGATAGGGTCTGAGGAATAGAGACTCTGCCTCAGTATTGTTTATCAAATGATTTCTTGAATCTATCAACACACTTTAAACACATATAAAAACACCTTTGTCCTTTAGTTTATATTTATTGGATTTCTTGCATATAATTGTCTTAACTTATGATTTCTTTTCAGCCAGATTATGATATAAGTAAATATTTTATTTCCTCAGTTTTAGGGGTAGGGAGTAGTGGGGCCGTTTTCTAGTGTTTTCTGGCAGTATGACACCTATGACAATAACTCAACAACCTGTATTTGTTGAACGTTTAAGAAAATAGTTCTAGAATTTAAGCTGAACTAAATCTGCTGCCACCTTTCGAGGAATGGGTTTGGGATTTTAGAGAAGGGGAAATGCACATTTATATAAAGGAAAGGCAAAATTGGTGCATAAAAAAAGCAGGACAATAATTGTTATGTCTTGATTATTTTTATAGCCCTGCTTTGACCTTTCATCCAGAGGTAAACATGGCTGTTTGGAGGAAACTGTGGTGCAGAAACCTCCTGGCTGTCTCTCTGCTTTTCTGCATGCTCCTCCACATCATCGATGTGCACGCACGGCCAGCCAACATGTCGGCCTCTAAAGATAAGTCTCCATCCAGCAAAGACGAGAACGAGATTCTTCCCCCAGATCACCTGAACGGGTTGAAGATGGAGCTGGACGGCCACCTCAATAAGGACTTCCATCAGGAGGTTTTTCTGGGGAAGGAGATTGAGGAGTTTGATGAGGATTCAGAGCCGAGGAGGAACAGAAAGAAGCTTATTGAAATATTTACCAAGTAAGACGTGGTTTTAATTCACTGAATAGCACTTGAGTCACAGCATTCCTGAGCAAGATGCTCAAGCATAGCTGCAGATCAAGTTTGACGCAATAAACCAAGCATTCAAGTGTTGTTAAGTCAACGTCATCCTTCAGCTCAAAAAAGCAAAGAAATATTGACTAGTGACCAGTGTGGCTGTTCTCACAGGTGTTACAATAAAGTGTAATGTCCGCACATGCATTAAAAGAAAAAAAATGATTTAGGAGATTTAGCAGAGCTGATATAAGAGGATAAGCTTGGTTCTGGGTGAAGTATTTCTTTAAAAAAATGCAGCACTGCTATAACTTTGGAAGTAAACATAGACAGAAAGCTAAAGACTACTAACTTGGACCCAGTTTTATATGCTAATATAAACACTTTAGTTTCATTTTTCAGTTTTATTTGTCATATGCAAGTTAGCACAGGGTCAACATTGCAATGAAATGTGTTTGACGAGCAGCAGTCACTCAGCAGCATGGTACAGTAGAAGAAAATATAATAAAAAATAAATAAATAAATAGAAAAATAGTAAAGAGCAAAATATTAGAGAGACGTGGTAAAAGAGAAAAGATGACTAAATATATATGTATCTATAAATATATGTACACTAGTGATTAAATAAGAAAATCTTGAAAAGAAATATGAAAGGGGGGGCAGATGGGATATTGCACAGGAATGAGCAGCAGAAAATTACAGTATTGCACTTTTTAAATATAAATATCAATAACAATAAAGTGGAGTAACCAGTGCAGATTAAACAGAGTACTTGTGAAGCTACAAGGTAGCTTCTGAGTGCGTCCTGTGGACTGTGTTGTGTGTGTTTAAGTGTTGTGTTTGAGGTGTCGTATGGCTTGGTGGTAAAAACTGTTTTTAAGTCTTGTAGTCCGAGCAGACAGACTCCTGTAACGTCTGCCAGATGGTAACAAGGAGAACAGCTGATGTGCTGGGTGGCTGTGGTCCTTGATGATGCTGTGTGCTTTACGGAGGCATCGCTGAAGAT
Organism: Astatotilapia calliptera; assembly: GCF_964374335.1. Classification (NCBI taxonomy): domain Eukaryota; kingdom Metazoa; phylum Chordata; class Actinopteri; order Cichliformes; family Cichlidae; genus Astatotilapia; species Astatotilapia calliptera. Next base: position 7,207,336 of record NC_137441.1, read on the forward strand.
AAATGTCCTGAATGGCAGGAAGCTGTAGGATGAGGGTTTAAATTTTTAATTGTTCTCACTAAAAGGAACATCATATTGTAGGAAGATTACATACAAAGCTTCAGACAAAAGATCATCTGAGAGGAGCCCATCCCCAACAGTTATGAATACATTGCTGCGTAGCTTGGATTACTTGCTATGAAAAATGAAAACATTGCTATGTTCCTAAGCTTAAAGTCTTAGTTAGCCTGAGAGCCATTCTTACTTGGCTCATGACATGCTGCACATAAATGGTAAAAATACAAAGCTGGAGAAGCAAAGAATGGCCGCTGATTAGTTTGCCTGTCAGTAACAAGATGAGAGCCTCGTCCAGCACAAGAAACACTTGGAGCCGGGTTGCAAGCCTTAAAATTCCAGATGTTAGGAAAAATATCCTAGGGCATGATATATGTGTACCTACTACGGTTGTTGTAGAGGTGCATTTGATTTTGTTATGTACTAGGTTGTAGTTGTGGACCCTTTTGCTGTGCTGTTTACTGCACAACATGTTTATCTGCGTAGAGGGCAAATTTCAGAAATACGAGGCAGCACAGCTGTATCCAATGAAGCAATATACTGAAGTAAAGCAAGCTTTGCACATATTTCTTCATGTAGTGGTCCTTTATTTTGAAATTAACTTAGTAAATTTCCTTTCGTTATTTGACGAATTCTCAGTAGTATAAGACCATTAATGTAAGAGGTCCCAAGGGTTGGGAAATTCCTGTGTTACAATATGACAAACAAATAATTCAACCTGATGTCTTTTCCAAGCTTTCCAAACCAGCAAATTTTGGTCATTGGGTATTGGACAGCCAGGGGTCAAACCGTGACTGCCACCCAGAATTAGATCATGGATACAAGTGGTGTAAAGTGGCTTCCTCCAAAGGACGAATGGACTCTTTAGAGAGAGTGAAGAGCTTGTTCATTCAGAAGGGAATCAAAGTAAAGTTACCCCTCTTCTAAAAGAAAAGAGCTAGGTGAGGTGGTTCAGGCATCTGACCAGGACGCCCCCTAAGCACGGATCTTTCAGCATGTCCTATTTGAAGGAGGACCCAAGGAAGACCCAGGAGATTTAGTCTCTTGTCTTGGTCCAGTCCAAGCGTCAGTAAATGTTTTTATTCGTTCATCCATCCAAAGGCAGACAACTTAAAGGCTGAATTTATTAAATGGAAGAAACTAATTTATTCTCTGGTTCTTCTGAGTCACATGATTCATGCAGCTTATCATTGTCCTGGATGTTTTTAATCTATCAGCTTAAATGGCAAGAGGAAAGATTCCTGTTCACGCCGGAGAAGCAAATTCATGATAATAATATAAAAAACAAGCATATATACTGTAAATATACAGCCAGGGTCATAAATCACTCGGTCACTTCAGGGCTAAAGTGCTTTACATGTGTGAGCCAGACAGACAAAGCCTTAGGTGGGTCATTATCATCGTTTAATTAGACGCCTAATGGAGTAGAGACGCTGCTAATGTTCAGGAACTGGAGCTAAATTGGGAACTAATTTATTATTTTAATGATTTCCTCACAGGGTCGACTTCAACAGGGACAGGAGCATAAGTGCCAAGGAGATGCAGCGCTGGATTATGGAGAAGACGGAGGAGCACTTTCAGGAAGCCAAGAAGGAGAACAAGAACAGTTTCCGTGCTGTCGATCCAGACGGCGATGGTGAGAGTCACAGACCATGTCCCAGACTTAAAAATACTTCCTGTCAGGTCAAATCTAAATTCTGATTTCATGGGTTGTGTGTAGGTCACGTGACATGGGATGAATACAGAGTGAAGTTTCTGGCCAGCAAAGGTTTCAATGAGAAAGAGATTGCAGAGAAAATAAAGAATAACGAAGATCTGAAACTGGATGAGGAAAGTAAGTTGAGTTTTTTCCCGTCGCAAGTAAAATCTGCAAAGCTCTGCTGTAAATCTGACTGTGGTGTTAATATTTATCCGATCTTCATCTCTACAGCTCAGGAGGTCCTGGAAAGCCTGAAGGACCGCTGGTTTCAGGCTGACAACCTTCCAGCTGACCAGCTGCTGAATGAGGAGGAGTTCTTGTCTTTCCTTCACCCTGAGCACAGCAGAGGCATGCTCAAGTACATGGTCAAGGAGATTGTGCGTGACTTAGGTATGTTTTACTTATAAATATTACTTTATAGTTGTACTGTCACAAGATAATGGTGTATTTACACACTGAGCAGATGTGGAGCAACCTAAGGATTAACAGACAGTCAACCTTTTAATGGCAATAAACATTTATTGCCATTGCATTAAAAAAATAAGTCAAAGAGAAGAAAATGCAACAGAAGACAAAAAGAGTAAAAATTCAGGACAACGTTATTAAACATCTTACAAAATCAACCTAAAATGGTGAGTTTTGCTAATTTTTTTTAAAAATGAGGAACTGATCTCTCAGTAAGAGGAAGTTTTTTTTTTCTACAGCACTGGGACTAAAACAGTAAAACGTTACAGTAAAGTTTACTTTAAACTTGCGTTTGAAACTGTAGTTGATTCTCTGATCTGAGGTCGGGAGGTAGCATGAAGTGTTAGGAGTACTGAGATGTAAAGTATAGCTGGACCAGGGAGTGATTTTTGAAGTAAATCTTAACCTGGGTGATTTCTGCGAGGTCTGGACTCAAGTGTTTTGTGAGGCCTCTCACTGCTTTGTACTGACTGCAGAAACCGCAGCATCATGCTGACATGTATGCAACGAGTTGTAGTAATATAATCGTGAGGAAACAAGGGTATTGAAGATTATTAAATTATTTGTAAGTGTGAGCTGTAGAGTGGTACAGATGTTTGACATGCTGGTTGGATTTCAGATTGCTTTATGTTGGTTATTAGTTGTCCGAAGTGTGGAGTGACACTAATATAGTGATAAAGACCAGTACAAAAGAGTTTTATCTGAGATCAGCTAAAGTAAATTAGAAGGCAATGTAATGAATTATAGTGTAAAGATGTGCTGCACACACACACGGCTGTTTTAAAACATCCTCAACCATGCAACTCCAGCAGTGAGTTTGGAATTGCTTTACATTATGAAATTAATGTATCCAATCAGAGAGTCGCACACCACCCTTCAGCTTGTAACCTTCTCTTTAGTATTTGGAGGGCTGATTTGGTGATTTTTTTTTTTTCTTCTCTTTTTAAGGCATTAACAGCACCATTGTGCTAAAATGTTTCGCTTCACAGTTTCTTAGATAGCAGGACAGTTCATTTGATAGAGAGAGGGACAGAGAAAAAATAGAGCAAGCCTTAGCTTTAGGCAATCACGAGACATGAGTTAACAACTTGAACTGATACAGCTCATTATTATTGTGGTCCTCTAGCTACCACGCCTAAGTTTAATAAGAGTTTCTTGAGGGTAAAATTGCTCCATGTTAAAAGAGAGCTTGAGAATGCCGCACATCAACATGGTCTCCTGAAGCCTCGTTTAATGGTTGTTTGACACAGAAACCGTGAGATGTTCAAAGCCCTGTAAACATTTATACTGATGCTTGAGGTGTGTCAGTCTCGCTGCAGTCTTCTCCTGACAGAAAAGCTACAGCATCAGCTTTCCTGGTAGAGGAACAAAAGAAGTCAAAACAGGATAATAGTTTCCTGAGTTTTTACAGCCGTTGCAGCATCTCTTTCTCTTCCTGTCATTTGGGAATCTACAGTGTGAGAACCTGCATCACTGAAATGCTGGTAAAGACCAACCTTTCAATGCACTTGTGTCTCCAACTCGGCCACACATGCACAAACTGTGCTTATCTGCTGTTGTGACCTAACCTTTGCTCCATGGCATTCATAAGGGCGGCAACAGTGCACACTCATGTACTGAGAGTCAGTCCCTCCCTACACTTCCCTTTTAGTTCAGAATCGGAGGTGAAGTTATTGTTCCCGAGGCAAACACTCCTTATTCACTAAAGGTCCCAGTGTTTGTTTGTTTTTTATCAAGAAGCTGTGTGTTGTGGAGCTGGAATAGCTTTTAAAGAAACCTGATGATGAGATGAGAAGCAACGTGGGCGACTGTGGCTCAGGTGGTAAAAACACTAAATAACATTCAGACACCTCATATAGTGGAGAAGAACTGGATAGTAATTTTATTTAGAAAGAAAATAAAAAATAAATGTATACAAGAGACGTACATGGTTTTTCCTGCTTAAAAATAACAGGTTACCTCAAACTTAACCATAGTTGAGCCACATGTAATTAAAATGAGCTTATTTTACATTATTAGATATAAGCCTGTCCATTTAATAAACAGAAATGTATTTTATTCGTGAGAAAATTTAACCCCACTTCATTAAATACTGGTTTACAATCCTTTCATCTCAGTCCTGGTGGTTTTTCTTTCACAGAGGGACTAAAGCTCTTGCATGAAAAGCATTACTGAGATATTTATTTGACAGAACTGGTTTGGTCTCTCTGTTGGCACAGACAAGCACGGTTTGTACCTGTTGGCATTTTGTCACATGGAAGTAAGCATTAACTTAGTTTTATCTAAGTGATATTTCAAGCCCAAATATAACAGGTTTTCATTTACATCCCATATGGGAAAAGAGTAAAATGTCCCGTTCCCTAATTTTCCATCTTCTCCTATAGTAAATGTTTAACGTTCTCATACTAGGATTGGCAGTTGAAAGTGGCCCCACTTGCAATTTTCTCATGCAGCGTAATGTTTACTTTTCATTTTTCTCATGAAACATAATTTTATGAACAAACAGGGCTGCTGTCATTAGGAAATCTTATACAATGTAAACATTTCAGGCAATTTTTTTGTATGTTCTTTCTTTTCCGTATGGAACTAAAAAAAAAAGAAAACGCAGTTAAAAACCAGAGGAAGGCATCAGCTAATGTAATATTTTCCTTTATTTATGTCATAATAATAGTGTCACCAGATCCCAGCAAACTAAATGTGCAGGTGTGGGATTAATGCTAGGAAGTTATTAACATAAAGATAAACACACTATGCAGGTTAGAAGTTTAACATGTGAAGGACTGAATGGCTGCAGCTTTCTCAACCAGTACTACAACAAAATACTTTTATGATCACTGTAGCTGTTAAACTGGTGTTAGGTTAGGTTTTTGTGCTGGCTCACTGTGGTGATTGTGACAGCTGATCTAAACAGTGCGCCGTATAATTCTGGGGTTTTTCTTTCAGACCAGGACAGCGATAAGAGGCTGACACTGTCGGAGTTCATTTCTTTGCCCGTGGGCACTGTGGAGAACCAGCAGGCTGCAGAGATCGAAGATGAGTGGGTCAGAGAGAGGAAGAAGGAGTTTGAGGAAGTCATTGATTCAAACCGCGATGGCATCGTAACCATGGATGAGCTGGAGGTGAGCGATGAAAAAGCAACTATAACCATGATAGATACAGAAATGATATGCAACATAATTATTTGATTGGTTTTGTTTATTTGTTTCAAATAGAAACACAATGATTGAGCTGATTAACAGAAACAACAGATCTCAACATCTCTACATAAATCAAAGCACAGAAAAGAACAAATTGATCAGTAAGGGTCCAATAATGCTCACCGGATTGATCACGTTGCACACAAACAGTCGCCACAGATCCGTACCATTACATACTAGTGATGAAGGCATGAGTACTTATGGCAGTACTCTCCACTACCACCACAATCACCACTCAGACAAAATGCCCATGTTAGTGATGGTATAAGAGGAGCAAAGATTTTGTTTCTTTTTTCTTGTTTTTTTTGTTTAGAATGCCTAAATTTTTCAAACTCTTACAGCATCTGCCTCTGTCTCTGAACTCCTGTACGTATTATATATTATTTATGTTATATATGGTAGTAAAAGGTGACTTGGTCATGCACCCATGTCTTCAACCAACGCAAGATGATAAAACTTCAGACGTGGATGCCGACCCAGAACGACACCAAACTGCAGTCACAACAGCGAGCGTAACCAGGCCATAACATAAATACTAGATATGGTAATTGAGAAGTATATAAACAATGGGAAATAAAAAAAGTAAACTAACATTAAAGATGATGGAAAAACTGAGTGAGCTCTTAAGTGTGATTTGGAGAAATTAAAATTAAATTAGTACAGGTTTTATTGTAATTTGTTGTAATCACAGTCTGCTCTGAATGAGCCCTGGGACTTCAGGGTTTGAGCTGATGTTGTCAGCAAGGTTATGCAAAGCCACCAAGCCAATTTCACAAAATGAGGTGGAGCGTGGCAGGAAGGAAGAAGCCGTGAAGTTGTTGTTCAGAGCCAGGTTACACTCCTTTAACACTTTGTTGGCAACTTGGAAAATGCCACCACTATTTTCCAATGTTTTAGCTTTTTACATTTGTCACTTTTTGTCAAGTTTTCACACATATTGTTTTATATGGTTCCACACTTGATAAAGGATTAAAGATGCGAATGAGTAAAAAAATGCAAAATACAAAAGCAAAAAATAAAAGAAACCCTTCCATTTATACTTTGAACTTTTATAATTATTACATCAAAATAAAAAGTAAATCAACGTGTGTGTATATATAAAGAAAAAGTGACTTACTGAAAAAGATAAATTACATTTAATTTCACTTTATATGTGACTTTTCCTTAAAAGTTCCAACTGCAGGTCTCCTTTATATGGCGTGTATGAAACAGCTCAATAAGATGTGGGCTGAAATATCAACATTTTATATTCTTAATTATTAACACTTTCAAAAGGAGTTGATAATTAAGCTTCTCTTCATAGTCCTTATAAATTCTCCTTCACGTCTTTTCTTGACCTCATGATGATTATCTGCGTTGTGAGTGGCTGGAAAACCTCCAACAGGAGGTATCCAGGTAGGCGTCATGGTCAGATGTACCAGCTCCCTCAGCTGGTTCTTTACAACGTGAAGGATTTAAAAACTAGTAGAGACCGAATAAAAACATTCTTACATATGTCCAACAAAATAGCTACAGCAGGTATAGCTGATATATTTTCCTGTTTCTCCGTGTTTCATCTTTCAGGAGTACATGGACCCGATGAATGAGCACAACGCTTTGAACGAGGCCAAGCAGATGATCGCTGTTGCAGACGAGAACCAGAACCATAACTTGGAGCTGGACGAGATTCTCAAGTACAGCGAGTACTTCACAGGGAGCAAGCTCATGGATTATGCCAGAAACGTACACGAGGAGTTCTGAAAACAGATCCAGCGTGAGGGACAAACCTGGAAGATTGGCGACGAGATGATCAAGATGTTCTAGTGTGCAATTCTGTATTTAAAAACCCTAGCATCAGCAGCCTTTGTCACTGCTGAGTCCAGTTAACACACTCCTCCTTCAACCCTGGACCAGTGAAGCTAACACAGTCTGCCTTTTGCGTGCCATTGGACTGTTTGAAGCGTTCTTCATTTTAAATTTAAAAGCGCTGCACCGATTCCAAAATTTATTTTTTTTTAAACCGTGAAATGTGTGTATATGAGGAATTTTCATTGCTGGTGCAGTGGTGAGAGAGACTGAGCAGCTAGGCGAGCTGTTTTTCTGCAGGATCTGTTGTCTGTATACAGTGTAAATATTCACATTTATCACACACAATGCGTCTGTCAGTGGGAAAGATAATGGTGCTGAAGGGTGTGACGCTTAGAGAGACACTAATGGAGTAAAAGCGTATATTTGTGCGACAAGATATATCACATAATTGCCCAAACTTAAGAATTTCATTTTTAGTGTAGTATAGTTCCACCGCTTTCCACAATAGGTCGAGTCCGTCCTTCCACTGTACTTAAAAACAGGGTGTTTATGTATTTAAACAGAAAAAGTAAATAAGATTAGAATAGAAATATAAGAAGAACTTAACTAAAAAATCTGTTTGTTGAAAAAGATTAATATATGAGTATATTTTGAAGGAAACTCAAAAGCAGCATCTAATCATGTCATTTCACCTGTGTCCGTTTCTAAATCTTTACTGCAACCACTCTAATTCAGACTTAATGTTTAGATGTGGAAGAAGAATACCTTATATATAAATATACATTATTATTTTAATTTATTTTTTTTTTGCATCTTTGAACGTCATGCAGACGTGTACTCATTTAGTCCTGGTGTCTTGGGTCTTATTTACCTCTTGAATCTTTAAATGCTCACAGTCGATCCATATAATTGATTTTCAGCTGCATGGACAATTATCGGATTTAACAATTTTCGCTGCATTTCTGTTTCCAGTAACCTGTGGAGTGTTGGCATCCTGCTGCAGTCTTTTCTGTCCTCTGTGCGATTGTAAAATAAGATTTATGATAAGAGAATGTGACACAGCTTTACAAAATGTACTGCAAATATGCCATAAACAATAAATATTTCTTATCAACTGATGACTGTTTGCGTTTGAGTTATGTTTATCCCCAGGCAGGAGGCAGGCCCTTTGGTCCTGGCTTTGAAAATGTACTTCAAGAACAGAAGAGGAAAGCCAAACTAAAGCACTGAGTGTTTGTCAATTTTGAACTTTGTTCAGTGGAACAAAGTTCAAACATGACCTTTTTTAGACATGGTACCTTAGGCAGATGTTGCATTTAATTACTGCGTTTCAATGTATCAGTCTGAAACCTGCATTTAAAAAGTAACTTTAAGTTAAATTTAGTCCCATTTAGTATCTTAAAGTCATTCGAACCCTTCGCTAATCTCCAAGACCCAAATCTGTCAGATTTTTCCACCAGTGTGACAAATTCTAACACAATGATGCCTCATTGTGTGTTATGTATCTAAAGCTTCTTAAAGATTATTTTATTGAAACCGTATTTGCAACAGTAACATGTAGGGGAACTCCTAGTGTTTATGTTGATGTGTTACAAAGTAACATCAGACTGGGATTTCAGTATTTGTAAAAAGATCAACTTCTGTAAATTAATATCTCTGTTCTGAGCTTTTGAGAAGAAGAATCAGAGAGAAATGTGTTGAAGAAAATCTGCCAGTGAGCAGGTTAAGTTCACAGGCTAACTCTGAGTTTAAGTAAACCCTCTTTTGTAAAACAGAAAACCCAGAGTTTCCCTCGTTTTTGAGTTAACAAACTCAGTTTTCACTAAGCCTGCTTCCTGGACCTAGGTCCTTGACTGCCGCTGGTTTTTCAATACTTTCCTCTTGTCATCATTCCCTTCCTCTCCTTCACTTTTTTTTCTTGCCCTGGCCAACTGCCTGTATCAGAAATGACCGATTCAGTAATTATCATGTTCAAAACCATGTGGGAACTTATCGTCTTCAGTCTGAAGGCTTAATTTATGCTCTGCCCCAAAAAGCTTGATGGAATTCAGGAAAAGGGCTCATGTTTAAGCTGCTCCTGTTTAACTAAATCTTCACCTGGTTTTACTAAATGCCTTTCAGTTGATTTTAACTGACCTGGACCTTTTTAAAGTTTTAGTGTTTTCTTTTTTTTTTTTTAAGGTTCAAACTCGTTTAAATCACCTTTCTTCTTCATTCTAATGCTTAGTTTGACATTCAGCAGGTTGTCTTGACCATACCGACATGCACCGAGTTGTAGCCATGTGATTGGTTGATAAAATATAATAAATGGTAAATGGCCTGTATTTATATAGCGCTTTACTAGTCCCTAAGGACCCCAAAGCGCTTTACATATCCAGTCATCCACCCATTCACACACACATTCACACACTGGTGATGGCAGCTACATTGTAGCCACAGCCACCCTGGGGCGCACTGACAGAGGCGAGGCTGCCGGACACTGGCGCCACCGGGCCCTCTGACCACCACCAGTAGGCAACGGGTGAAGTGTCTTGCCCAAGGACACAACGACCGAGACTGTCCAAGCCGGGGCTCGAACCGGCAACCTTCCGATTACAAGGCGAACTCCCAACTCTTGAGCCACGATCGCAGTTGAAAAGTTGTTTCTAACAAAGTGGCCGCCTTCTGTGCACTGTTGTATGTAATATGTGAAAGTATCGTGTTTTTAAAGCACACCTGAGGCTCGTATCCTGTTTTAATAAGGTTTTTATTGCGTATATACGGGTTAAGGTTCATTGTGTGTTCTATGTAATGTAGCACTTCACAACACAGCAGGATTGGAAGAACAACCATCATTTCACCAAACCAATGATTTGCTTAGAAGCAGTGACATACTGAACATCAATTAATTCTTATTTTTTTAATATAAATTGTCCTTGTCAGATTTGATTATTCACTATTAAAAATGCAGCACTGTGAATTTTTTAATCTAAATGGCTTCAGCTTCTACGTATGCCATACCCAATTTCATTTTATGTGCACGCTTTACTCCACAGACATCACTTCACAAGACAAGAACTTGTACATTTTCCCAGTATTATTAATGTGTTTGCCGTACAAATTAAACATTACTAATCTGTCTACAAACCAGCACGGCTGCAGATTACAAACCTCCCCTGAATGCTACTCCATGTCAGACACATGCAACCTTAATGTTAAACTAAAAAACAGACGAAAAGAAAGTCTCCTCTGATACACCTACTCTATGCAGAAATGCATCATTCAGTATACCAAACATACAAATATAGTCAAGTTAATGGCCAGTACTCAAACAATAAAAACACACAGACACATCATTATACAGTACAGTACGCTGCTTAGTCTCCATTAGCTTTTGTAATATAGTACAGATAAAACACACACATACATACAGTACATTCATAAATAAAACATAAAACACAGCAAGGTAACTTATCACAATGCGCAGACTTTTAAATTAAAAGAAAATGGTATAATTAAGTGAGGCATTTGTTTATATGTAAATGTGTCATTTAACCCATTATTTGATGAATGTGATGATTATTAATATAGCAGCATAACAGTAGAGTTCCACACAGCTTTCGTAAAATCAAAGTATTAGGTTGATATGTGACAAATAAATTACAGTCTGTAAGTAAATTTAGCTTTATCTTCTGCTTGTGTGCTCACAGCACGCTAACCTGTGACATATGACGCAAAGAAACCTCAAAGGTAGAGAATATTAAAGTAAAACTTGACGACGATTAAAATAGTAACACACTCTGGGCGGCAAAAAACAGTTGAGTTGAAGAAGAAGAAAAGTAATAAAAAGAGTCCGATCACAGTCGCCTGTGATGAGCTTGTGCTCGTCTCTAGTCGCGGTCTAAGTTTGGTCTTCATCAGTGTTCACAGGTAGGGATATTGGTTGAGTTTTCGCTGGTAAGCGGCACCGGAGCGTTGGAAAGGCTGTGCTGCCAGCTGTTGCTGCTGCTGCTGCTGCTGCTGCTGTTGATGGTTGTTGCCGTACTGTCCTGGAGCAGACCCCCCGAGGGCTAAGCTGCTGTTCTTCTGAAGCAGAGCCAAAGAGGAGTAAGCCCCGCTTGCCCTGCCATGGCGGGATGTACCGCCCTGCATCTGGTCTACAGCCTGAGACACTGAGGCCAAGGCGGCAGATGCCGGGTAGGCATACAGATTTGGCGTCGAGCCAAAGAGGGTGCTTTCGTGGAGCCGGTAGGACGAGTGGGAGGAGACGGGAGGGGGATATGTGGGCTGCCTCCTCAGGGAGCTACTGCTTGCTGTTTGCTCGTGAGAAGATGGCATCACAGACTGCTGCAGCTGAAATGAAAGACAAGAATGGCTTGTGAAGTGCAGAGTCAGTCTACAATACCTTTGGCCAGAGAATGCTAAGTAACGCCGTGCACAGAACATCATGCTGTTGAAAGCCGTTACCTGACTCAGATTCAGAGGCTGAGATCTGCTGGACGCAGCCCGCTGATTGCGCTCGGTTGTGGAATCTCCTGACCGACCAGACGCTTGTGTGGATGCCTTTTTGGACTTTACTGAGCCGCTTGTAGCTTGATCTAAAAAAAAAAAAAAAAAATACAGCCAAGTGTTAGCACTCAGAAGATCAGAAAAATCAATAAAACATAATTTTTTTCTTATTAAACTGCTGTTGAATAATCCAGTTTTGCATCTGCAGTAGCTCAATCATTTATGTGCTGCCTTTTAATAGGATGGTTCATGTACACATAGGCATGTCAACTCTAAATGTTTTTCAATCCCAAAACCAAAGAAGAATGTTGCACACAGTTTTCAAATTAAATGAGCCCCTCTGTTTGAACCGGTTTTGGACCTGAAGCTGCTGGAGCCTTGTGGGTTGTGCTTTCTCCAGGCTGGCTTTTAACTGAGGGCATGATGACTGCTAGAGACTTTGTAGGCTGAGAGGAGGTTTTGGGGCTCAGGGGGCTGCTGGTAGAGGAGTCTGAGTCATGGGAGTCGTGCACAGTCACACAGCTGATCACATTGGTTCTCTGACTTGTTCCAGAGCTGCGGGAGAAAAGAAGAAGAGTAAAAGGTTTTAAAAATAACATTTTTATTAGACACTACTAAAAGTTGGGGAAAAGAAAGCAGTGCAACATAAGGTGACCAGATTGAAAACGAGGCTCACCAGGCAGCAGGAAACTTTGTATCATCCTCATCTTCAGAGTCGCTGTGAATGGTGATGATGCTGACGGCAGGGCTTGGTGTGTCAGAGATAACAATGGGCTGAGACTGGTCACCGGCAAAGGAAGTGCTGTTGACCACATTGGTGGCTGATTGTACTGAGGACACCGGCCTGGAGGAGAGAATAAGCAGCACACTGACTGTCTTAAATCAAATATAAACATATGCGAACAATAAGGTGAGAAATGAAAAGATCGACAGGATACCTGGGTCTGCTCTCAGCGTGTCGAGCCTTTGATCTCTTGCCCTGTTGGGATCTCGAGTGAGCGGCCCCTGAGCTGTGGTTTTGAGTCCCAGTATGACGGCCAGCACCAGAGTCGTGCTGGTTAACGCTATCGTATTGGCTGCCATGGCGACCCCTACAAAGCAGAGATATCGCTTTAGTACAAGTAAGCAGTTACACTTGTGAGAGATGCTGTTCCATTTTAACTCAAAAATGAGCACCATCAGAATAAACTACCTCCAGCCTGAAGTCTGCTGACTGTCGGAGATGTGGGCTCCCATGGGTGGCTCTGGCACCACAGCCTGCCCCGGGTTGTGAATGGACATGCCAGGCATCTGTTGCCATGTGGAGGGGATTAGAATCTGCTGTGTTCCCGCTGGCCAGCCCTGCTGTGTGAGCACATGTACACAAGCATGCTGAAAAACTGTAAGAAACAGGTGTTAAGTGCAAAACAGAAATCTGAGAGAAGACTCAGTGAGCACATGCCTCTATCACTATGCCAGCTGAATAAAAGGCAGCATGGGTTCAGCTTACATATTGTTTTCAGATTTATTGCTGTGTGTAGAGAGAGATGTATTTTTAACTGCTAAAAAGGAAAGAGAAGTGATTTAACAGCTTAAAAAGAAAACATTTCACATGGATTATGATGCCAAGCATTTATGCCACATGAATCTGGGCCAAGCAAACGCTTTCTTTGTAACAACAATAATCACCAAAGCTTAGACACAGACGTGCACTGCTGTCTTCCACCAGGTGGCACCAAAGGTTTGCTGTATAAGTATGCTAGTAGGCTAATAGGTTAGTAATAAAGAGTCACAATTGTGTTTCCCACAATTATGTAGGAAAGAAGAAAAAACGGAAAAGAACTTGTCCCCTTGGACTGAAAATGTATGTCATCAAAGATTTCTTAAGCAAGACAGGAGGACCTGACTGGACACAGGCTTAAGCCAAAGGACCACTTGAGCCCCTTTTCCTCCTCGGATCGACTTGCCACGGTGAACCATGCTTTTCAGGGTTTTCCATTTAGTCATAGTACCTGGTACCAGGTTCTAAAATAGTACCTGTTCAGCCGCGGTTCCAAGCAATCTGAGCATATACTAAAAGGTGACGTTGTCAGACTGCATGCCACCAATTGGTTGGTCAGTGACGTCACTCAATCATGAGAGCATCTCATTTACGAAAATCTAAACTGCCATTTTTGAAACCTGGCAATGCTACAAAAACAACACCGTGGTCCCACAGACCGAGCAGCTGGAATATCATTGCTTCAAAGTCCACCTTTGTTGTAGGGTTTTGTGTTGCATACTAATTACGCCAAGGATGCTCGGATACATTGCTATAACAACAACCACGCACATTAGCTGGTACTTGATTGTAATGGAAAACCAGTCGATCCGAGTCGAGTCTTGGCATGCCAATCCAAGTGGGTAATGGAAAAGGGGCTTTAAAGATTGATAACATTAAATGATCTGTAATGCAGCATTTTCTGTAAGAAAACTGTAGGCATTTCATTTAAACGTTTTAAGTACAGCTGTCAAATTTAGCAATATTTCCTTCTTAAATCATAAAAAAGTAGTTGTAAATGTAAATGTAACATGAGTAACACATACTAGTAATTTAAGCATTTATAGGATCCTACCTGTGCCAGCATGCTGGGCTGGATGTGAAGAGACTGGGAGGACTGGTTCTGAGGGACTAAGGGTACTGAGTTTTCCATTCTCACTGGGTAAGCAGATGGCTTGTTAGAGGTTTGAAGACCTGCACGAATGTCAGATATGAAGAACTGGTCACAAAATATAGGTGGAAAAAGAGAGAAAACATAACTTTTTGTTTAAACTGTCCCATCATTTTTACCCTGGATGGTTGGTGGGCAAACAATAAGTGTCTGCTGGAAGGGCTCGGTCTGGGTGCAGAGCTGGGTGGGTCTGGTTTGCAGAGGAACTCCCTGCTGGGTCAGACCAGGGATGTTGATGGTGGCCTGCTGGTAGAGGCCAGGCTGATAGTTCAGCAGTGGGACATTACTACTGAGAGACAGGGACTGGCCTCCTGTAGAGGTCATCTGGAAGACACGACAAAGGAAATTTTTAAATTAATGCCTAAAAAGATGAATTGAGATTTTTACATTTTTGTATGAGAGTTGCATTTACAAGCATACAATGTCAAAGTCTTCAAGTGCCTAAAGCCAGGCTATGAATCAGAAATGGAAAAGTTTCTTTGGTGCATTCCTACATCTAGTACTTGTAAATAAGTTGTTTTTAAATGTCTCGCCGTTTGAAATGAAAGCGTCTGTACATAGAAGTGTACAAGCTAATAAATTAGCATTGTTCTACAAAATAACCAATTACATCTTCAACAGAAATTATGAATATAATCTTAAGATCAAACTGTTCCCGAGGCAGTTTAGAGAGGATCTTCTCACTTGATTGTGCTGATTAAGTTGGCTACTGAATGTGACAGTGAGGTTTGTTGCTGCACTCGGGGTGTTGTTGCTTGCAAACATATTTTTTCCGTTCTCAAAGGCGCTGCATCGGCGTTTACATATATCCATATTTTGGAAGCAGGACTTCACGCTGTGGAATAAAAACAAATACATATAAATATATACATTTAAATCAGACAGAAGCTAAACAACAGTCATCACAATCTGTAGCTTCATTTCTTTATCCACGCAGGTCTTACTGTGAGCTGTGCGGGAAGTGCAGCAGGTGGGTCATGGTAACAAATGGGTGGTTCAGCGTCTTCATAGGTGTGATCCTTTTGTCAGCGTCGAGTGTCAGCATCTTCTTCAGCAGGTCTATAAACTCCCGTCTGTCAGCCTTCTCTGCCAGGATGTCTGTGCCCTCCAGGTTTGTCATGTTCACCTGCAGGAAGTCACGGCCCATGTGACATGTTCACAGCACAAAAAAGTACCTCCTTTCAACTTTTACTAATTACTTTTCCCTGGCCTACATGGAAAACATGAGCCTGGTTCTTTACACCATGCTCCTTTAATATGCATAGCAGAACCTCTAGTAAGAAATACCAGATTATTCCCAAGGTTGTTATTTAAGTAAAAGGGAAAAGGGGAAAATATAATGCTTGTCACATTGTTGCTCATCCTGTGCATCATTTTGTTTCCCTGATTAAATGATTCAGTGTAGCTCCTGCCTTTCCAAAGCTTTTTGATGACCGAAGACAAATTAATTGATCATATTAGAGGTATCAACACAACAACAGCTATAACAGCAGGTTATGACGTGAAATGGTGTTAATGTTTGTTGGATTGTGTACTGCTATGAACTGTGTGACAGCACTGTTTCCTTTATTCATAGAGAAAGGTCCAGTGTATCCTCTGCTAAACAAGGTAATCCAAAGAAGCATTAAAGCAAGCAAAACTCAATCAGGAGAAGAAAAAGTACACGTCACAGGGGCAACTTGAACTCCTGACCACTCGCTCTGAGATCTATTTCTTATCCTATTACACATTAACACACTTAGATCACAGTTACCAAATTAGCTAAAGTCAAATGTCGGTCTATTTAACAAAAGTACAACAAAAAACAGACATATGCATTTCATTTCTTTGTTGCAATGATGCAGTTGCTGCAGTTTTTTGCTTTGTTGATATGGTCTGACTGGGGCTTTACCTGGAAACACTGTTGTTGTCTAAAATCTAGGGTATAGTTTTTGCCATCATGCCATTTTGGCTGCTGTTTGGGCCATGTTTGTGAGGGTCCTACTTTGCCCCAAAGAGGGAGCAACACTTAAAATATCTGCTTACAGCAGCTGTCTCTTAGACAGGATAACTCCTCACCTGCATCATGTCATCCAGACAGTTGAAGATGTATTTTCTTGCCTCCTTCGACTTGATGCCCATCTCTGCCTCGTGCTCTGCAGGTGTCTGCAGAAAAAGGAACCACAGCAACACTTCAGTACATGAAGTGTTTTTTCTCGTTTGGGGACTCATATCTGTGTCACCTACTTTGAGCCTCCACAGCGGGTAGCTCGAGTCAGGGCCTCGGTTGAAAAAGCGGCTGGTCTTGGTTCCTGCACTAAGGAGGTACTCTGCTGGAAGACCCTGGGTCTGAGAAATGTAGCGAATCTGAGAGAAAACAATGAAAAATAAGTATAAAATAGTGGTTAAATGATGGTTAAAATTAAAGGCACTGCCTCTTTGGTTGACAGCTGTCCCAAGACAGGCAGCTGTGTCTGATTTTTATGTAAATGTCAGTGTGTATAAGGGTGCTGCAGATGACCTGGTCATACTCTGAGGCACCGGGATAAAGGGGCCATCCTAAGAACAGCTCAGCAATGACACATCCCAAAGACCACATATCGATGGCTTCACAGAAAGGAAGGCCCAGGATAATCTCTGGAGCTCTGTAGGCCCATCAAAGCCAATAAATGTGAAGATCACAGCAAGTAATTCACAAGATATTTCATAGCTCTAGGCAAAAATGCTCACCTGTAATATCGAGACTGCAGGTAAGTTGAGCATACAGCTTTGGAAACATGGCTCGCCGAGCCGAAATCAATGACCTTCACCCTGTATGGCTGCCTCAGAGGGTCTACCAGCATGATGTTTTCAGGCTTCAGGTCAGCATGGATCAGCCCCAGGCTCTTCAGCTTCATTAGCGCGGTGGCGACCTGCTGCAGGATTGGCCGGATGCACTTGAGCATCAGAGGGCTGAACTTGCTGTGCTTCAGAAAGTCGTAAAGGTTCTGCTCCAGCATCTCAAACACAAGGCACGTGTGATTCTTGTGCTGGAAACACTCGTACGAGCGGACAAAGTTGAACTCATCGGCATTTTCCGTGCTCAGCCTGCTGAGGATACTCACCTGCAAGTAGGAGGAAGATGATATTATGTGGTAATAAACAGAAAAATGAATGCGAAAGTAACATCTTCCTTAACAGGCCAAAACATGAAGGTTCACAGAATTTATCTTCGGTACCACCAGTACTCAAAATCACATATCAGCCCTATGGCAGAAACAACACAGAGGATCAGAGAAGTCAGTAGGATTCATCCTCCAATTAAAACATATAAAACAAAACCTGTACAAAATTCTGCGGCAATCAAATAGATTGGCCACTGACTGAAATATCTAAAGTTCAGGTTATTGTATCTGTATTCCCGTAGCTGGATGTTGGCTGATCTCAACCATAACTGCCAACCATGCAGCCAGACCACTAACACTGCTTACAATATAAAGCAAATAAAAGAAACCTGCTTTTGGCTGCTCCCATTTGCACAAGGGATCACCACAGCAGGTAGCCATGCTCATTTGATTTGGCAGATTTTCATGCCGGATGCTCTTCATATTGTGTTATATTGTGAGCACAAGCGTCTCTATGGAGGTCCACGTGCCTGACAACTGCACAGGAAATATGACAGCTGTCCATGTCTACAATCTAGTATAATCCCTGCCATGTATCAGTGCTTCAATTCGCTGTAGTCTAGTCCTGAGGTAACTATTGATGTCTTATTAAAAACAAGGTGGAGGCTGACATGGTCAAACAAGCTGAAAACAGGCCAAAAGCACAAGTAGGATTGCATTTATGATGTCATATACATGCACCGCCATTCCCAATTTTCATATTATATGAAATTATATGCTAATAAAGGCTCCTTTCATCAATTTTAACAATATGTACTCACCTCAATTTGCCCTTGCCGAGCATAAGAGGGATGGTTCTTCAAGATTTTAATGGCCACTATCTCATTTGTGCCCCGCTTCCAGCATTTAGCCACCTGACCGAAGGTGCCGCGTCCCAGGAACTCGAGCACCTCGTAACTGTTGGACATGGAGCACAGGATCTCGTGCTGCACCAGCTGATAGTCGCCCTCGCTGTGGGAGTTGCTGCTCTTGGTGGTGGAGGTGGAGTGTGCTATGGACTGAGCAGTGGTGGTTCCCCCGCCACCGCCACCATTGCGGTTTGAGACCACGGGGGCGGAGAGCTCCTCCAGTATCTGCACGCTGTCGCTGCTGTCCACCTCCTCACTCTTCCTCTTCAGGCTGTACTGCTTGTGATAGAGATCGGACGGCTGGGAGGAGGACTCTGCATCCTTGATTCGCCGGCTGGAGGAGGAAGATGAAGAGGAGGATGAAGGAGGCCCGCAAAGGCTGCCCGTGCTGTCTGCCGCCCGCACCACCGTCTGCTCCCTTGAGCCGGCCGTTGGCGGGTGGACCTGGTTGGAAGTGTACACTTGGTTAAAGTTGGAGCCAGAGGTTGAGGGTGCAGCTCCCTGGGTAGGGCTCTGCTGGTAGTAACCATTGTCTCCCAGCTGGCTTGATGCATCCCAGGAGGGGTTCTCCACTTTAAGTCTCTTTGAGCGAGAGTAGGCACTGGAGGACACAGAGGGGGAGGAGAACACCTGGAGCTGCGACGCCATGTCTGTGGAGGAGCAGGAAGTGGGTTAGTTTTGTTTTAGAGCCTCTATTTATATTTGTGTGTGTGTTCTTGTATGTTACTCATTTATTTATGTTTAATTATGTGTAAACAGACAGAAGCAGTTAACTGTTTTATCCTCAAGTTTGGAGCTGCAATAATCAATCAATTAAAGAATTATCTGATTAGTGCCAAACATCAAAGGTGATCAGTGGTACTATTTACGCTTGACTTTTGACCTACTTTACATCCCATTTCCTTTATATTTTCCTCTTCTGGAGTACTTGGCAGCAAAAATCATCCTGCAGGAGTAGACTTCACCTAAGCAGGAAAATGATTCTCATATAGTCTACCTAAAATCAGGTCTTTTAAACCCCGTGACTCTTTTTTTTCCCCCCAATTTGTTTTCTATTAATTTCAACAAGTCATTGGGATGTTATTTATGATTAAAGTGGACGTATTAAACTAATTTCCGGCTCTGTATTTTTATTCTTGGATTGTAGCAGGGTAGCTATCCCTAATTCCTTAAGTCTGAAACAAGCCGATTTGATTCCCGTAAAGCAAATTTCTTCTGATTAGTGACCCCTCCCATAAAAGCAGGTGGGTGGAGCTTCCGGGCACACAACTAGAACTGTACTCTACAGATGAGCACACGTCACACAGAGCCAAGAGCAGGAAAAAAAACTGTCATGGTGAGCGTTTACAGCAGAGTGGAGATTTTGACTCACAGGAATTACTGGTACTTTTTTGAAATTCAAATAATCTGTAGGCCGATTAGGCATGAGTTTCATCAGTTAAAGTTAATTGTGAGTGACATGTTGTTGGTAACTGTTAGATATTGGGGGTGGACATTTAAATCTCCAGAACTGAAACCCGTATTTGATTGGTTTAATGAAATAAAAGGACAAAAATGATCACATTTTCACAAGAGACCTGGACTGAGCTATATACTGTTTATTATTCAGATTTGTGATATTGCATTTATTAGCACAGAAAAGTGTAATTCCAGTGTTTTGACCCAATAGAAACTATCAAGCTGGGGCTACATCTAAAACCACTTGACTTAGACATCATTAACATGTGTTTCCGCTAACTGGCAGTAACTAACCCCAGCAGCATTTTCCCAAACCTGACTGACAGTACCTGTATTTGCTGACTCTGCACACCGTTGCCTGTGTGATATTAAGGCCTCGTCATCTTCTCACCGAGCAGCTCCGTGTGGTGCAGCAGCGGGTCGGCGGAGCTGCTCGCTGCCTGCTCGGAGCTGGAAGGATGAGAGCTAACCGAGCTAACAGCCAGCTAGCTTTTTCACGAATATCTGAGTCATACCTGACTCCGATCCGCTGTCTCACATCGCGCGACAAACCCGCATTACGCTTGTCGTTTCTCTCGAAATGTCAGATAACATCCCGATGAGCACCGTCTCCGGGACACAGCTCCATCATCACAGTCTGCTCGCTCCACTTCCTGTCCTGCCGACGTAACCGGCGGCGAGATGTGACGGACGTCAACGGCCACGTGCGTCTCCTGCAGTCAAAGATCGTGTATCTCCCAAGTGTATCTCTCTTCCTTATTTTTCTATCTTTATTAGACCGATCTGGTTCTCTTTTAATTAACCCTGTGACTATATATGTATAACTACATTCGTGACATTTTCCCTGTAGTTTCTCTCTGAGTAGCACTGGTTGAACTGTCTGTCCTGGGACAACATGTCTATGTGGTGGAGGAGTCCAAGTACTTGACTGAAGACTAGTACAGAGTCTGTATACAAGAAGGGGATGAGCAGGCTCTGTTTACTAAGGAAGCCGAGATGCTTAATGTGTGCTGCAAAATGATTGAGAGTTTCTATCAGTCAGCTGTGGGGAGCAGAGTGTAGTTTTCTGTAGTTAGTCTGGCTCTGTGATTGGCAGCAAATTGTGCATTTTTGAAGCTGTGATAGAAAGGTGGACACTGAACAAACTGTTGTCCATAGTCTGTAGTCCTGACCACCCTCTGTGCCACTTGTACCTTCTTCAGTACTGGTGGAGCCTCAAGGACCTTCTATAAGGTGGTAGCACTAGGTTGTTAATGTTGTTATTAACAGTTATTTATACTGTATTATTATTATTATTATTATTATGACATGGAAACTAGTGAAAAATCATCAGATTAAGTGACTAATATACAGTATAAGTTTATAATTCTGTATGGAGGACCTGAGAAGCAACGTTCATGGCTGAAAAATTAGTCCTCCCGTGGTCGGCTGAGGCTGGCTCCAAAAGGAGTTAAATCCCCAAGTTCACAACATTAAGAAAACCGTCAGTATACACTGGATCATGAAAAAGATTATTATTATTGTTATCATTATTATATTGATGTGATTTACATTTAAATGTAAGGGTGTGGCTGCTTTCATTGACAGCTTCAGCCAACAGCTGCCAGAGAGGCCTCACCTCAGCTGAAGTCACTTAACTTGACCCCTTGACTGTCCACATTTCTCTTTTGGTGAGTGAAATTGTAGAAGTTTATATCTGTCAGATGCACTCAATACAGTTTGAAAATGCAGACGGCTAACTTTGCACTGCACTTTTTTTGTCTAAATATGGTCACTTCTGGTTCTAAAAGGAACAAACCCCACCTCCAAATGCAATGTCCAAAATCTGATAGGTGATGCCACAGTGGCTACGCCCATCTTTTTTTAAACAGTTGATGGACAGTTACCATGGAAATAAAGCATTAAATTATGATTTTATTATTTTATCTTCTTAGACAGCATTTTTAAAACATTCCATTCGTTATTTATATATTTAAAAATGTACTTTTTTAACCCATGGAAATTTAATATTGTTTTTGTACACCTTTTAAAATTAAACAATTTAGAGATAGATTATCTTTCACCCATCTATCCATTAATTTCATTACTTACAAATATATTAAACAGAAAAATAATGTGTAATCAATTCATTTATAGAAACTGAATTACTGAATTTTATAGAAACTGAATTACTGAATTTTATAGATAGATATACATCTTTATATAGAGAGAAAGATGGAGTTGGGGGTGTGTGTGTGTGTGTGTGTGTGTGTGTGTGTGTGTGTGTGTGTGTGTGTGTGTGAGAGAGAGAGAGAAAGGGCTTCACTGTATTTTTATTATTCCCTAATTAAAAAGATCAATTTGTCACACATTTTAACACAAGGAGGCGCTGTTGTCTCAGCGACAAGGAAAAACGGAGTGAGTCGAACAGACGATGTTTATTTCCATCCATCTCTCATCTTGCCTTTTCAGATATATTAGCATTTTTATTTTTGTCTCTACAGCTTGTTTACAGCATCAGAAGCACTGCGTTTTATAGTGGTACACCACAGTAGACAAAAATACATCACCAAGACTACACCAGCATAGTCGATGCAAAAACAAAGGATAAAGAGAACATGTTTCAGATCAAAACTGCTTATCAAGATGATAATAACTAATGATATTAAATTTCTTATCCTTGAAATATAATAGGAGTACATGCATGCAGTACATATACAATCAAACATACTGGAAAGTATTGATGTAATGAATCAGCAAAGAAATGATGGTTCATACAAAACAAGTGCTCAACTAACAATGTATTTATACACATATATATCTGAGAGGAAAAGACCAGCAGATCCTCATAGAACAAAACCCTATCAAAATAAAAGTTGTAACTGAACTAAAATGCATTAATTTCTTCACTTTAATGAACTTTAAATGTGACGTTTATTTATTTATGCATTTTTTGTAGCTTTCTCTGTACACAGAGAAAGCTACAAAAAATGCATAAACTGACTGTATAGTATACTGTGATGGCTGAATTTATTCAGCAGCATCAGGCTCCTCTTCTCATTGAAATCCAGCTGTGGTGAATGTTTGGAAGGCTGCATTTTTCAAGTATTTTCTCCCTCTCTCGACTCTTGAAGGACTACCTGAAGGAGTGTCGGAAGTGCAAACTCCTTCTTTTCAGCTTTTCTGGGTTGTGGGAAGCCATGTGCGAAAATTCTCGGAAGATGTCAAGGTACGTGGCGTCTCCTGATGAACAAAAAGAGAAAACACAACAGGAAATGACGATGAAAACCACAGCCCGAGACCCAAAGCTCTTTGAAGAGTCAAAACATCTTTCTAAATGAAAGTTAGGAAGGAAACAACAGAGGAGCCTTCTGAATGAAGGGCCGAGGCACCATGAAGCTTCCCCTCTTTCAACTTTCCAAATACTGAGCCTCTACTTTTCCTGTTGTCATGGTGACCGCTGAGCCCACCACCGCTACTACCACAACAAAAGCAACTCAAGTCTTTTGTGTCCGTGAGAGCTGCCAGGCTCAGAAAATTAAAAAGGGGATGAAAATTCCTGGTTTTCCCAGCTTGTTTCTGAGTCAGAGAGTTCAAGGCTCCTGGTATTTATGGAGGTTTCCTTTCCTCTATAGACATTCCTTATTGAGCTGGTTTTCCTATCTGTGTTTGGCCTTTGCTCTCAGAATATTTTACAAATGTTTGTTCCCACAGTCTTAAGAGAATTGAGGCAGTAGAAAGGATTTTGTTGCCTCTTTTTTTTTTCCTCGAATAATGAACAGAAGGATTTTTTAGTAGTACCACTTTATTAGGTACAGCTGTTAAGTTTCTTGTTCATGCAACTATCTATTCAGCCAATCACCTGGCAGCAACTCGGTGCATTTAGGCATCTAAAACCGGTCAAGATGACTTGCTGAACTTCAAACTGAGCATCACAATGAGGAAGAAAGATAATTTAAGACAGCGGTCCCCAACCTTTTTTGCGCTACGGACCGGTTTATGTCCAAAAATATTTCACGGACCGGCCTTTAAGGTGTCGCAAATTAGTACAACAAAATAAAACCAGTACCGGTACCAAAACAAAGAAGTTTTATTCATAACACATGGGAAAAGACCCAGGGAAACAGAGTTAATGATAAAAACAATAAAAACCCTGAAAACCATAAATTTCACACCCAAGCCCCAACTGTCGCGGCCCGGTACCAAACGACTCACGAACCAGTACCAGGATGGGATTTGGGGACCGCTGATTTAAGAGACTTTGAATGTGGCATGGGTTGGTCTTAGTATTTCTTTGCTGACCTGTTGGGACTTTCCCAAACAGTTAGGCTATTTCTAGAGTTTACAGAGAATGGTCATAAAAAGAGAAAATATCGAGTTATCCATACTATTTGATTATTTTGCCTGCTGAATTAATACGTTTGCTCACTTACAAAGAAATGAACAGTCTCTCATTTTTATGGTCGTCTCATATTACTGAAGAGAAATTGAATATCAACCAAAATAAATTTATTTGTTGGAATGGAAGAAACTGATTCTGTGGACTTAATGTCGCGACTTAATGAGTTGAGATCAGGAGTATCTGTTATTGATCGACTGTCTAATCAAATACTTAAATTATTCAATGATACACAATTCAGTTTATAACTTTTATATAATGTGTTGTTATTTTTATCTATCATACTGTTTAATGCACTAAACAGCCCCCCCCCCTCCAAACACACACACACACACACACACACACACACACACACACACACACACACACACACACACACACACGCCACTTCAAATATTAAATATATTAGTTATTTGCTTCATAGTTATGCTTTGTGGTAAAGTTAGTAAAGCAAGTGAAAGAAGAAATAAAGCACAGAAGAAAGAGAGAAGTTAGTGATTAGTCCGACCTTTTGTTTATTTTTTAGTATCATATTAGAAGACACAAAGAGGAAAACATAGGTAGAAGTTAGTGTTAACACACACAAGTACTGTAAATTCTGAGATGCACGTTTTTTTTTTGTTTTTGTTTTTTACAATATTACAATATTCAAAGAAATTGTACAGAAAACAGTCAAGAGACAGGAAAAAAGAAGTACAGGAAAGTTAGAAATGGCCTGTTAGAAGTTAAAGTGTTAATAGTTTTTGCGTTTATATACACAACAGTCACTGTAGACACACTGAGCTGTACAACACCTAATCCTTCAATGGCTTAATGCTTTGTCGACGACATCATTCATCTTGTAAAAACTGAGACCTTTTGGAGAGTGTTTTGGTGGTGTTGACACCACGTACTGCACAAAAAAGGAAAGGCTGAGAGACGGCATGTTTTCAAAGTGCGGAAATGAGCGAGCTACCCTTCCTGTCAATGTCATATCGTTTAAACAGTTTTACCTGGCAAATAAAAGAATGGGACTGTACAAAAATTATTAGGAAGGTTTGTGGAGTCAGAAAATAGTTGGCGGCAAAATAGTTTCTCCAACTAAATTTACTCAAAGGGGCTAAACCAGTAGCTGTAAGCATTGGGATATTACACTGTCTAAGCTTATCATAAGACTTTTTCTTTAGTGTCAATTACAAAATAACACCATTAGGCAGTAATGATGCTGAAATTCTTTCCAGTGGATAGCGTTTATATAAACTAATCTGGAAATCACAAACATCTCTACTATAATCATCTTTAGACAGTCCCAGATTGTTAAGATTCTCCATATAAAACTAAAATTGGTAAAAACATTTCTGCTCTCTAAAAGCTCTGCAAGCTTTCTTTGGTTTGAGCTAAACCCCAACAGTCTGAAGGGAGTCTGTCTGTATTTTTATGTAGGCTTTGGATAACACACTGTCGCTAACTGCAAGCTAGCAAGCGGATCAAACAAAAAGTGTTGAGCTGCCAGGTTCACTGTTCTTGTCACCCAGCCAACAGATGATTGCAGGAGAGGGTGTTCAGTCTGTTTGCATTAACTGATTTCTGCCATGGATGTCACCTCATGCACTGTTGTCGTGATTTGGTATTATATAATATGGATATTAACATTTTCCAACAATATTCAATGTTACATATTCACGTATACTGGGTACAGAACTTTAAAAATAAGCAACTGGGCTTCAGTGGACCTGGGCATCAGCCACCCATGCAATATAAACTAACAAACAATATAAGCCTAGGCGTGACACATCTGATTACCATAAACAAACATTTTAACATACAAATACTGTATATACAGTAACATGATAGTTTAGAGTGACTTATCAAAAACCTTCCAGTGTAGTTTCTCCTAAAGAATAACTCCACCAACGAGTGATTTTTATATCATATTGGGAACATTAATATCGTTCTGTGTGGTTGTGGTGTTAATCCCCCCCCACCCAAAAAAAAAAAATCTATATCCAGCTTAAAAAAATACCATCTGCCTTGCTGTTAAGCATAATACAAAAAAATACTGATTATCTGTACTGAAATAGTCATTGCACTATGGCTCTGAGAGTCCTGTCATATATTAAAAAAAATTAAAAGTGCATCATTTTGCGTTTAATGAAAAATAAAAGCTTTACTTAATCAATCTTTTAATCACTACGCAGAAATAATTCTCACATCATTTTCTCTCCATTACAGTTATTGCAGCTTCACAGTTTCCCCTCATGAAGTTATTTAAATAAAGAGTTCCTCCACTATTTTATTCTTTTATTAAATAATGGAGGTTAATTTTTGAAAAATTGATTCAGTTAAAAACAAGTAGGAAAGAGAAACTGGCTGAACCCCCCTGCGGCTGTTTTTTGTTTTGTTTTGTTTTTTTAATTATTACTGGTAAACAAACACATGCTGACTCCTGAAGGGTTTTTCCTCCTTTGGTTTCAATATTTATAAGATTTCTTTCATTTTAGTATATTTATAATTCAACCAATTTCCTATTACAGTGGCTCTTTACGCTATGCTAACTTTCAAAACATAGTTTTTCAGCATTTAAATAAAACTGCTGCCCCTAACAGCTATTTTGCTCCTGAACCATCTTCAGCTTGCTGGCTGACCTTAAAACTTTTATATCCATCAGCTTATTTGCATATGTGAGGCTGTGGATAGCATCCTGTGTACCATTTCACACTGTAGAGGTGCAAGTTTCTGGTTTGCTAATAAGATAAGAAGCTACCATATTAACGTCATAAGACCTGAACTCATCATGGCATGCATTTTTAATTTCTCTCTGCTATTTGGGCTGATTCGACCTGATGAATGTAAAAATAAAGAATTATCTTTTTACCTGATTTTGCTCTACAAGGGTCTGATATCCATATATGAGGACATTTGTTTTAAATTTTGATAGAACAGTGGCAATATAATGTCTTTGTAAGTGCATATCAGGCCCTTGTAGAGCAAAATTTAGTATAGTTAGTAGTTTTTAGTCTAGACAACCCAAAATGTGATGTCCACATATGTGGACATATGGGGACTGCAGGTCCAGGAGGTTAAAGTTATGGAAGTCTATGGAAGACATTGCTGTTGCTGTTGTACGTTCCTCACAACTTTATAGGCTCAAACTATAGTTTCAAGTAATACTGAGTAAAACTTGCATGCAGTTAATGTTGTACATGTTGGTCATTATTCAAACCATAAAACTCTATATATGACTTGTTGTCTTGACCTTGAATTGGGAATAATACCATAATGGTATTAGAAACCAAACGTTTATAACAATTAGATTGTGCATACAACAAGCTTGGGTTTGACAAGCAGATCAGATTTTCAGCTTTAAGTAGATGGCGACCATGTTTTCAATCTGCATGTGTGGAATTATGGGATTTATAGCAGTAAGTGCTGTTTGGAGTTCAAGTCCATAAGATAAAGCACAAGTCTAATGATCTCCATTTGGTAAAGTTTGGTTTCTGTGTACAACTTGTGGGATTTACACACTGACAACTGGAGACATCATATGTAAGTTGTTATTCTTACAGTAGTACATCCTAGTTCACTTTGAGGACACATGCATAGTTAGTGGTCTGTTAGTTTAAAGGTCAGCATTCACACTGTGATCACAAAATTTACATGACCGGCACCCTCACTGATAAGTCTTAAGATTTCACACGTTTTGCTGTGCTGTGCTGTGCTTTGTTTTAAACAACTTCTAAATTCCTGGGAAATCTTTAAAAGAAAGTATAGTGTGTAAAGTTAGCATATACCAAAGAGCCACGTGACAGACAAATATACAGATATCCTCATCACTTTGATCAACATCATCATTTTTCCATGGCACACATCTCTAATACAACACCTCCATGTGTCTTGGGTAGTTTTGCCATGTCTACTAGAAAAAGTAAAGAGGCTTTTACTTCAGGAACCAGCCGTGTCTAAAACAGGGAATCCCACAAAATATACACCCCGACCACATGATGAAATGAAACCTAACTCTTTTGAGTTCTTTGGTTCAGAGCTCCCTGTATCCTCTGAAACCCTCAAAGTCCTAGATTGGTCCCAAATACTCTGCTGATGACATTATTTAAGGTCCACTCCTGGCCTCATAATAACTAATAGATTTCTAACGTTTCCCTGGCAGTGATTTCTCTGCCACACCTGGCCAATTTATTTCTGTTTTTGGTCCAAACTGACATCGTTAAAAGTAGATTAGGAACATTGAGTTGCTGTTAGAACCTGAGAAGGGAGCGGCCGGCTGCTAGGTTTGCGGAGAGAAACATGACAGATGTAGAGAAGAAGAAAATTGGGTAGTAAAAAGTCTTTCAGACGAACATGAAGCCTAAGATCCCCAAACATGTGTCTTCATGCATCTATTGGCACCCCCTACATTAGTTCAACCTGACCTGATTATTATGAAGCTGCTATATTGAGACAGATAAACTCCTGAATGCATTTCTTATACTGCTGCTCAGTGGGGCTGCTGATTGGGTATTGACCTGGCTGTCCAAAGGGTCCTTCTGACTCCCGCATCTCATCGTTCATCCGGGCAAGACGCAGCCTGAAGGAAAAAATGAGAAATCAAAAAGAGGATTTAGTTATTTGAAAAACACTTAATGGACTCTATAGTGCGTAAGTAAAACAACATACAGCGTGACTATATCTGCGTTGGCTTGCTGCACAGCTATACTCAGCGGATCCTGGCCATCTTCGTCACCATCGTTCTGTGTAGCTCCTCGTTTGAGGAATAAACACACCTGCCTGGAAAGACAAAAGAAAACAAGATCAATTATAACCAGAACTCAATGGTAATCATTTTTTAAAATATTTCAACCACAAGTTAGGTCACGTTTCTTTTACACTGGATGTATCTGTAAAAGTAAGGAAGGTTTAGTCTGTTTCCTTGTTGCAACCGGGGCCCACACAAAAACTAACCAAGGGCCGTGCTTTGAGAAGCCTGGCACTATTGGAGTGAAAATATGATTTATAGCCACTTTCAGTCAAACAATGGTTTTCCCGGGAGAACAACAAGCCTGAACTTCTCATAAAAGGAAAAGTCAATTCTTTTAAATCACTCATGCATGCCTTTTAAATAGGTTTCCTGCACGAGGCTCATTGTCCTGGACAAGCTTAGCATCACTCCAACAAAGCTCGCTTTACTAAACTGTAAACCATGTGTGAAGTGGTTAGAAATGCAGCAGGGAGAGTAAAACTCCTCATGACTCACCCCGTGTGTCCCAGATACGTGGCATGATGCAGGGGCCCCCTCCCTCTCGCGTCTCTTTGGTTGACGTCAGCAGCGTTCTGGAGCAGAAACTCACAGGCAATCAATGAACCCTAAAATAAAGCAGAAGTGAAAAGATGTTTACATTGGATTATGTCATAATCAGATTTTTTGTCTAATGAAAGACCGATGCGAGAAGTTTCCAGACCTCTTCGGTCGATTCACTCACCCCGATCACAGCCTGTATGAGGGGCGTTTTTCCTTCGTCTTCCTCGTTTACTAAATTGACATCAGCTCCATGAGCTAGCGCTGCAGCCATGACGGGGAGGTTACGAGCTTTCGAGGCTTTATAGAGCAGGGCTCCGGGATGAAGATCCCTTAGGTCCTCCAGGTCTGACGTCTCTGGCTCGGCCTCCAATTCAGCCTCTCCGCTCGAGTCCTCGGACACCTCACACTCTGAGGACAGCGTAACATAACTCAGCAACAGCATACAGACATAAAAGCAGCTCGTTACAGTTCATCCCCTGGACTCACCCTCCTCTGTGACGCTGTCCACTACTGAGCCAAACACCAGGATGTCTGTGCTGCCGTCTGTACTGCCTCCCAACCCGCTGTCGCTGCTCAGACCTGCCGGACCGGGAGGCGCCACAACATGGACACATTAGTCACAGCTGTCTCTTTCAGAGCAATTAGTGTCATTTTAATGGTGCAATAGTGAACACACAATCCAAGCTCTGTATTCCCATGCTTTAAAATGTGTGGTACAAAGGTGTGAGTGTCACAGTAGGGAGTTGCTTACTTCGAGGCCCAGATCCCGTATCAAAGTAGGAGAAGAGGGAGTCCAGCTCATCGGGACAGAACAGAGATTCTCGTCTGAACTTAGCAGCTGCTATGAGAGGAACAGAAAGAAAGCTTTTATATGGTGTCTAATTTGTATGAAAAACACTGGAAAACTACATCGCTAAGCTGCATTTCACCTGACATACCTGAGGAGAAGGTGGAGGGGGAGGTGTTTCCAGGCTCCTGTCGGTATCTCCGCCGTGTTTTGGGCACCGTCGTAGCGCTGTTGTGTCTTCGGCATTTCTTCACACTCCACCGCCGCTCCGACTTCCTCTCCCCGTTGATGAGTATCTCAGTGGAGCCCAGCTTCTTCAAGAATTTCTTCTCTACATATTTTGCCTTAATCCAGGCCTCTTTTTCTTGCCTGAACAAAACCACATGACATACGACTTTTGATGTTAGTGCCTCAAAGGTCACATGTTTATAGATCAGATTAGCTGCGCTTCATCAGTTCTCACCTTGAGCTGGATGGTAATGGTTTCTTAAGACCTTTTTCTTGGCAGGAGCCTTCATAGATGTGGTTGATGACGCTGTTTCCGAGTTCACACATCAACTACGAGGAAATATGACAATGATTAGGAACTTAAAGTAATAGTTTAGGAATTATATTGGGCTTTTTGCTAAAGGGTAGCTGAGATAACCCAGATCACTCCCTTGTCTTTTTGTAAAATATAAATGCTTGCTAGCTTAGCATAAAAACTAAAAAGGGAAACTGCTAGTTTATCTAAGCTAAACAATCTCACCGTTGGTTTAACATTTCTGTTTTTAAACTAATTAAACAAACATAAAGCTCGTATTGTTTCAGAGAAACATTTTGATATACATTTTGTGTATTTTGAGTAGTTGCCTTTAGACCACAGTTAGGGCTATGCGATATGACCAAAATCTCATATCCCGATATAAGAATTCTATCATCCCGATAACGACATAAATCACAAAAATGTAACATTTTCTGTAAATTCTGTGAATCTCGGGCAGCTCGACTTGCGGGAAGTGTTTCCAGCTGTGCGTCATGTAGCTGGAGTCGAGCGTTTTAACCAATGCATGAAACTATACATTTTTAGACATAAGTTGTAAAGGCCGCCATTTTCTTCGTGAGTATTTATTACACAGCGTGCTGCGGGGAAAGCCTGTTCTAACGTTTGAGTCTAAGGTTTATTTTTTAGCACCTGTCGGCTCTTTTTTGCTTCTCATCCATAAATAATCTGCTCTTTCACGTGATTCAGTTTATTTTGAAAAGTCTCAACAGTATCTTGAGCTTTATTGTGAAAGGTTTATGTGGTACATAAACAAGCGGACACGCGATGCTGTTACCGTCGTTGTTGCTAACGACAATGCATAAAAACAGGCGCTAATCCGTCTGTAGTGTGGTTATATTAAATCTAAGAGAAAGAGAGAACTTTAAGAAATTAATATAGTCACTACAGTGACCATCAAAACAATGAAAAAATATTGCCGTAAACAGTTTATTTTGAAACAAACGATAGCGTAAAATGAAACGATAGACGTTTTTATATCGTCATCCGATACATATCGTTCTATCGAACAACCACAGTTAATATAATTTTAAATTTTTCTGTAATTTCTTAATGAATTTCAACTTTTGCCTAAATATTATGAACCAAACTGGAGTTTCCAGTTTGTTTCATATTATTTAGTTATAATAGTTTTTATTTGTTTTAGTGTTAGTGACATAGAAGCCTTTTTTTTTTTTTTACATTGATACATTATATACAATATAAAGTGGGTTATTTTATAACAACGTATTATGTTACGATATAAATACTTAAGTAATGGTCATGTAGATATCACATTCTCAAGAAACATGTTCATAAATGGTTTTGAAGATCAAAACAATTCCTGTATTTTTCTCTGTTTTAGATCATTTTATCAGTGCAAACTATCCTTTACTTTTATAAAAGTCTTATTGTTTTTATTTCAGTTAATTCAGTGTTTTTAAATCATTTTTTCCAAATAAGGTGTTCATTTTAGCTGGTTACAAGGATACTGCTTTGGAAAAAGCCAAACAAATAGGTTCCTCTTTAGTCTGACTTACTATCATATCTTATATTTTTAATGTTTATGGAGGTGTGCATGCACGACGGTCTGTTTGAACAGGTACACTCGTGTTTTAATGTGGGATTTCATCCAAACTGTGAAGCCTTTTGTCACAGTAGGTTTTAACAAGTGCTATAAGACAGTGATATCCATTTTTCATCTTCAGGTTATTCTAGTAATGTGTTAAAAACTGCCCCATGGCTGTTTAGCTGAGACTAATTGTACCTTTAATAATTCTGGTTCCCACGAGTCCAGCGTGAGTGAGCGCACCTTTGAGCAGTGAACTCCAAGACTCCTGCAAGAGAAACATATTCAGAGTCCAGAGATGTGCTGTTGATGTTCTGTAGTCAAACTGTTTAGTGCTTAAAGGGGAAGAATTTCACTTTGTTAGGACTGTAAAGCAGCAGATGGCGTCCAGCTCGACAAAACAAAAAGCAGTTTATATTCTTCTAATATGAAAAGATGCACCATGGCGTTGTGTGGTGACCTGATTTGAATCCCGGGCTCCTAATGTCATGCAAATCACTGTCTGGTATCTAGGCAACTGTTGCACGTTAGAAAAAAACTGCACTGAGCTACAAGAGGCCACGTCTGATCTCTCTGTGAGAAGAACAGTCCAAAGGAGGAGCATGAATATTCAACAGGTGGGCACACACGCATTCAGGGACGGGATTTGAGATTACATAAGCAGTGAAAATTGTGGCTGCAAAATAAACAAAACTCCTAAGGGATCAGACGCCTGAAAACGACCCTCAATGACGCCACAGTGTGATGGAATGAAACAAAAGTGCAAAGGAAGTGTCTTTCTGCAAACATGGTGCCTCCATTCAGCAGCATTACATCATATCCAGCACTGAATTCAGCTATTCAATGACTTATCACTCTGTGAAAACTCTCACTCAAGGCACGACTGATCCAATAAGCAGTGTCCTGCACTTTAATCTGTCAGCAGCGTGTGTGGCAGAACGTGCTCTCCCAACTTTAGCAGGCTGCTGGCACCTCTTCCTGTCCTCAGAGCCAGCAGCCGCCACACAGCACGAGGCAGGTTTAGAGGAAGCGCTCAGATTCTTTAAGTCCACCCTAAAGATGCTTATCGTGCTTAATTGTGCAGTTTGACATTGAGAGGCTGTTTTCACACTCTTCTTCTGTTGGGAAGTCAATATGACTATGATGACCTTCCCTTTAACGTGACACTGGCAGACTCCAATGCTAAGCTAAAAGTGACAACCTACGGAAAATATGACAAAAACAACCCAGGACTGTGGAGCTGCTGGAATACTATCAGACAAGAATGAGTCAAGGTTCCTCTTCCAGAGGACTCAGTTCCCACGTGTTTATAGACTGTAGTTAAAAGAAGAGGAGATGGTATAGTATAGTAAACATGGCCCTGTCCAAACTTTTCTGAGAATAATGCAGGCGTTTTTTCTACCTGTGGATGCCGGAGCACTCGATGCACAGCAGGATGCCGAGGTTGATTGAGGCCCAGCGAGGGTCGGCCTGACCGCAGTCGCAGCACTGCTCGTTCCCCGGCAGACACTGGATCCGCTGCAGGATGGTCTCGCCCCGGGCGCTGCGCTCCCGTGGCTCACTGGCTGAATCGATGCTGCTTGTGGATGGAGAGGCTGTTCTGTCCAGATGCTACAAACAAATGCTATCAGTTAGGACGGAATTTCATTCAATTTTAGTGAAACAAAGTATTATTTGTTATAAATTGAGAGGAAGTATGTGAAGTTGTGTCGATGTGAATTAAACTTTACAGATTAAACAAATGAGATAAAACGTTAAGTTTAAATATCCTAATAGGAACATCTGCTACGACTGGACTATTTTTTTATAACAGGTATTTTAGTCTAGGGCATTGCAGCATAATTTATTAACTGATCATAGAGCAACTGTGGGTGTTAGATAAATAGATTATAGTGGAATAAAAAGTACCATATTTGAATTAAAACATGGAAAAACATCCCATAAACAAGCATTTTTTCCCATTAATTTTGACTCACCTCTATGTAGTACGTGTCTGGGCTCTCTCTGTAGGCTGAAGCGATGCTAGCTTGAACAGCCTGAATCCACGAATGTCTTAACTTCTCAGACTCAGCCTGAAGCATACAGCTCCTGAAAGACGCCCACATTATATTCATGAATCAGAAAAAGGATTGTTGTAATATTTATGATTACCTAAAGCACAGATTAAGAAAGAATAAAGTAAAGCAAGCCACCTCCTGATGCTGTACCTGCACAGCAGTGATTTGAACAAAGCAGTCAATATTTAATTTATTTTTTTATGTGAGTTTAAATTTAGAGATACTTAGTAAATTGAAACTTTGTGATAAGTAACTTTAAAATTTGAGATATGGCCTGAATTCCTGTATTTATGACTGAGGTAGGATCTAGACCCTTGATGACCCTAAACTGGATGGATAGGATTGATTGTTGTGCAATCATTTTCTCTTTCAGCTATAAAAGTCTCACATAGATGCGTGCTAATTTTGGCTAAGATTATTACCAAGGAACAACTTCTGATGGGAAAATTCTAATCCCAATATGATGACTTCTGGCTCTAAAAAAACAACATGGTGGCAGCTAAATTACTATGTTGTGGCTTGAAAATGCAAAACGCAGAAATCAATGGGTCACTTTGCTACAGTCTATGATTATTACTAGACAAATAAACATGACACAGACACACTTTGACTTGGTGGCGTCTCTAGAGGAAAAGTTACAGGATCACCATAGTCAGACCACAGTGATCTGAGCCATTGATCCCAGTATGGTCACCAGTTTATCATTATCATGGCATCGTGCTTATTTACTTGGAGGGGGAGACGACTTCAAAGCAGAACCTCCTCTCGATGTCCTCGCATGGTTTAACAGAGCATAGCCGGAGGTCCTCCACTACCACCGTCAGAGAATCCTGCAAACACAAAAACATCTTCTCATTCCTGATATCATCAACACAGAAAACAGCCATTTTCCTTCTAGAATATACATTTTTCCTGACCAGCTGTTGGCTCCCCCTGAGGGTACACTGAGACCCGAGAGGTTAAGCATTCAGGCTAAAACAGACAGAGCAGTTTTTATTTTATGTTTATTAATCTCTGACCTGCTTAACATGCATAATTCAATGTAGATCACCATAAACAGCACTACTAAATTCTCACAAGCCACATCATCCCTAAAGAAAGCTGACATGGACTAAAGTGGACTTACCTTGAGCTTCTTCTGATAGACCAGCTGACTGTTTTGTATGGAGAACCACCGTCTAGACAGAGGGAGAGAAATAAAAACATTTGAAATGGGATGCATCACATCATCACAACCTTTTTAAGGTATTTTACTCTTTATTAGTAGTATTATAAAGTTTCTAAAGTAGGTCACCTCCTCTGTTTTTTGGATTATGTTTGGAATAACTGACTAAAATCACGGAGCCAAACAAATCTCCTGTTTTATAAAGAGATTCTCTAAGCCTTAAGAGATACAGGACCTTGACATATGGTTAAAAGCTCTGATCCCAGAGAACAAACCTTTGAGCTTCGGCTGGCTCCATCAAAGTTTGGTTGGCTGCTCTAACATATTCATCCCTCTATATTAATAAAATCTTAATAACACCATGAATTCACCTTTAACAGCTTCTGTCTCTCCTAATCTATCCTTTGCTTAGGAGAAAGAGTCAAGCAAGCCTCCAGCAGGTCCTGGTGATGTATTGACGTCACAGTTTGCGTGATTAATGCATTATGCATAGCATGAGCTAGAACTGGTCCCCACTGAGGACTCGGTTAAATGCAGAGAACACATTTCCCTACATTAATAAAAGATAACATAAAACATTTACCATGTATTTATTTACAAATGTATTAACTATGACTATGCATCTAGTCTAGAATAATTTTTTGTTCCTTCTGCTTCAGGTTTTGCATTAAGAAACTCTTTAATGGCCCATCTATGTTAAAGGAAGGTAATAAAAATGTATCTTCAAGGCTCTTTCTGACTGGAAATTCAAGATTTTATCCTCTTTAATTGAATCTGAGATTTTACTTTATAAAGACAATTCATTATATTTTCTAAATTATGTAATTAAAATGAACTACTAATAAATTCTAGTCCTATTAGTAAATAGGAATTTTCTTTATTTCTACTTAACCTTTTTCCTTCATGTAGTTCCTGCCTATTATGAAGTATTCTATTGAGCAATATATACTGAGCCTGCTTATTAATGCCATTTGTTTGGTTGTGTTTATTGTTTCGTCCATAACTACTCGTTTTTAAGATATTTTCCTAACTATTTTCTTTACTCGTCATTTCACCAAATTATTACTAGTACTTTCGATAAGTTTGTCATTTTTGTGACTTAAAATATTCCCTTTAAAACTTCACTCGGTTTTCAGAGTACCGGGGTTACCCTGGTAACCAAACTTTTCTTTATTGCGTGACATATTGTATAATGAAAGTAAAACTGCTTTGTCAGATCTCTTTGAAAAGGAGATGAGGCTTACGTAGCATAAATGTTTGTGTGGATTTTTGTAGTTACCTGTTCCAGGTCTTAAACGCATTGCTGGCCCTCTTGAACAGGTAGCCCTCCATCACCACACCATTAGGAGCATCCACGTTAAACTCCACCTTCGATTCGTCATAGGAAAAGTCCTGAAGGAGAAGAAGGGCAAAATAAATCCTGTCTGTCACAGATGGAAGCCAAAGGCCTATTTACTGCTGGCAGGGTGTCGTTTTAACCTGTTAATGGCCAAATGAGGAAAACCAAAAATTTTTCTGTAGTGAAGAGGCTGCATCTGAGGTATTCCTCAAATACCAGCATACATACTGTATACAAACCATCTGAATCATCATAACTCGTGTGATGTAGAAATGGTCACATGTGAAGCTGCATGCCTACTAACTCTGTGGCACATTGGGAACAGATGTGACTGTGATGCAGATTATTACATAAACACAGTGATTCATGTGAAATTCGCCTTCAGCCTCTTTCATGACTGCCTTTACTGCTGGCCAATGGAAAACAAAAGCAAGCAGGTATGCAGGGGTGAAGGCCAAGTCGAGGCCCTGAAGGGTTGCAGGAAGAAATCATTTAAACTTCAGTGTTTTGGTAACCTACATTCTTAAAAGTAATTTCATATGCAGCAGGACAGAATATTAACTTATCCAGTATTAAATTTCAGCTTTGCATGCATGCAGCCCGGAGAAAATAGCAGACCTAAGCGTCCCAGCAGAGCGGGTTTTAGGCTGTTTCTTGTTCAAATGTAGAGAACACATGAGCGTTTCTGCTGACGCGACCCTTCAAACTACTCTGCTGTTTCATAACAATGGGGGATATGCACACCATTAGCTTCTTGCTGCTTGTTTAAATAATAGAACAACTTGCTGCATTACACACGTCCCCGTTTTGAATATATACACATGAATGAATTCCAGAGCAGAGACAGGGACTTTGAGCGGAGTAACCAACAACTCATGGAGGCTCATAGGAAACAAAAAACAAACAAACGCACTTGAAAACTTAAAAATGAGTCATTTATAATCATTTTGTACGCACCTCCTGCCTAAGCTTCAACAAACAGTAGACATAAAATCTGTCCAACTCCCAAAACTTTCAAAAAGGACTGTACATAAGAAGGAGTCCTTCAAAATCTTTCAAACTCAAATCTGTTGCTTTCCATTTGCAATTAAAGTAAAAACTTTTACTACTTTTAGTATTATCTAACATACTTAGTTATATTATATTTACAGGATAACAGTTTTCCACAAGAAAAAGGGAAGTTAGACATCCTTTCTTTCGATGTAATTTTCAACGATAGTTACAATTACATGACAATTCAGAGTGGACAGTGACACCCCAGAACCCCCCTTTTAGCCCAGCCCATGCACAGACAGAGAACACTACAGGCACTGATATCACGGAGTCAC
The DNA here is from genome assembly GCF_964374335.1 of Astatotilapia calliptera. NCBI lineage: Eukaryota > Metazoa > Chordata > Actinopteri > Cichliformes > Cichlidae > Astatotilapia > Astatotilapia calliptera. Next base: position 7,245,582 of record NC_137441.1, read on the forward strand.
AGTCTGCTGCAACCAGTCAACACAAATCTCGGCTAGCACCTGAGGAAACTATCACATCAGCAACTCTTTAATATGAAAAACTCATCATGTTATTTCTTTCCACATCCTCCACCACTTCTCCAAGTTTAATGAAATATAGTCAGGTAGACTTACAGTAACTTTATTAAACAAAAACAGCAATGAAACATAGCAAACATACCTTTGATTAGGCTTCCAATCAACAACACATGCCAGAAACCAAAATGAGATGACAAAATAAACCTGCTACAAATGGATGATGCAAAATTCCCACGCAAATCCACAGTTCAAAGTTTGCATGAATTTGAGCTTTTTCTGCATGACTGCATTTTCCTGTGTCCATTGCTCTTAACATTAATACGCATGTACGCATGTGTTACTGAGCATTATGACTGAGAGTTTAATCGGAGACTCTGCCAAGAGACAGCTATGTTAGAGACTAAGTAAGCTAGAGATAAAGGGAGAAAGCGACAGGATGTTATAGCACAAAGCATTTACCAGCACTGCTTCCTTTAAAGTAATAGAAAACAAGAATAAAGATGAATAGTGTGCAAAACCACCCACCAAACTACGGTCGAACCGGCAAAAGATCTTCATTCTCAAACGCTTCAAATGCTCCGATAACATTAAAATGCACAAAAAAAACTTGTAAAACGGCTCCTGAAAAGTGGATTCCTCAGAGTAAAAGCATGTCTGTCTCCGTGCTGCAGCTCTCACGCTTTGTGCTGCTGCAGTCCGATGAGTAATTCCAACACTGACATGTGTGCCTTCCACTACAGCCACCTGCCTGCCACCCTGTGAGCCTCCAGATTATGGCTAATTACCATACAGCTGCCAATGTATCCCTGGCAGGGAGGTGTGGAGGAATTGCGGACTTTGCTATGCTGTCCTGTAGCTGCTCTTGACCCTCCAAAAAAGCAAGTTTCAACTCCCTAAACACACCTCCCTTACTGAAGAGGACCCACTGAGAATCCAACAGGCAGCCAGCCAAGACCCCAAACAAATCCTACAACTGAAGGCTTGATTTACCGGCCACACTGACAGCAGCTCTGCCCACTTAAATTCCTGAAATGTAACTGATAAGCCGGCGAGAAATCAAGTCGACACAGCTTACCTGCACATCGCCGCACGCTGGAGGAAACACTGAACAAGCTCTGCACTCTGCAAGCTTTCAAATCCACAACAAAGATCATCTATTTTTAATGAAGCAACGTCACACAGACCAAAAAAAAAAACCATCAGTGAATTATTAAACAAGCAGCCGGCCTCAAAGTATTACGAGCAAATATGTAAACTGATGTGGAACAGCAGGCAGGAAAAAGAAAAAACAGATGGGAACACTGGATGATGAAAACACAGTGTCCTGATACTTCATCCACCTGCTGCTCCTGTACGCAGGTTGGTGTGCAAACCTAATACACCAAATGGTGAGCCCAGTTGGCTGTAGTGATTACACAGTCATCACTCATCTGCAGCATCCTTCTGTTCTCATTAATACTACAGTCTGACTGCTGTCATACCTGTAAGACATCTGCTTAGCCACTTCCCACTAATCCTCAACCAACCTGCTTGGTTTTTTCTACAAGTTTCCTGAACATCCTTTAAAATACTAAACTGATACTAAACAGTCTCCTGGAACTGATCTGTTATGCCAACATGAAGGAAACAACCACAACAAGACAACAACAAAGAACGGCACTGGTCACACATTAAGGTTAATGCTTTAATTGAACAATGAGCTTTAACAACATCCTCAATAGCAGATGTTGATGGATTAGCAGCTACCTAAATCCCTGACTGGGCTATAAGAAAACTTTCCTGTGGAAATAAAGCTTCTCCCCAAATACCTGGAAATTTGTCTAATGAGGTCTGAGTGTTTGGACATCATCTAATCTGAGAAAGGAGAAAAGTATTTACACAGAGCAGATCTGGGGCACCTATTACTTCAGAAAATGTTAAACGGGACAAAAAAGAATAGCCATTATTGCATTTTTTGCTTGGAATTTTAATAAGCCAATAAGTTAAGAAACAATTCTGTTTTTTTATTTAACAAGCTCTCAAGGAAAATATCATTTAACTGGAGTGACGTAACCAACTTACAGAGGAAAATATTTCATCATTACTAAATCACAAACAACCATGTGGAACACCTCATAATTAAAATAAACTTGGTGATGCATAAGGGGCAGCAGGCAGAACTCCGCTGGTTACCTAAATCTAGGATAGTAGGCAGAGCTTGGACAGGACTTCTCCATTAAACCTGTGGTTAAAAATGAATGGCTCTGGCATTTAGCTATCTGCACTGTGCAATGTGTACCCACACAGCAATAGTGACAGTTCTCAGTTGGAGTACTTTTAACTCCCTTTCTACCCCCCAGTTGCCCCTTTGCCCTGTGTAAGTTTACACAAACCTTATTGCACATGCTCAGTGTGATGAAGAAGAAAAGAGACCAAATGACAAAGTAGGCCAATACTGATCTAAAAGCAGCTGACAGTAAAAGAGGCTGAACATCCTACCCTCAAATCAAATCATCAAATGAGCTTCAGGGAAACTAGACATTAATTATTATAATGTATATAAATGAAATAACCCAGGGAATCAGTAAAAAAAAATAGAGAAGCTGACTGATTTATATTATACTTTAAAAGCACATTCTGTGGTAAAATGTTAGACCGGTGTCTATTTTAGTACACCACCATGATCTCTCTGCAGAGGCCCATGTAAGAGACAGGTTCTACATAGGCCTTTCAAGCTAACTTCAGTGTTTCTAATTGTTTCGTATAAATGATTCAGGATGCACTTCAGCTTGCCCTCAAGGCTTCAGGAGTCCAACTACAGCTGCAGAAAACTTCAAAGGAGTTTGCCAATGTTCCCTGCTAACACTGTGGGCTAAGCTGCAACCGCCTCCTCTGACACTAAAATAAAGAGGTGCTTGAAGTAGAAAAACAGAATTCACATGGGAAGACAGATGAAGGCATACTCACCTGCATGAGGGTCTGGGAGGAGATGGTGGCATTTGAAACATACAAGAAGAAGAAAAGAGAGGAGAGCATTAGCACCACCAACAGCAGACTGGTTAAAATGAGGATAATAGGCTAATCTTTCAGTTTCAGCGCGCCTCTGATTATCCTCATTACTGGATTTCCATCACTTTAGGAATGAGAAACAAAACACACCTATTGAAATAACAAAATGTTTTCATTCAGTGCGGTTTCAGCTAGTTTATTTACCACTACAGGCCCCTTGGTGATCAATGTTTGATGAAGCTTAGTGTCTAACAGATCAATAACTGGCCCCACATGCTACCCATCCCTTCCCTGTGGGTCTATCCTCAGCCCAGACCACAATGCCTGGAGGCTGACCAGAGCTGACTGACAGATGGTCACTGATCCTGGGGTCCAGACGATCCAGACCCATGCTGAAAATAAGTCTTTGTAAATTATTAAACATGCCTGCCATGCCTAACCTTGTCGATTTTGTTTTTGGGGAAATTATTAGAAAGCCAATAATACTGACAATTTAAAAAAATAAACAAGGTAAGTTATACTCTATTTACTCCAAAAGTTGGAAAATTGAGTGTCACAGCAGACACAATCAACAGAAAAAATTGCAAATTTTTGAGACAATTGAGGATTTTAAAAGGGGAAAAAGCTCAATTTTAGTTACATTAAAAGTTTATAGAAAAATGTAAAAACAAAATTAAACATTTGTGAAGCAAAAATAAATAGTAAATCAAAGAAAATACAATAGCTTAATAAAATAAAGGAAACAAGGCAAATAGTTCAACAAGGTAAAAAAAAAAAATACAGTAAAGAAGAACCTCAATTAAAATATGTTAAATATGAGAGCTCACTGAATAAAAAAATAACAATTAAGTAGTATTTAGTAGATACTACTTAATAGGATTGGTATTTTGTTATGAAACCGTAGAGTTTCTGTACATGACATTGTGGGATCGTAGCTAAAATAGTTGTTAGCTAATAATGGTAAACAACACAAAGAATTGACAGCTCTACTTAAAGGTGACAGTGTTTTGACTCTACAATATACTTGTTGCTATGCAACCAATTAAAAATAAAGACTTGATGAGATATAATGTTTAACCTGAAAAACATTTTTATTTAACCTGTGTTAAGGAATAAACCTAAGTTAGTTCAAACTATCACCTGTTAGCATGCTAATGTTAGCTTATTATCACTAGTACTAATAGCAGTTTTTGTTCACTATAGCTAGCTAGTTTATTATTCTTTACTTCTGGTTTCTATTGCACTTTTTCATGACTGCTCAGCTGCAAGTGTTTGCAGACAAGTCCACATCTTCTATACGAACTACAGACCACCGTGGCAATCTGCCTGTGATCAAAACAATCACAGGCAATGTGGCTCAGCACCCTCTGTGTGACAGATCTCACCCATTTACAGCCAGAAGACACCCAGAGGATACAGTGTTGGTAGAGTCAAGTTTTTTTTAGAGTCTTTTTATGGCACCAAAATACAACCCATACAGTCAGCACTTTACATGACTGCTTATAAATCAGCTTATAAAAGTGCTGACAGTTACCATTCACAGCAGACAACAGCAGGATTAATATCTGTTAAAACACTTAAATCTACCTGCTTTAATGCTTTAATCAATGCCTGGAGTTTGTTAGGGGGATTAATCAAACATTTCTCAGCTGCACAAGTCTAATCCTTTTCCAGCCACAACAGATCAACTGGTCCAAGTGGCAGACTGGATCTCAGAGGTGTGATATAGTATCAATGTGACTGGAAAGTCAATTTAATTGTGTATATTTTTCCCTGAGTGAATTTGAAATATTTTATTTCAATTTATTGTATCATAATCAGCTTTTATCTATTTAAATTAGTTCATATTTTACTTTTATTGCATTTAATTTTATTTCACAATATTCCATTACATATTTTCTTATTTATCTCCTTCAAACTATTTTATTTTACTCCTTCTGTTATATGTTTTTGTGGGGGGTTTTTTAATCTGAATTTCATTCATCTTTATATTATTCTGCAAATTTGAGATTTTGTTATAGTTTTTTCATATATGGCATGACAAAAAGGAAAACAGGGAAAAGGGGTAAAAAAAATCTAATCTCTGGGAAAAATTAATAAGGAAAAGCTGTAAATTTACAAAAGAACGAGTGATACAATTGCTAGGACAAAGGTTAATTTACAGAGACAGGATGAAAAAAATGGCCAATGTATATGAAAAAAAACCTAACAAATTTGTGAGAAAAGGCTATTTTGCAAATATAAAAGAAAGAAATAGGAAATTATATAACAAAAAAAGGGTTAATTTATGTGTGAAAACAGACAAAATTACCAGGGGGGAAAAAACGTGCAAATTTCTGTAATAAACTGGGAAGAAATAAACTAGCATAACATTTTTTTTTTGAAGAGAGATATTACACGATACAACGTCCCCAGAGAAATGGTGTTGTTATGTTGGCTCAGTGATGAGCACAGATGGTAACATTACAAAGCAGAAGAAACAATTTTAAATGAAAACTCCAATCCAAGACCTTTGACCTGTGACATACTTTCTTTTAAAATCAAACTTAGTTTATTAACTATGTACACGTTCTATTTAATCAATCGAGGGAAAAAAAAGAGGAACTCACCCTCTGCTGAATCGTTGCATGTTTGTGCTCCATTTCCCTCTTCTCCATGGCTGAATCAATCACCAGCTGATCCAACTTAAAAGTCAATTCACACAAAAGAAGAAAAAAATCAGTTGTTTCAGTATTCATTCTGCTGTTAAATAACTAAAATATACTGTAAATCCTGTAAATACAGTCAGAGCTGGGATGATTCAGATTAGCTGACTATAACTGAGCCTTTTCGGGTAACCGAGAGAGTCACTAAGTGGAAATTGAAATTATGTAACAGGCTGGTATCAATAGTTAAAATGAGGACCAATCAAACCAGGGTGCCTGAGGAAATGAGTGGTGGTGAGAACAATCACACCTCTCACCTCTGCAGCCAACTTCTTCATGTAGGGGTCGATCTCATCCAGCAGGTTGTAGCCCTGCTGGAACAGCGAGTACTGGGCATTCATAAATGACAGCATCTGTGTAGGAAATGAAAATTAACTTTAAGAAGTGCACAGATCCTTCATGCTTTTTTTGACTATATTAAAAGAATAAAATATCGGCTTACAGCATCTAGGATCTCAAATTTCTTCTTCGCCTGAAGTACATTGATCTGCAGAAAAAACAAAAATGAAGTGTTTATAATTAACAAGGGAGTGGTCATTCACCCCACCCACTGACATTTTGAATTATAAAAATATTTCTTACCATGAATTTGCAAATATGTCTGATTTCATATGTAAATTCTAATTTATATAAATTAATAAAACCCAGAAGATATACTAATACTAATAATGTTTTAATGCAGTCTAAGTATAATATGGTCAAAAATAACACCACTCTCCTTTAAGTCACTCAGGGTTAACATTATCTTTTAGTTGAAGCCCTTAACACTAAATATTATTTGACACAAACTATTAAGTTAACGCCCTCTGGTGGACATTATTATCTATCTATAACATGACCAACAAAAATAAACATCAGCTGGCCCTATGATGGGTTTGTTTCCTTCTCACTGCTGTAACAAACAGCCCTTATGCATCAGTTGGGACACAGAATGCAAAGCCTTTGCATTCTGTGTTCCAACTGATGCAAACCTAAGTGATATTTTGTGCTACGTTTAAGAGGTTACGTCCATATAGAGCACATCGCCCTGCAGCTTTAACCTTTTCCACCTCAAGACACTTAAAGTTAAAACTCAATAGATTAAGATGTCTAAGAGCTGTGAGAGAAAGCTGCCGGCAGACAAACTGAAGAAAGGAAAGAGGGCACGGCCATCACGGCGATCGCTCTGAATCAGTCTCCTTTTGTTCCCGCGGGCAGTCCTGGTAAACGTGTGGGCAAAATAAGCCCATGCTAAATGCGACCAGAGCAAAGCATGCGCCACTCAAGCAGAAGGGCTCTGGCAGACGTCGCTGCAGGCTGACAGGCTACATCATGGTCACTTTCTAATTGTAATGGCAACAAGAGGCTGTCTCGTGGGGGTGCAAATGAGTCTGAAGGGATTACACTGCTTCTTAAAACTTTACTCTTTTTGGGTAACTGAAACTGAAAATGATGCTCAAAATCAGTGCCTGGGTGTAGTTTTCATGATTTGTTACTCGGTACATTCTTAGATCTTAGTCCAGTGAGAGTATTTAGTACATCTTATATGTTGTCTTTTTTCTTTTTACAGTGTTTTTCTGACCTGTAGCACGTAGTCCAGAGCGAGGTGTCGGTAGCACTTGCGGGTGATGCTCAGCGCGCTAGTGGCTTCTTCGACCTCGTGAGGCTTGTTCCTGGGTGCCTGAGCGTTCTTCACCTGTGCTATTTCCATGTCCTCACGCACCCTGTCAAAGTGCTTTTTTGTCTCCTTGAATTTTCGAACATCCCTGACAAACAAAATAGAACAAAATACAAGTGAGACATTAGCGTTGCAGGTTAACGTTACGTCTGAAAAAACGTGTCTGGGCTGCAAAATGTTGTAGCCTGTTCTATATTTAAACACTTAAGAAAGGTTTTTGGGGGTAACAAGGACATGTAGGCCTTTTAAAGGTTGTGGAGTAATCCTTTTCCCACCTGTATTGAATATTTTATACATCTAAATATCTACAGGGATACTTCAGCAAATTGTAGGTTTACTTACTCTTTCACAAAATTGTGCAGCTGTTGCTTTACAGACCGCTGGGCTTGATCAAACAGGATCTGAAACAGGTCACAAATAAGACATTAGATGAAATTTATAATACTTTTAGACATTGCTAGTTCATTATTATTTATTCTTTGGCTTATGTCACCATAAAGTTATTATCACGGGATTTCATTTTGGTCATGGAAGCTGTGACCAGTAAATTTAACCAGACACTTTAGACAAGAGGACCAGAACCAGCCTGCCAAAGGGAGGGTATACATTCTGGCTTTTTCGCAGTTATCTCATATTCAATTTTACAACAATGATATCACCCATGACCAGCCATACTACCCCAATGTAATTAATATACATATATATAAACTAATAAAAAGCAAAAATATTGACAATTATACAAGGGAACAACTCTGGAAATATTACAGAAAAAAATCCTGGCTAATTTGCGAGAAGAAAACAGGAGGAAATTTACAAGAAAAAAAAATTTTTAGAGAAAAAAAAAAGGTCAAAATTTACTAATGAAATATTTGCAAATTTACAAGAAAACTGTATTTCAATTTTACAGGAAATTCTTTGGCGAATTACAGTCAAAGAAATTTAATATATCAGAAAAAAACTGCCAAAATTTATAAAACAAATCAAATAAGGATAAGTTTATGAGAGCAATGTATATAATAGATAAACTCTTAAAACAGACTATTCAATTAAACAAGAGAAGTACTTTTAGTGATTTACATTTTATCATTATTGCTTTTTATTTCCTACTCTAACATTTCTTTCATCGGGCTGGCTTAGTGTGGAAAACATCTCATTGCTCATCATCATTTTTGCAAATGCATCATTTATAAAATGTGAATGCTATTGTTTATGTGGTCCACAAAGTAAAAAGCTTTCGACAAACCAGTCAGCAGACTAATATTAGAATAACTGTAAATAAATAAGTACATATTGAAAATACCATATGTTGATGCCCAATCAAATTAGTGCAGCAAATGTATATTTATTGTATTGCGTGATGTATGAACTTAGTTCAAATGTAATGTAGCATTTCTTATTCCAAGTCTTTTGGAAGAAAGCGACAATGTTCCTATTGTGATATGACTTTCAAAGTAACCAGCAGAGGGCGACAAAGCCCAGCTGTTTTCAAAAGATGCTCGTAAATTATGGAAATCAGACATTAATGCCTGTTTGAATGAGTGGAGAGGCAATGATGCTGTGACTCAAACACCCCTGCTCCAACACAATAACATGCTGCCTTCAGTTTGGCGTTTTACATTCGAGATCCCTCCTCTTCCCTTTCATGCTCAGAGAGTACAGTCAGTGTGCAAGAGCTGCTGCTGCTAAATAGGTCACTCGGGCAGAGAGGGAGGGAGTGAGGAAGTAAGCAAGAGGGAGGAGAGGAGGATTCTGGTACAACACAACACTGCAGTCTGCATTCAGCACAGGGTACAAACCAGTCAAACTGCCAAGGCCCACGTGTCCTTACCACAACCGAGCAGTTAGACTGCTTAAAGGGTTTCACCCTCATCCCGCTAGAATAATTGGATACATGCGTTTTGGTATGGATTAGAAGATTTGAGTTTGCCAGGCTGTATAAATAGGCTTATGAGTGTTTTAACTCAGGGATTATAGGCGCGGATGATGGGAAAGACACTCTGCTATTGTTGTTGCTGTAAGCTGTGTATAGAGGGTATATGACAGACTATTAGGGTCAGTGATGGAAAAAAAAGAAGACATTGTGTTGGTGGTTGTGCAAAAACACAGTTTTTTGTTGTTGGTTTTTTTTATCTGTGGCCAATACACCAAAAATGGTCCCATAGTTCCAGCTTTTTCTCTTATATTACATTTTCTGTTTTAAAAATTTTGCAGGATTTTCATTGATAATTGTACAATTGCCACAGCCAAAATTTGCCATTTTTTTCTTGCAACATTTTTTTCCCTCCTAAATATGTCATTTTAATCTGATAAAAAAAACACGAGTTATCTCATGAATTTGCTGTTTTTTGTCACAAATTTGCCCATTTTGTTGTAAATTAACAACTTTAATCTAAAAAATAAAAAAAAGAATGTCAGAAAGATTCTACAAACTTAACTGTGGGTCAAATGGAAGTGGTACTTTTAAATGGATTCTCTTGATGCCTCAAAGAAACGTGTTTGTTTTGATGGTAGCAGCCCACCCATTCGGCACTTTGCTGTAATGCTAGTGAGGCTAGCTGAGTAACCTTTCCTGCTTCTTGGAAAGTAAAATGTTTAAAATGGCACCCTGTTTGGCAGTAAACAGGTCTGATAGTGCATATGTGGTCTGCCTGTTTCCCTGAATGTATTTTAACAAGCTCTCAGAAAAGTGAAAGTGGTAGCTGGAAGTTTGGGCCATCAGGAGCTTTCTCAAACACGTGATGCCTAAAACACGAAAATCAGCAGTGCAGTGGTGTATGGCGGTCATAAACTCTCCAGGGTTGGATTAGTTTAAGCGTCGAGCAGACAGAACTGAGGTGGACTGCGGTTTAGAGCAAACCGCAGTCTTTAAAAGTTGTGGGCTCACCCAGCACACCTCTGTGATGTTTGTGTGCGGCAGGAGAACTGCTGTGAAACTTCCTGGCTTGGGGGGAAGTGCAGCCTGTTGCATTCCGGAGCTATTTTTGTGGCAAGCTGACACCCTTGTTTCACCGGACCAACATGCATCAGGTTGTCACTGCATAATGCAAATGTAATGTAATATGGGGGTCTGGGGACTGGTTATGATTTATGAAAAATGATGGAAATTGTCAGACTGGACTTCAGAGGTTGATTCCTACCTGTCACACTTAAAAAACAGACCCAGTTTTCCGTCACTTCAACTTTAGTTTGAACCTAAAGTCACAGTGTGGAGCTTCAGACTAATAAATACAGAAAATGTGTTTTTTCCATGTTCCCATTTTTGGTTTTTATGTAGTCAGAGATAATATATTTCTGTTTTGATTGTCTCACATGGCTCCACAGAAACACTGTTTGTGGCCTTAAACTATAGTAAGCATTAGGTAATTTGGAGGGGCAGAAAAAGCTACTAAAGATCAGAAGCACTGTGACAAACCAGCTAACAGCTGGTGGTAGGTAACAGACACTGGCTTGCAAACTAGTTCAATTTACATAAATATTATGTTTTATTTAATTTACATTTTTTTCGATCTAGACTAAGAAAATACTTGGAAAGTGTAGATTTTTAATACAAGTATACGGATGCTTTATCTTTTAAACATCAAATATTGGCCTGCTATACATTAGCATGTAGTTAATATACTAACTGTACAACATCTAATTGCCATCATAACTGTATTAACAAAGCTGGGATACAAAAGACAGAATTACAACTTTTAAAAAGTATTTTTATCCTACATTTCTCATAAGTTTAGTGTTCAACAGAATACTGAATTCTCTTTTTTCATAATCTTAGTCATATATTCAGTTTTGTTAATTTTTTCAAATCTTATTTTATTACTGTTATATTATTCTATTACTGTTAGCCCTGAAACAGGCTGGTGCCCTGTCCTGGGTGTATCCACCTCTTGCCCTATGGCAGCTGAGATAGGCCCCAGCCCGCACACGGCCCTGAATTGGATAAGCATAAGAGAATGAATAGATGGATGGATGACTGTTATATATGACATTTTTACTCACTCACAGGATAAAGCCTTCAGTATAGATCTGTGGAACTTTTAACAATGTTTGTTTTTACTGTATTTTTTATTGTAACAACAAAAACTGTATGATTCTATTGTCTATCTATCGTTGCTTAATGGCATCCCACCTGACAGACCAGCCATGTTAATTATGACAGAGTGCCACTTTGTTTTGACTTGAAATCTTCTTAGCAGTTAAATGTTGAGAGCAACAGACATTTCATTTCCATATTTGACAGATAAGCACAAACTGTAGAGTTAATGTCAAACATAAGTAAGTCCAAGAGTATCTGGCACACCTTCAGCATGCTGACATCAGAGCTAAGGAATGAAATGGTTGAAGACACCATTACAAAAGACTACTGTACTGACTATCACTTTTTTAAATCCCTTCGCTGATTCCACCAGCATGTTCAGACAGAATGATGTGATTTAGTCAGTCAAGCAATTATCTCAAGCCCACTCTGTGCACAAGAACACCTTTGTCAAATCGGAGTGGGTAAAAACACACTGTTGTTTTTAGACTTTATCCAGGAAACCATGCATGCTTCGTGTCTCTAGGTTTGGATTTGACTGTGAAACTGCAAGTGCGTTGGGTAACGACTTGTGACTGAGAATACTACAGTTAATCCTCCTTTCTTACGGTCAGCAGAAATTACAAAACCAAAATGCAGCATTTGAGCCCATAAACTCCGAGCTGGGAGCCAAAGGCTGTTGTCCCACATACTTCTATACAACCAGATTACATAAAAATGGATTTAATTAAAGATGTTTTAGGCTGGAAATGCAGGACAAAAAGAAGCACTTATTTGTATGCACTATGGGAATGTTTTTCCTTTTTGGAAATTATTTGGATTGTATATGCCAATGGTTGAAGTGTGATTTGTCCAGGGCACCAATGATCTATCTCCTTGAATGCATTTATAAAGAGAGCACTGATGGTGGGTCTACTGACTTGTGCCAAACTAATCCTTTTGTTTTGGAAAGAATCTCAAACTCTGATAATAAAACTCCAAAAGGTTGATTCTGTTCATCTGGACGTATCGTTTTCAGTGGGACTACGTCCAGATGAACAGAATCAACCTTTTGGCATTTACTTACCTGGAGGATTGAGTAAGCATCAAGACATTCTGACAATGAAAATTTGGACTGAACAAAAGGACACTGTTGCTTGTGAAAAAAAACATTTGGGAAGGGTCATTTGTAAAAAAAAAAAAAAAAAAGGGGGGGATGGTCAGGGAGCAATCAAACAGGTTTTATGAGTTATTATCTAAAGACAACGGAAAAGCATTTTGTGATGCATGTCTGACAGCATGTATTAGATATTTGGCAAGTGAATATTACCCAGTAAATTACTCTAAAAATTATATTAATCCACATCAGTGTCTTTGAACTTCACTTTTTCTTTTTGTTGTGTTTTAATGTTTTGGATTTAATTCATTTCAAATTCTGAAGTATAAAATTCAGAATCTTCTTTACAAAAGTAAGTTTTTTTGCAATCACATACATCGCCCCCTGCTGACCTTTAAAGAGGATGCACATTTATGGCACTTTCCAGATCAACACGCTACACCCATTTTTTATACTGTTTAGAGTTTTTTCACATAATTTAAAGCTACAAACAGCAGCTGGTTCCTTCATTCAAAACTCTGGAAACAAGGAAAAACAGCTAAGCTAAGGCACCAGTGAAACAGGCCTAGAGACCAGTCAGTGACCCCTTTATCTAATTACTTTTGTCACTAAGAGGTTACTATGGTTGTCAAAGGTTTACATGGAAGATGCAGACTTGTCCACAAACACTTTCCACAAACTGGTCATGTATAGATTTAAAATGTGCTGGTTGGCACAGCTTTTATTTTGAAGGTGAATGTTATCCATTTCTGGCTTGTAAGTAAGTAAAGTAAGTAAAACTTTAGTTATATAGCACCTTTCAAGATAAAAATCACAAAGTGCTTCACAGAAGCTAAAACCTAAAAATAAAAATCAACCAAAAGCAAGTTTAAAAAGATGAGTTTTTAGCTTGTGGCTTGTGTCTCAACCGTTAACTTTCACTACAGCTGAGGGAGTAAGTGTGGAAGTTCTGCAGAGAAATCGGCGATTTTCATTGGAAAAAACTGCAAGGTGACCACAGCATCTGCTAGCAACCAAAGCAAACACAAAGAGGTTTTTGATGCAGCACCCTCTTAGTGACTGATTTTAACTCGTGCCAACATCGTCCAGTAACTACGCTACGTGAAGTAGCCTTTAAATTATATATCCCTTGTTAATTAATCCACTTTAAATATGCTGGTGACACCATTTTCTTTCTTTAACAGGTGAAGACATTAAGACTGTTTCAATTTTTTATGTTTGTGTGCCTTTAAAAACATGAGATGGATCCATGGGATGGATGAAACACATCACTGAAAAAACAAAGAAAGTATATTTGTTCAAGAAGACTGTTGCTGCATAGCATGGGTGATAAATAAACAGCTGTAAAAACTGATCTTAAGAAATTGAAGCATAGATCTAGTTCTGCAGCCTTATCTAGAATAATCTGGTCTGCAACGGCCAAAAAGGAAATTAAAACTACTCACAAAAATTAGAGGCAGAAATCTCTAAGGAATCTTAAAACAACAATGAGCCTTACTGCTATTTAACTTGATTTCCATGTAGTGGTGTATCTAGAAACACCGGTTGATAAAAAATAGGCTAATTCAAATTGTATTATAGCAAGCTGGTTGATTTTTTTTTTTCTTTTTGCACGAAACCCTAAACATATTTTCTCCGGACCGCAAATCCCATCCGTTTTTGCATTATGACCTCTTTCCAGTGCACAAAGATTCACTCACATCATATTCTCCCTGTGTCAGCCCTCCCCCTCATGCCTAATGTATGTTCAGAGAGTCAAACACGTGTCAATAATTTATCGAGTATTCAAATGGAGCTTTATGGCCCAATTATGTTGATGCTGCCGCCTGTGAGAAAGAAAAATCTGTTGTGAAAACTTTGAGGGGAAAAAGACTCTCAGGATTGGAGCTATACTTGGCCTGCTGGTGACATTCACACAAACAGAGCCTGTTTGTTCTGTTGTGTGGTACTGGACTGGCAATAAAGCCAAGCTATCAGGAAATGGAAGGAAGCAGGGCCAAGACTCTTTTAAACTTGTCCCGTGTATGTGCTCAGACGCCGTTTTGTATTTCCTTTCTGGATTTTAAAGGCATCCAAGTATGCCTGTGACAAGGGCGGCTGGCACTCCGTGGCCACATTTGTACCATGCCAGATATAACGGTCATCATTTCTTATTCATTGACGCTCTGCTGGAGTCCCTTGACTACATGAGCGCCACGCAGTAAAAATCACACACAGTGTCGTTTCTGAATAAAACACAAAAATACTAAATAAATTAAAAATAAATGTTCCTACACATCATTCTCATATCTCAGAGGATTCCCTTCTATCACAGGGTTTCTGCAGGATTTTTAAAAACCAACATCAATTAGTGTATTGAGATCAAACAGTGCTGAAATGATGCATTATATCTGGGTTTTTATAAGCAAGCTATAACTACTAGCTGCTCACGATTATTTAACACAATTATTAAAAGTATACTTAACAACCAAACAAACAAAAAACTTAATCTTAATTTTTGGGGATTTTCCTGAACTTTAATTATACTTCAAATGAGCAAATGAAATAAATAAATATGAAGTTAATTAAATCTGCCACAGTCTGGTGGGGAGTGAATTTGGACTTTTATGGAGAAGCAAAAGAACAGGATGTGCTGAAAGGCAAAACGGGAGATTTATTGAAAAACAGACTGTGGCACAATAATCGTTTTATCAGCACGGCCCCAGAGCCTCTTTGGTGGTAATTCATCAATACTGCTTGAACTATAACTGGAAACTAGAGCGCTTTCTTTACCTAAACTGTTGTTGCTTTCCCACCAATTCTACAAACTCATATTCAAGTATCTCATTAGAAAGATTACACATTACAAAACTTATTCTTGCATAAATTAAATTTAGAAATGAGCCCCTTTCTTTTAGATGGCCGACAAAGCTCATCTTGATTCTCCTTCTGCCTCCTTATGTGTACTTTTTTCGTTTCCCACAGGTGTGAAAAGTGTGGCTGAGCTTACACTCCAGTGTTTGTATTTGTTGAGAAGGTCATGAGGATCAAGCAGCAGGAGGTTAACGGCCGCTGTGGGGATTGAGGTTGTTAAAAGAGAGTTAATTGAGCTTAAAGTGGACTTTAAGCACAATTAACAATTCCACCTTCATATTCTCGGACTCTACTAGAGGAGATTTGCATGATTTACAGTTTAAAAATTTCCTTCTTTTTGTTATACTGCCTCCTGCCAAAAGAAGATTTTAACTGCTGGTGGATGGAGATAAAGGTTGGGACTCTCAGATGACCACAGAAGAAAGCTGTTGATCACTGACTCACAGGCGTTACCTGAACATATCCTGACTGTATTATTTGAAACTGTGGGCATCTCTAAAGTGCAACGTTTTTCTGGCATATGAAAAATGGCGCGATATGGCAGCCTCGCTTCTGTCAGTCTGCCCCAGGGCAGCTGTGGCTACAACCGTAGCTTGCCTCCACCAGTGTGTGAATGTGAGAGTGAATGAATAGTGGCATTGTAAAGCGCTTTGGGTGCCTTGAAAAGCGCTATATAAATCCAATCCATTATTATTATTATTATTATTATTATAACTGAAATACTGTGGTATTTCTGAGGGTCTGCAGAAAAACTGGACAAAAATCTGTCTATTTAAAACCATTGAACATTATTTGATCATTAAAACCTTGAATTAAACTACAAATTTGATTGCTTACTTGTGAGTGAGAAACCCAGGAGGATTTCTTTATTAGGCTTACTAAAAGGAAATGAAAAGTACCTGCCAATGGGAGATTTTAATAACCTGGCAACCGTAATTTTGTTTTTATAAATGGCCTTTAAATGAGCTGTAAAGGATAATTTAATTATTCACTAACCATTAACACAACCTTTATTAAAAGGTGCCCCGTTGGTGAGTATTTCCATATAAAAACAACCTAAGGAGACACTGTCAGTGTCTGCCTTTCAGTGTGAGCTGTATATACTGACATTAATGCAGCCACAGATGGTTTCAGTGACCATCAGTGTTAAAATAAAAGGAATAAAAGGCCCTAATGTAGCCTTAAATGCCAGTTAAAATTCGAATGATACCACTCTGTCTCAGTATAATGTATATAGAGTGCATGGCTGGCTTACCATGTGGTAGTTTATGATCTCTTGCAGGCTTTCCCCGCATTTTTCCAAGCACTCCTGCACAGAAAATAACAAAAACCAGTCTTTAACTGCACAATACATCCAGAAAAATTCTCATAATAGTCTCACGCCACAATAGTTTCATTTTTGTGAATAAAAGAAGCAAATAAAATCTGTCAGAAACTAAAACCATAATTTATATGAATTCTGCATGGAAGAAAATAAAAAGATCCACAAAGCTAAAAGTAAGTCTAAGCTGGTTAATGTCACTGAGCTGTACCATGTACAGGAAAAAGAGCTATAATTGCAGGACTGATTCATGCCATTTATTTTTATTCGTTTACAATGGAAACTACAAATATGAACAAGGCTTTAATAAGAAACTCACAATTAGTCATACAGTTGAAGCCAAAAAGGCTTTTAATAGTACTTAATGTCAGTAGCAATGAAAACAGTTCAAGACGCCGGAGTCGTGAGTCGAGCCAAGAAGTAAGTTTCCAGGCCTGATTTGATCCTCGCTGACTAATCTGTTAGTAATCAGGTTTGTTCACACAAAAACAATGTCCGAGGCTTCTCCTTGGACATTAGCTGCTTTTTGAGGCTAAAAGAGGCTGATTTTTTTTTTTTGGCTGATTTTTGAGGCTAAAACCTTCCACAACCATATCGACTAAAAGACAAATGAGGCCAATAATACCAGATTAAAGTCTGTGATGGATAAAACCGAGGCTTTGTTTCAGAATCTCACCGAGATCATTACGTCCTTCTTGCACTGCTGAGACAGATCCCGGATGCCGTTGACAAAGAGCTTGTTGGCGCTGACATAGGCCTTTCCTGCTTCGATCATTCCACTGCATAGCTTCACCAGCTGTGGACAGAAGACAGACGAGGGGTTAAATGAAAGATGTTGAAGCTTTCAACACACGCATCGTATTAGCAGGGCTGTAGTTCAGCTTAAGGAGATGACGATGGGCAGGCCTTGTATATCAGAAAGAAAAGAATCTGTATAAGGCCAAGGCCTAAAAAAAAAAAACTGGATTCATTTAAGAAGGAGAGGTCATTTTAACCGCTCTGAGCAAGTCTTGAATGGTCAAAAATAAAATAAATTAAAAGAAAGATGTTTACAGCCTGGCACAAAAATCAAGGTTGAATTTTTGATATTATCCATCTGGACACTAGAGTCTGAGGTATAACTAACTTCAGTCACAGGTGTTGCAACCACATCCGCGTGTTCACTTGCACCATCTAAGGCAGGGGTCTTGAACTCCAGGCCTCGAGGGCCGGTGTCCTTTTAGAGACCCAGGGTGAGATTTTAGATCTCACCCTGGGTCAACACACCTGAATCAAATGATTAGGTCATTACCAGGCCTCTGAAGAACTTCAAGACATGTTGAGGAGGTAATTTAGCCATTTAAATCAGCTGTGTTGGATCAAGGACACATCTAAAAACCTGCAGGACACCGGCCCTCGAGGCCTGGAGTTCGAGACCCCTGATCTAAGGGTTTTAAAAGCGATGGTGTGACAGCAACTTATCAATCACAACTCGTTAGCCAAAGACTATATCTTGGATACTTCTCCTCTCAAATGTTGACTGAAATTAGCAAATAGGCCTATAAACAGAGATTTACAGAGATCACAGGAGAGGGCTGTTTTCCTATAAATATCCTATAATAGTTCCAGTATCTATTATTGTAACTTGACTCTCTGCAGTATAACTCAGATCTAAAAAAGTAAAGTTTATTAAACAACTTATGATGGATAAACTGCAAATAAAAACATGCTATTTTCCCTTAAATGCTCGTCTAGCAAACCTCAGATGTGATGAGAAAATCCCTGCTCATGCAGTTGCACATGAATGGGGATGCGACCTGGCCAGCCAGCAAGCAAAATTAGCCTTTTCTGGTCCATCTTTCAGTTTCTTGTAAACCTAGCGAAGCATTTAATCTCAGGTTTTATCATTTACAAATATATGTACAAGTGTCTTTTTATCTATTTGCTTTATTGCTAACCTATAATAATTCAAAGAAGGGATACTGTTTGTTTATTTTATATGAATTTGCTTTTGGTTATGTTAATTTAAGTTTTAAAATTTTAGTTGAATAAAAAAAAAGAAAATTCTGGATTGAAATCTTGGCCTGGTTTTCATATGGTGTTTCCCAATTGCACAACATCGAATGACAGTTTTGCATATGAAGGTGTTGCAATGAAGACCTGCCTCCAGGTATCCATGAAGAAGAGTGTTGATGAGTTTGAGCAGGGTTAGTAGAAAGCCAGTTGACATCTAAAGAGCATATCGAAATTACAACGTTAAAATAAAATCATGGCAGCGGCATCGTGTTTGAGCGGTTAACGCTGTTGCAATACAGAAACATTCCTGGCCCAACCTGCAGGTCAGCTGGGGCCATCTATTGAGTTTGCCTGTGTGGGTTTCCTCCAGGTGATCCTCCCACAGTCCAAAGACTGGATTGCGGGTGTTAAAATTATACTGCATGTCCATGCATGTCTCTTGAATGTAAATAAAGATCGCACTTTCTCCCATGTGTCAACACCTATGTGGTAAATAGAAGTCTGCTTAACATGAGGCTCCGTGTGACCCATCACTGAGGTACGATCCACGCTTAAGGCCAGCGGTTTTTATAACTCAACATCACATGCTCGAGTCACAACACTCAAGCTTTTGTTTCTCTGCGTTTTCAGCTCGTCATCGCACCTGAGCCCCAGACGGGAATGGAGTCATCCAGCTGCATGTGTGCTGTCTATCCATCACCTGTGTTCACATATGGCAGTGTGTGCAGGTGGGCTCCGTATGTCAGCCCCTGACATCAGCTAGCCACCCTGCACGCATGTAAAAGAGCCAATGTTATCCAGGACTGGATAATGGACAGCAGACACCGGCAACTCAGCATGAATGTTTTTGTGCATTTCCAAGAACATTTTCTCTGTCAGCAGGTTTTTTCTGTCTGCTATAACGGCTGCTTTGTTTAGCTTCTGGTTTCATGAGAGGAAAATTAATCTCTTCTAATTTTTCACTCTGTGTTCTAATGCCAGGTTTTCTGCTTTTCAGCACCCGTCTTCTCCAGCAAGACTCATTTCCTCCCAGCTGCTAACCAGACATGAATCTGATGTGGCCTTTTCTTTGGTTTATAAGCAAACTCACCATTAGCCTAGCATTATGACTGAAAACAAGGCTTTACCTATCCTGCTATTAATAATATTAACAAAAAGCTTGCTAAAGCTCACCAGACAGCCAGTCTGCAGCACTCCCCATAGATTTGCAAAGAGATTTGTGTAGAGATAGACTGAACAAAAGTATAAAATTGCTTCCTGGTCTTAAAAAAAAGAAGGGGGGACTAAAAGTCCCTTAAACTTGCATCTCCCAAAGGTCTTTAAAAGCCAGAAGGGGATAACTTCAGAGCCATCAGCTCTCTTACTCTGTGCCCTCTTTAAATGCTTTCCTGATGACTCTAGGTGCATAATCACTACTTTCAAATCATACTGAAGTCTATTTTGCAAATTCTGATTATGATGGAGTCAGAAAGGAGGATTTGGTTCAGTTTCACAGTCAGCTCCACCCCTTAGTGAAGCAGAAACAGGTGAACACCTCATCACAAACCAATGGGAGGCGGTAGCTGAGTCCATCTTTCATGCGGTCTATGAGTCCCACACAGGCCTAGAAACCAGTCATTGTGTAGTCTCCAATAAGCTAGTGAGTGGTTGCTGGCTAGGTGTAACTGTTCACAAAGACAGTGCCACATCAAAAATCTCCTTGAGATTGATTTGCTGCAGTCACCCGTAATTTGCCATCAACTCACAGAACAGGAGTAAAAACTATAACACAAACCACAAACAGATATTGGTCACCATCAAAGCAAAAGCTGTGCCTTAGTCCTGCAAGCCAACCATTCAAAACAAGCTGGTTGCAGAGTTGTAGGGTTTCAAGGCAGGTCTGCAATGTAAACTACAGGTGACCTCAACAATCCCAAGGTTTTCCATGCAGCACCGTATACTTCTTTGCAACTAATCTGACCCAGTGACTGCCAGCAATGTCCAGTACTCACTTCTCAATCAGTAAGGAATTACACACTTTTCTGTCCTCTTGTGCAGCGGTCCCCAACCTTTTTTGCGCCACGGACCAGTTTAATGTCAGACGATATTTTCACGGACCGGCCTTTCAGGTGTCGCGGATAAATACAACAAAATAAAATGATATGACCAAGACAAAAGCTGTGGTATTTTGTAAATATAATAATAAATGCAAATTCACTGTGTAATTGTGTAACTTTTTTTAGCAGCATCCTCCTGAAATGTGCCAAAAACACTGAGAGTAACATCCTCCTCTCTGCCCCTTAACTCATTCACTGCCATTGACGTCTATAGACGTCAATTGAAAAACTTACGTTGACTGCCATTGACGTCTATAGACGTCAATGGCAGTCAATGTAAGTTGAACTGAAGCCCACCAGCAGTAAAAGTAGACCTGCAAGGAGGTGCAGGGTTTGCGCACGTAAGGGATTGCGCAGTGAGACAAAAATGTGGTGCAAGTCTTGTTGTGTTTCACTGCCAGCCATTTGAAAATGGCTGGCAGTGAATGAGTTAATACTCTCTGGTAGCTATGGTATGGTAACGCGTAAATATTTATTTCAAAATAAGACACACAACGACAACACGGAAAAAGAGCCAGGGAAACCGAGTTAACGATTGAAAACCCTGAAAACTATAAATTTCACACCCAAGCCTCAACTTTCGGTACGAAAGGACTCACGGACCGGTTTTTTCAAGTAACAAGTAAAGTAAGGGATTACTATTGCAAAAAAGTAATCCGATTACTGTAACTTTCCTGTTAGCACGCTGCGTTACTGTGTTACTAAACCGCGATTTTGTTTGTGAGAGTGTCTCATGACAATGACGTACGAGCGCGTGACGTCCGTGGCAGCAACAGACGTGTGCAGATCAACATGGATAATATGGAGCGTGGGAGAGAGTATGACCATGCAGCGTTTAATGCTTGGAAGTACTGACATTACTTTGAGTTTGATTCTGTAAAAAGTGACAAAAGATTAGCATCTGTGAGTGTAAGTACAAAAACATATTTTATTTTATATGCTGGAATATGCAGAAAATATGTTTAAATGTTAAACAAACCTTTTTCTACCTATATTACCCAAATCTTATCAGCTAATATTTATGTAAATATTTAGATTCACGTAAGAAGTTAGCTTTTTATGCAATTTATTATTTACCATTTTACTATGCAGTCTTATACAACTGATGATCAAATTTCATGTAAGCCTCTTTAGAGTATGTTGATGGTTAAATGCATCTTTGTGAAGACCCTGGTAGATGAATATTAATAATGACAGGAATGCCTGTGGTCTGGTATATGAACTAACAATGGAGGTTCCCAACAATGATGGCAGTAAAAGAACAGCCTGATTAGCGCTGGCTCTTTCTGACACATGCAAGTCAGAGTCAGGGTCAGGGTTAGGTTGAGAACAGCACCAGATGGACCTGTGACAGGAGCATTACAGCTGGAACATCTGGATGCCTTATTACAGGGCA
The DNA here is from genome assembly GCF_964374335.1 of Astatotilapia calliptera. Taxonomy (NCBI): domain Eukaryota; kingdom Metazoa; phylum Chordata; class Actinopteri; order Cichliformes; family Cichlidae; genus Astatotilapia; species Astatotilapia calliptera. The sequence continues at coordinate 7,267,779 of NC_137441.1, forward strand.
ACTGCACGCTCTGAAAGCCATGCAGTCTGATGTTTTCTGTAATCCCCATCTTGCACTGCTGCCACGTCACGTTTCAGCAAACCTGAGCTGAACTCTTCAACTGGGCCGAGCAACAATACCCCGTCCATTATGCTAGCAATGTTAGCACTAAGGGATTAGGCACTACACAGTGATATAATCCTGTGTGTAATAGGCAGGCCGTGGCTAAGGTCTGCCGCAACTCAATATAGTGTGACAAAATGTGGAAAGAGACCAAAATTCCTCTTTTTCAGCCATTAGTTCTGCAGTATTTCTACCAATCAGGGCTGCAGTCAGTGTATGTTTGCAAGGATTCCCTCATTAATAATTAAAAACATAAAACATGGGATAGGCTTCTTTGGCACACTAGGTGGGCTTCTCCAAATGTTTCTAATTTACAACAGAGTTTGGTTTTTTAAAGGGGAAAAAAAGATGATTTTATACTTCTGCAAATGTGCAAACTGAGATATTTCTGCTAAAAATATAGTTGAGATGCTCTCATGGAGAGAGGTGCATGCACGGCTGTGTAACTCTGTGGATGGCAGCAGTGTAAAAGATTGCTTTGCTTCACTTTTAAACTATCCAAACACGCAGTTCTGATAGTTCAGATTTTAACATAAATATTAACAAAATATTGACTTTTAAGTATAAAAATTCTCCTTGTAAGAAAAAAAGAGAAAAACAGAAAATAACTTGTTTTTTTTAATCTTCCTAAATATATGACTGGCATCATTTAGAAAAGAAAGAAATTGTCTTTACAAAGTCTTTCAGAAAAATCTGCAATAGAGATTTCTAATTTAAGAGTTTCAGATCACCTTTTTGATTGAATTTTAAGGGAAAAAAAATCACAATCTTTAAGACTGGACGATTTAGCTGAAAAAATGTTGCAAGTGAACGTTTAGTATCAGCAATCTTACAGCTTGCCACACTGACACTTAATGCCATGACCTCATTATGTTTGCTTTTCTAAAAAAAAAAAAAACCACACACACACCAAAAAACGTTGGTGCCCCTAAGCTTCATAAAACCGGACTGGCTTCTTTAAGGCGGCAGGTCTTGTGCCTTCAGGTGTGCTCGGGGCTGAGTTTCTGTTTCATTTATTCTGAACACGTTTTTGAAAAAGCTATTGAAACTTGGCCTGGTTTCTGTTTACTGCTTATAGAGCAAGAAAAACAAAGAAAGTACTGACAGCGTGGACTGGGAAAACTGAAAACATTATAGAACGCTTACTTTGTTTATCCAATATTGTTTTCAGTCTTTCATTCGCAATAACTTCTTTATGGAAAGAAGCAAAGGCAAGACACAAGTAGAAGTAAAAAGAAAGCCCACAGACATAAATATTAAGACAATTTACACTACATTTTTCCCTTTCACAACATCTTACAGCATCATCTTTGTATGTTAACTAGTTAACTAGAAGAACCGTCTTACCTTATCTAGTTTTGCCTCGATCTCCACCACCTCTGTTTCTACCTCATCAATATTCGCCCTGAAAAATAAAAGCAGGAAAAATCCATTATTACACGTGTGGTAATGTGTAACAAATTGAATTATGTTAACTTATTGGAAAACAGTTGATCTGCAATAGTCTTATTATTCCCCACATTCCCAGAAATGAAACAGAGTTTTGCGGAGCCAGGCGAGACTCCGGGTGTGTTTTTAATGAGCGAGACGCCATCCTGGGAGCAGCTCAGCTCTGTCAAAACAAAGTGATAGACATGGTCTCTCCGCAGCGAGGGGAACATAGCTGTCTGGCTCATCACACAACCCCCAGTCCACCTACTCACTGTCAACACTGAAACCGCACCCAGCCGCATCTGGAGCTCCCCTCTCCACCCTTGAGAGACGTGTGATTTACACCCAGAGGCAGCATGACACAGGCCTTATGAACACCACTCAGAGGCTCCTCCGCATGCTGAGGTCATGTCAGAGTATGTGCGCTGCAAGCACGTCTACGTTCACCGCCCTTATGTGCCGCTCATCTGTTACGGTATGTGCTTCCTGTTGCTGATGGTTTAAATATGATCTACAGCCAGCTTCTTCATGTAGTCACATTTTCCAATTTTTAGCGTGAACCCCAGGGATGGAAATGTTGGTCAGTCGGTCAGACTGGATCTCTTGTTCCAGGCAACACAAATATCCAAGCAGCTGTACAGTTATCTATGAGGCCTAGAGCACACACACTGTTAAAACTTGGCTTTACCGCCAAATACCAGCAGAACTAATTACACCCAAATTCTGTGTTTGCAGATGGCTGAGCACAGCTGATTTGTCCTGTTTGGGATTTCAAATCTGGGAGAACTGGCTCATCCAGTGCTAGTGTGCAATTTGGAAGTGCTGTGTGTTGAAGTCTTCCTTCACTGTTTAATGATAAGGACTTGTTGGATGCCTGGTTGCTCAATTTAACCACCTTTACAAGCAAATGTGCATTACTGCTCACCCCTAAAGACTCAAAATCGTTTGTTGCTTTAATGCACGTTGAGCCAAAATGAAAAAAGGGAGTGACGTTTTGGAATTATCCAGTGGAGTTAAAACGCACAAGGTAAGCATACAAGTCAAACTACCATTAGCATCAGTCTACCCAAGCGCAAGCATGTCTGCCATCTTGAGCCGCCCGTCAGAAATCGAATGTGTTCATAGTTGATGTGAATATCTACAGACTTAGAGGGAAAGCAGTAAACAACAGGTGTTGTTTGCATGGCAAATTTGTATAGCAAGGTCGAGATGGAGGGCAGGAGGTGTGAGAGCGAGGGAAAAGAAAAAAGATGTCTGACAATTCACACTTTTTTTTTTTTTTTTTTTTTTTTTTTACACACAGGACTCCTTTTCCAAATTTTATATCAATGTTGTATTACGAATCACACAGCAGCTCCATCAGATTGCAGTCGTGGCTGGCAGAATAGACATCTCCGACTCATTTCTTCCTCTCTGGCCACTGGTGGATTAATCCGCTTGAACAAGCTCATGGGACGGAGGATGGCACATGTTCTCCAACCCCCACAGCTTCTACTCCCTTAATATGGAACCGAGAGGATTGGGGGAGAGAAATGCTCCAGAGAGGAAATGTCTGTCAAAAGCTCTAACTCGTGCAGAATGGAAACATGCATTACCTAAATAATCAATACCATATTATTCCACATGTGGACACGTGCTGTTGTAACCTCAACTGATCTCCTGCTGAACGGCTCTGAGCCCAACCACGCCCAGGGATTATCTGCCAGTGAGCGAAACTGTTTTCATTGCTGATGTCATTTTAGAAGCTGCTCTTTTTAAAAAATGTGATAGTGCAGCGCTTAGCAGGCGCTCGCTTTTCAAAAGGCTAGTTCTCCTCATGTGTTCATGGCTCCAGCAGTTCTTGGGACTGATTTTAATGTCATGTTTTATTTGCAAATGTCCACAGAAGAGTTTAGATGCTTAGGGTGGTTTTTTTTTATAATAATCGACTACTTGTGAGTTATTAAGAAACGAGATAAGGTTAAAAATAGATAGCAGCTGTTCTAGCAGACTTGCTGCCCTAAAAAAAGTAGTTAACTTCTCAGGGTGATTGGTGAGGTGGATCGTGAGGTGTATTGTATTTTGGGCCATGTCTGCTGCGGTAAAGCAACAGATGAACCTGAAGGAGAAGCTTTTGATTTACCAATCCATCATGTTGTAACCCTCAACTATGGTCATGTGCTCTCAGAAGTAACCAATCTCATTATTTTGGAGTAACCAAAACAATGAGGCTGTTGTGAGAAAGGGTGCTTGTGGGAAATGTAATTATGTACTCATGCTTTCATTTTTTCATTGTCGGTAGAGAGGATTAGAAAGCTATGCTTAAACTTGGGTGATTTTGTTTAGAGTGCTGAAGTGGGGAAGACCGCAGGCAGGACAGTTGAAGGGGGGGTACAATGGGCGGGACACCAAACCCATAAGACTGTGTTGACTTCCAGTTGTGAGCCAGACCTCGCTAGACGTAGTGGGGGTAGGCTAGTTAGCTAGGTCTCCGGATCCATCTGTATTTTATTTATTTTAAGCGCAAATAAAGACGTCTGATTTTGGAAGTAAAAGTTTCCGCCTGATCGCTACCATCAAAAAGAATCCGTGAAATCGGCGTACTTCAACACTGTGAATATAAGGGTCTCTGTTTCTTCGAGTCTAAAGGAATCCCAATCAGGGGAAGACCAGAGCTCGCTGAAAAGATTGTATGTTTCATTTTGTCCAAGATTCAAGATTGATGAAGGATGGGTGGATGGATGTTCAGATGATCCTTCATGTGGTGAGAGTAGAAGCTGTGGTTATCAAGGTCGACCACTGGGCTTAGGCCAACCCTTCAAACCAGCTTATTTTTCATTATGGCTTTATCTGCTACTCATTATTTAAATCCACTAACTGATTATTGGATAAAATACAGAAAAATACTGGGGGAAAAAATGCCTACCACAAAATTTACAATGGGACATCTGAACTGTTTGATGAGATAAACCAAAGAAGATTTACTTCTGCTCAATTTAAGTTTTCTTCTTCTCTTCACGACATACAAGGCGAGTTCAGGATCAAAAATGGGTCGGAAAATTAAAACCAACGTGCCATTTATTTATATCCTACTGCTGTCACTAGTTCTGTGTCTACAGTTTAAAACTAAATGTCAAAACTGAAAATTAAAAGCTGAAAATACCTTCTGCTGGCTCACCTGCAGTACCATGATAGTCCCCACACTTTTGGAAATCACAGGTTAGTCAATGTAATGTTTGTAGGTTTTGTCTAATAAATAGAAATCTGTGATGTTTAGCCCTGCCTGACGGGGGGTCAACTTAGGCCAGGCTTTCAAAACGCTGGCAAAAACCCTGATCATGGAAAATGAAAACCTCAGAATGTTTGGCATGATAACAAATGACTGAAACTAACCAAGTGTTTCAGTTCCAGTCTGTTGGGCAAAGTGGAAAAATCCTCTCAAAACATCGTGTACACAAACACAAAAGATGCCACAAACATTAAACCTCAGTTACGCTGGTCTAACAACACCATAATGTGAACAATGTGTGTCTTGCAGTGATGGACGAGTTTCGGGTACAGCGTGGTGACACCCCAGCTAGCCGTCCCAGATGTGCAGAGACCGGCTCGTAGGACAGCTGCTCCCTCCAAGCTGTATCCCCCCCCACTCCCCTTTTTTTCTGAATGCACACGCCTCCTATAATACATGCAGATGGAGCCTCGGGCCTGTAGCCACGGTAACCGTCTCTTAAGTGGGCCGCAGAAGTCCCTGATGTGCTTGTGAGCTGACCCTCATTCACACCAAGAGGAGCGGGGAAGCCAAATAGTGCCTTACGCGACTCATTACAGGGCTGGAGCGACAAGAGACCACCTCCATTAAAACCTCATCGGGAGCCCATTAAACAGCAGTACATCCAGATGTGGTTCACACAGACGCCACCAATCAACTCACGTAAACACGGCGCTCCTTAATGGCTGATTAAGACCCAACAGCAACACCCACAGTACATTTAAAACACGTCGTCTAAAACATTCATCCGACATGAAGCCGTGTAGTTAAGCCACGGTGTAAAAACATAATAAACACAGAGATTGTGCTGAGCAAGCTGCAGGTCTGGTGGTTTCTGGCTGGTGGCGTGCTGACTGGGCATCCAGGGGAGAGGCTGAGGTGCCTTTTACTGGCCCAAAGTCACAGAACACCTCTGTTTCTCGTTAATTCGAGAACCACTGCACGTCTTAACCAGTTCCACCTGATGCTAAACGGAGATCTTTTGAAATTCTGGAAGGTAAATAAGTGTGATGTCCATGCTGGCCAGCTGTTTTGTGGTTTAAAGTATCTTCTCAGGGAAAATGTTTTCAGTTCAGACAGCAGTGGTGGAAAATTTTAGTCACATCCTTCACTTAAACCAGGTTATTTTTGTGTCCACCTTTGGGTTCTGAGGTTAAGATGTCAGTTCAGCTGGTCTCTAACTATGTCTTAGTCGTGTACCGAGGTTATTTGGAGCTTTTTATCTCAAGAACAGCTGCTGCAGCAGCTTAAGAGCAGAGACCGTGATCCAAAACAGGAAAACAATAAGCTGAAATGCTAATGCAAGAGCTGCAGATTGAAGCGATAATTCTCTTTACAACAACCTTTCTCTCTAATCATATTCCACTGAAAACATTACATAAACATTACAGTGAAATAACATGTTTGTTACAAGTAAATGAAAGGAAACAGTCAGATTAGTAACATGTACATCACAATCATTCTAGACCTCAGCTGTCAAACGTGTGGTTTGGGGACCAGAACCAATCCACCAGACGTTCCAATTCAGCCCACTGAAAATTACAGGAAAGTTTAATTGGTAAAGATGTGTGAATCCCTCACCAAAGGCAAAACAGACACACAGGACACCGAGCGAAACAACACAAACACAACCTGTTTGAACAGGTGAGTTTTAAGCTGCTCTTTATAGGCTGTCACAGAGTCACGGGTGCAAAGAGAGAGTGGGAAGCTGTTCCGAAGTTTGGAAGTTAAAATTTGGAAGTCCCAATCACCCTCAGTTACACAGAATCACAGGAAGGCTCTTATCCAGGGATCCGAGAACCTGGTTTGGAGAAAAGTGGGAACCAAGATTTTAAACTGAAATCTACATCCAACAGGAAGCCAGTGCAAAAGTTTCAAAAATAGGGTGATATGTAAAGATTTATGGCAGTAAGTTAGTCAGTTTACCTGTGATGATTGTTTACTGTTGCTATGACAATCACAACAGCAAAAACATCCATCAAAATGTCAGGAACGCCTGCCATCAAGCATTGAATGAACATCAGTGTGAATCCTGACTTACTGTTACAAGCCTGGACATTTAAACATTTAGACAACCTAATCCACAAATCACCACATCCCAACAGCTCCTCTCACGAGTGGTGGGTCCCCAGCAGGATGGACTCATTTGAAATGAGTCCTGCCAACCACCACGTGTCTCAGCTGGCTTTGAAACACCTATTTGCACTTGTAATATGAATAATATGCAGGATCTTAACCTGTCAAGTATTCAGTATAAAAAGTCCTCAAATAAATGTGAGAGAAAATGTATTTTTACAGGTTTGCAGTAACACAACAAAGGAATGGAGATGAAGGAATACCTTCAGCGTTAGTTAAAATGTATTGTTTTGGCTGCAGTGTGTGAAGCTGTGTGTGATGCTGATGAGCATTCATATCAGAGAGGGTTGTGTTTTGGAGGGAGAAACTGAGGCAGAGCCACCTGGTGGTCTGGGCGGACAGCAAGCAGGTGGGATGCTAAAGAGACTGCAAACACTGGGTGCATGTAATGACCCCTAAAATTCAACCAGACCGACAAGCGTCTTCCAGCTGGGGCAAAACCTGCGGCTAAACCTCCAGACAGCAAGCCCACTGGGAGGATGAATTAGCCACTGAGTGATGAAGCAGTGTCAGCACACAGCTGTGCAATAGACCCACTGTTATCTTTGAGTGATCATCAACAATCAGCACACTCTTCAGCATGTCCGCATCATCATTCAAACCCCAGTGAAGCGCGGAGGAAAGGTGGGGTCGGATGAAGGAGTGGAAACGAGGGACTGGAGACGGCACGAGCGTATCTGTAAGTCTGTCTGAAGGCGCGGTGATGGAGCACTTTCTGTCTGGAGAAACTGCATTTTGTCACAATATTGATTGCTTTAGTGCCCTAATTGAGGCTGGACTGCATGGCTGAATGGTTGATTATTGGAGGAGGGAGGGTGAGTGTACTCAGCATACCCCCTTCAGCTACAACTTAGGTTATTTTTAGCTGCATGGCTCCTAATGCCCTCTGCCCTCCCCCCCTCTTGCTCTTCCAGACCACTCACTGCGTGAGCTAAAAGCAAGATCACAGAGTCACCCCTGGCTATGCCATGCTGACCATTAAATATAAATCTACACAGTCCATTTTCAGAGCTCTAACTCAAAAATAACTTCCCCTGAGAGATGACTGGCAGGACTTTCAAACTGTGGATTTCTCCCAATGCTGGAGCACTGAGTGTCCTCTACTGCAGCCTTTCTAAAAACCAAAAACACTAGAGCTAGAGATAATAAGATGTTCTGTTCTGCAAATGATAGCTTTTCCTTTTTAAAATTGATTATTTTTAATGTGATGTTATTTCAGTTTTTAAAGACTGCTTTGCAAAAATAATGCATTAGTTGGAGGCGGCGATGGATGGCAAGACGATGGTCAGACACCAGGTTTTTTGGTGTCAGTTTCTAGTATTTAATTTGTATTTTATCTATTTAGCAGATCTGAATCTGTGCAATGCATCAATACAGTCGCTTCAAACTAAGATGACAAAAACCAGGTGGTTTTCATAAGGGCTCGCCACAGAAGGTACCTCCATATGTTTGATTTAGCAGATGTTTCGCATCGGATGCCCTTCCCACCCCAATGGGATGTGTCTCCTCCCATAATAAAACCAAGGGATCTTTCGCTTGTTAGGCCATATTACCAAGAGTCAAAGTTGTAAAATGGAAGTCCACAAACTAATCAGTGATGTCATGGTGATTAAACCTATCATTTGTTTACAATTACTGAACTAAACTGACAAGTACACATACATGACCACAGGCAAAGTTCTGTCTGAACATTTTCTCCTTCTCATGAATCACCATGTTGGAAGAATGCTACATTTTTTCCCGTGATATGTTATTTGAGTTGGGACTATTATTGCTGTGTGACACATAAAGCTGAGGAGGAATAGAAGCAGCCAATGAGTAAGTCGGAGTAAGCAAGCGACCTACAACTACAACCAATGATGCATTCACCAACCAAAACCCTGTGACCTCCGTAGAGATTTTTGTATTCATACAGTTGGTGTCACATTTATTTCATCTTTTACCAAGACTTGTGCTTTTCTACGGTCTGCAGTAACCCAATTATTTACGGTGCAGAGGGAGTTCAGATGTTTGCAGTAAAACCCTTCCCAACATATGTTCAAAGCCCTGACTATTGTTTCATAAGCCTTGCCTTTATTTTCCACTTGAAAGCTTAGATGTGTCACTCATACTTAAACTGAACGGCTTTCTGTTCTCCGACAGCTCAGCTCAAATTTCTGCCACAGACTGTGCTGACTGCGTCGCCGCATTAAACCCCCAAACCCTCTTCAGGAACACACATCTGTGCTAATGGCTTCGCAAAAGTGACGTGTCTGCTGCAGCGATAATGACTCATTTATGCTTCAATTGCAGCATCGCTGAAAGTAGAGATTTAGTTACATGTACTGGATGTGTGAGCTGTCACTGGGTTAACGTGGATGTATCCAGATAGGAGCACGTTCAGGGCATACTCTGCAAGTGAAGGGAAGCGTTCACCCCCACCACCAAATATCTGTTTTATAGCCAAATAGCTGAGTGGCAACCATTCACCAACTCTGGCAGACAGACTGCCCTCCAAGCCCACCCACTCATTTAGTGGGTTAATACAGAGATCACCAAACGATTTCAAGTCTCTGATCTTTGCCTCTGTGTATGGAAACTCGCTGGTGTCAAGTTCAGGGAAGGCACGGACCATTAAAATGCAATTAATCAATAAAACAATAATAACAAATGGACTATGTTAGTCAGCTCAAGATCAAAACTGATATCAGATCCAAATATTGAATCCCCAGCTTCAGTGCATGTTCTTTTATTAATTATATTGAGTTTCATTCTTTGAAAACTTTGTTTCTACTCTTCACTGTCAAAAAAGATGTTAACAGTGGGCGTTGGAATTAAGGATGTTGGTGTTTCTTTAGTTAAAAAGACCAGTATAAACATTAGACATTGTTGACATTAAGCAGATTTTAATTTAGTGAGTGTGAGCTACTACTTTTGTTTTATTCTATTATTTCACTGCTGTAAAAGCCAAATTCCTCTGCAGGTATCACATTTTTAAGTTCTGAAGGTGAAGATAAGTATTTTGCTCCAGGGGACACCTGAACTAACAGATCCAGCGGGATAAGCTTCAGGATGCTGGTTATTTGGGATCGCAGGGGCTCAGTGAAGCCCAAAGAAAGGCAGACTGAGTTAAAGCTGCTCTGTGAGTGTCAGAGCCTCTCATATGATCGTCTATCATCCGTTCCTCCCTTATGACTTCACTGTAAAGAATTCACCAGAGCCAAAACTCTGATAAGATGTCAGGAACTTATCGCACTGTATGCATGTGGAGCCCAGCTGAGCTCACTGCTAATAGGCCGCCATCAGATCTCCGCTGAGACCACTGAGAGACGTCTGGCCCAGAAACAAAGGCCAGGAGAAGCAAAAGAGAAAGGTGAAGAGATAGGGAGGATATCTGGACTGCACACGACCTCTCCAAAACCAACACCTGATGTTTTCTCTAGCCAAGTGGGATAGAGTCTGGCTGCCTCAGATGACCAGTCTGCCTGCTGTGGCTGAACTTTTGCTCGTCTGCTCCCTCCACCATCACCACCACTTCCTCCTCCTTTTCCTCTGTCTCTGCCAGACCCATGCCAGCTCTCCCTCATTCGTGCTTGCATTGGCTGTGTGATACTCCTCCGAACACCACAGACCACAGCACATAAATCCTGAGGGAAGCAGCACGAAGCTTGAAGCTTCTCCTCAGAAAGAGATGGAAAGGCACAGCGAAAAATATTCAGCGTAGAAAGAAACTAAAGAAGATTCAAACAGAAGCATTAACGACTTTTTGAATGCCAACAGTAATACCACAGGGACTCATTTATACTAGCATTTGCATTTTTTTTTTATATAAGACCATCTCACTGTCAGAAACTATAAATATTCACTGTTTCTTTAATATTTTTTTAAATTCTGAAATGGCAATTACATCTTCATTTGGTCCCTCTGACTCCACAGGAAAAACCACAGGTAATTAAAAAAGTTCACAAAAAAGCAAATTCAACTTTTATTGCTGGTTTTTGATCCAGCTGTGGTTAGAGACGGCCATCCATCATAATTTACTCTCCAAGTCTTGGTGAGCGATCTCGTCTACAGTGATGATATAAAAGATAGATGATGTTGCCACATCCACACACAGTCTAATGGTCTCACAGCTCGGAACACATACACACTTTTTCTTTTAAAACATACAACTTAATACCACTTTACCCGACTTACATGATATCTATTCACTTCTATCTGCAAGCCTGCCAACATATGTGGACTATCTGCAAATCTGTATTAAAACTGTCTATTTTACAATGTTACATTTTTTTAAAAAGTGAAAAATATTATGTAAAACCATAAAACTGAGGTATTAGTGTTTATGTGTTTTTCCCATATCTATTTGTATTCAGTGTGTTAGCTCCTCCGGTCTTTATTTTTGGTGAAATCTGATTTAAATCATCCTCTCTTTAGTATCATAATGGTTATTTTTAGACTTCAAAAATGTCTCTACAAGGCCTTAGAAGGTTTCATACAACTTTTACACTTCTGACAGTGGCTAAACTGGCTTCATCTGCAAAATTACTGGAAAAACAAGACTGCAAGAACAAAAACGCCAACACATAAGCCAATCAAACTTTGCAAGCTGTGCATGACAGATTCTGATTTTTTATGCTCTCTCTCTCTTCCGTTAGTCTGTTATGTCCTGCTGGACCTTGAAGAATGCGTGCATATTTTCAGAGCTTCCCTTGGTGAGAGACTTGAGCTCTGATGCTGTCCATCGGCCAGCTGATCACAGGCAGCAAAGCGACAACGCAAACAGGCAGGGAAACACAGAGCAGGGGATAAAATTCCCACATAATCTGAGCAGATGAATCCCATCTTCTCAATGCTGCACGACAACAGAGAGACTCTTCAGCAGAAACATTCAAATCAAGCAACACTCCTGCAGCCAAGTGTTGCATTTATATCCTGCCAAAATGAAGGATGAAAATCAGTATGTATCTCATAACAAAGCATGAGATAAAATAAGAGGACTAGTTCGGCGTTTTAGGATTTTTTTTTTCCTGCTGATCTTGCAAAGCTTTAGATTTTTTTTAAAGCCTAGTCATTTTGAAAGCTGTGTCTTTCCTTTGTTCCCTGGTTTCTCCTCTATTTTAACACTCTCAAGTTTCTCTTTACTCACTCCAGTCACTGCATACAATTATAACCATCTACCAATGTAACCTGGCCACCCAAAGCCTGATTAAGTGGACGGGTCTTCACATATACATGCTAGTTTGACCATGAAAGAATTATTTTGCTGTCTTAGCTACTGCTTCATCACTTCACCTCCTCTACCTGCAAAGACAGAGTAAAGTGAGACTTTATAGAACAGAAACTATACAGTTTTATCTTTAAATTCTAATATTTCAATTCCACTACTGTATAAATAGAACCCAAGCCTTTTTATTGCAGCTCAAGAGGTAGAGCAGGTTATCTACTAATCAGAAGGTTGCTGGTTCAATCCCTGCCTGCTCCAGTCTGCATGCTTTGGGCAAGATACTAAACCCTGAATTGCTCCCAATATGTTCATCACAGTGTGAATGTTAGATATAAAGCACTTAGGCTGAAAAAGCATATATGCATATATATATATATATATTATAGATTATCATGATTATGAATAGTTTCTTCCAGTAATTAGCCACAATCATGCAGCCCTGCTCTACATAATTAAAATAGATCAACCGATTTCAAACTTGTTATTAAATCATCAGATACTTGCAGACCATGAACCACCTCCTGTTAACAGTTGAAGAAAAGTCAAGAGATCACTAACGTCAGTACAAGTCGTCCTCTGGGAACCACAAACGTCCGTTTAATATTTCATGGCAATCAAGCCAACAGATGTTAAGATATTTCAGTGGACCAGCTGTTAACCAATTACACTTCCAGTATAACTATATAACAGGCGATTTTTTAACATTTGAATGTAACACTTGCTCAGAAAGAGCTGCACCTTATTCACACTTAAGAGTAAGCACTGACTGCCAAACCCCGACCCCGCCGTGACCTCTGAGCAGCTGCCCTCGGCCCTCTTCTGCAGCACAGAGGGACTCAAAGACAAGAGCAGGGCTCGTCTGCCAAAGAAACGGGAACGTCACGGCATATCTCCTCCGTTTGCTTCACAGCTGCGCAGAAAAAACAGCTGAGGTAGCCTTTCCCGCTCTTTCTGAAATCACGCTCGCTCAAATTCGTAACCGTCTGCTTGAACACATCCGCGAGGACGCCGTGCCGACACACTCCTAACAAAGACATCTACACATTTTGGACTAAAGGAAAAAAACATGTTAAAGGCAGTCAGAATAATTACCACATGATAAAAGGCTCTTTCATGTACAAAATATGCAAATATGTCAAGTACAGCTGCCTCACTCTCATTGAAGTCATCCTCTGAGATTCTTCTAATAAGGAAAATAACGTTTCCATTTATAACTCGTCTGGCTCGCGGACTTGCGCCAAAGAGAAATGGCAAAACATCTGGATTATCTAATTTTAGCTTCTTCTCAGACAGATTAATGTTAGGGTACACAAACCTGAGTTATTAGCTGGATTTCAGGGCTGAAGACTTGCATCAAGAGTGTGTAAAAGCACAGCCCCGAAATCCACAATTATAACCCTGAAAGTCTCTCTCCTGTTACATCGGATCCGTGATGGTTTTCTTTCCCGTGTCAGCCTTTCCACTAATATTTCAAAGCTTTAACTGCAGGTCAGCTTTGGAACAGACGTCTCCTGCACAATATCTCCTTTCATTCTGCAGTCAGACAGCTGGATGGATTTCAGCACTGAAGACAGTCAGGAGAGAGTGTCTAAAAGCAACATCACATCTCCATCATACATCTGACTGTGGATCTCTCGCTTTTGCCTTTACGAAAAACATCTTTTCAGAGACTCCTGATCTATTTGGATAACCTGAAGGGAAGCAGTCAGATACCACGTGTGTTCACTGGTACTGCTGAGTAAGCTCAGATTATTTCCAAATACATGAGCAATAAGGAGGCTCTTGAACCTACCAGCAGCTCCAGAATCAATTTCTCTGATCAGGGCTTGAGCTTGTATATAAAGCTGATGACTGTACAAGAAAGTGAAGCCAAACTAGGCCCAGTGTTTCTCTCAAACAGACTGGACGAGTGTATTTTGTGACTCATTTTAGCATTTCTTTCACCTGGCTTTTATTCTGAAATTTGATGGCTAACAAACTAGTTCCAGAGTTTTTATAGTTTGGCATTTTTAAATAAGTATAGTTTTACTGTTAGTTTTAGTCTCCTCAGTTAATATTAATATATAACTAAAATATTTTATGATATCTAATACCCCCCGGCTAGCTCCAGCTCTTCCTATCTCATGTTTCCCCGCAAACTGGCTGGACACGTAGCTAATGTTGTGCTCATGAATGTCATTGGGTTGCTGTCCAGAAAGTCTATCGCCCTGCAAACGGCGCTTCTCTAACGTCGCTGACAGCGGTTCTTGTTCTGTGAGCTAGAACGCCGCCCAAACCAGAACCTTCAGCAGGTGAAGAGCAGCTCAGAGAGACTTAAGTGAACTAGGACTACTGCCTGCAGTTGCAAGTTACTTGCTGTGGGAGTTGTGTATTAAACCTACACAACTGGCAAAAAGCAATGCCAGCATTTATACTTACGTACGTATTGCTTTACAGTTTTGCAGACAAAACATTTGTTGGCAGTGGAAAGTGTCTGCCCCACCCAATGTCAAACAAATCCACTTAAAAAAAAAATCAAAGATGTTTATAACTACAGAAAGTAGTTCAATTTAGCTGAAAGAAAAGAACAAAACAAATAATATATATATTATACTGTAAGGTGCTTAATAAAGGATAAACCATCTGTATCATTTTCAAACCACATGAAGAAAATACAAAAGAAATGTATAAACCACCATAAAAACTAAAATTAGTCTTTACACACTGTACGACACATCACACCTTTAAGGCTCTTAAAAACCTCTGGAGCTTTGAGGTTAGAAACCCATTAGCTTCCTAATAATATCCCTAGTCTTTAGGGATATTATCTGAAGTCACTGAAGCGTATAAACACAACAACAGACTCAGAGAGGAAGAGAAGATGAGGTCCATCTACAAATGTAACCACCAATTTCAGCGTCCGGTATTTACAGTCGATTTGGAAGCAGACATGTTTCGAACTTCCCGCTGACAGCGCTGTTCTTGGAGAAGGGAGACAATGAACGGGAACGGAGCCAGCGAGTCCCGCGTGACCTTGACTTGTTGCAGGTCGGTGGTGAAGCTATTCTAGGGATTTCATAAACAATACGCTCCCACTTTGCTCGTAATACATGAGCGCACAACAATGCAGGTTTCACTCTCAGCGCTGTAATGGATAAAACACAAGTGTGAGAGCAAAACCACCGCTGCGCGCCGACGACCAGCGCAGTGTGATGCAACAGCCTGCGAACACACTTCAGCAAATGTCACAAAGAAATTAACACACCACATTATCTTTCTGTTCTTCTGACGCTGTGGTCTAGTGATCCCAAAATGGGAAAAAAATTAAATGTGAACAGTTAAGTATTCATTCATAAGGATGAAACTACAGGACAGAAGGAAGCTGTAATAACCTTAAAATATTTAGCCTCCAGTTTTTAGCTTAATCTGGCAATTGCAACGCTACAGTCTACCTTTTATGAAAGTTCACACCCATGGCCATATTCAAACTATAAAGATTTCGGTCTCTGGTTAAATATCACCATCACTTTAAAATCCCATGTAGAACACATATCACAAAAATTGAAGACATACATTGGAGTTTTGCTGCTCACCACAGTGGATCATCTGCATGTCTAGCATCCTCCCCTGCCACACCCACCCTCACCATGTCCTCCTTCATTACATCCGTGAATCTTTTCTGTGTTTTTCCTCTTTTCCAACCAGCTGGAAACCTGGTTGGAAATGGTCGGTTTAATTCTAGACTGAACTGGTGGAAACACTCTGATCAGCTGCTAAATCAACTGACCTCTTCTTTGAATGGATGCCAACATCACTTTCTTGTATTCACCTGAAACCTTGCTGCGTTGAAGATTAAGTTGACTGCAGGTTTAAAAGTGTCACCACTGCACAATTAGAAAAAAGTGGCTGCAATTAGCTTTTTAACAAGCTAATTGCTTGTTAAAAAGTTTAGCCACCATGCACAATGCAGCGCCTGCTCCATACATCCCCCTTCAGCTCTGAGGGTGGGAAGGGGGTCATACAATTAGGCCACCACAGCCCAAGGGGGAAATGGCAACAGTCACATAGGGGGAAATGTGACACAGATTAACCCTTTCAGTAGAACTCCACCCCTATTTCAGGAGCTGGCCTACAAGTTCTTCCTGTGCATCATAAAGGGGAAATGGACAGCCTCGGATTGAGTGTTTATTATTACATAGGAGGCAAGAGGATATGTGTGACGTCACAAGAGTATTGTACAACCGTCTGGGAAGGAGGGACAGGCCAAAAAAAGGTCAGGATACGTGAGGTCTGGGATGGCGGCGTAGGTTTATACTAACTCAGGGTGGTCCGAGATGACTGCAACACACAAAAATCTCAATGAAGATATTTGGGATGCAGGAGACTAAAGAAAGTCAACACACACACACGCACACACACACACTGAGAGGCCTGAGTTGTGAGAAACGTCCTGGACAATGTTCCATTGAAGGGAGGAAGACAATAAAGCCTACAGATGTGCTGCTTCTCTCAGCCTTTTTCTAGGCAGCATACCAGGCTGTCGGAGTAAAATACCAGCACAGAATAGCTCACAGAAAGCCAAACCTACAGTGCAACACCCTGACATTTTGGTGAAATAGCTGAAATCCCCCTAGTGAAAATCCCTACACAGGCGTGATGTGTCCGGCTGTGACAGGGCTGAGCTGGGAGTCTTCCCAGCATTTTTGTGGGTTAAACATGCAGCTTGGCTTCCACTAGAAAGACATACCAGACGTGTGAAGCATTCAGCTCCTTCCTGTCTAGAAGCTTGAGAGATGGTGCTTACAGAAACAGCAGCTTCGACACGGCTTATGCTCACATCCTTTTCAGGCTGCACAGACTTTAACTGGGCTGTCTGATGTCTTAGTTTTAATCCAGAAATCCACAAAAAAAAGAATTAGCTTATTGACAGACAGTCAAAGATAACAGGAGAGCTGTCACTTCCTGCGAGGTTTCCCCCAGGTGTTTCCTATGCACCGTGTCAGCAACATGCCCCTTACGTCACTCTGGACCCTCTTAACCTAACCCTGCCCATGAACCTGAAAGTTGAGGTGACCGTCAGCGGTGATTTAACCAGACCATGACACTGCCAGCAAGGAAGCATAGACAAAGGCAGGCAGGGTACAGGGTTTGTTCTGCTATTCAGATGTGAAAAAGTCACACAGACCCGCAATCCAACAGCAATTCAGCGAAGTGCAGCGTGGTGGGACAGTTGTCTGCGCTCAGTTAACAATGCAGAAACAAGGCACTGAATACAGCCCCCCGGAGAATCGCAGCATTGCCAGCTCTGCCAGACTCAGAGCGACGAAAGAAAAGAGCAGAATTACACAGTTTTGTGAGAAAACGAGGAGAGAAAAAAATGAAGCCGAGTCACGGCTCATTGGCCTCTTCGGCAAACTCAACTCTCAGAGGTGAGCCGCAAACAAGCATGGAAAACAGTGAGAAAACAATGAAAAATGAGTAAAGTGGAATGCAAAATACTGACTGCGCTGTTGGTTTAGCAAAGGTCAGTGAAATAATGTGACAGTTGGTGGTTTAGTGACTGGAGATTAGGTGGGTAATACAACAAATTCTGCAACAGAGTCGGGTTAGTAGGTCGTCTGACGCCAGTAAATGTGACAGGAGTCAGAGAAAAAGCACAACTTTTAAACATTTCTACACTTTTCTTCATTATCAAAGCTAAACCAGTGATAGCGGTCAGTACATTAATGCCGATGGCAGGAAAACAGAGACCATGATTAGAGATGAGCTGAAAAGAAAGGATTGAGTATTAAAGTCAATTTTTAAGCTGTGCATCTGCAAGCTGCTTTGCAACCCACCACTGCCCCAGCTCCTATTTCATGATATATGTGATTTAGGCTACGTCTACACTAATCTGGTCGTCTAAAAACGCTCCGCATCCACACTATCATTTTCAATCGTTTCCGAACAGTTGTTCATCCACACTGAAACGACTGAAAACGCTTGCGTTGCTGTATTGCACATGCGTGAAACGTAAGACGATTCGGCCTGTCTCATTTCTGTCTGCCGTTTATTTACTTTCCAGCTCTTTGAAACTTTGTTTTTTAAATGGACTAACAATGAGGTGGAGTGTTGCTGCAAGTAACACAAAAGTAAAAAGTTGCAAAAGCGAGTGAGAATTAAAGAATTTGAAGAAAAGCTATCTGGCGCATGTACAAACTGATATTAATCTTTAACAATAATTGCAGGTTAGTCAACCAGAAAATGAACCAACTGATCTACACAAAGCCAAAAAAAATTACAAATCCTCACTTTAAGGATTTGAGAGTGTGTTTCTTCAGTCACAGCAGTTTTGTTGGAGTGCAAAAAGGAAAACTCCGTCTTCTCCTTTTGCTCCTCGGTGGACTTTTAAGTTTTATTACTGCTGGAAGATATTTAAGAGATTTACGTTGTGAATCAGAGCTAGGTGTCATAACCGAAGACTCAGCAACATCCTCACACACATCGTCTCCCCAGCGTTTTGCCCTTTATGCTGAACCTGCTTTCAATATTTCAGCAAACTGACGTACTTCCTGAACCGTCCCCAGACCCTGTTCTGGTCCAGGCGTGACCAGAAGTCTACCCCCGCACACATGGGAAGGCAAGGGAGGACGGAAAGGGAAGAAAAGGGGAGAGTATGAGGCAGGGAGTGAGAGGGATGGAGCAAATCAAAAACAGATGCTTGTACACGTGTGATTCAGCATTGCAAATCTGAGCCGAGTCGAAGCCCAGCGAATTCCTCCTGCGTCTACTTTTCACACTGTCGGGGTAACAGCTTCGTATTTTCGTTGGATGTGCAGTCACTTTTCATTCCTTGGGTAGCGACAAACAGCCACAGCTGCACTGTGAAATTCCCACTACAGTCGATAACATTATCCTATGTAGCTGTGAGCTGATGTTCACACACCTGGAAGCCACCCAGCCAGGGAGGCTTTCCATGCAGCCCGGTCATCAGGGGAGCCATTATAGAGACATGACATTAAACAGAGAAAGCTCTCCAGTCACATCTTTCTATCTGTCCTATTAAACCTCAGTTAAAATCTCTGTGAAGCTTATTTTATGTGTAAAGAATTCAGTGATAAAAAATCCCTAATATGGGTTATCATGTCTGCTTTCTGTGAGTCTGCTGACAAATGACGCAGAGCCATAAGCTCACAGCCAAACCCAGAGGACAGCTCCTCACATGCTGCTGCTTTCCACTGGAGGGCAAGTTTAAAAAAAAAAAAATAGCATATCAAAAACACAGCTGACGCACGACAGGCCACAAGATCGAAGCAGGTCAACCGCCACACGCTGAGGACATTAGGTATTTCTGATTGTCTGTCATTAAGAGATCAATTTTGGATGGCAAAGCAGATTTTTATCATCCAAACCTTTTGTCATTTTTCTGTATTGCCCAATCATGAGCGAAGGCATTAAAAAAAAAAGAATACCAAGAAAAAAATCCATGATGTAAAATATTTTTATGCTTTTTACACCCCGTTTCAGTAAAACTGACACAGCATTTCAAAAAAAGATCAATCATGGTCAAACATGGTGGTGGCAGTGTAATGTCTGGGGTTGCTTTGCTGCGTGAGGATCTGAACAACTCGTCATAATTGATGGAACCAGAAAATCCTGAAGGAGAATGACGGGACATCCATTCGTCCAAGTTCACCTCTGAATGGCTCAATACAAAATCAAGGTTTTTAAGTGGCCCAATCACTGCAAAGTTCAGAAGGAAATTAGATTCAAATGTTTTGCCGGACCTTAAACAAGTTGTTTCTGCTTAAAAACCCTCAAATGTCGCAAGACTAAACAACTCTGCAAAGAACACTGGGCCAAAATTTCTCAACAGTGTTGTGAAAAACTCTTTGCCAGTTATCTCAAACACTTGATTACAGTTCTTGCTGCCAAGGGTGACACAACCAGTAATTAGGATTGGGGGGCAATTAGTTTTTAAACACAGGGCCAGGTAGGTTTGGATAGCTACCTGGTTTTTAAATGATGGAATCATCATTTAAAAACTCGGGAAAACCGCTGTAAATTGTTCAATAAGTGTAAAAAAGTGCAAACAGAACCATCACATTCAAAAGTGCTTTATCTGATTTAAACGAATCACTGGAAAGCAAAACAACCTTATTGCAGACTTTGTGTATTCAAATCAAAGTGGCTGTTTAGCATTCATTAAACTAATTTTCCAGCTGCTAAGTGAACTCCAGAAACATTTCTCCTTTTGCTACTTTTCTCCTCCACAAAGCCCCAGAAACTGTTTTTTCTTTTTAAATCTAATTAAGTCTTTCCATTTAGAATTGCTTAATCCATGAACCCCAGCAAAGTTGATCTAAAAATGTGAGCTGTTGTCCACATTTTAAACAAACTGAATCATCCTTTCTCAAGATTTTTACTTTTCAGTCTGTCCAGTTATTTTTTAAATATATTGTTGGGGCAGAAAAACTGGAAGAAAGACCAGTGGGATTATATACAGCAAATCAGAGTGGATTCATACCCATGCCTCTACATTTCTCTTTTGGTATATAGGTCGCCTTCTCAACCTGGTAAGCTAAACCAGCACCCAGCTAGTTGGTTTTAAATACATTTGATTTCTGAGCACATCTTAGAAAACAGCTTAAACTGGCTGCTTAGCTTAAAGTTAGGTAACAGTTAACCAGATCCAGTTATTACAAAAGGTCCACAAAGTTTAGCATTTCAGCATTTAATTAGGACATTTAATTTGCTTAATTTGTCCAGATGCTGCCATGTAGGAACTTCATTTAGCTGTCGCGTAACTGCTATTTCTTGAACTGAGCAGATGTCGAACTTTGAATAACCCAAAATAAGACAACCCACTAACTGGCGATAGTTGTGTTAAGCTGTGAGCTTCCAAATTGAAATTAAATGGATTTGGTTTGTTTCTTCTGACAAAAGCGGCATGTTTTTATGCTAACTGGCTGCTAGGCACACTTTCGTACTTTGAGCTTAAACAGACACCCAAAAGTGATGCTAATCCTCTCATCTTACTCCTGGACGGAAAGCAAACGAGACCATTAATTCCTTTAATGTGAAGTGAAAGCAATAAAAAAAGAGAGAAAGAGACAGATGAGAAAAGAGAGGAAGAAAAAGCCACGCCGCTGTCCTCACAAATTACGCCGGCCTGTGCTGCAGTACATCCGACAGCTGGAATTCACAGTGTGATTAATCCAACAGGAACGTTATCCAGATTATTTATATTAACTCAAAGTTATAGTCCATTTCAAACAGCGCTGAGTCACACTGAAGCCCAGGAAGAGCTGAAGGTGAGTAGATGAAACTAGTGCATATTTCTCTATTGCTAGTGACACAGGTTACATAAGTTTTCACTGTTTCCCTTAATTTTTTTGGATGTTTCCCGTCATGTTTTTTCTCTTTGCCAACAGTTGAACAAACACATGATGCGGACTGTCTCTGGGCAAATTGGATCCCTTCTCCTGCATATCAGGGGAAAAGTTGATTTTCTCTTGAAAATTGTACGAGACATCTGATATCTGCAGACATAAAGAATTAGCATCAGATGTTCCATAATCCAATCTGTTGGGAAAAACAAATGCCAAGTTGTGAGAGGTTCTGTTGACCCACACTGTGAAGTAAGACCAAAGGCTGGGATTATCAGCATAAAAAGCTGCTCAGTGTCTGTGTGATCCTGTGCTTACTGGCCCAGCTCTTGTTTTCCATCTCTCCTGGCTCGCATTAGTCATTGCTTTTGCCGCGGGTTGCGCAAGGAATACTAATCTCAATTTACTACAACTCATCCATCATTTAGTTGCCACAGTGCTGATTCAACGTCTGCGGCGCAGCACGGTCAACCTGCGGAAACACCGGGCGGCTGATCTGAAAGCGAATCGAGAGGAACTGAGCAGCTGTGAGGTCGGGCTATTAGATTTCATTGCACTTGATAAACTGTCCGTGCTCTTGGTCTCTCCTGGCCGTGCAAGCGGCTCTGGGCCTTTGTAATCTCTCGGGACAGATCAGCACAGCACTCGGTATGCGGCGCCCTGCTTTTCACGGCTCTTTGTGTGCACAGTGTGTGAAACGTCTTGCTTTTCATTAAAATGAAATGAGGGGGACAGACGAGCGGCCTCCTTCGACACAAAAGGCACAAAAGGGGTGACATCATCTCTGCATCACAAATAGGTTTTACCAGGGATTCAATTCCATTTACACAAATCATCAATTAACTTTCAGGATTTAGACGCAGAAATAGTCTAACTTAGGTATGCAAGAGGGGTTGGCAACCTTTACTATCAAAGGAGAATTTGGGCCACATTGTAGCCAAAAAACAAGAATCAAAAACGAGAATCAAACGCATATTTATCCTTTTTAATATATACTATTGAGGTCTGTACCATCAGGTGGCTTTGACGTGCAATTCAGTTGGTGAAATATTCACTTTCTCCTTTGACTCAATGTGTGACGAGCAAGAGGCAGGTCTGACTGCGAAACCACACCCTCAGTGTCACCAGCTAATAGGCAGGTGATTGACAAATTACCCTCCTCTCTTTCTTTCCTTACTAAATATAAAGTCTTGAGCAGTCAGTCAAGTTCAAAAGAGACCCATTCAGCTGCTGTGTGACCTTTTCTTTTTCACAGGTCGTCATTAGCTGCCTGACAGCGACACATCCAATCACAGAGTAACAGAGCATCCCTCCGGCTTATCCACCACGGCACCAACACTGCGTCAAGTTCAAGGACTGTGTGCTCGTATTTGGCTTATCTCCACCTCTCACAGTAACACTGCTATCCAACTCCCAGTGTGAGAAGGCATCATCAGTTTTAATTTGCCCATCTTTATATTCATCGAATGGTCTGAACTGGTGAAAGAGATCTAACATAAAGAGACCTCCATCGGAACTTTAAATTTAAAACCAAAGCTTTTAATACCACAAGGAAAACAAAATTAAGCTCCCTCTGTAATAATAAAACAACTTTGAGCTTTTCTTCAATAAAGCAAAAAAGGTGATCTCAGGTCAAGCACTGCAAAAGCAGTCCGTCTCCTGAGCTCTGTCTTACAGATGTGTTTATCTGCTGCTTTTGTGTTTGCAGAGACATATTTCTCCTTTAATAATCCACCTTCCTGCGGCTGCTCTCCTGATGCTTTGGAGCATGCAAGAGCTCTTCATCTGGTCTCATTTTAAAAAGATAAAAGCCTCTCCAGCTAATAGCGCTGCACATTCTCAACAGGAGGGCAGCAACGATGCAATTATAAAGCCATATTTCCCTGTGTATCATCAGATCTGTTTTTGATGACACCATTTGGATATTAAGCCTGCAGGTGTGTCACCTCGATGTTGAGTTTTTGAGCGGGCAAAATGTGGGGCAATCCCTGATTAAGACACGCATCCAACCTACTGCTCTGTGCTGACTTAATCCACTGTCATTTTCATTACCTGCAACACGCAGAGCTGCTGCCCTTAACAAGACGGTGAAAAAAGCTGAAAGCAAACATCACTGAGCTTTCTCGACATGTGAATCAAGCGCATAGACTTAAAATTAGAACAGCAGAACCAACTTACATTAATGCTGGGGAAGCTGGCAGAAAAGGATCTAATGTACGACTCTCACAGGGAAGTCATTAAACTGAACTTCATGTTTCCACATGAGCATAAATATACAATAAGATACACAAGAGACGATGTAAATTAATAATAAACTAAGGTTGTGTTAGGAAATGGAACTGACGGGGAGCAGGTGGTTATCAGTGAAGTTTTTTTGTTTTTTTTTCTTTTACAATTATGGCGCGTTCCCCACCCTCGATTGGCCGGGAGTCACCATTCTGGGAGGAGCACTCTTGGCTGAGCACAAAGGCCACTGACACAGATTCAAGATGGAAGCGGGTCAGTCGGAAATAGAGCAGAAGCAACAAGACCATGCCGGAGAAATCCCTTCCAGCAGCTGGAGAAGTAGAAACACAAGCTTGCAAAACACAAAGATGATCCGTCACAGTCGTGAACCGAGACGCCTGGATTCATCGTGACACAGAGCATTTAAGATGATTCTGATACCATTAAGAATTTAAAAAACCTTGCAATTATAAAGATTTATTAATTCATGACAGAGCAGCAAGAGCAGACCCAGATATTTTAAAATCAGGGTGTTGAAAGGGTCTTTTACACACGAATCAGTATGCACCAGGAATATCAATCAAACACCAGCTGAAGAAGCAGAGCTGGTGATACATTAAAGGCCATTGGTGAAAATTACTTTCATTTAACTTGCTGACTTATTTCTCAATTAGCCATCTGTTCTCTAAAATGACAAAGGAACTGTGATCATTTACTGTATAAATAAGCTGTTATAATTGAGCACAACTCAACACGACATCTTCAAACGCATCAAATCTGGGACATAAAGCAAAGGCTTATGACAGCTGACTAAAACCTAATGAGCAAAGCTCTACATGGGCTAACACCAACCTAACATGCATGTCTTCAGACTGTGTGAGGAAGAGAAACTAGACAGGCATGTGGAGAACAAGCAAACTCCAGCTCCAGCTCCCTTTTTAAAATAAATTGCATAAAAGCAGTGAAGCTTTAGTGCACTGGATGTAAATTTGCATGCAGTTACTACACTGTGGAGTCTTCATTATCCTTAGAATCAAATCCAAATCACTGAGAACTTGTTGCTCAGACTATAAAAGGATCTGCTAAACAATGTTTTATTATTTACTAAACTCTCTACTAAACCGAGGCAGTTAATTCTAAAAGACTGTGACATCCTCTCTCCCCTTATCCCGTCATCTGACTGTGTCACACATTCATCTGTTCACTCGTTTTCTCACAGACGCTATGAGACTCAGAAGCAGGGAGCGCCACAGGTCACTGGCCTTGGATTCCCCGCCTGCCGGGGCTCTCTGCTCTGCTGTGACTCAAAGCAAGCCCCTCATCACGACAGCAGCCTTGTCTCAGCTCGCCGCCCCCAGCTGTTGACATGGGAGGGGAAGAAGGATCATCTGGACTCTTTGCCCTGGGCCATTTTGACGCAGAGAAAAGAGTCTGTTTCTCAGCGGAAGCAAGAATCTTGCTGGACAATGGTCATATTTTTCTGAAGGACTGGAAGCTCACTGGAACGGACGCGCCAAAAAACCCGCCAAATCGCAAAACAGCCATTAATGAAACATCCTTTTAGCTTTCGGTAAACTTCTTAAGACTAAAGGATGTGTTAACTATAAGAGTCCTAATGTTAATTTTTCCTAAAAGTTCAACTAATGTCTGACATTTAGAAAGTCTAGTTAAATAATCACCAAAATATTTGCGATTATAATTTCTGCCATCGTCACGCAGTCGTAATGTGTGAGAAATACTGGGATCAAATTTCTTTTGTGAAAAGAATAAAGGAACACTCATGTGTTTGACTCTCAGCTCTCTCAGTCTGTGACGTCAGACTAACACATCAGTGAGGAGAAAACAGCTCAAACGTTGCTCATTGCCAGTAACATGCCAGAGTAAACACAAACAGAGGGCCTCGTGCTGCAGTGCAATCCTCACAGACCGGTCCAGATGTGTAGAGCATCGCTGGCTGCAGTCTCACATCTGTCCTGAGAGTGAAGGCAACATTTGTCAAAGAGATTTTAATTCTTCATATTATTTGATGAAATCAAAACTATGTGATATTTGTGTCTGATAGGACTTTCAGATGTGTCATGTTGGGTGATTATAAACACATAAATGTGTGATTAGGAACATTCACAGCTTTACGCCTTCACCAGTGTAGGTGCCAGGTATAAACAAACAACAGCATCTGAAAACTGTGTGTGAGATAACAGCTGTACAGGCTGTAATGGTCTCCATCTTTTCATCTGTCACTTTGCCTCATGCAGTCCAGAAATAAAGAGGGAGGCTATCATCAGGGTTGAGCAGTTTGGAGACAAAGTTAGAAATGCAAGGTTGAGATGGTTTGGACATGTGCAGAGGAAATATAGTGGACAAAGGATGTTGGATATGGAGCTGCCAGGCAGAGGGAAAGGAGGAAAACTTGGATGATGTGAAGGAGGGCATGCAGAGGGTCGTTGTGACAGAGGAAGATGTTAGTGAGAGTGAGTTGGAGACAGATGATTCTCACTGATTCACCCTTTAAGAGAGATGCTGAAAGAAAAAGAAAGCTGCACCAAGTTTGCACGATATGTTTGTCTTATTCTAAACTGGCAATTTTTGTGATTTGTGATTTCCACATCACGTTGGCATTTAAACCTGTTTAAATAACAGATTTAAACACAAAAATTGAAGTTTGATCCATCATTCGTCCAATCAATCCACTGCCTTAAATGTCCAAACCATTTCACCCTCGCTTCTCTAAAATGTACAAAAGCAACCTGTTTTGGTCTTTGAAACTAATTACCCACCTCATAGCATCTTCAACAAAGAAAGAAAGAACAAACTGGTCTCCTCATGTCGGTAGTCCACAAACCAGAACATTCTGTGACAGTGGTTACGTACATCTTTTGTATACAGTCTATGTATGCATTTCAGGTTAGGCTACTTTTCTTGCAAGTGTGAAAACAGCACATTAAAGTGGAAGAAGAAGAACCTGACTGTCTGCAGTTTTTGCTCCACTAGCTAATCCATTAATAAGTCATCCAACCTTGAGCTGGGAAACCGAGAAGGCAGCCAAGTGTCAGAGATAATACTTCAAAACTTATTTCCTGCATGATTTTACACGTGTGGGAGGCAGGAATGAATCACGCAAGTCCCAAATGTAAAAAAGACCCGATTTCCCTGCTGCTTCCTCCCAGTCATCCACCTCCAGGGTTGTTACATAACACAGCATACTGTAGCTCCGCTTTTAGCTCCACAAAAGAGCCGTTTGAATGGTGTCTGAAAACACTGTTACAGGCTTCAGCGCCTGCGAGAACATACGTTTACTTTACTTCTTTCAGCATCTCTTCTAGTCATTTAAACATCCTGGGCAGCAGATAAAAGACTCTCCACGCACTGTAAACTGGAGGACGGCTCACTTATGAGAACATCTCTCTGCAGCAGGAAAGGAAAATCTGAAAACATGTGCAGCATAAAAAGGGGAGGAGGTACATTTTCACTCCATATCGGCAGATAGGAGATAACTTTATCCACCCATTCATGACCCAGTGAGGCTTCTCCGAGCTCTGAATAATGAGGACGGTGGCTGTTTAACATGCAGCTTGTCTCGCTGTGGCCTCGCCGCACTGCTTTGCATATGAAACGAGGAGGGAGAAGGTCGTGATGTGCCTTCCTCCGGCTCCAGATGGGAGTCATTAAGGTGCTGCTGCCAAGTCGGGAAGTCTTTGATTTGGAAGCAGAGATTTTATCTCAGGGAGCAAACAGTAAAGTTCAGTGAAGTATATTCACTGTAGTAGACTTTTAAGGTACTTTAAATGAGAATTTCCATTTCAGAAGGAAGTGCTGCACATTTATCAGAGAGATTTTGCAATAAGCTTTTAAATCACAGCATACTCTATGGCAAAGAATCCCCGTTATTACAGCTGAGGCCCATAACAATAAAATGTATTTATTTATTTAAGCAGATTAGATAGGATTACACAAAAGTTGAAGAAGTTAGTCTGTGCAACTATTTGGTTTTTAACTACCCATCCTCTTTTTGCACCTTTTTCTATAGTCTGACTTCACATTTTTGAAAATCTAGCACAAAAGAAAATCAGATCACATCATGTTCCTGCATCATGTCCCACATAGCCTTGTTACATACGAGCAACAGAAATTCAACAAGTTGCATTCATTAAAAAATCTGCAAGAGACAAACTAACTCTGCAGGATTAAAATATACCCAGTACCTAACTTTTGACTGCATTTGCCTGATTTCAACTTGCACTGTTTTTACTTTGATGCACTGGTACTTCATCTCTGAGTATGTCTAAGTATCTTTCAGCACTGCACTGGAGGGGGAAATGACCCTGATTCCCCTCCCCATCTGACCGGCTCTTGACTCTGTTGGAAGCACAGGACCAGGTTTGCTCTTGACTCTGTTGGAAACACAGGACCAGGTTTAGATGTGGGTGTAGAAAATTCCTTACTTATTTATGTAACCTTTGGAGGACCCCTGTCAGGGGCTTTGGCATAGTCTGTGTGGAAACCTTCAGTTTCCTCTGATCCAGGGATCCCCTACACAATCAGACAGTCTATTCGATCATTTACCTGATTGCTGTAGTGAACGTTTGCTGCTTTTCCTTCTCTTATAAGAAAATTAAACTATTTCAGACCAGTAATCAGCTAATCGGAACATAAATGGGAAGGAGCTCATTCATTATGGAAATCAGTACAGATGATGCCAGGCTCTTGATTAATTCTCGAAAGCTTCGCAGTATTTCCCCTAAAAACATTTAATTGCTTCAGGGGCGGGATAATGATATCTTAGATGTCAAATGGATGCTAATGAATTGAAAACTGGCGCTGTGAGCTCAGATATCAGGAGCTTCAGAGTCAGCCCATGTGACAACTCATGTGGCTGCGTTGCTCATCGTTATCATCGTGCTTACTGTAAGAAACGATGCTGGAAAAAAATGCGCACAGTCTGAATGACGCTCCAAACTGGGATTGTAATCTAGCATGTACCAAATAAAAGTGCTGATCACTGTGACAAACCAGCGTGGCGCATTTTAATCTGAGAAAACACATGTTAAGATTTAGGGGGGGAAACACCAGCAAATATGGATAGAATTAATGCGTTCAACAGTTCAAGGAGACATTTAGGATACTGAGTTCTCTGCTCTCACCTAAACCGGGGGGAATCTTTAATGCAGTCCTCAAAATCCACCGTCATCTTGGACTGGATTGGAGTTTTCCACGAGGTTAAAACACGGATTTCATCTCCTGGGAGGATTAAAGTAGAGATGCAAGTTAGTCCACAGCGATCCTGTCTGCGTCTCCTGCTCCTGCAGCAGACCGTAGCTCGCTGACTCGCTCAGTCCTGCTCTGCTGATCCTGAGCCGCTTCACTCAGTACTAAACCCGTTGATGCCTTCAGTGGCTCCTCACAAACTCGGATTTTAGAGCTTCAAGGTGCTGAAAAACACAGTCACGCGGTTTTCATATAGAACGAGTGCTTTAATTTAAACTTGGGGTACTACTTAAATATAAAATATTATTATTATTATTATTATTATTATTATTATTATTATTATTATTATTATTATTATTATTATTATTATTATTATTATTATCAAATATAATAATAATAAGAATAATTAGTAAAATTAGTAGTTGTAGAAGCGGAGGGAATGTTTCAACCAACATTGAAAGGAGGAAGGGCAATGATTTGTTCTTATCTCCTAATTTTGATTTGCTTACATACAACTGGCAACAAAAAAATGAACAAAAAAATATCTTTTCTTCAGTTTCAGTTGTTTTCAGTGGCAGAAATAGGCTTCCATAAATTGCTAATTGTGGAAATTATAAGTCATCATTCTCATGCAAGTCATATCTGGTAACCACTATGCATATTTATTGAATTATATTTATATTATTATCTTAAATTCAGAAAGTCACATGAATCCAAACAGATAAATGTAGCAGATTCAAAAGTGAAATATTTGCTGATAGAAGAAATTTAAAAAATTAAAATAAAGAAATTCAAATGTAATCACATGGTGCAGCACTAGAGGAAATGCACAGTACTTTCCACCACTGTGAATAGTTGCAGCTTTTAATTATTTTTCAGATTTTCTGTAATCTAAAAATAAAATTCTATGTAAATGAGAACTTATAGCTACAGAGGTGAGACTGACTCAGCATCACCGATCTACAGCATCATATTCATGTAACAATGAATTCTTTTACTTGGTCTTCTCACTTTAGGTAACATAAAGTCCTGTAGTGCAAAATTCTTTATTAGGTTTTAGTAGCAATATTTGCTGCTAAGCTCAGTTTTCACAAAAATTCAGTATCAGTTCAATTGCAAACTGTTGATGCAGTAAAATATCTACACAGAACTGTTTTCCATGAAAGAAGAAGCCTCAAGGCTATTAGGTCTGAACACCATGCAATAGCTCTGAAGTTCATCATATCACAGTCAGAGGTTTATAGTAGATAGTAACAACACTGTTAATTTAAGGAAGTAGCATTACCAAAATGTAGGTACAAATTTTTATGTAACGCAAAATAATGGTTTCATGACTGAAAAAAATAACCACCAGAGTTTTGTAGAGAATAACAGATTGTCTAAGGAGATGTACCCAATTTCCAAGTATATGTTTTTCTTTTCTTTCTTTCTTTCTTTCTTTCTTTCTTTCTTTCTTTCTTTCTTTCTTTCTTTCTTTCAATATCAAAATGTAAATGTTACAGTAAATTTGAAGTTTTGACAGCTGTACAATATTGTTTCAACAGCAATTCGTAACAGCTTTACTATGTTCGGTGTAACTTGAAAGCAACATCGCTGACGTCACATTCCAACTTGAATTGAATGAACTAGACAACAATACACCGGCCAAAAAGATTGCAACATTTTCATTATATTTATATTAAAATTTAACAAAAAAGGAAAAACGGAAAAAAAAGAAACATTGAAATATGTAGGTAACTGTAGTACCTAATAACAATGATAATGTTCATCTTAATCCAGTTCTTAAATTTCCACAAAATCCCAAATGTTGGGATACTTTTAAACACTATCTAACAAAACTAGCTTAAATAAAGCAAAATAGAACATGAGAAAACAAAATAGCTTAAAAAAATTAAAACAATTACAAAAAAGAAAGGAGTTAATTTTTTAAAAACAATCTTTAATTAAATAATTACAAATATAAAGTAAAATGTATTCAAACAGGAGTTCAGTAATTCAAATCTAAAGAAAATATGATAAAGATAAACATAAGTTAAAAATACATAATAATAATAATAATAATAATAATGATGATGATGATAATAATGATGGTAATAAAGAGCTCAGTAAGTAAAAAATATAAATAACATAAACTAAAAATAAAAAACATACATAGTGAAGTAAAATAGATCATTAAATAATAAAGGAAAATAAAACAGAACATATCTGCGTTACTAACTGTAGTGCAGAAAAAGTGCACAGCAAATGTTAGATGACATTACAGTGGATATTACAGTGCAATGGAATGTAAAGTCTTGTGGCCAGTGCAATAAATAAAAATAAAAGAAGATTTTTTAAAAACTGATAGTCCTGTGTTATATGTATATTCATCAGAGAATTGGGATGAAAGTATTTTTATATTCTCTGGTGAGCAGATGGTGAATAAGCAAACGCCCACAGTAGGTTTGGTTATAATTTCTCTTAACTTCCACACTTTTGATGAATTATGGTTTGTTTTCATATCAACTAATCATATTTTGTCAAAGCTGCAAAATCTATATCATGTAAATTCAAAAGAGCACTTTACAATGGCCTTTAATCCTGTATCCCACAACTTCGTTTTTCCCATGCAGCTCTTAAATGACTCTCTGTTAAGTACTTCCACTTCCTAAGCAAGCCTATTATAAATGCACAGGAAATGGGAAAGCTTGGAGAAAGAGCGCCTGTTTGGGATTTCTCTGCAGGTTTTCACTAAGCACCATTGTTCCTCCTATCCTGGCTTTAAAAAGGCTGCCGCTCAGGCCATGAATGGAGATGATCTCACTCTTGGGAAGAAATGGCATCATCTTTTAGCAGGAATGACAGAGACATCAGGTCTTCAAGCACTTTGGTTCAGAATGAAATACTACTGTATGCATTGCCATGAACTTCAGAACAGACATTTATATTCTCCATATAAATAATCCTACTGCTTTTGGCAGTCCACTGCCTATTCATGTGTTATAATCATGACATTACCATTTTTATTGATTGAGTAAATCACATGCATGAAGCCCCCACCCCCCACCCCCAAACAAAGAATATATATATATATATATATATACATATATATATGATGGTCCTTGACTTTCCAGCTAGAAGCATGTGTTTCCATTTATCTTGTGGAAAATCTGCTCTATAAAAACTATGTAAAGATGTAACAATAGTCACATTCCCCACACTGACTGGTGACTCTTTGACTTTTTGTTTAGTAAGACAAGTAATTAATTGAATGAACTTTTACCTCAAATTTTTCTCATCATTGGACTGGTACCACAGTTTTAAAGATATTCGTGGTCATCTCAACAGGTGATCCAGGTGATATATATAAAAATATGTATTTTTTTTGCCCCCCCCCCCTTTTTTTTCTTTGCCCTTCATCACTATTCCTCTTCCCCGCTGTCTTTGTTTCCCTCCCTCCCCCCGTCATGTCTGTCCCGTCTGTAACAACTGAAAATAAAATAAAATAAATAAATTTAAAAAATAGATTAAAAAAAACTAGTTTGTCCAATATTTTAAAAAATAGATATCTAAAAGGACATTTAGCTGCACGTCACATAGCAGGAACATGCATTTAGCCATGTAGACATAGTCAAGATGACCTGCTGAGGTCTGAACTGAGCATCAGAATGGGGAAGAAAGGTGATTTGAGTGCCTTTGAACATGGCATTGTTGTTGTTTCTTTTGCCTTGTAAATTTTGAATTTTTACTTTTTATGTAAAGCTTACTTCGTCCATCATGCTTATGAATATGATTATTGATTTTATCTTCTACTTCAGCTTGAGTAAAGAAGATTTCATGGTTCACGAAAGTCCTCATCAACTTTGTCTCAGTTTTCTCAGTCTTTGCCTTACCCCCGAGCTCCTTTTACTAATCTGAGATCAAAGCACTCCCCTCCTTCTGAAGCTGTTGAGTCAGCAGTTGGCTGATCCCAAAATGCAGACTGCTGGAGAAACTTAACAGCAAACTTGGTAGCACACATATTTTCTAGACTGTTCTGGGTTTTATTATAACATCACACGATCTTGGTAGGTGATGCATATGAGCACAGGCTTTCCTTTGAAAAAGTGTGATGAAGTAATAAGTACAAATTTAGGAAAATATGCTTATTAAAGTTCTGTACTAGCTGGATGAGAGGATATCCCTATTAAATGTTATTAAATATTAAGTAATAGCAGCAGGTGCTTAGCCTCAGCTCAGTTTCCTTAAGGTCAAACACAGAAAACAAACTGAGCACGTATGAGGGATTTTGTATGGGAATCAAAAATGCACCTAGATGGTAGCAGTTGGTTGGTTTCTCTCTTAGTGCCACCATGAAGTTCAGATTTTGTTAAGGTTCATCACTGAAATTAATTAAAATGTTCACGCTGCACCATTATTAGATTCAATTTTAAATTTGTTGTGTATTTTACAATAGCTTATACAATAAATTAAATAATGAACATTATGATGACCATGATAACTCAGACTCTAAGTTTTTATATTTACATTTTTTAAAGCTTTTTCATGTTTAGTACATATACTTTTGTGCAACCAAGTGCAACCACAATTGTGTGTTGCACTCGAGGCTAAGTTATCTTCTTTGGTTTCTTAGTGTTTTAGCTCATTAGCTAGGTAGTATGAGTAAATGTACACCACTAAAGAATGTATTTATTTATTTATTTTGTTGTCCATTGGTGAAATATTTGATTAGGTACCCAAAAGTTTCAACTTACTGAGAAGTAACTCAAAAATTAAAGATACATGACAAGTTAAAATTTTGACATAAACTAGCAGAGATTTTGAGATTTTCAGTACCTTTTTTAAGTAGTAGAAACAAACATCCATACATCTACTACCATCATCAAGACAAACTTATTTAGATTATCTATAGAATACTAACCTACATTGGACATTAATTGTGACTACCTGCTAAATATTAACATGCTAGGACGTTTATGTTAGCAAACCATGTTTTCTAAGATATAACCTTGTATTGAAACAGTGGTTGGGAGACTGTTTTCTATATCTTTACACTAAAGCTCAATACCTATCAGTACTTAATTCTAATTTTAGATATTAAACAACTTAGACATCTTCTTATGGTGCAACCTCAAAATCAAAGGCTAATTTCGCATATGCTAATTAACAAATTTATCCTCACTCACTGAACTTTAGCAATGAGCACAGTGATATTATCTTAAATATTTATATATTGTTTTAGTTAGCATGCTAACTTGGTCAGAAGCTGTCCTGAATTAAAAATGAATTCATATTAAAGGGGAAAAAACGAATAGAAATCAGTAAAAGTGATAATGGCATGGTCTTCAGAACTGACAGTTTGCTAACCAAGCATGCTAACATTAGCTGACTTAGCACACCACTGTTTTTATATAAATATAGTGACTTCAGGTTCCAAAGAAACTCTAACATAGTGACTGTGCAGAAATGTTGCTTATGTCCCTGTTTTATATAGAGTTGAAGAATTTGTCATCATATTTTCTCATCATTATTTCTTTGTGCAATGCACCAGTACCACTGGCATCAAAGTATGCCAAGAGCATGATGCTACTGCCACCATGTCTGACAGCTGGTAAAGTGTCCTTAGGTTTGAAACCTCCAACATTATTCCTCCAAGCATGCTTCTTGTCTGGGCCAGATAGCTCAGTCTTGTTCTCACTGTAAAGCTTTACTACGGAAAGTACTTGGCACAAATTTAGTTGTCCTTAAAGGTGTTGATTTTGGCCTAACTTTTTGGTCAGACCTTGGCAAAGTGGTGACACATCTCGATGTTAGGATCTGCATGTGGCAGGGCGTGGTCTGTGGCGCCACTGTGGGGAGGCTGACACACCTGAGCGGCATCAACAATTACGCCTCACCTGCATTTAAGAAGATTGAACACGGAGTCCTGTTGCTGTTGTTGTTGTTGGTGTGTGACTGACAGCTGAAAAACTGTGGCCAAGTACTGTTGAAACAGCAACCAAACCGATCTGAATAAGCTATAATCTTATGAAACCTTCATAACCCAAAAAACAAGAGCAATAAAACCTCTAAAACCTTTAAAATAGGGCAAAGGCACCAAATTTTGCCCCGCAGTTGTCCAAGCTATTTTCATCAGACGTGACTCTCTTCATGTTTTTTTCTGTCCCACTGAAACTACATGGTTCTAACCATTATTTTCCACAGGTCTTGTTAGCCCCAGATAAAATGAGCAGGGACAACACCAGGATGCCCGCAGCGGTGAGCTTTCAATGGCTGTACCTTTATATTTTAATTAGAGTTATGAAAGTGGTATTGACCTTAATCTAAGATAAGTGCATTTTCCAAAATGTCAAACTCTTCTTTTATGATTTGGATGATGAGATTTATGGGCAGATTACAAGCCATCATATCAGTAGTAGACTCTTCATGTTTCATCTCCCGTTGCCAACTCTGTGTGGCATGTACCAGGAGCAGGGATGAGTCCTGCCTCTGTGCAGGGAGGCAGGGAGCCGTCGGCTCCCATTTTTGCTTCCATCGCAGACTCGCTCTTTGCAGACATAAGCACCACTGCGGCATCTCCAGGAGAGACATGTGGGTCTCTGGGATGCTGACCTACTTTTTCTCCCCTTTTTTGGTCTGCTGGAGAGAGTCTCTCTGCTGAGCACACAGCTTGTAACACTACAGATGAGACATGTACAAATGCCGCATGGATGTTTTGTATTATGCATGCATATCTTCTCAGCGCACTTACTTAAAATTTTAAATTCATTTTAATCTTGCACTAGAAATGCTGTGCTCATACTAATTGCGTACTGGCATGATGTATAATACAGTATTTGTGTGTTACTGTCATCTGGCTTCTTTATCCAGCGTAAAAAGAAAGAGGTTAAAACTGAAATTTTGCAGTTTGATATTTTAGGCAAAATGTCGACATTTTCTTCAAATTAGACATAAAGATTGATAGTATGCTTACATTTGTATGTTGAAAAAAAGCCAGAAAATATGATAAAAAAAAATCAGTGGCTGCCCCTGAAATATTACCCAGAGAGCCAATCAGCAGCTGAATTGTAAAACATGTTATTGTGGTGGTGAGTTCTGCTGTATTTTTGACCTTTCCGTAAGTCATCGTATGTATTGTGAATTATCGTGGCATTTTTTTAGTGTTGTCATCAGATGAGCACAGACATAGATTGTGTTAACGCTCAGGATCGAGCTTTTAATAAAGCTGTGAAACTAAAACCTTGGAGGAAAATACAACCCTCTTAAGTCTCATTTAACGCAATGTCAGCAAAACCTTTTAGGCATGTTTTTATCTGACTTGACAGGTGATTTCATATATACAGTTGTTATGTCCCAGTGAGCACTGAACTTACAGGGAAGGCAGATATGTGACATATGACCTTTGTGAGTTTGAGGTGCTCTTTGCCAGAAGCTGTTTACAGTCACTCTGAGATCACTGCTGAGTTATTTAACAGTCCTGCCAATGCACATTAACCCGGGAACTTGACATCTCATCCCGAGTGCTTCTCTCTGTCACCTCTAGCTGTGAGACACCTCCCTGCATGTGTTCAAATCCATCGCTGTTGTTCAGGTAAAATACCACGGAAGATATTCTGAATTTTCTTTATATTTAGACTGTTCTCTATTAAGTTCACGATGACCTATAAATGTGGATCATTTACAACCCACTCAAGAATTATATTACAAATTTGTGGACACGAACAGGACAAAGCCAAAGATTCGTCTACGACACTCTTCAATGCAGCACATTGGGCAAATATAGATACTAAATATGAATAGATATAAAATACAATGAAGTCCAACAATGTTCAAGATAAACCCTGATTACATTGTGATGTTTCTGTACTTAAAGGCCACTTTAAATTTAGTCTTATTCCTATTCACGGCATGGTCTACAGCTTTTGTTGGGTCATTTTGAGCTTTCTGTTGGGACTGCTTAGTTCATAGTTCTAGTTTCTCTAGACTCTGTTTAGATTTAACTTCATGCTACTTCTGTAAACCAGTTGTAGGGGGATGCAAATTAGTCACTTGATTCGTTGATGTTTCTTAACATACTCCAGAGAACATTAAAAACGAACTAAAGCTATCACAAGACCGATTAAAAAAATCGGTAAGACTCTCTACATAAAAAGATGTTTATGAATTGTTTTAAAGTGGACATGAAAAACTACATTACTAATCTCTGACTCTCTTCCACAGCATGTCTTTATCCTGTCATCCTTCTCTCACCCCAACTGGTCAGGCAGATGGCCCCGCCCCTCTCTGAGCCTGGTTCTGCCGGAGGTTTCTTCCTGTCAAAAAGGAGTTTTTCCTTCCCACTGTCGCAAAAGTGCTTGCTCATTAGGGGTCATATGATTTTTGGGTTATTCTCTGTATGTATTATTGTAGGGTCTACCTTACAATACAAAGTGCCTTGAGGTGACTTTTGTTGTGATTTGGCGCTATATAAATAAAACTGAATTGAACTGAATGTACTAATGACTAATTTACACCACGGAGCTCAGCTCTCAAAAACTGATATGGATGTGATACTGTTCATGTTGCTGGATTTAGGAAATAAGTGCTTAAAATTAAAGTTTTAAGAACATGTTTAGCTCCATCTTCTGTCAGGACAGAACATGACATCGTGGGTTGGTTGTGGTCAGTAGACTTATATTAGTTTATGTTAGCTGACTAGTAACAGAAAATAAGGACACTAAAACTAAAAATCACTCTAAGGGGATCACTTTTGTATTCAATTCAATTCAATTTTATTTATATAGTGCCAAATCACAACAACAGTCACCTCAATGCGCTTTATATTGTACAGTAGATCCTACAATAATAGATACAGAGAAAAACCCACCAATTATATGACCACCAATGAGCAAGCACTTTGGCAACAGTGGGAAGGAAAAACTCCCTTTTAACAGGAAGAAACCTCCGGCTCAGGCAGAACCATCTGCTGTGACCAGTTGGGGTGATATAACCAAAGTTGAAATGGGGTGGTACATTCCTGTAATACCAATATATATCATAAGATGGTGCAGTGAGTCAAAGTAACCTTTATTTAACCACATACATGATTAAGAGCAGTTTGGGTATAGGTTCAAAATTAAATATTAGAAGTTAAAAGAACAGCAGCAAACACCTGGAAACAGTTAAATACACCCACTGGTAAAACACTGCCTTCTGCTGGTGAAGGTTTGAGTGGCGTTTTGCAGAGGGCGATTACAAAAAGTACCTTTAAGATCATAGCATACTCAAAAACAGAGTTTCAGTGAGTAATTAGACGATTTGACCTTGGTTCTATTTCATGTTAATCGTCTTAGGGTAAGCCTAATTGCTTAAGGAATCGCAGGCTTTACAGTGCAAAGCCCTTTAGTTCTGCAGCTTTTCATCTACTGCAGTCTGTTCCTGTCAGTGATTCCCCGTGAGGGAGAGAGTGACAGGATATCATTACAAGAGGAGAAGGTGAGTGTTGGGTCAGGGATGGAACTTTAAACAAAGGAAAATACTCTTCAGGAAGTCTGTTTCACTGAGTCAGCTGGACTTAAGTCAGGTATTCCGAGCAATCCACATCATCACCACAAAGTATGAGGCCATCAGGGACTGGGTCATCCAGAGTCACACGGGTCAAACACTGTCATATACGTCATCTCAGCAGAAAAGCTGACCTCTTTAGAAAAAATAATTATTGCACTAGAGCTTGGGTCACTAGGTAGCCATTTCATGTTTTCCCTGTGCCCATATGGTTCCTCTTCAGGTCTTCCTGTTTCCTACCACAATACGAAGACATGCAAATCATGTTAATAAGATGTGCACATGCACAGTTATGTCTCTCTACGTTGGTCCTATGATGGGCCAACAATCTGTCCCTACACCTTACTTCACCCCAAAGCCAGCTGAGAGGCAACTTGGTCATCTGATCATAGAATCAACAGTCTTATTTTAAATCCAGAGGTGAACATTTTTTCTTGTGCTAGACTTGTGTAGAATCATTGAATTAAAGCTAAAAGTCTTGATTGCTGAGATCCACTGTGGTGCTCTACAGAGGCAGTATTACAGAAATTATGTTATTAAAAGCCTCAAAGCCTAGCCGCTGTTTTAAAGTGTCCTTTTGATTTTGAATTGCTGTATGCCACTAAACTTTCTTCAACTTATCAGCATAAAATCAGAAATCCTATTGTTCAATCCCACAAACCGTATTAATATCACTGAGAGTTCTCTTGGCCCCTTGTCTACTAATGCAAAGCTCATTGCCAAAAACACAGGAGTTCAATTTGGTTAACTTTGAACCACAATAAATACATTAATAAAACCAATGTTTTCAAACTCAAAACTAGAGAAAGTCATTCCAACATTTATTTTCTCAAGACCTAATTACAGCAGCTCCCTCGTCTTTGGCATGAATGAAAAATCTCTCTCTCCTCCATCTGGTTCAGAAAGCAGCAGCTCAGCTGCAAACTGATTTTTGGAGACAGTGTCACATTTAGGCCCTTCTGGCAAAAGTCAAGACCATGTTTTTGCTATCAGAGACCCTTCACTTTTAAACAAACTGCCCGAGGAGATTAGGCTTGGAAATTAAATAAACTCCTTTAAATCACCTCTTAAAAGACACTTTTAAAGACTTGCTTTGATGTGGTTCCACATGTTTTACTTGGGAAGGGGATGAAGCAGCATGAAGCTCAGATAATGGATGAAGTGGACAGTTTTCAGTGATTTCAACAGTAGGTTTCAAGTTTCAGGTTCTGTTTTAAGTAGCAAATTTTAAAACAACAGACGTTAGACCAAATTGCTTTATAGGTACACTCTCATGCAAACTAAAATGAGGAACAATAAATCCTTAAAATCTATTTAAAACTTCACACATTTCCAGGAATAAAGAAGTTCTTAATCTATAAAGAAGATTTAGAACCCTACAAGGTTGACCCTACAGTAATACATACAGGGAACAACCTAAAAATCATATGACCCCCTATGA
Organism: Astatotilapia calliptera; assembly: GCF_964374335.1. Lineage (NCBI taxonomy): Eukaryota > Metazoa > Chordata > Actinopteri > Cichliformes > Cichlidae > Astatotilapia > Astatotilapia calliptera. Next base: position 7,307,642 of record NC_137441.1, read on the forward strand.
GCAAGCACTTTGGCGACAGTGGGAAGTAAAAACTCCCTTTTAACAGGAAGAAACCTCCAGCAGAACCAGGCTCAGGGAGGGGTGGGGCCATCTGCCACGACCTGTTGGGGTGAGAAAAGGATGACAGGACTAAAGACATGCTGGCTTATCACAGCACACAGCTGCAACATGTACACAATGGTCTACAAAACATAATTAAATAGCACCATACCTCTGCTCAGGTGGTCAGTGCCTCACCTCGCAAGAGCCGTAGTGGGTTGTGACATCTCCTCCAGACCTCAAAAAGCGGAAACTGCATTTGTAGGTCATGACATCACTTCCAACCAGCTGCATAAGTTTGTGGATTTATCACCAAATACCTACGGTAGGTAGTGGCATCATCTCAAGACAAAGTGCTGTGTCAGTTTGGGCATCATCTCCAGACAGAGGCCACTGCTGCAAGAGATTGTGGCATTTCCCTCTAACAGAGACAGCTACTGTGGTGGGTCATTGCATCACCTCCAAACACCAGTAGGTTGTAGTATTATCACCAAATAGCTGTGGCAGGTTGGGCATCAATTCTGGACAGAGGCAGCTGCAGCAACAGATCATGGCATCGCCCCAAACAGCACTAGCTGGTCATGACATCTCCCTAAAACAGAGACAGCTGCTGCGGGAGTTTGTGGTATCACTGCAAACAGCCAATGCAGGTCTTGGCATCATCCTCAAACCACAGCATGCACCAAAAATGATTGAGGGCTGTCCTCTAAGTGCCACAGTCAGCTGCCGCTGCCACGTTTTGACCCCATCTTTGCTCCTGCAAAGCTCTGTGTAAGACAAACACACAACCATGGTGGTCCCTCAAGGCAGTCAAATAGAAGGTTCTCCAAGTCTCTAACTACATTTCCATGGTCTGAATTGAGTTGCTGTGCAAAATAAAGGAGGTCAAATATCTCCGGGTCTTGTTCACAAGTAAAGTGACATTGATGTGTGGATAAGTGCAGCGTCAGCAGTAAAGCGGAAGGCAAAGCTTTCCAGCTGCCGTCCTTGTTCCAACACTCATAAAGTCACGAGCTTTGGGAGAAAGAATGCAGACACCAAGCGCCAAAATAAGCTTCCTCTTCAGGGTGGCCCTAAGAGACTCTATGACGAGCAGAGTTATTTCTCCTTTTTGCTGAACACTGTCAGTTCATGCCTCTTGGTTGCTTTCCATTGGAACTTGATCCTTCCAAATGGTCAGATACCTGAGGGTAGACCCAGAAGATAATGAAGAAATACTACATCTCCAAGGATGTCTTAGCCTAGATATTTAGAATAAAATGTATGAATATGGATTTGATGTTATGAGAGCTTTAGAGGCGCTGCTAGTTGGATTTTGTTACCTTTTAAGAAAACTGTTTCATGAATAATGCATGTAGCTGCTCCCCAACGAGCCAAAGGTGCTTATCTAAGTAAGGTTATACAAACAAACAAAATGAGTGCTTTTCTGTGTACATTTTGTCTAACACACCTCATGACATCTCGGTCAGTATATTTTGCCCATTTCATCAGTTCTGCTCAGCAAACACGCCTGAACAATGTTTTTGTTTTTCCCTGCTCGTTGTTTTGGGGGGGAAAGTAGGGCAAGAAATGCTGCAGGCTCATATAAGTCCCCGGCCTTTGAACACACACACTCACACACACACGGATCAAACGAACACGGATACATGAGCTCTAATAACTTCACTCTGATATCGTCACAGTGGAATGAAGTAAAGGGATGGCTAAGCAGGTTATGTTAGTGGAATGATTTCATTTTTTTCTTCCATCTCTGTGACTGTTTTCACGTATTCTGCTCTGAGGACATCAAAGGATGGATTTAATATCAAATGACCACATGGGTGTGAGTGTGTCTGCAAGATTTTGAGGAGACAGGGAGGCTGGTGTTGCTAGGTGATGGCTTGGCGCTACTGAGGGAGGCGGGATGAGACATGATCAGAGGAAATTCTTGCTATTGAAGTCTGAGCCTCTGACTCTCCAACACCTCTGCTGGCTGAGGTCCACCTGACTGATGTGCCCATGAGGTGCTCTTAAAAGCAGACAAGATGCACTTTATTTATCCAAAAGTCAGGTAATTCCTTTGTCACAGTAGTTAAAAATGAACCATAATATGAATTTAAATACAAACTTTGAGTAATAATAAATGCAAGAAAGAAAAAAAAAGCACAATTTATGTAATAGCTTACTAAATGTAGTGAAAACAGAATAGCAAATATAAAATGAAATTAAAATTGTGCTTTTTTTTCCAGGTCAATTAAGAAAAAAAAACTAAACCTCGGACGTGTTGAATGATTTAAATTTACATACATTAGCTTTAAAACACCCCGTGAGTTCAGGTCTAAGACAAGTGGTTTCAGGTAATCAATCGAAGCCAGCTTTCCTCTGATTGGCTGTTCCTTGCAAACAGAAGGTTGGTACAGAAAGTGGGTGGAGCCTCTTTTTTCACAGTGAGAGCTGCGTGCCTTAAATGGGATCCACTCTTAGTGACGTCCCGCAAATCTAAGAGTAGGTTTAAAAGAAAAAAAGGACTAATGGCATTCATAAGTGCAAACTCACATACATCTATCAAAAGACATAACAGTTCAAACACTGAGCTGCTATGTCTGCTCCCAGATTGACACTTTGATGTGAATTTCAGATATTTTAGACTCCCAGAGACTGGCTTCAAAGTTTTTCAGTTCACAGAGTTGTTGCGTCAGACACATGAAACCTGCAGACACCACCACTGAAGGAGTCATGGAGATTACTTGTACACCCACTGACCTCGTATTTGCAATAAACAATATATGACAGGAAATAAGGAAAAGCATAATATTTTGTCTTAAATCATTAAACCATTGGCTTTTGCTTGACATCGTGAGTCAAGCTCGACCATTGGGGAATAATTTATTTATTTAATTAGAGATTCACAGTGACCAGAAGAATCCCACTGACCTTTAATATCCCATGATTTCTCCTTCAGCACCATGATTAAGTGAACTGTCAGGACCACTACATAAAGGTTACCCTCTCAGTGAATTGTAAAAATCTTGGGATGTCATGTAACTTCATAACCACAAGGGGGCATTGTTGCCTCACCGCTGCTGTAAAACTGGTTTCCTTTGAGCTTAAAAGCTGGTGAAAGAAAAGTGAGGAAATATTTTATTTTTAGCATAACTGTGGGTACATATTAATCCATGGGTGTGTTTGTAGAGTTACAGCTCTGTCTGGTATTTAACTCGGACTGATTATGTCTTTAGAGAAGACACAGAGGCAAAGAGCTGATATCTGTTGAATTTTTTTGTAAACTTTACCTCAAAAGGTTTGCACAGTTTTTCTGTGGTTATGAAGTGCCCTGTAAAATATTTGCCCTCTTCCTGATTTCTTAGGGGATTTTTTTCACACATTTGTCACACTTCCATGTGCAGATCATCAAACAAAAGCTACCTGGCTGTATCTAAAAAAGTAATTTTCTCCTAAATCTAATAATTTGTCGCCACTCTTGTAACAAGAACTGCCGTCCTGAAGCCATGAAGCAACCCCAGACCATCACACTACACATGTTTGACTGTTGCTATGACATTTTTATTAAATCATGTGTTAGTGTTAACTTTTCAGTCCACAGAATATTTTTCCTATGTCTTGGGAATCATCAGGATGTTTTTTGGCATACGATGAGCCTTTATGCTCTTTTTGATCAGCAGTAATTTTCACTACTCTCCTATGGATGCCATTTTTGTTCAGCAGCTTTCTTATTGTTGAATAATGAACTTTGACCTTAAATGAGGTGAGCGAGGTCTGCAGTTCTTTAGTTGTTGTTCCGGTTTCTTTTATGACCTCATGGACAAGTAATTTTGGAAGGTCGGCCGCTCATGAGAAGGTTCACTGCCGCTCCAAGTTTTCTCCATTTGTGGATAATGGCTACTGTGGTTTGCTGGGGTCACAAACTTGGGGCATCGTTGTCTACCACACAAGAGCTATAAGCAAATATTATTTGCCCCACTCATAATTTAGAACAATCTAAAAAACATTAACATAATATTTCTCCAACAGAGAGTTAGATTTTTGTCATTGCTCAATGTTATATGGTAATTGTATCGTCTTGATGCATTCTCAATCATCCAGGAAAGTAAATCTCCAAAAAGTTGATTCTGTTCATCTGGACGTAGCGTTTTGTGGGAGAAACGTTTCGTCACTCATCCAAGTGACTTCTTCAGTCTCAGCTGACTGCAGGTTTCGCCAAATCTTATAACCAGTGAGAATTTGCATAATTAAGATTAAGGAACTGACCCCCCAGCCCATTGCTCCTTCAGTGGGCTGGTTTCAGTCATTATGCAAATGTACTGTTTATAAGATTGGGGAAACCTGCAGTCAGCTGAGACTGAAGAAGTCACTTGGATGAGTGACGAAACGTTTCTCCCACAAAACGCGACGTCCAGATGAACAGAATCAACTTTTTGGAGATTTGGTAAATTTCCAAATGGAAAAATACGTTTTCAATAATGTTGAAAAACAAAACCAAAAAACAACAGATAATGAAAAACATTTATTGAAAGTTTGGTGGTTTTAAAAAACTGTATAGAAAACAGCTTCCCTGAAAGTTGAACCGCCTGGGCTGTACCAAAACTGTAGCCTCTTGCGCTTGAACTGTATCTCAGCAAATACAATGCTGCCACCTTGTGGTCACTTGTAGCACCTGGGTCTTTAATGGCGATATCCACACTCTGGATCCAGACTCTTCTAGATTTTGAGAAACGTCTTCAGGACCTAAAGCTGTCTGATCGATGTAATGTTACGACTGAGGCTCTTTCTTCATTTCACAGCGTTAAGCTGCATTTGTGGTAACCCATGACTGAAGAAGATAATAGCTTCAAACAGGATTCTAGTGCTTGTTTTTGTTTCTTCACATGTGAGGTATCAATTCATTTCTTCAAGGGAGCACAATTAGGACCTAACTGTAACATCTACTCTTTACTTGTAGCAGTTTATAAAAAGATGAAATTAATATTGAGCAGAATTGATTTCAGCTCATTGGTGCAACCCTCCACAAAAATCCGAGTTTTCTACATGGCAATTTGGGAAAATGAATTGCCCACCCCTGCTCTAGATCATAGACTGGTGCAGTTTTGCTATTTAAACTATGACATATCCCATGATCCAGCTACTCAGAGTTTGTCGTAGAGCTAGAGATAAATTATACAGATTTGAACATTAAATTGTGACACTTAGAGAGGGTATAAAGCGGATATGGTCTTGAAGCATTCATGTGGTTATTTCTTGTACTTGGAAAATTACGAGGGGTCACAAATACAGTATTCATAGTATGAATTTTACACGACCTCATTACTGTACTAAAAGCTGATTCTGATCAGGTGAGACGGAGCGACTTTTCTTCTTTCACTTGTCAGCAATGCAGAGTTTAGGCTGCACGTTTCCTCCTCCCCTTCTTTCTTCTCTTTATCTCTGAAACATACATTCACATGCGTTATACAAGCAAATGTGAAAATGTGAGTCTTCGCATCTCAGCATCTCAGCATCACAGCACCACAGCACTGACAGTTGTTTACTTACTGACTGAAGTATGGCTGCTTTCACTCTGATTATGAGCTTTATCAGTTGGGACTGGAGGCTTTGATGCCCTCAGCAGATATTTTGGTACATGCTGAAAAATAAGAAACATTTACAGAGTTCAAGAACAGCTTCATGGGAAGATTAATTTATGATGTGGCAACTTATAATTACATGAATGCATTTTTTTTTTTTTTTTGCCAAATCCATCTTTGAAAAAAACAGCACAGTCTGACATCCTCCTCTCTGATGCATGAATGTTTAAAACAATGTCTTAATTGAAGTCATGCACCATGAAATGTTTTATAGCACATTAATTCTTTTTAATATTTTATTTTTATTTTTGCATATGAAAATGTGCAAAAGAGGGATAGTGGATATACTGGACAAAGGATGTTGACTATGGAGCAGCCAGGAAAGAGATGAAGGGGAAGATCACGAAGAAGCTTCATGGATGTAGTGACAGCAGACATGCAGATGATCTGCTGTGAAGATGCCAAAGCGGCGCAGCTGAGAAGAAGAGACAAAATAAAAATGTAGAGAAAAAATGGAGGCAATCCCACGCAGTAAACAGTCAGGCCAGCTGGGAGTCGAATCGTGGACTCGCTGCCGAGGGCGATCGAGTTACCCAAGCAGAATAATCTTTGGTATTTTGTATTGTTTTCAGTTTGTTTTATGGTTTTAAGATATGTGACAAAAAAGATATGGAAACATTTAAGCTCAATTTCAGCTCCACATGTTTTTCCTCTACTTGAGTTCAAGGATCACAGTGCACAAACTTATTTATGATGTCCTGAGCTTCAGTTCATCCTTTGTCTAAAAAAGCGGTTTCAGCTCCTCCCCCTTTAAGGCCAACCTCTCTTTAAGCCAGATTTCTTGTGATTGGCTGTCAACAGAAGGTTTTGACAGCAGGGTGACAGGGGCTTTTTCAGAACATGTAGAGCAGCCTGAAGCCAGAGCTTCTGGGGCTCAGCTGACTTAACTAGCTTGACTTGGGGAACCTACTTACTAGTTACTTTTGGGAAAACCCACAAATAGTGTCACGCAAAAGTTAGTGAGAGGAGGAAAAGTGCGCCCGATAGCTGACATATTTACTCTCCTCTAAGCCCATTCAAAGTTGAATCATAGTCCTCAGCCTGCCCACAGACGACGACAATGAGCTTGTTCTCCATGTCTGATTGCTGGAATCCTGTTTTCAGCCTTTATTTGTTGAATTCATACTGAATTATGTCGCTGCAATGATTACATCTACTTTTTTCTTGGTTTTTTTATATTACTTTTTGCTTGTTGATATTGCAGAGACTAAATCCTACACCAATACCAGGTCTCAGTTTTTCTAAAACTGAGTAAGTGCATCAGCAATAAAAATTAATTGGCAGTATTTAGAAGTACTGTAGCATATAACATGAGGCTGGGAATTACCAAGGAGGGCAGCAAGAACATCAGCAGGTGCATGGGAGGATGTGATCAAAGGTTTCCAGTCAGAGGGTAAGGCAAGCAGGACTTTTATAGATACGTGCAAATTTGTGATTATTTCTATAAAAAGGTTCAAGGCCTCAGCCCAAAAGAGTTGCAATTCATCACACAGATATCCACTGATGCATATACTTCTGGGTCTACTAAACCTACAAGGAAACTGTACCATAGCATCACATCACTGAACAACTACACTGCAAACTGTGAAACAATGATGTGAGAAAGACGTAAATGGTAAATGGCTTATACAGCGCCTTTCTACTGTAAGCTGGCAGCAAGCAAAAACAAAGGAAAACATTAAACTGCACGTACAGTTGTGAACTGCACTGCTAAACTCTTGCACATTTTTTTATTTTCTTTTGCAAGTCAGGGGCTGCCAAAGTAATTTCGTTTTGTTTTTTCAAAACAAATTGTCAGTACAAATTCTGAATCTGCATCTCCATACCCTGAAACAGTTAACATATTCTATACATCTCCACAAAAGCACATCTTTCCATTTAAATATGCAGAAGTTTTCCCCCTTCTCCTTTTAGAATGCATAATCTTGCATTGACTCGTGCTTCAAATGACGACCTGTTGTTCGGTTTCTTAATTTGTTTTGGTTTTTTGGTTTTTTTGCATTGCAGAAAAAGCAATTTGCAGGACTCTGAAGCTTGAACTTTTGGGATATAAGGCATATTCGTACATACTATTGTAAATGAGTATCCAGTATTCCAACAATATCTATATTTAAAAATGTTTTTTAAAGGAACAAAATAAGGAAAAGAATGACAGTTTCTTACTCTAAACTTTTTTTTTTGTTTAGATAGGACCAGCAGCAGCTGCCCTGTTCTTCACCAACAGGCCTACTATAGACGTGTGTGCAGATGCTTGACAGGTGGAAACATCTTCATGCACCAACATTAGTGGCATATCTTCAGGAAAAAAAACAGTGAGCAGAGTAGAAAGTGTGGTTAAACACCGCTGCGCTGCTCATACAGTAACAAGTATGCACTGCACGATTGTTAACATCAGAGAAACCACGATCGAGGTCTTCTCTTCCTGAGTGTCTAACACCTGGTAACTTAAGTTAAGTAAGTGTCCTTTGCTCTTACTTTTATTTTGGAGTCCTTCAACTTTACAACAAACCATCCACAAACACACAAAGAAAAACTAAAACATCACATTAAACAGGGTCTAGGTGCTAGATTTGTGTGCATCAGTACATCCTGTTTTAAGGGTCACATGCTTCAGATATGTCCTTATTTAAAGTGCACTGTTATTAAATAATTGTGATGAACTGTTTGTGAGACAATAGTCCTAATGAAGACTTCAATTATCTGAATCTTTTCCTCAGTGTTTATAGGATGAATGTCGTTCTCTTCACTGTAATAGTGACAGAAAATGTGCTTCCTTTGTGCTGGAAGCCAAACTCTAGTGGACAATGGAAACGAAATATATTCAGCTCACTTTAAAAGATGCCTATGTCTTTACTTTTTTAGAAAAAGGATTCTTATCTTTGCAATACACGATATTTACAATTTAGCTTGTAATTTGCATTAAGCCTCAATCACACAGGTCTAGGAACCAGTTGGTGACCCTTGGCAACCGGTTCCTCCCGTTGCCAGGGAAAATATGCATTCCCTGATTAGCTGGTGAATGGTTGCTGGAGGTTGCTGGGTAAAACTGGCTGCAAAGAGAGTGCTGCAGCAAAAAATGAAAAATTGTGAGAAACGTTTGACCTCAAAGAAAAATTGTGTTTTTCCCAATTCATCAATAACAACAACAGTTCTTTGAATAGAAGCAGTCTGCGTAATACTGAACCCACCCAGGAGGTTTGTGGTCCATAGCTTGGCCTGCTGCCGCCTCTGTTCTGGATTCTTGCGCTGCGTCGCCGTTCGGTGGAGCTGCTGGGCCGATTTGTGGAGGAGGGCCGAAGACGACTGCTGGTAGAGGGAATTTCTTCCACTTCAGCCAGGAGATCTGTAAGTTCTCCATCACTGATCTCCTCCTCTGTCAGGGAGCTTTCTGTACAGCAACAAGTTCACAGAAATAAATGTGCTTTTAAAAAAAAGGAAACACTGAACGCTGAAACACTTTAACTTTGTTAAGAAAAGTGTTATATAAATAAAGTATTTATATACTTTATTTATACTTAAATAAAGTAAGTACACCCATGTGATAATGCCATCATGTGATAATGCCTGAGTTTTTGGTGCTTTACATTGTACTTACAACAGGTGTCTTACCTGCTGTTTCTGTGTATGACTGGTCGCTGTTTTTTTTGGCAGGAATGATACATCGTTTAGCCACAGTTCAGTTGTGTGTATGCAATCTGCTAATGGCCAAAGCAATTGCAAGGGGTTTTTGGTGCAGCACCGTATACATTTTTGGGATTAATTTCACTTATCAACAGCTTAAACCTCCAGCAACAAGCAAGCTGGGTAATTTTCTCCTGGTGACTGGTGCTTCCTGAGAGTACCGGTCCAGATCTGATTTCAAACTGACAGCTATTGATATTAACAGGATCATAAACATAATGTACTGATGTACATTTTTGCCCTCTTGAGAGGAAAAACTAACATTTCTTATTACTGACACTGACCTTTGCTGCTCTTCTCTTCTGTTGCTGATTTTGTTTGCTATTGATAGGGCTGTGCGACATGACCAATGCACAAAACCATATTTTTATGGCCCTAGCAGGGCCTCCAACAGAGATTGCCCTTGTGTGGGTGTGTCCCGCCATCTCTCCTGCCTCAGGTGCCACTTTTTTTGTACAGCTGACTCCCATCAGCAATTAGAAGTACTTAAAGCCAGAGAAAGGTGAGCTCTAGTGTCAGAAACCCATGTTGGGTTGCAGCTAGTGAGCTGTGCGTGTTTGGTGACTAATCCTTTTTTACTTACTTTTCAGTTTACTGACCAACACCTGAGTTTTGGTTTGTTTCTTTAAATGGTGATAGCAGCTTGACCATCTCTTTTAATTCAGTTATTAATAGAAGCATTAAAAAACCTCTTTAATTTAACCATTCTGCCTGTCTCCTTCATCCCCTGGACCTTTTTAGGGGAACGCAACACATACATTTATAAATATATGTTGTAATGGCCGCTATCTCGTTATCTTCCTGAGTCTTTATTAAATGGCGTGCCGCTGGGAAAAGCCTGCTCTGACATTTGAGTTTTATTTTGAGCACAAAATAAACGACAGAGTGAAAAGATAAGTGTTTTAATATTGTTAGTCGATATATTTCATCACATCGCACAGGCCTAGTTATTGGTTTAAACTTAGTAAAATGTCATGTAAGTGCATATAAGGAACATAACATTTTTAATGGCTCATTATTCTAGCCGTGAACCTTTAACTACACACTTTTACCTGTAACATGAGCAGTCACTGCACACTCGGGACAAACCCAGTCACCTTCAGGTCTCGTGTTTAACGTTGGTCTCAAGCAGTGCATATGATAACTGGAAAGAAAAAAATGTAGTTCTGTACATATGAGCACCAGCTGGGACACATGCAAAACATGAGTGGCGCTATTCAAAAAGCATCACAGGGTGGAATCACGACAAATCAAAACATGTGAAATCATACCCTGAATCACAGAGTATGCACACCAGAAGCCGGTGCCTCCGGTCTCCACGACCACATTCCTCACAGATAACCGCAGCACTGCTCCTCTCCTCTTCATCACCACCATCTTCATTTTTTCGTACGCTCACTTTGATCTGGGGAAGCACAAATACCTCAGCCCACTGTTCACATATATAATGCTGGATTTCCATATGCCACCTCCATCAAACCTTTTTTTGAACGTCGTCTCCAGGGCTCCGTCTCTGGTAGATTAAGGTAAAACTGATGCGATCCACTGGGCAAGTGTTAGCTGTCTGAAAATCAATAGAAAGAAAAGAAATCTGTGAACACAGCAGTGTCTTAAAATTTCATTCACATATGTTTGTAACTACTCACTATCACTTTGGAAAAAGTGAAAACAGTGGAAAAAACACAATTCTCAACACATTACATTACTTATATTTGGCCAACAGCATAGAACTTCATTTACAACAATTTGCAAAAATTATTTTATCAATAAAAAAAATAAATCAAATCTAAAATTCTCACCTTTAAATTGTTAAAATGATTAACCGCATTAACATTATGTTCAGTCTGTGTCAGAAGAAGCCTTTTTGTTTATATTGTTTTTATGCTGTGCATGCACCCTTTTACCCAAGCGAACTTTCCTATTTTCCATCAAATGAGCTGGTATGGCTCTTAAAGAATGTTAAACAACATTTACGACTTTAAAGTATCTGTGAAAGGTGAGTGGAGTTTACCTGGGACCACTGGAGAATACATTCAAGGCAAAAGACGTGCTGGCAGTTCTCCAGAGAGCCCACAGTCTGCTTCTCAAAGGGATTCAGGCAAATGTAGCATTTCACTGAATCACACATCAAATCTTCGCTTTCTGCACCAGCTGTATTCAACACAGGGGATCTATCCATCTGTTTGTATCAGTTGAAACCTTTACTATCAATATGACTGATGTCCGCAATACCTTACTGCTTACACACCGTTAAAACGGAACAGTTATAACCAAACTCCATTTCAGTGGTTTCTTACAAAGAGTCACTGATCGACCACAACAGCAGGTCAGCTAGCATTAGCCGCTACTATCATTTCCTGCTGCCGCGTTAATATAAATATATATCAAAATATGTGTAGCCTCATTATTAAGTGATTCGTTCTTTACTTAACTTGTGTGACAGGACATCAATTATATTTAGCCCGTAAAATTAAATCTGTAGCTTCTTTACTACTGAACTATTTTCATGTTCCCCGCTACCCGTGAAAACATCCGGTCCTTTTCTTTCAGAATAAGAGCGGTTAATCGCGCTTGGTCTCTTTCACTTCCTGTAGTAAAGAGATAGTTATCTTAGAAACCAACTTTTACAAAATAAAAAAAATAGTAATTGAAAAAACCGGAATGATCAGTGAATGCCCCTCTGAAGTTTGAAACATTAGTAGAAAATATTGTGTTATATTCTGAATCCCTACTGATTCAGCTGACCCTGCAGAAACATACAGCATGCTCAATCCCGCCTATAAGAGTAATAATAATAATAATGATAATAATAAAACAACAACAACAACAACAACAATAATAATAATAATAATAATAATAATAATAATAATAATAATAATAATAATAATAATAATACACTTTATTCGAAAGTGCTTTTCAGAACACTCAAGGACAATGTACACAGCAGAATAATAAAAGCAACATAAAAACAAGCAGTTTACACAATCATAAAAGCATAAGACATAAAACAAATTTAAAATAGCAGTGTGGGGAGGTTATGTGGGATAAGCTATTTTGAACAAGTGAGTTTTGAGTCTGGACTTAAGGAGAGAGAAGGAAGTAATATTTCTTAAATCAGGAGGTAGGGAATTCCAGAGTCAAGGAGCAGAGCAGCTGAAGGCCCTGCTCCCCATGGTGGCAAGACGGGCAAGACGGGGAGAGGGGACAGATAGAGAAAGAGAAGAAGAAGATCTGAGACACCGAGATGGGATGGTGATCTGAACCAGATCAGAGTTATGGAGGGGAGAGATGATGAATAGTACCATCTACATTAGTCAAAGAGGTCTGCAGTATGCATCAGTGGGCAAGATACTGAACCCTGAGTTGCCTCTGATACATCTCCCAATGTTTTAAACTGACAGAAAAATAAAACTGTATTTTGGAAGTCATTATTTTTCAAGACAGAAACGTGGGACTACCTTGCACTCTCTTTACTGTGTTTTGACAACTGACTCAAATCAGTCATTGGGCTATGAGTCCTTAAGGTCATGGAAAGGAGAGCTTTTGCTTTACAGTGTGTTGGCTTTGTGTTTGTGTCTGTTCATGCCTACTCAGTGAAGAGGAGCTTTGGGCCATTTCACCTTCTGACTAGCTTTCATTTTGTGACTAACTTCTAGGGTTTTCATCTGTGCTCTTTGGTGGGTATAGTGGCTTGGCTGTCTCTTTCAGTTTAATAATAACAAAAAGAAACTATATTTCAGTCTGAATTTTTCCTAATTATAGTCTGCAGTATGTATCAGTGGGCAAGATTATGAACCTCAAGTTGCCCCCGATACATTTGTGTGACTGAGGGTATCAGAATGTTGGAAAATTAGCTTAGGCATAAAACTGGGTTCTCAATTAGAGTACAAAAGTACTATATAATTATCCAGTAATGGGTAAAGCTGGATCCCTGAAGTGTGTGAACAGTTAGTTTTTAATATTTCACCCACTTATGGTGACTGCAGACAAAAATGTGTGCTTCACACAAAGAGATGATATGAATAGCAGCACTTATACCATATATTCACTTCCTTAAAAAAAACCCAAAACAACAGGCTCTATCACTTTTTGCACCCTGTTGTGATACAGACAGTCTGCAATCATCTGAAATGAAAAACAAGATAAACTTGCAACATAAAGATGCAAAGATGTCATTCTTACTACAGGGCACACTGCAGATTACTCAAACCTTGTTAATGAGAGCTTTCAGTTTACAGTTTGCAAGAATGATTTAAATCACGTTTTCCTTTACCATCATGAGTCACTGGGTGTATAATGATGCAGTTTCATTTAGTCAGTTTCACCTATTTAACACTGAAACTACTACACAGGCTAGAATGGATGTGTGTAGAATGGTTTGATTTGTCAGAAACGTCCATTCCAAAGGTTGTACAAATAAGTAAAATTTAAAAAACATTTTTATCTGCATGGCAAGCCTTCAGGTACAATATGAGAGAAAGTGAAAGATGTTTGTGTGTTTTGCAATATTAAAAGAAAAACCACAACACCAATATGGCAACTCTCAAAGAATGTAAAAACTCCATCCAGCCTGATGGAAATGTTGTCAAATTGTGGGGGAAGACTGAACAGCAAATTTCCATTCACTGCAACACTTTGTATATTTTTATAGTATGTAAATGATGCTTTTGGACTGACGCGAAAATGTTCTGCTTGTTTTACACATGCAGTACTAAGCTAACACATTAAAAATACAATCAAAAATAACCACAAGCTGTTAAGCTGTATACATTTACACTGACGAGGGTGGGTGATAAAAGTACACTGTAGACCGTCATGCTTTGGTTTCCTGTGCCTGTCTCTTTGAAACAGGAAACTACACTGTCTGAGCAAAAACCAGCATGTTACATACCCTCTGTAGTCAGAGAGAAGCAGCACAAACAGGAGGTTTCATCGCGTTTTTGGTCTGCATTTTCTGCATGTGGATATCAAACGGAGTCCATAAACGACTTGGTGAGCAATTTTATATATTAATGATAATATTCCACATATATACATAATTTTAGTAATTTATCTATCAAAAAAAGACTTTAGAAAATGTTTCACAAAACCTGCCGAGATTGTAAAAAAAATCTCTGTTCTCTTAAACTTTACAGCAGAAAAGTAAAAATTATTAAACATCTAAGAACACTTTGTCATCGTTTATTATTGAAGATGATTTACTTTATTCGTTTAATTTGTGGACGGTGACTTTCTGCCTTGTTATGCTTCACTTTTGTTAATTTCTTGAATAAGTTAAGTATAAAATCCTAAATTACTCTTTGTTTTAATAAACCAGATGAAAGCGTTTTCTGGAGCAACAACAACGTGTTAAAAGCAGAATCTACTTTAAATGTTTCTGATCAGCTTGTGTTTGCTGTTGTGTGGAACTGAAAGTGGAAAAACTCTGAATGGAAATGTGTGTGTGTTTGTGTTGCAGGAGACAAACTGTGATGCTTCATTTTTGAGAACCATCCTACGCTTCTTTTGATATGACCAAGAAAAATACCAACCTGCCATGATGAATGTGACAAACGATGACTGCAACATCCAAACGCAAGAGTACGAGTATCATCTATTCCCGGCCGTCTACATCCTCGCCTTGCTTGTGGGTTTGCCGGGTAACCTGGCAGCCCTTTTCGTCTTCACCTTTAAGATCACTCACCGCACGGCCTTCAGTATCTACATCAGCAACCTGGCGGTGGCGGACATCATCATCCTTTGCGTTCTTCCCTTTCGGATCCACTACCACATAAACAGGAACAACTGGCAGTTCGGGGACTTCACCTGCCGCCTCACAGGGACTCTCTACTACGCCAACATTTACATGAGTATCTGCTTCATGACATGTATCTGCGTGGACCGCTATATGGCCACGGTGCACCCGCACAATTACCTGAGGATGCGGAGCCCCTGGTGCGCTCTGATTGCGAGCGTGGTGCTCTGGTGCGCTGTCGGAGTGGCCATCCTGGTCTTCATACTCATGGGGCCTCTGAAAACCAACTCAGACAATTCTCAAAACCTCAGTTGTTTTGAAAATTTCGCCAAGATAGAATGGGACACTCGTCTGGGGCCATACAGCATACTGGGCCTCGTCTTTGGCTCCTTGGTGCCCACCATAATCATCCTAGTGTGTTACCCGCTGGCCGTGAGGCGCATTTCCCTGATCCGAACTAGAACAGCCCAAAAAGCTGTGAGGGTCATCTACACCATTCTAGTTATCATGCTGCTCTGCTTCCTGCCTAACCACATTGTGTACTTGCTGCACCTCCTTTACCGCTGGGAGATGATCCAAAACTGCTCCTTTGGCAGAGCCATCTACAACGCCCGGCGGATCACCATGGCGCTCATCACCCTCAACACATGTCTTGACCCTGTGCTCTACTATGTCACCACCAGCCACTGCCACTGGGAGCGATTAAAGATGACATGGCTGTGGGGAGCGGTGAGCCGGAGGAGGGGGGTTTATACCATCGCAGTGAACTGAGGACGGGGGCAACAACACACTTACTGTAAATACAGCTGTAAATAAATAAGACTCTATATAAGTGTCATTATCACTGGACATGTAACTGGAGGACTGCAAAGACTTTTCGATAAAAGTGTTTATTTGTGCATCAAAATAAAGGGATAAAACAGAATTCAAATGGTCTTTTTTTCCTCAAACTGAGTCAATAATACGAAAAAAGCCTCTGTGTGTTACATGTATAAAGGCAGCAGCTCTTTTGTTGAAGTTTACATGTAGACATTTCAGTTTCTCTGCACTTGCATGGAGATTTTAACTAAAAATGAGCTTCTTCTAGTGTGAATGTCCTTTGAGGCTAAAAGTTGCTTCAGCAGATTCCAGATGGAAGACCCTTTTTCAGCAGGGATGAGAGGAAGCTCCCCAGGTCCTCATCCTGACGAAAGATAAGAAAACAAACCAAACATTTTAGGGAAATAAGAAAGTTAGCATCATGTTTGTGCTTGGCACAAATTAGATTTAAGGAAGTAGCTCAGGGGTTTCCAAACTTTTAACCTCATCGGGGTTTTCCAGCCTCATATAGGGCCTGGCTATACATGAAAGTATGATTGGTCTGCGTACAGTTAAGCACAAATAGCCTGAAATACAGGGAATGCACATACTTCTATCAGGTAACACGATGCTTTGCAAATCAATAAATAAAAGCCCCAAATATTTGAAATAAAATTCTCATGATTTTCTTTTGAAGAAGGCCAAAACCTCGTTCACAGATGGAAACCTTACTTATAGGTCCTTAACATTAGAGAATAACACCTGCCACAGATTTAAAAAAAAGATGAAAATAGCAATTAAAAACATAAATTGTTTCTTACTCTGGTCCATCTTATTATGACTAACTCGTGCTAAGCTCCACTGATAAATTACAGTGAATTTGCTCTGTAGCTAATGATTCTTGTTTGTTAACAATTAATCTTCAATTATATTTTATAATAATTAGATTGTTAATTAGACCAAATGAAAAGAAAAATGCTCATCAAAATGTCCTAAACACCAGAGTTGTTCAGTTTTAATAGACATTACAGACTGAAAAGAAAACCATGACATTTGAGAAGGTGAAACAAAAACATGGTAAAACATATTATTTTACAAACTATTTAATATATTTACCATTCAAATTATCTAGTATATGTGTATTTATCCTTTAAACGTCTTAATTTTAGTCAACCTCTGAAGCACACCTCATTGGATTTCATTTCATGGATTAGTAACAACATTCCTACAATCAACTTCGAAAAGACCACATTTTAAAAAACACTCCAAAGGGAATCTAACCAATAATTACATTTTGAATCTTACATTAATACACTGTCGACACATCTTCCACTTGTTTTTTAGAGGGTGGTATCTTCATAGGAATTATTTGGCTTCAAACCTCCCCTGCACGGTTTGATACTTCATCTTTACTGTGTTTTCATAGAATGTGCAAATAAGTCAAATTAAACATAAAATAATATTAAAACAGTAATTTTATAATAATTTTACTGTTAGTCACTCAGGCTTTATTTATATAACACTTTTAAAATAAAATGCAATTTAGAGCACTTCACAAGCAACTGATTCATCGTCTATAACTAAGTAAGCGGAGGTTACCACTACAACTCACCCGGTTGAGTTGGTAACCCATTGTACTGAAGACTAGAACCCTTACTGCAGATACCTGGAATTGAGTCTACATGTCTTATGTGCCATTTCTCTTCCATTTGTCTACTTTTTTCTCCGATTTTGTCCTGTCCTGTCAAAATGAAGGCTAAAATTCCCCAAATCTCCCCCTCCAAGACCTCCTGCACATGATCTTTTGCAATTCATAAATAACATTAATTGTTCAGCGCAAGTCTTATTACACCCATACTTTTCCTGTCATCAAAAGGATCCTTCAGCCTTCTTCCTTGAGGTTCTCTAAAGTTCTCAATTACACCTCAACTACTAATCAAAGAGATTCGATATGTTAAGTCATCAAAAACTGTAAAAATAAAAACTTTCTTAGTTGAACCTGTGCAACACCACTTGAAGTTGCAAGACATAAAAGATATAAGAAAGAGGCATAAAATGCACAGTAGAATATTTTGTTTTTTTTACCCGCTGCTCTTTGCACGGAACGCACAAAACCACAGAAACCTCTTTTCTTCTTTCCACTGTGACGGAGTTTAACAGGCTGGTTTCCCCACCTTCTACTTTCCCCTTATTCTCACTTTCAAAGCCCCTACTCTCATACTGTCCACCTACGCGACTGTTTTCACTCCCCCTGGCTGAACTGCTCACCATCAGGCCTGTGTAGGCACATCTTAACAGAAGAACTGTCATCTCCTGAGCACTGCGGTCCCAATTTTACTTGAGTCCATCACTGATAAGGATCTAGGACAGTAAACCATGATATTTACATTAACCTTTATCAATCTTCTTGCACTCATTGCGGTCACAATGGATCCCTTGTTTCACGTGCCAAAATAAATCACATCTTGCAAATACAGTTGGCCTCGTTCTTGATATGAGCTGTCGGACTGCACTGTAACTCTTTGAATATTTCTGCTGCATGCATTAGTGTGACCCAGCTTTAATTCACTTGTACACCTTTAAAAAAATATTTACAAAATTCACAGTTCACCAACTTGAAAAACTGGAAAAATCCAGATAAAGTTACTAGAATTTAAAATTCCTTAGGAGCTGTACAAGACTATTGGGGGAAAAAAAAGCAGGAAATAAATTATACCAGAAGCAAAGAAAACGTCCCTCACAGAGCTCAGTGACTTCAGATCAGGAAGATTAATGCCAGATTTAGACCAGATCCTTTAGGTGTGTTTTGGTGGTATTTCATAGCGAACCGTTAGCCTCCACAGCCCCACACATACAAACTAACACACACACACATGGTGTTCGACAACAACTAAATCCAACCTTGACTTGCTTCTAATTTTATCAGATGAAATCCAAACACACACTTTTAGTTCTACCACATCACATTTGTTGGAATAAACTTGTGTAAACTTCCCCGAGTGCAGTGAGTCACCAGTTCTATTTAACAGGAAGAGTTAAGTTTAATATCAAACACCTCCGAAACTACTGAGTCTTTAACACTTGCAAAGGTTAACATTTGAGACCAATCTCATCCTAAAACCCTGAGTGTGACATTTACGTGCTCACTCTTTGGACCAGAAGACATCGTGATTTAGAAATGACTTGTAAACACATTTGTTTTGCATCTCCCTTTCTTTTTCTAGCAGTCTTTCTACTTATTGTTTTATTTTAATTTATTTATTTTCTCTAAATGATTTTTATTTCTTTCAAAGAAAAAAAAAAAATAAAGCGAGTTTACATTAACGTTTAAGAGGAAACTGGAAACTCATTCATTTAAGAAGAAGGTGCAAAAAGGCATGACCGGAAAAACTCTATTCAACTGCAGCATCAAGAACAGAAATATGACATTTATATTTGTTTTTTGTATTAATTTCAGTGAAGGTACTTTCCATGGCATGACACCCCACCAGAGGTGCAGAAAGGAAACCTTGTTGCCACTTTCCACTGCACTTTGTGACACTTACTTTTGCTTTTCTTTTGGATAGGGCGACTATATTATGTACTGAGCTACAGAAAGCTATCAGTCTAATCATCTTTAGCTGATTTTAGTCTGTGTTAGGTTTGTTTATTGGTAAATTACTACATGTTAATGGAAAAAAAGAAATTATAAACAAGGTTACAACTAAATATAATGTTACCCACAACGAGAATATTTACAGGTCAGAGCAGGTCATCCAAGCCTTTATGTCTTCAAGATCTGCTGTTGTTTAATCTGTAGTTTAAAGTTTGGAGTTGGCTGAAGTAAAATTGTAAATATTTATTATGCTTGAGTTCTGCACATCTAATTCTGTAAGACAATAAGAAGACTGGAATTACCAAAACTTTACAACTACGTCTAATCCACAGAGCTGGAGGATGCTCAAGTTGTTTTTCAAATATCACACGCAACTTCTTTCATTTCCTTAAAATGTGTGTCAGTGCAGCGATGATTTTAGCCACCATTAAGACCACATTTATATTTGTTAACCTATAAAGAAATAGACCTTAACACTACAACTCTCGGGGACTGTCATTTTTACCCCATCCTGCAACTACAGGAGCAGCAAAAAGTTATTTCTTGAAGAAGTTGGTAATTTCTATCTATTTTTTGTAATTAGAAGTAATATATTTAAGACTATGTTTTAGGGGTTTTACTAATGATTTTGATTATTTCACTACAGACTGCAAAGTTACACTGACCAACCTTGTGTTGTTGATGGATTACCTCAGATGTTCCCCAGACTGAAGTCTGGTTCATTTTCAGCATCTTTTTCCTGCCATGTCATCTCTGCTCATCGGGAATCTCACATGAACTTTTATTGAGGGGAAAAAAATCCCCCAGCCTCACTATGCTAATGTGTTTATATATCCTAACCAAAGCTCTGTAGCTAGCCACCAGGTAGCACACCATTATATATTAGTGTCTTCATTTAAGTCCAAAGTGATACCAGAGCTGTGCGTTTTAGTTTTTTAGAAATCCCTCAGTCAGAACATTGCGTATCATCTCGCCTTGAGGCGACTTTTGTTGTGATTTGGCGCTATATAAATAAAATTGAATTGAATTGAATAGATTGAAACAATCGAGCTAACACCCTGCCAACTTCTAACTCTGTTACTTTGTAAATCCTCTTTTTCATGGATGCCTGGATGATAACTTTGTTGTAACACCTGGAAGAGCAGCCGCTCTGATCATTTTACTGAAGATTAAAGAATCTGGACCGTTTTTAACTCTCAGTGATGCCACAGTGTTTGTTTGAATCTGGGAACTGAAGAAGAGTTTGGACCCAGAAAGAGCTAATGACGTCAGACTTAAGAGGTGGATTAGCTAAGACAGCTGGATAAAGGAAAGATTTTTTAAGTAAAGGCTCAATTATAACCTGTTAATAAAGATCAAGCGATCATATATAATCTTCCGACATATTAAGTCAGTATAACTTTTTAAATTGCAATATGAGGCCCTATTTGGACCTCTTTAAAATGTTTAGTACCTCCTCTCAATTTTTAAGTCCAAAAAAAATGGCATAAAATCTCCTGTACACTATATACATTATATCTCATGTTACATGTCTATCTTCTGTTTTCCAGCATCCTGTTGTTCCTTCACAGAATTTCATTGGAAAATTATTTCATATCTCAAAACAGTGATTCAATAACTAGATGATTAGGGGAACTACCAGGCTTCGACTGCATAGGCAGTCCTCTAATGTATCTTTTTACCACCCCACTGTATGTCTATCAGTTCTCTATCTTGTTGCTGTTCAGAGCATTTAAAAGAATAAATAATAACGAAACGCTCCAAAAATAATGTCCATGTTTTCACCTGGTAACTCCAGGAAAGCAGCAGGACTTTGGTGTTGGAGTCTTCGGCAGAGGAGGAGACTTTGATGACGATAGACTCCACGATGACTGTGCCATCAGGGAGGTGCTGGATGGTGTAGCCTTTTAACACACTGAGGCAAAGAAAAGCAAAATGATCTAATTTGATAATTATACTGAGAGAAATCAAGCAGACTTTAGAACAAGCAGATAATAAGGCCGACACATTCGCACTAATCATTAGCTAGTGGCAGACTAGTGACCTCACTCTCACCTCTTAAGGTGCGTGTAGATTCTGTGGAGCGTGTCGGCGTCGCTGTGTGGATCCTGGAGCTGCACGTGGCAGGTGAACCGTAACTGATGCTCATTGAGGCCCAGCTCCTTCAGGGCCTGCTCTGATGATACCAGCTTCAGACTCTGTGTAGTGAAAGCCACAAGGGGGTAATTATCATTATACAGTAAATAATAACTGAGCAACTGCACGCCACAAATGAAAGGGATACAGCTGCCAGTTTATTAGGTACATAGATCTAAAGTTAAACCACACAACGTGATGCAACGTTACTGAAATATATCAAAGCAAGTTCTAAAATAACTAGACACAAAATTGAGTCCTCTTAAAGGTAGATCTTGATCTTCATGTATATTTTGGCGTTTCAAAAAAATTAGAATCTAAAAACATGTTATAAACCATGAAGCTTACGTTTTCCTTCATGATGAGCGTTCCGTGCATGGTGCGAGGTTTTTTGGGATCAGGCAGCGGCCCTACAGCACAGCAAATAAGATACATCATTGTATAAACTGCTACTTGTGGTCAAAATGAACAAAACAGTGAACAACAATACAAGTCCTGCAACAAAGGCTGTCAGTAGGGTGAAGTTCAAGAAAAGTGAGCAAACCTATATTAACCTCTTTGAACTAGAGAGGTGGTCTGCTGAGGAAGTTTCATAGGTTAGTGAGGTAAACTGAGGGTAAAGGGTGTCACAAAGGTAGTTTTAACATAGATCACCATGGTAACTTATGCTGAACATGTAGACTGGTCTGGAGAAGGTTCAGCGTTTCAGTTAGAAGCTGTCTGGAAGCGCCACATGAATTCACAAGTTTAATGATTTCCTGCCAGCATTCTGCCTCTTCATTATTCTTTTATTTGAGGTTCCAGGGCTGACTTTTTCTACTTTATGTTTTTTATTGTCCGTCACCCATTCCTCTGACACATGTCTGACAGATGCAGGCGGAGCTCAATCTGTCAATTCTGTGTAGAATTAGAGCAAAACGGTGCATCAAAGGCCCCTTTTCCATGTGATCTTTTGTGCAGAAAGCCTGGGTTAACACAAAAGGTTGCTAGCCAGTGTTGCAACTGGGGTTTCAGGTATCATCAAGCCAGCAAACACAAAGAAAGCCTGGTTACGTTGAACTTGATTTATAGTACACCTCTCTGGAGGCCAGGCACTATTGCTTATAAAACCAGTGCCATTTTGAAAGGTTTACCAAGGAGGGTGCTTTCACTGAAGAGGCACCTTCTATAACTAGAATGAATGTGGCATTTGTTTGACTTCCTTTATAGTGAATCAAATTGTGTTAAATTGTAGTTTAATGTAAAGAATGTTTATAGCATTTAATGTATTTATTTATTTTTACTGATGAAGTAAAATTGTTAATATTTGCTTCAGTTGAGCAGTAACCTCACTCTGTATTAGTGGTAAGATGAGTTATCTTAATAGAAAATCCTCCCGAGTGTCCACAGTTAGCTCTGTGGACACTCGGGAGGATTTTCTATTTTTGTATTAGGTTGTTCATTTTGGCCTCACAGTTTGAAGTGGTTACTCACAACACTTGGGGATATTTTTATTCCAGGTGGACATTAGAAAGAACAGCCCAAGGCTTATGGGGCAAATAATTCAACATCTAATTGGAATTAGATGTTGAATCTTTTAATATGACAAGTTGTTTTCAAATCTCATGAGCTACAACAAACAGATTGGCCACCATTAATCCCACATTTCACATTTTAGAAAATGAGTACAATGACCATCTGTTTCTTTTTTAATATGTACAGACATACTTTTAGTTTCTGTGCATTTATATATTTTACTCTTGCAGAAGTACTCATATTTTTTTTAATGAATGACCATTTATGACCGTAAGTCTTTTACCTCGTTATCACGGTATACTTCTGATCAGGAACTGAAGATTTACACTTACTAACTCCAAAAGAGAAAATGCACTAAAGTCTAAAATACCAGGAACTGGGACAAAATTCAGCAGTTCTTGGAAATCTTAAAAACTAGGTGACAGTTATACAGTCATAAAGCTGCTGCTGTTGTAATGTCCCCACTTACTTAAATGACATTTGCCATTACCACAGCTAATGTGGGTCACAATTCTGAATGGAGGTGGCACAAAAGGTGAACAACTGTCTTCTGCCAACCAATCTCAGGACAAATAAAGCTAAATCTGAAGTGAAACTAAGTAGGCACATTGCACCTAAACCATTATTACCACAGAAAACAAGTTACCTCCAAGAGCCATCTCCCTCTTCAGTAGGTTTAGTGAGATATCAACGGGAACGCTAGGGTTTGTGGTCACAGTCGTTGTCTCTCCATTAGCGGGCATGTAACAGTCGATACCTGTCATTAAAAGAAGGGAAGCATTAAATGTGAGCATGTTTAACTGATTTTAAGCTTTACTGATGAGCGGACGGTCTGCACTCACTGAACTCCTGCTCGATCTTCCCCTTTAGGAACTCCATTTTTACCGCCTCTCCGTGCACGAGCAGCATGTTGCGAGGCTCTGCCATGCGAATGAGCTGCATGATTCCTTTGGCGTCTGCATGTGCACTGAACGACATGTACTCAACCTGCAGCTTCACATCCAACTGTAAGAATCACAGAGAGATTTAGAGGCAATGTAGAGCGTTGGCTATGCTGATCAGAGACCTTACAGGATATTAAAGAAGACATTATTGCCTTCAGGTGGTGCAACTAAGCTTAGTTTAAAAAGTAGGGCTAGTTTCACAAAAATATTTAAAAGAGGTCTAACCCAACAGAACAATCTTTCTAATGCAACTTAGTTTCTTAGGCTAATCTAACTTAGCTTACTCAAAAGCAATAAAGAATGGCTCATTTAACCTAAAAAAGACACATTTTACTTCCATGCTAACTTTAGGAATGGTAATAATGGGTGACATTTATCTATAAGCAACAGTCAATAACAAAACAATAAAAACAAAACTTTTGTGGAAAATGTTATAGGTGTATCGTCCTTGTAACAGTGGAATTCTTCTAAATGATTGACAGTTTCTGCAAAGATAAACAGATAATCAGTAAGATACTGCCACCTCGGCAATCATTTTTTTCACCTTTAAAAAATAAAATCTTATTTATGACTATGCAGTTTTCTGTAATGGATGAATTTAGGTATCTATCTGAAGTCTGACTATTTTGTTAAACTAAACTATAGTCAGTCAAGGTCTGCTGTTGAAAAACCAGATACATGACACATTACCAAAAAACTTATTGATAATAACCATAACAATTAAAAACTAAAAATATATCACATTATTGTTGTTTTTTGGTAATAACTGTGTAATGATGTGACAGGGCTCATATGTAACACAGCAGGCTTCATCAGTCTATTAAAGTGATGGTGATCTGTTACTCAGGTCAAGGTCACTTAAAAGTTTATGTGGTTTAAACCTTAGAGCTCAGTACATATACTATGCACATGATAGTGCTGTGCCATATAATATTCTCTGCAATAATACCAGTATAAACCTTTATGGGATATAAAAGTGTCATATTGTTACGCGTTTACATTATCTGAGAAAATCTCACAGATGTCTGACATCTGTATCAGCCCCGTGTCCACTTCCAAGGACAATTTAGTAAAAAGGGAGCTACTTCAGCGATCTTTAACAAAGCACAGGGGTTTGTGGAATACGTAAGGAAAGTCTTCCTGCCAAAAGCGAAAACAACAAACTTCTTTCACCCAAATAAACGTTATCGTTATAAAAGCTACCGTGGATTTTATGAAGGAACACGAGGAAGAGATGCTAGCAGGTGGTGATGAACAGCACCGAAGTAAACAAATGACTCAGCCAAGCAAGAACAAACAGTGGATGGAAATTACTGATGCGGTTACATGGAGCCTCGATCCAAAAAAACATCGACCCAAGTTACGACACCCAGGGTAAAAAATAATTTTCAATTTCAGTTTTATTATGTTGCCATGTTACACTTTTCCACTGAAAACACTACTACTGCTTTGTGCTTTCATTTGACTTACGGTGTGTCTGTCTATATACTGCTGCACCACTCTATAATGCTGCTGCTGGCACCTTGTGGCAATATCTTCACACTTTGAATCAGGTAGTCTATCATCAGTGACAGGCGCTAAATGGAAAAGGAGGATGGAAAATGCCCTTCATTTTTTATTTATTTAAATACTGCCACCTGCAAGCTGCACTCAAACAAATGTTTTTCTCTTTGAAAGTGGTATTGCATATTTCCTTCAAATATTGCGATACACTTTTGAGGCTATATCGCCCAACCCTAAGATACGGCACAGACAAACATGAGTGTGGCCCAGTAAAACTGTCTTTTCATGCTACTGTTGAAGGTTTTGTGAGAAAAACAACTGAAATGAAAGACAGACGTGCAGACAACAGCATTAGCCACTACACTCACATGTAGTGCGAAGTGGTCAGAAAATATAATTGTGTGCATGCTTGAAAGGGACCATAACAAGCTTCAGATGTTTTTTTCCCCCAACATACATATATATATTATATATATATATATATATATATATATATATATATATATATATATATATATATATACACACATACATACATATATATATATATACATATATATATATATATACATATATATATATATATATATATATATATATATATATATACATATATATATATATATATATATATATATATATATATATATACATATATATATATATATATATATATATATATATATATATATATATATATATATATATATATATATATATATATATATATATATACATACACATACACATACATATATATATACACATACATACATATATATATATATATATACACATACATACATACATACATACATACATATATATATATATATATATATATATATATATATATATATATATATATATATATATATATATATATATATATATATATATTTATCAATAGGCCAGAAAGAACAGGTACATGTAGAAGCCTTTTTGTGTAAGGTAAAACTGACCAATTGCCTTAAATATATGCAGACTAGCGGTGGTTATGTTTACAGCTACTGGCCAGAGGCCCATTTTGAGCCTTTAGTGGTTCTGTTAGACAGAGACAAGATAGCAAGTCCGGTTTTTAATCTTTAAGCTAAACTAACATCTTCCCAGCTGTAAATGACTATTTAAGTGGTAATACTTGCTCATCTAAACTCTCCTCAATATAATGGAAAATTTGGAATCACTCATTTTAAGATCTTTGCTACAACCGAGTTCACAGAAAAATGAGACTGGATGGAACGACTGAGGAGGATGTGAATAAACGATGTGACTTTATCTGCTCACCCCCTAATTTTTTTTTCCATCATGAGAATATAAAGTAAGTCTTACCGTTGCTCTGCCTTCCATCTCCAGTTTCCTTTGCCCATTTAGGATTTTGTGACCGATTGTTCCCTGTACACAGTAGCCAGGCATGATAACCTAAAAAAAAACAACACAAAAGCACACCTTTTAGGTTTTAAGTGTTACAGATTTCAAAAACGCTGTCCACTTCCTTACAATACTCACCATGTTCTTCTCATTGCCAGCCCATTTCTTGAATATCTGCAAAGACTGACCTGCATGCAACATACCCGGTGTTGCAAACACCACCTGAAAGTGTCCACATTATTTTACTTCACTGCACTTTGACCTCTTCAGTGAGAAACTTCGCATACTTTTGATGTACAATGGGACTCACCATAGGACCGGGATTATCGGCGTAGGAGCGATCAAAAGCCTTGATGTGCTTAAATTCAAACATGTTTCTCTGTACAAAGGTTTTTCGAATCTTCTGATTGGTCCACGTTATGAAAAGCTTGTAGTAATGATTGGCTTTCTCTGTCAGTCCAGTGGAGAAGTAGATTGGGGCCTTCAGGTTCATTCTCTCCCTGTGTGGTGAGAGGGGGCAATTAGAGCGTCTGTCCAAAGAGCCAGTGAAGAAGTTAATGTGCCACATTTATTCTATCAAGCTTAATAAATTGAATACAGCTACTTTAGGGAGCTGTCCAGACAAATATCAGCCCTTTTTGTATTGTAATCATGTGCAATTACTCTACACTGAAAGGACTTTTTATTTAATTGGAATGTCAACAATTATGTGCTAGAAAAATTGCCTTTATCTGATATCATTCAGCCAGAGAACAGACCGCGATTATCTTCACGCATCACTGTCTTTGCTCTCTTCTTTCTAGCTTTCACAGAGACTTCCTCCCTTTTTAATAGAACCCATACAGCAAACAGAGATAAAAGGCACACTTGCTAATGCTTCTGAAGAGTCTTTTAAAACAGATCTGTACCAAAATGTTTCCAGCAGGATGCAGAGTTCTTGTGCTCGACCGAGGGCGAAAACTGGAATAAGAACCTGGAAGGTTGGGAAGAAAAAAAAGATCTTAGAAAATATATAATACTAAGATGAAGAAAACCCGACTACTCGCAAAAAATGCAATATTCAATAAACTTTAACCGTTACCTTTCCTCCTCTTTCTATGCTTTCATGAACTTTCTTCAGAAAGTCCCGCTCTCTGCACCTCTTTGAGTCACGGATGGTGGTGGCGTATGTAGACTCAGAGATGAGGATGTCTGGGCGACACTTATCGATCCACGCGGCACTGTGAATTTACAACACCAGCATTATGAAACTGTCACAGTCAAAAGCTTGGAAAAACCTAAGAATTAAAAGATGTTTTAATTATAATTTTCTATTTTTTAATTAGGGAATAAAACTAAAGACATCAAAACAAATAAATGAACAAATGTGGATTTATACAGTCGGCGCTAGAGGTTTAAACAAAGTGTGTATTTAATGTATGTGTAGAAAAAGTTAAGGCAATGGACTTAAAAATTCTCTCTAATGGCCAGCTATACAACCCAGACATTCAATGTCCAGGAAAACTTTCTTTTCTTGTTACTGCTGAATGTCTTGTAAGCTAACCAACTGAAACAAAAAGCGAGACATGCAGACAACAACATCACCCACTCATCTATGCTATTATCTTGTGGTCAGATTATGTAATCATATGCATGTCTAATAGTGACGTTGGTGCTTTCCTCCCTTATATATGTAGTTATTAGGCCACAAAGATACATGCACAGTTGTTTTTTAGGTGAAGGTAACAGACATTTGAATCATTTTGAGCTTTTTTGTACTGCTGCTTATGCTAAACTAAGACCTTCCTGGCTCCAGGTTGATATTTAAGTAGTACTGATTTGGTCATTTAAACATCCTTGAAGACAGTGGAAAGTCTGGAGCTACATCTTTCATAATCTATGCAACCCAATCCTAAAGATTACATTGCTTTATACCCCTTTTGACTACAGCGGGGCTTACACTTTACAAAATAAACAAGCTGTACTCAGTAAGACTTTAAGCTAACATAGAAAGGTCATAGATCAAGTGAGCAGTAAGTATGTGTGACTGCAATACATTGGTACAGATATATGCCCTTTAGTGCTGAGTAACAGACTAAAATAGTAAACTTTCGTTGACCAAAACTGAAGCATAAACATCTTGGACAGTCTGTCCCAAACAGGAAGCCATAATATTTCAAGTTCAATCAAAATGCCGTGGCAGCCGTGCCATTTTTAAATATGTCACCAACAGTGTCCCTCACTCGCCTGTAACTAAAATCTGACATTGGGACCCATTCGACCGAAGTCATGATTCTGACTCAGCTAATGCCTATTTCTTGTATTTCTTAGTCCAGGCAGTACTTCTCTTCTAATTAGTCTCCCTCAGTAGTATATACACAGCGTCCTCCCTGCAGCTTATGTGGAGATCTGTCGCTGACTGAACTTTGGGAAGCATTGATGTGCCTTCTGATCTGAGCTGCTATTAATTGGTGAAGTCTGAGCCCCTAATGAACATTTTCTGCAGCAGAGGTGACTCTTAAGTCTGTCTCTCCTAAGGCAGTCCTCACAAGAAACCGTTTCATCTGGGTGTTTGATGTTTAAAAGTTGTTTATATTTTCTGGTCTCACTCACCTTCATGTCTTAAATACTTAAAAGTGACTTTCTGTTCACTTTACTTGTTTGATTAAGGGTTGCTTTTAATACCTGCAGCGGTCAAATAGGGCTATTTACCCACTCACCCCTCTGTTGGGGATCCCTTTCCATGAATGACTGCATCAATGCAGCATACTGTGCAAGTGATCAGCTTGTGGCACTTAAGCTCATCTGCATGAATAAGGTATTTCTCAGCTTCCTTTCTCAAGTCATGTAAGTTGGCTGGCCAATCAAGGACAGTAATGTCATGATTAGCAAACCTTTTAGTAGTAGTTTTGGCACTGTGGTCAGTTGCTAAGTCCTGCTGCAAAAGGAAATCTGCTTCTAATAATACATTTACCCTTTAAATAAGCTCAGTGAGATCCCAGCTTTGATTTTTTTTTAACACTGTTTAGAACAAACAGACCGGCCTCTATTGAATATTGAAATTTATTACTGAAAACCTCCCCATATAGTTGAATAGTTTAGTACAACTAACACGTTCTTTAATAGTTTTTATGTTTTCAGTTGCTGTGTTGACCCCTAAAAGGGTGTAGTCAAAAGAAGAAAAGGATTCAAGCTTAAAAAAGAAACAGAATTAATAAAATAAAGCCATGGGATTCCAAAATTACAGCTTATTTTTCAACTTCTGATCATTTTTTTGATCCAGAAGTTATTTTATTTCGCATCGCTTGTGAAAAAAGCAATTTAACGGATGTACAAGCCATTAATGGAGGGTCAACCTCAACACGCAAATTGTCAGAAGAATAAAATTACTGAATGAAAGCAAGAAAGAAATACTGCATCTTAGGCTTTTCCGCAGATCAGAGTTAACCCTTGGAGATCCCTAAAAAAGACATCCACCTTGGTCCCTAATGGTCTTTTTTAGGGATCTCCAAGGGTTAAGATTTTAGGAACGACTCAAAGTAAGGTTTTAAGAAATTCAAAATGGGCACTGGCAGTCTTAAATTTGTAAATGTATGATCTATTTTTTAAAGAGTTAAATAACTAAAAGAAAAACCTCAAACAAGTAGGTTCACTTACCCTAAATGCCTGTCCGGTGTCATGTTATAGTCACCCTAAAATAAAAAGAAATTATTCTCAGATTGCACTTGATAAATTCACCTACTGTGACAGAGTGCACACTTGTTTACACTCACAGTGTAGACCACAGACTCTGATCCCACTTTGATGTGAACCATAGCAGCTCCCAGGACATGGCCTGCATAGTACGCCTTGATCTCCAGCTCATCATCCACCTGCCACCAGCACAAAACAGCTTGAATTGCCATCAAAAGAGAAGAAGCAGCTGGCGCAGAAGCAACTATTAGACATGTGTGCGTGTGTGGTCAAAAATGATGTCAGCACTGCACCTGGACAGTCTGGTGCAGGTTCAAAGGAATCACTTTCTTCATGCAGTCCTTGATCATCTGCGAAGTGAAGAAGTTGGTTTCTCCCTTTTTGTCAACGGTGATCTTCCGGAAATCTTCCAGTAAAATGGGGCAAATGGCTTTGGTGGGATGGGTCATGTAGATGGGTCCATCATAGCCCACCATCTCACTCATGTAGGGCAGAGCACCACAGTGGTCCAAGTGGAAATGGCTGAAAAACGTAGAAAGGTGTACTATGTTCCACACATGGTTGAGATTATTTAAAAAAAGGTGCAATATGAAGAACATAACAAATAAGACAACAAACCTGATGATCAAACAGTCCAAGAAATCTGTCAGACGCCCGTTCTGTGTTATATAAGAAAAGTCTGGGAAACGTCTCTGCAATGATAAAACAATCTGTTATAGGACTGTTACTGAATGGAAATCATCTTCTTTCAAAGGTAGAAAACAGTGCATTTAAAAAGGAGAGTCTCTTTCTTAGAAGGACTGTTTCATAATAGCTGTGTTTAAAATGCATTCCAAGTCAGAATGTACAGAAATACCAGCAGTTTGCACAGAGAAGCCCAGCCCACCTCTGCCAGCTTGGTCATACCTTTACTGCCAATGTAAGCGTTGAATAACAGAGTCCCACGTCACCCAGTGTCTGGGTATTGTGAACTGTCATTTAGTGCGCAGACACAAACGATATTCACTGTGCGTTCCCTGACTCAAAGCTGCAAGGAAGCAACCCTCTCATCCATTGGGGAAAACCTCAACGTACAGGTAGGGAACACAAGCTGTCTGCTCTCACCTACTGTAGGGCAACTCAAGAGGTTCCATTGCCTGAGCTACTCGCTGAGGTGAGTCCAACTATATCAAGTTTGAATCTCTCATCCTCACACACCAACTCAGGCTCCTTCTCCACCCAAAAAGTGATGTTCCATATACCACAAGCTAGTTTTGGAAACCAGGGATCGTCAGACCTCAGACCACCGTCTGATCCACCAACCCCCTATGGCCCCTCTTTGTCCTTTTATTGCAAAAAATTTGATGGTAAGGACTAAAGACAGTCCAAGACAGTAACAACTGTGTTATACTGCTAACACATCATCGGTTCTTCGAAAACATCCCGCTGACAGCAGGCTAACACAAAAATACGAAGAACCCAAAGTTATGTTCAAGCTGAGTGAATGCAGACGCAGGCCCAGCAGGTAGAGCCTGATTTTCAACATGTAACGAAAGCATTGATGAGCAGTCAGACTCTTCTCTCTATCTTCTTAAGTAGAATCACTGTGGTGACCCCCTTTAAGCCTCTTTGGGCTGATTTTCAATTTTACTTTGTGTTATTGTTGATTTTAAATAAGAAATATCATTAGTGTCCTCATTAGGATAGGTGTTTGTGTCAGTGTGTGGGACTAATCCTAATGAAAATCTTAACTTCTTCAGACCTGCCTCCTGTCTTTTTGTCAGCAGATCTCACTACAGTCTTGTAAACCTTCCCAGTGTAAAACAGCCTAGTTGGTGTTAACTTTTGCTGTCATATTTGAAACACTTCTGTTTCACTTTAGAGTCTTTTATTTTGCCAAAGTCTCATGTAGGGTTTTGATTTGGGATTCTTGTCAGTATGCTATGTGCAGGGTGCTTATAACTACCAATAAGATAAAGGAAACCAATAAGGGTAAAAAAAAAAAGAAAAAAGCTTTTGCTATAACAAATGCATTATGTCACTCACATCATCGTTGTAGCCCATGTGCATCCCACAGTCCAGCATTATGTTTTTGCCTCCGATGGAGACGAGGATGCAGCTCCTGCCCACATCCTGTCCAGCACCTTGGAAAGGCAGGACAGAAGATAAAAGTTCAGAATTACACTCCTTTAGTAATGGTAGTAAACACACAAGTGCGCAGCGGTAGGATTTAAAGGCTAAGTAGCATCACCAAATACAAACAAATCCCGAAGTGGTTTCTTTTCATAGCAAGGCAAATACTTATATAGATCTTAAAAGTTTTCCAGCTCATGTACAATATGAATGTTGACGGAACTGAGGCGCTAGCTAGCTAGCATCTGTACTCACCGAGTGGCGTTACTTTTATTTCAGGCATGCTTTCTCATTGGGCAGCCTTTTTTTTATATACACAGGTAAATGACACCAAGGTTACCTAAACGTCCAGGCTCTGTCAGCTGAAAATAACTTCTGAATTATATAGGAAAGTTTATTGTGTGTAGCTTTAAAACATGCAGCTAATATTATGCACTGACTTTATTTTTTAGCAGCGTTGGGCTAACACGCAAGACTTCCGGCCAGTGCTTTCACAATAAAACTCCCTTGCTACGAAAGCCTGCAGAAAACACAGGTGGAAAGGTTTTGAAGACTATTTCCATATCTCATTTTGATAATCTATACTTCCTTTCAAGCAAACCTTGAAAACAAATTCAACTATCTATATTCCTTCAAAAATACTATGTCTTCCACTTTTAATTATACTGAACTGATAGATGTGTGAATAGATTTTCAGCATAAGGAATATGACACCTCTAAAAATGATTAACCAAGAAAAAGTGGCATCACGTAGTCTGGATAGCACTAAGAATGAAAGGGGAGGTTTACAACATGCTAATAAGACCTGCTATGGTTTGGAAACTGAAACGGGGTCACAGGATAACTGGCCACAGTGATATTTAAAGTCCTCTCATCCTGCCTTGCCCCTTCTTACTCTTTGCTTACTTATTATGCTTCACTGCCTACACACCAGCTACCATTTCATGTGACATTTCAGGTAGCAATTCACTCGTCTGGAGCTCTTTTTGACCTAATTTCAGCACTGCCTAGGGATTTCAGGTGCATTCATTTATAAAAGTTCATTTCTGGCATACAAAGGCTATGCTGTTTGTCACTTTTTATTTTCCACACATCAGTGACGTTTATGCAACAAAACTATTTGTTTAAGTGCGGCGGGATCATGGTTTGGGTTATAATAACTTCTTTCAACAAGTCTAATAAGCAATCAAGGTACAAATTTCCCTTGCTTTTATTTTGAAGATAAAGTCGCCAATTTAGAGCCTGCGCAGTAGAACCGGATAAGAACAGACAGGATCTGTCGCTTCACGGTGTCGAGAAAAAGAAATGCGTAATTTTCCTTTCAATTTTAACTTTTCTTGTAGGTGACGAGTTCACTTCTTGATCGTTTACCACAGGGCTTACATTTTTACACAGTTCCGGTTTGTTTGTAGCCCCGAAATACATTTTTTCATTCATTTTTACGTGCCTGTTTGTGTCATTTGCACTTCCTGGTAGAAACCATGGCAGGCTCAGAAGACCAGAAGTTCTCCCTCCAGGAGGTCCTAGACACTTTTAAGTTGTGTCTGTCGGAAAATAAAGAAGTCTATCTAGAACAGTACGTCGCTGGATGGCGTGGGCTTGTAAAGTAAGTGGTTTGGTGGTCCAAATATTCTCTGTGTGTTCTTACATCAGTGTAGAAGTAAAGTAAGGCGAGCAGATCACAGCAAGGTAAATGTAGGACAGAGAGCGTTTACTATAAGCTAAGATCAAGTCTTGAGATTTATATCTGATCCAGCTGACTCTTCATCTATTTAAAAAAAAAAAAAAAAAAAAAGATTAACTTTCGTATGTTTAATGAATAAAAAAGTGTCACCTTCATGCCATGAAAACTTTCCAGGTTACAGACCCTCAAAGAACATAGGGATAGGCTAAAATTTTCTTTTTAATTAATTATTTTATGAGTCCTTGCAGCTTCATAATTACAGGAGATATCCACAGATTTGAAAAACACATTAAAGCTCTGTTCAAAAACAAATAAATTGTAAAACCTGAAATCAAACCCCCCTTTTGTTCAATTCTGTTTTCTGATTCCAACTTTGTGCCTCAGTATCATGTCTCCTTTCCCTCAGCCCTAACTGCTTGCACCAGATGGCTGCCCCTGACTGAGCCTGGTTCTCCCTTTTAACAGGTTTCTTCCTGTTACAAGGAAATGTTCTTTCCCACTGCTGCCAAAATGCTTGTTCATAGGGGGTTGTCTGATTGTTGGGGTTTCTCTGTATTATTGTAGGATTACTGTACCTTATAGTTTTAGGCACTTTAAGGTGATTTTTTTTGTGATTTAAATAAATAAAATTGGATTGTATTGAAAGTTATATTGTAGTTTCAATTGCAAAACTACAACAGTCAAATGTCTGTGAAACAAGGGTCATCACAGGCTGAGATAGGTGGCTGATCAAAACAGGTTATAGCATATGAAAGGGTCTACTTTACCTACAGACTGATTCCAGAATCATATTCCTGGTAATAGTGTGCCTTCTTGGCTAGGGCTAGGTCTCTGTGGAAAAAGAGATTTTATTCTCAGTGGACTTTCTGGTTTTTAAAAAAAAAAAAAAAAAAAATCAAAATGTGATGACAGAAGCAGGCCGACAAGTATTTGCAAAGCTGGTAATGCTAGCATGAGTGTTCCCCTTTAAAAGCTCCATGTTTTTCTTATATAAGAGCAATTAAAAGATCCAATAGAAAAAAGAAACAAATACCAGAGCTGTATAGTGAGAGTTTTGACGGAGAGTATAGTTTGGACTCTTTTCAATTAGGAAAAAATGAAAGTAAAGGAATCAAAGGCAACACAATAGCATTACGAAACAGGCTGAGGCACAATAACTGCATCTTGATAATATTTTAGAAATGACTGGAATTTGTAATTATAATTGAAATTCAAATTGCAGCGGCTTTCATAAATGTTGCATTTTTATTGTAAAAAGTATGAAATATTTTTGCAGCAGGAACAGCATAAAAGGGAAAGAGTTGAGCTTCAGCTCTGGTCTGTGAGTGAATTCTTGGAATTTCTCATGTGAACTGAACCGATTATAATTTGCAGGCATTTAGAATTTACTGCCGTAATAGTAGACCAAAAGGACACCCAGGTGTTAACTGAGTGTGTTTTTACTCCTTGTAATAGGTTTCTGAACAGCTTGGGAAGTGTCTTTGGCTTCATTTCTAAGGATGCTGTCAGCAAGATCCAGATCCTTGTGAATTATATGAATGGTGAGAACGCTTCTCACTATGCTACTGTGCAGTCGATGGTAAAATACGAACTGGACAATAATCTCGTGGATGTGAACAAGAAAGGAAGCCACCCAGAGTCTGGCTGTCGTACTCTGCTGAGGCTCCACCGCGCTCTGAGATGGCTGGAGCTCTTCCTGGATCGCCTGCGCACCAGCACAGAAGACAGTAAAACATCTGCCCTGTGTGCAGAGGCCTACAACGAGTCCCTCGCCCAGCACCATCCGTGGATGATCCGTAAGGCTGCGGGCATGGCCTTCCTCGTGCTTCCTGGCCGCCAAACCTTTTTCGAAGTAATGAATGTTGGCCCACCTGAGCAGGTTGTGGCCAAGCTGGGGGAGGCCCTACCTCTCATCTCTGAGGTGTACCAGATCACAGAGGACCTATATGCTCAACATAACATGCTTGATTTACCTTAGAAGCAAGAAGTGCTAATATCTGACACGTCATACTTTATATAATTAAATATTTGTAACTTGTCCTTGGTGAAAGGCTGCTGAACAAGATGCTTCTGCTGCTTGGTGAAGGATTGACATAATTAGCTGTAATACCACTAAGATTAATTTTGAAACTACTGTATACATGTTTTAACATAAAATTCTGTACATTTTCCTCCAAGTAATGGACCTTTGAATGTATTTTTATTAACTCATCTTTTGCTTTTAAATCAACAGTTCCCAGTCTAGGGTCAGCAATCATTTACAGTATATTAATTAATATTAATATATTGTTTGTAGTTAACTCAGATTTTGAAGATTTTACATTTTTAGACAGAAATATATAATTTAAAAAGCTGCACCTTTTAAACTTTTGACCATCCACCCATCAATCTTTCTGAGTAAATGAGCCCAGCCATCTCTCAGAGGAAGGTTAAACATGTAGGATAAGATCCTGTTGGTTTAATTCTTATAATATTTAACAGAATAAAATCCTTCTTCTAAAATAACCAATCTTAAATAATAAAAATCAGTTTATTATTTCTTTTTAAATCCTTAAGGACTTTTTGACTTGGTTTTTAATTTAGTTTAAAATTGCAATTAGATCTTTATACGGTATTTGAAAAAGAAACTGATCCTGAATTTACCTTAAATCCCTTCATTAGTTAGAATTTTTTTTTTTTTAAGTAAAGCTGCTGGAGAAACACTCTTAGACAATAAATTAATAAAAGTTAAAATCTAAAAGAGTTTTTAGACAGAATTTCAATTTTCAATTCTCTCCCAACAGTCAAGATTTAGAAAACAACACGGCAAAATAACTACTTCTATTAAAGCGTAAATGACAATACTGATACAAAGAACTACAAACAATACAAAACAATGTCTTTTTCTTCAATTCTAAAAGGCTTTTCATACAGTTTACAATACCACCTTAATAAATGGACTACACAACACTGCTTTACCTGGGAATGCTGTAAGTTGATTTTTAAGTTACTTGTAAGCACACATTGTGTCGCTTCGTCTGGTCTACCCTCCCTTGTCTCCTATTATTCAAGGAGTTCCCCAGGGCTCCATATTAGGACCACTATATATAACTTTTCCATTAATTTCCGTTAATTTATTAAATGCTGCGTTCTGTTTTTATTCAGTCATCTATTGTTATAAATTATTTACTGTTATCATTTACTGTTTAACTCCTTCAGTAGTACAGACCCTGGAATTTCTGCACTCATTCTTTGATGTTCTCATTTGATCTCATTGTGACTGTTCTAACCTCAGTAACACTTTTTACTTTGATTTAAAAAAGAAAATCTGAATTAATGAAATAAAAGGAAATATTGATCTGCTTGAAGTTTTCGGATGGAGGATGTTCAAATTACAGTTTTCCATTGTGGTCATGTTTGGGAATAGCTGCTCTGGATTGTTTTGTTTTTTTTAAATTAATTTAAAAATATGAAGGGAACTACAGTGGGTCCCTGAAGTCTTGGGCTCCCGTTTAAAGCTGCTGTTTTTGCAACAACATTTATTCAAAGGAAATAAACCAAGTTTGCATTTTGGATTTGAGATTTCAGCATTAAGAAGTAATGAAGAAACAATGAAATGACAAATTAATTAGAAGTGAACAAATGTTTGGCTCTCAGATATGAAAACAGGCTGAAGAGATTTAATATCTTAAGAGGATTAACAGAAAAGTTATTTACTGGCATGATGATGATATTTTGTAATGCTTAAAAGACCAAACATTTAATTGGGGAAACATGACACAAAGTAATAATGAATAATAGTGAGGTATACCAATTATGAAAATTGTATGGAATAAAGTAAACTGTTACGTCAGTTTTTCAGCTGCCATGCAGTATTTAATCCAGTGTTAAAATGTTGAACCTTCTGTTGCTGGTAATCATTATTAATGACCTTTCTATTTAGATATATTACAAAATATTCCATAAATATGGGATGATGATATATTACAAATGCAAATGGACAAACATACTTAATTGGGAAACAGCATGTTGTAAATCATTGATTAAAAAGGTTTAACTCTGTACATTGTTGTTTTCCATAAATTCATATCACTTCAGTGTTTTACTACACATCTGATTTAGGTTTTTTCTTGTTAAATGAAGATTTGTATTTTTGTTTGTATTTTTGTATTTTTGTTACATGCAAATGTTTATTTATGTCCACATGAACAAATGTTTTGCATTATGAATTGATTTATGATTAATGTACAAATATTATGATAGAATATAGCATTGTATTTGGAACAAGCATGTTCTGTATTCTGTGTTATTATTCACTCAAACATGTAATAAACATTGCAGGTGAAAAAAGACAGATGTTCCCGTTTGGCCGTGAAGGATGTACTTAAGGTTTCTTATTTTGTGAATTAAACTTTGTCATGTGATTTTTTTTGATTTTAGAAAATAAGTCATTGTAAGTGCAGCCATCTCACTGTCCTTAAACAGCATCTTGAAGGTGACAGAAATGAACACATATCATTACTATGAGACTAAATACACTCACCGGCCACTTTGTTGGGTACACCTGTTCATCTACACATTAATGCAAATGTTTACTCAACCAATCACATGGCAGCAACTAAATGCATTTATGCATATAGACAAGATGATCAGCTATAATTCAATCTGAGCATCAGAATGGGGATGAAAGGTGATTTAAGTGACTTTGAATATGACATGATTGTTGGTGCCATATGGGTTGATTTGAGTATTACAGAAACTGCTGATCTGCTGGGATTTTCCCACACCACAGAGAATGGTCTGGAAAAGAGAAAATTGATTGATGATTAAGGCTAAGGATATTTTTCCTACATTATTTTATTTTAGGTAGTTTTGCGAGAACACATTATTGTTTCAGTTAGTTTTGGTTTTGATTATAGTGAACACTTTTTCAAACCTAATTTTAGCTTTTAGCTCACTAAACAATAAAATAAGCTTGCCACCTTCTGTTTGCATTAATGTATGAAGCTGCAGTTGCATGTTTCCAACAGCAGGGGA
Organism: Astatotilapia calliptera; assembly: GCF_964374335.1. Lineage (NCBI taxonomy): Eukaryota > Metazoa > Chordata > Actinopteri > Cichliformes > Cichlidae > Astatotilapia > Astatotilapia calliptera. Next base: position 7,347,060 of record NC_137441.1, read on the forward strand.
CTCCCACTCTCCAACCACAGGTTGTCAAGGCAACCAGAGTGTCATGGCAACGTTGCTGACGCTTGAGAAAGGACTTAATACCCAAACTGGGAAGTAAAGCGCACAAACGCTAATTTAACTTGTTGACCGGCTACGGAAGCGTACATTTATACGTTTAACCAGTGCGATAGTTTTTAAAAGCTGTGCTCATAGCCTTTAGAACAATATAAACTTTCTTTACTCTTTTTTGTAAAGCACTTACGCCGAAACACAGCTGGAAATCTTCAAAGCAGCGGATCTTCGATGCATCTAACAAGGCCAAAATCCTCTAAGGGGCGAAGCAGACCTGCTGTAGACAGCTCACTGTATCCAGGGGAGGCGAACAGCATCCACAGGGAGCCGGGGTCTCCTGAGTTCCGCAGGCCGGACAGAAACCTTCGCTCCCGGTCTCAGCCCGTCATGTTGCAAGCTAACCACCTGAGCCAAGAGGAAGTTTTGCACATGCTGCAGCGTACTCCTGCTGCTCCGCCACAGTCCTTAAACAAGTACAAAGTCCTTCCGTCAATAGAGAAGAGAAGGCAGTCAGAGGTGAGCCTGCACAAAGACGTGTACAACCTTAACCTAGCAAAGGATGGTGATGATGTGACCAAGGTCTGCAGCCCCAGTGATTCAACGGCAGAAGCTGGCAGTGGCAGTTTGCTTCTTGCTGTAAGAGCTCCATGCGGAAGGAGGTTTCAGCAGCCCTTTGACCCCACACACACTCTGCTAACAGTGAAAGCCAGTGCAGAGGCCAGGTTTGGAACCAGGTATGAAGATGCTTGCATTGAGACCATGGAGGTGCCACGCAGGACCTTTAGAGACCTGCGTATGACTCTGGCACAGTGTGCCATTCCTAACAGATCCGTGCTGTGCATCTCTCAGAAAACTGACACTATGGGGGGACAGGAGTAATATGTGTTCTTTGAGGTCTGTAACTGTGCATTTTGTAGCTTCACTTGGATATCTGAACTTCACTGTGCAAAGTTTAAAAGGCTTCTTTCGCACCAATCTGTAGCCTCTAAGATTTTTAATGCCAAACTTCGTCCAATATGCACCTTACTCAAGTAAAATTAAACTTCTCGTGCTCAGGATCTGTGTAGCAGAAGAGATGTTTTTCTGCATTGTGTTCATGAACCTGCACGGAGTTGTGATTCTTCAGAGTACTTTGAGATTATATACATTTCAGGATGTATAAATAAATGTTTCATAACTCTGGAAGCTCAATGAGCAAATGGGGTTATATATTTGGAAAATAAAATATTCACAACGACGTTGATTCTCAAAAATGATTTAGGTGGTCTTTACGCATGTAAAAGCTCAGTTTTGCAATCTACATTTAATAAATTTTAGTATAGCTCCTTTCAATTTGTTTTCCCAAAGTGTTCATTAAAACTAACTTATCATAATCAAGTTTTATTATTAAATGGAGGAAAGTAATCTTTTGAATCATTTGATTAAATTTAAATTAATAAAATGTATCCTTTTTCCAGGCAGTTCATGGCATGGGCAAGCAAGTATAACATCTTCCAAAAAAATAAGTTTAATGACAAAGTAAAATGGTAGAAGTTTTACATTCATGTCTGCAGTATATACCGTTTATATTTAGAGTTCAGGGTGCCTCACATCCCACTAAATGATATTTACTAGTTTAATTGCTTCAGTAAGATTTTGCAAGCTGGAATTGTACAGCCTGCTCCTGAAGGCATCATCAAAACCTTATTACTCAGGTGTACTCATTAAAATGTAAGCTATTAGAACCACGCCAAGGAACTTGGGAGTTTTTCACCAGAGAACTTTTGAATCCATTTAAATTGCTTGTGTGTTTGACTTCACAGAAATGGTAGTCAACACCAAAGTGAGTCAATTAGTCTGCTTAACTGAAAATACAGTTTTAAATTTTAAATAAAATTATGCTCAAATGTGTTTCAACAAACTCATAATACCATTTGTGCCAACTCTGGAAAATTTATTGAAACAATCACACAGTAAAGTTAAAGGGGGAAAAAGCTATCAGGTCTCTCCCTCTGTCTCTCTTTTTATTAACTTATTTTTTAAACTTTAAGTCATCTTCTCAGCAGGCTTTAACAAGATTTTTTTTTTTTAAATCCACAAAAAAAAAAAAAAAAAAACCTCAGCAACATCCTCACATGAAATTATGACTCCCGCTACAGTAAGACAGGCATTTTAAACTTTTAAAATGCTTTAAGCCACTCAAGGATAATTGATCAAACTCAAGTCATGCAAACATCTATACTAACTACATTAATATTTCACTGCACAAATAAATGAAAGAACACTGCAATCCAACACTCCTGTATGCTTTAAGGTGACGTCAGTGAACAAAGGCAAACAAAATCAAAGTGCAAACTTTGTTTGGCACAGTTAACACACGCATGCATCTGTAAACAATAAAAGTGCAAACAATAAATCCTTGGGGGAAGGGGGGTCATTAACATTTTAGGCAACATGTCTGGTTGTTGCAACTTCAGCTTATCAGGTTCTCCATTTCCTCCAGATTGGAGGTGTCAAGTTTGATGATTTTCCTGTCTGTAGGTGAAAGGAAAAAAAGAGGATGCGTCATTAGGATCTGGATTCTCTCAATTGTATCAAGCTCGAGTAAAAAAAATGGAACATACCGAAATGCATCTCAATCTGTTTTATAATGTCCATGCTGTGCTCGCTGTCCACCATATTAACAGCAAATCCACGTCGGCCAAAACGGCCGGTACGGCCAATGCGGTGAAGGTATGTATCATTGTCAGCATTCCCGTCCAGATCAACTGGGAGTTCGAAGTTCACCACCAAAGACACCTGTTCCACATCAATACCTGCAATCCATGTAAGCAAAATAGTAAGTGCTGGATAGGGCTGTTCGATATAACGATATATATTGGATGACGATATAAAAAAGCCTATTGTTTCATTTTACGCTATTGTTTGTTTTGTGGTGTCGCAAAATAAACTGTTTACGGCAATATTTTTTCATCATTTTGATGGTCATTGTAGTGACTATATTAATTTCTTAAAGTTCTCTCTTTCGCTTATATTTTATATAACCACACTACGAACGGACAAGCGCCTGTTTTTATGCACTGTCGTTAGCAACAACGATGGTAAAACCTTCGCTTGTCCGCTTGTTTATTTTCCACATAAACCTTTCACAATAAAGCTCAAGATCCTGTTGAGACTTAAAAAAAAAAAAAAACCCTGAATCATGTGAAAGAGTATGCAGAGTATTTATGGATGAGAAGCAAAAAAGAGCCGTCAGGTGCTAAAAAATAAACCTTAGACTCAAACATTAGAACAGGCTTTTCTCCGCAGCACGCTATGTAATAAATACTCAAAGAAAACAGCGGCCGGTGCAACTTATGTCTAAAAATGCATCCTTTAATAAATCTGTTTTTTTTAAAACACTCGACTCCAGGTACACGACGCCCAGCTGGAAACACTTTCCGCAAGTCAAGCTGCCCGAGATTCACAGAAAATGTTAAATCTTTGTGATTTATATCGTTATCGGGACGATAGATGTCTTATATCGGGATATGAGATTTTGGTCATATCGCACAGCCCTAGTGCTGATGGACATGGACTTCAGGGATCAACAGTGGTTAAAGTGATCTACACTGGCTCACTGATAAAAAAAAAAAAAAAAAAAAAGGTTTTAGACAATTTCCCCACTGATGGATTAAATAATAAACATTTTAATAAACCGAATCTGCCTCACTTTAAAATAGACGTGTCCACCTCTAGCTCTACATTAATGGGTGCACACTTACCACCATTGGTATCAATCATTGGCAATCAACTCTCACTTAATAGCCTTCTTACCTCTTGAGCACACATTCGTGGTCACAAGCACTTTCTCTTTGCCGCTCCTGAAGCGTTCAATGACAGCAGCTCGCTGCTCCACTGTCATTTCACCACTTAGCAATGCCACCTGATGGCCCTCTTTGGTCAGACTTTCTGTCAGCCAGGCAGCCATCTTTCGGGTCTAAAGAAAGAGGGTAAGAAAAGAAGTTATAACCACTCATACTTACAATTTAGCCACTAAGGGTTTGGGGTTTTTTGGGTGGGTGGGGTGGTGGTGTGTGTGTGTGTGTGTGTGTGTGTGTGTGTGTGTGGGGGGGGTGTTGATGAACAGTGCTGACCAAAAGTGTTGTGCTTGTGTCACATTTCTCCCCTCAATTTTAATAGCACTCTAGTTTTCACACAGTCATACTTACTTTCTACATCTCATTCACTGACATATACCAACATTTGCACCACTCAACAGGTCATTTTTAATACGGACAAGCAGGGAGAGGCACAGGTGGGTCCTCTACATCCCATTTTTCTACACCCTGCCTGGTGCCAGGTTTGGCTGGCCCTGGGGATAGGTTGACTGAATCCCGGGATCACTGTTGGCTTTTTTGCTTTTTACCCCTTAGCTTTAATAGCTCATCGCTCCTTCAGCCAGGTGAGTTAAAACTGATCATTTATTAAGTGAAAAGGTCACACGAGTCTGCTTTTTCTAAGCTCCAGCTTCCTACCTAGAGCTACAAGCAACCACAGCCTGAAAAAAAGGATATTTCCTCTGTCAACAAAAACACCGTGTCTTGCAGCCAAATAAACTCGGGGCTCATCATGCACTATTACTCTACTACTAGTACTGGTGTCTTCAGCTACACTTTATCCGTAGATTAAAATTTAGGATACTAACTTACTGACATAAAACCCTTCTTTTTGTGAGCTCTCTCCTTCTCACGAGTTACAGTGCTTTCAGTGCCAAATTAAAACCATTAAATCATAGTTTTTGTTAAGCAGCTTTGAAAACACCTGACTTACCTTGCAAAAGATCATGGCCTGTGCAATGGTAAGGGCCCCGTATAGATTGCAGAGTGCCGTGAACTTGTCCTCCTTCTCTTTGCAGTTCACATAGAACTGTTTGATTGTATCCAGAGTCTCCTCCTCACGCTTTAGCCGGATTATATTAGGTTCAGAAACAATTTGCTCTGCAAACCTCCACACAGAGTCCTCAAATGTTGCAGAGAAAAAGAGCATCTGACAGTTCATCGGCAGCTGTCTGCATAAGTGTGGAGACAAAGTGTGACAAAAAACACTTGTTTAAACAAACAACAAAGAATGTTAAGTCATTAGACCTCTCTTTTCAGTTTATTGTTGTGTGTACATTGGTATATTGAGACGGAGGAATGTTAATGTGGCTTTTGATATAACTGATTAACAAGTGTTCCCTGTAGTACATTTTTACATTAAAAGAAACATAAGGTTCCTGAGATAAACCAGACTGATCTTAGTGGAAAGCAGAGCAGCACGTTGAAGCTGGTACTGCAGGGTTCAAAACTGTGCAAACTATTAAATGTAATACAGAGATGGCATGTGTGAATAAAATATATTAATCAACAAAGAAAAGGCTGATGATGCCAGCAGTAAAAAATAAATTAATAAAAATGACAAAGTTGTAGTTCATGGTGGAGCTGCAGCCTCTCCTCTCGCACTCACAAAAACACATGCAGCAAATCTGAGGCCAGTGACAAAGGGGATTTCCAGAGTCGAACAGAAGGGTTCACTGTGACTACAATTAGAATCAAAAGAGGACTGTGGTGGAAAATTTTACATTTGTGCTTCCATAACATAACACGATTAAAAGAAATTATTTTTTGTATGCTGGTCTTTAAGAGTTCCTTCCTGTGAGAACAAAGTCTTCATGTTGCTTGGCTCACATCTAAAAATGTTAGCTTGCCCTTTTTGCTGTGAATCATACTTTATATATGTATGCATGCATGTATATATTATTATCAATCTCCACTTTGATGGGCCACCTGCTCAACAAGTTTAAATATGAAGCGATCTTTTCACTGACACTCAAGCAAAAAATGCTGTTTAAGAAAAAGTTAAAACGACAGGATTGTATGCAGATATAAATATAGCGGATATCATGTTAACTTGGCTGCCAGCTTACATCGTCTCTGCTCGCTCTTTAATGAGTTTTAAATGATGTGAAGTCCTCTCCATGACCCCTTTTAAACTCATCCCTGCATGCTTCAGGTTATCACACAGACACAGAGGGAAAACTGCTGTCAGCTCTTGCAAAGCATTTTGTGACATCAGATTTAAAGACTGCGTTTTTATTCTAATTTGTTCTTTATTAGCTTTGTCGCCGCAAGAAGGAAATCAAAGGTGTATGGGAGGAGGTGAAAAGACTCCTCTACTCACACAGGTGGTTCAATAAACAATACTTATTTACAGATGTTCTCATTGCGATTTTAGGAACAAGCACTGATGCTGTAGACTAGAACAATATTTCTTCTCGTCCACCTTCACTATTATCTTGGTAATAATGCTGGCTCTTTGCAGACTGCCATGTGTGTTTAAGAGGAGAAGCTTCAAATACAACAGGATCATCTTCATTCCCGCTGTGTTATGAAACTTTGTTGAGAAAAGCACAAGTTGCCTAAGCCGAATCCTTTTTCCCACATCTCTCTCCCACAAGTAAAATCCACGTGCATGTATATTTAAGTACAAATGTGAGTGGAACGCCTGCACTGTGGCATCAACCAGTGCTGTCTTCTTACTGTGTTTTCAACACCAACAACAGGTTCTGTAGTTCAGAGGTATATCTTTTATTTTTAAAACTGGCAACTGAATAAATTTTTAGTGAAGATTCGTGCCACTTTGGTGGAAATAAAGTTACTGGCCACAATAAGCCAGAAGCAGGCTAATCTACCTACCTGATGTGCTTTTGTTGGTTAAGCTGAACCTACTATGACTGATAAAATGAACTATGACATTATAGATTATGGCACCAAATACTAAGCAATTAAAAACCTGCTTCAGGTGAACTGTACTGCATGCCATATTTACCAGCCAGTGTTTGTTATTGTAAAACTCTGGAAATAAAAATATGAACATAAAGACCGAAAGGAGTGCACCTGTGGATTCGAATGCTCTGGTCCCGGTGGCCCTGGGTGGCGATCATCACATCAGCCTCATCCAGCACAAACATAGTGATCTTTTTGGGGTCAATGAGCTTGTACTTGGTGCACCAGTCGTGGACTGTGCCCGGTGTACCAATGACAATCTGCTGTTGCAACTTGGCTCCTCGCTCCACTGAACACAATGCAGAGAGTCACGCAGTGAACACAGACTGGTGACTAGAAATCTTTTCTTCAGAAGAGAGTACAAACACTATCACATTCTTACTTCTATTTCCCCGAATGGCATATGCCAGCTTCACATCTGGACAAAATTTCCCCATTTGCTCAATGACTTGACCAGTCTGCAATGCGAGCTCGTACGTCGGTGCGATGCAAAGGCACTAAAAGAAATTTTTTTTGACCTAGTGAATACATTTCAGGGTCTGATAAAAGGATACCAGCTGTCTCAAGAGATTGAAAATGCTGTGATACTCTGAGGATGTTCTGCTTACCTGAGTCCACTTATTGTCAGGGTTTACATGGCTGAGCATGGCCAGAGAAAATGCAGCAGTTTTACCTGTGCCAGACTGCGACTGTGCAATCAGATTCTGAGGTCTGAAAGCAGAAAAAAGTAGACATGAAGAAATGAATAAATCACAGAAAAACCCGATGTGCTGAAGATTTGAAAGGGTTTTTAAAATTTTGACTGCTTAGATTTTTTTTTTTTTAATCATTACAACAGGACAAAAGTCCATTTAAAAAAAAAAAAAAGAAAGAAAAAAAAAATCACAAACTAAAGTTTTATTAAGTAAAAACCAAAAAAACCAAAACATACCCCATGTCCTCAAGCCTCACCTGCTGAAGCCAGGGTTCCAACACACAAAAAAATGTGCATAAACATGTTTATTTATTCCCACCATTGTTTCAATTATTTGTTGTCAGCAGATTAGACTTGTGACCCTTTCATCGCGTAACAGCTGACAACAAGCTGACTAAACAACAACAAGCTGTTATAGGCTTACAAAATAATGCCTGCTAATGTTGGGCTTGAGTGTCCTATAATTTACCATTTCCTTCTGATAAACAGTTGTATTACATTTCCACATCTTATGGGAGATTATTCGCAAAGTGTCCCAGTCCAACAGCGCTGAATTCGTCAAAATCGGCTAACAGCATTTATCAGAGGCAAAAAAGCAGTGCTGTCACAATACTAGAATTCAAAGTCAATACCAATACCCAGGAAATTATTCGATACCATTATTTAACGCCACACACAAGATTTTAACCCAATTTTTTTTGAGCCCATCCTGCAACACCATCCTAACATCAGAACCAACAACCACCTTTATATATAAATAAAGTAAAAACAATATAAAAGACTAATAAGGGCAGAAAAGTATGTCACATACCATTATGGTAGCAGGTATAAATTTTGGGCCATTGTACACTATATGCAAAAAAGAAAATTAATGGTTGTTCTTTTATAGATAATTGTGAAGCTTTTATGCAGCCATGACACTAAACAAGTATTTTATTCTTTTTTCTCGACTCGGTCATTTAATTTTCCATGATTTGCTGGTTTGGAAGTCTTAAAAATAGAAGCAAACTTGGGGGGTGAATTGTCAAGCTGTGCCCTTAATGACTTTTTGCATCTGTATGAGCTTCTCAAAGGCACAGATCATCGTTTTGGAACCTCAGCTTCTCTTACATGTTGAGTTCCAGATGTTTCAATCAGGGCTTAGGTTTAGTCTCCCAAAGGCAGCAGAAGTAGATCCAGCCTGTTATTTACTCCATCTGCTCTTGTTTTTAAGAAACATTTTAAACAGTTGTCTTCCATTAATTGTGGCAACAGTTATGTACTTTGTTTTTTTCATGGCCAACTGTATGTATGCATTTTGCTAGACTGTCTGTACAGCATTTGTTAATTTAAGGTTCCTATATGCAAGGATCTGTTAAAGAGTAATTAAATATTAAAATATTAATAAAATAGTGTAACTTTTTGGCACAAGGCACCATTATAAATGAACACAAGTGTGACATCCACACACATCTTTAAGATGAAAAAAGGCAAATGGTTAACATTTTTCTGAAATAACTTAAAATTGCTGTTAAATAAATCTCTTAGAATATTTATCAAGTTAATTGTTTTGGCACAAATTCAAAATTAGTGAATATGAACTCACAGCTGTGCCAGCACAATGGGCAGCTAGCCAACTAGCATTACCCAGCATGTCTTTTGGTGGTGTAATTTTCTAAGTGAGCAATTATCAGTATTAAAAATAGGTAATGTTTTTTTTTTTTTTTTAAATCACTATGCCCCATTTTTCCCCTGATGAAGTGTGTTATTTTTAAGTTATTAATTGCTGTAATGTAGTAATTTATTTATTTCATATGATTAGAAAAGTGAGAGAAAAATACATTTAACACAGGACCCCACAGGAACCGTTTCTCAGCCCTAAAAGTGGTCAATAATGCAAAATACACAATAATGTAAACCACTTGAAAAACCACAGTGCACGTTTTTTCTGGCCACTGGAAATTATGACTGTACGCCCTTAACACCATTTGTTGAGATGACAGTAGAGCTGGGCGATAGAACGATAACGATATGTATCGCGATATAACTTTTACTCGATAGAGAAATTAAGCTATCGCGATAGACCTCGCCGCTCTTGTCCTCTAAAAAAAAAAAAAAAAAAAAAAAAAAAAAAAAAAAGGTCAGCCAATCCAAATTAAGCAGCGCAGAGCCGAACCAATCACAGCCGCAGCGTCACGTCGCGTGACTTGTTACGTACAGCACAAGTGCCAAGCCTTTGGGAAACAGCCAGCGGGTAATGGAGCCAGCGCGTAATGGAGGAAATGAGTGTGCCGACTAGAAAAATCAACCGAGCGTGACCGAAGAGAAAACAGATGATGGTTCCAATGCCGGAGAGATTGTCGAACGGAAGAGCCATAGAAGTTCCGTAGTGTGAAGGTATTTCGGCTATTTCAAGTCTGACAAAAACAGAGTAGCGTGCACTGTAAATGTGCCGAAAGCAAGTCACACTGTGCGCCACGTTATTGTTTCGGTGCAATGAATTTCTACAATACTGTTACTGTTAATTCTACTCTCTGCAGTGTTTAAATGCTTACATATACACACAGTTACTGTCCGTCCACACATACGACTCTGTTCTGCTTCTATGCCCCAGCTTTGTTTACTTTTTCCCACCGAGGCTTCTAGACTTCTGATTGGCCAACATTTCTGCACGGTTAGGAATCTAGCGCCACCTGCTGCTTTGGCATGTTCATAGCAGCGTTTTCCTTCATTTCTGCCTTTATGTGTGGACGGGATTATTTTTTAAAACGAAAACGGAAAATCTCCGTTTTCAAAAATACCCGTGTACGTGTGGACGTAGCCTCAGTCTCTGACTGGAAGCGCTAATTCGTCATTCGGCTTTTGTCAGACTAAAGTAACTGTTAAAACTGTTTGAAAAGCTAAGCTATACAACAAGGAGAGATTGAGAATTTCCTTTTAGTTCTCAGTTTATTTGATATTGACAAAGGTTAGTCAGTTTTGTCTGTTCTTCTGTAAAACAAACTAAGATTTATTTTTAGAATTAATATTTTGTTTCTAAGTGGAATTGACAATTTAGTCTGTTTCGTTTGTTCTATTTTGAAACTTAAACGCTTTAGCGGCTGCCTTTTGTGTAGTTTGCAATATTTGCCTTTATTTATCTGAAAAAGTCTCATGTTCCTTAAGTACATCTACCCTGTTGAACTTATTATGGGAAATAAATATTTAAATAAAAACAAGCTGCTGATTATTTCACATTTTACTTGTGAGCAACGGCACATTTAAATCTTACAAATATAGTTATTTGGCTTATATCGTGATAGATATCGTTATCGCCTGAAATGAAAAAAACATATCGTGATATGAAAAAATCTCATATCGCCCAGCTCTAGATGACAGCAAAGAGATGTCCATTAAAGTGCCATTATTATCAACCTGATAATTTACTGAGAAAAAAAAACTACTATAAATTATAAAAGAGCACGCTACTGTAACATTTACGAATTTAAAACAGGCAGATACTTGGGATTCTCCCCTCAAACAACTTAACTGTTTTCAGTCAATAAATCAAACAGATTTCTCCCTTCGCTACTAAAACAGATGACTAAAAATCTGACTTATTATAGTGTTGCATTTTCTAACTAGTAGTCATTTTCCTTTTCCATTCATTTTCTTCCACTTATCAGGGTCATGGCAGGGCTGGAGCCTATTCAAGCTACCACTGGGCGAGAGGCAGGGTACACCCTGGACAGGTTACCAATATGAGGCAGGGTTAAAACAGCATTAGTCCCATTTTCATTTTGTTTTCAACTGAATTTGCCATTTCAGTTTAGTTTTTATTGTTTTGATGTTCGGATACTTGTCAAAGGCAAGATCTAAGAGGTTCAGAATAGCAAATACAATAAAACAACACTTTGAGAAGGCAGCTTACTCATTATCACTCACGGCCTCATATAATTAACAAGAATCTCCACCAGAGCCTCACCAAGCTCAACAAACTGGACAAAACAAACAAACACTAAAATTAAATGGAATTCCCTTGTATCTTTGAACTTCATGTAAATCAACAAATACAAATTTGAAACGTAGTTTTTTTTTTTATAAACAGACTTACGGCTGTGCCAACATCATAGGCAAAGCGTTTTCCTGGATCCTTGATGGTCTGTTAAAGCCCATATTGTACACCCCCTTCAGCAACTCAGGCTTCCTATTAAAAATACAAAATAAGGTAATTTTATAAAAGTAACACACAAAGCAAACGAGCATGATGGAAGTTTTCCTTGCAGACTCACAGTCTCAGCTCCTCAAAGGTCTTCACCGAGTACAGTGGAGAGTTGGGGTCCGCCTGCAGGACCTCCACCTGGTTTCTGTTCCTCACCAGTGAGCGGCGGATTAGTTTGTTCAGCAGAGACTGCTCGGCCAGGTTGACTCGCTCCTCTCTCCATCCTCCATTTCCGGCCTTCACGGGCATGATATTCCCTACACAGGTGGCAATACCAGCAACCACCATGACAGCACAATCATAAGTTAGCAGTTAATTTAGTTAGATGTGATTTTAAGGAGGAAAAACGAATAGTTAAGTTACCGTTTATGTCTCCTATCACGTTGCGTGGACCACGAACTCCACTGACTTTTTTGGAAAAGTCAAGCTGGTGAAAAAAACAAAATATGTTTGAAATTTTTTTGGCGCAAATAACGCAGCAGTGACAGCGAAGTCAGCGTTAAGCTAGCTAGTTAGCACGCGTTTTGACCCAACAGTTTGGAAGTTGTTGGGTAACCTTTAAAAGTTACCTGTGAGGATGTAGCCTCCTGAACATCCACTGCAGCTGCCCAAGAGTTTTGGGACATTTTCAGGCAGTTTTTGTGTAGTTTTTTTTCCGAGACGAGCAACCTTTTTTCTTTTTGTGCAAAAGTTTGATGTCAGCATGAGCGATGTGCGTGAGCGCGCCGCTGTCCCGACCTGAACCAACCGCAACCTGCTGCTGGACCACGCGTGTCGCATTCACAAGCGTTGGAAATATTGACTATATTAAAACTTCAGCCCACAGACGCAACTAATCAAAGCAAAAACAAGCTGAGTAGTGGTGCTTTTGCAGCTTTTCGTTTTGAAGCCAATTCTTTGACGTTTCTTTAGGTAAAATGTGTGAGAGAGCTTTTAATCAAGTCCCATCCACAGATAGTTTATAATGTGATAAATATTTCTAGTAACTGCGCCATTTTCATCTTTCTTTTTGTGTGATACAAGAAAGTAATTTTTTCCACAAGTTTGGAGAAACATTTCGTTTGTTTGTTTTGAACTTTTAACGCTTAAATACAAGCCACGATACGTTTACGCACTTTCTGAGTGATACGTGAATGCACCACAATGAACTTACTGACACACCCTTCATAGAAGATGCAACCAATTACTGCGCATCGACAGGTATTTTAAATTTTATCACTTAAACTGCTAAATGCAAAAATACAGCACTTTATAACGTAAACGTGTGTTTACATACGTAATGTTTTAGTGCTAGTTTACTAAATGCGACTATTTTAATGTAAAGTAACATTCATTATTTTCAAGCTAAGGTTCGTGTTAAAGTTTACAAATAGATGGCAACGCACTACATATTTAAATTTAATTTAAATATTTTCTAAAGATCCATATTTTCTAAAGATCCTTGTTAAATTAATGTTAATTTAATCCGTATAGGCTATTAAGGGCACTTCAAGACACTTAAATTTACATGTTTATATTAAAGGGTTTTTTTCACACCGAAACGACCGTAAAGCAAGTCTGCAGTTACCAATTATATGCACTTTGGTTTACAAATTACTTATGTTTTTGATAAATTGATTTTTCATGAGCCCTACTACAGACTGGCAACCTGTACAGGGTGTACCCCATCACTTGTCCTATGGCAGCTGGGATAGGCTCCCAGGGACTTCCATTCAGCCCCAGTGGATGAATGGAATCAGAAACATCAGGGTGGATACATGTAATTAATGTTGGACAAGAAATGACACCAACCTCTCCCACAGGGGAACTGTAGAAAAGGGGAGAGGCCAAAGTGGTACCCCAAATTTATAGGGTTGCACCAAAGAGGAAGAAGAAAAGGATGAGGAGGGGCTCTAACTGATAATGAAGATAATTACAGGTTTGGAGGTCCTAAAAGTCAAGTATACCAGGAACAGTTTGGGGTTTAGAACACATTTTGTGTAATTATAACAATATGTAATTTATGACCCAGTTACATGTGTGAGATGGACGATTCCTCTAATTCATGAGTCAGTCATTTAAATAATTTTTCAGTGCAAAACTAGAGATGGTTTTATCAGCTTCTCAAGTGTGAGGATTTGCCTATTTTTTTGGTATCTTGTGTCTTTAGAAAGTGGCCAAAATAAGCAACCAACATTTGGGATTTTCTGACATCTTATAGATCAAACGATTAACTGAAGGATTAATCAAGTTGAAAGATGACAGAAGCAGTTTTTATTTTTGCAAAAGAAAAGCTTTTGGATTGACGTGGGGTTTTCCTTTACCATTCATGCCATGTGGATGTGAGAAATAGAGAAAGAGAGGTCGAGAAACAGATAGAAAGGAAAGCACGAGGGAAGGGGGGAGGAGGAGGGAGCTTTATTGGCTGCAGGTTAATTCAATTTGGAGGCGGATGTTGAGTTTCAGCCAACCCACACGCACACACGCACACAGACAACGATCTACATGTTTGCAACTATAGTAAAATGATTTTATAATGACATATTAATTGTCATGGTAACCTCAAGCAGAAAACAGATGGATGTAACAGAGTGATCGCAAAACAGAGAGACAGCCAAACGCCCACACTGGGTTAAAAACATTAAGGGCTTTCCAATCGCACCACAGGAGAGATTCTAGGTGATACGAGGGAGACCTGTAACGCTGTATTTCCCACCTCTCTGCTCCTGGTGTTACAGTACATGTCAGGCACTGATCTCATGTTATTAAAGAGGATACCTAACACACTGTCATCGAGGGCTTGAATGAGTGGGTGGTGCTTTGAATGGGGATGGGAAGGGGGATGTTTGGACCCTGTGTCTCAGTCCCTCTCTCTCTTTCTGTCTGTCTCTCTCTGAAACTCCAGCGTCCACACAGTCAAGAAGAGGAGGAGGAGGAGAGAATAAATGAAACAGTTTTTGCAACCACATGTTGCTGATTGAGCCGCTGCAGCAGCTACCCTTTCTTTCTTGTGGCCGCTGCATGTGTAGTTTCCATCACCTGTGGCCACACTCCTATTTCCTCTACGCCACAGAGAGAGAACAAAAAAGGGGCATCTGAGAGAGGTGGAGGAGGAGGATATCTTTCACGACAAGTGGACTTCTGATAGAGAGAAAAAGAGAGAGCGAGAGGGAGCTTACTGCATGCCAAGTTAACGCAAATGAAAGGTAAGATAATGAGAGATCAAAAAAAAGGGGATCTGCATATCAGATATGTTTTCATGCTGCAGAGTGTCTCTCTGATGGCCCACATCTCAAACAAGCCTGTCATTTGTTTTAAATGAAGAAAAAAGGTCAGCCAGTGTGATGATGATTAAAACTGCCAGTGCTGCGTCTCAGTGTAAACAGACTGCGTTTCAACAGGTGGTTTTCCACAGCATCCGCTCTCTGATTCGACACTAATGAGTTCAGAGGACGCTTGCATTGCTGATAGAAAATGTTCAGAGTTGATGGCAAACCCCAGAGCGTGGCTGGAAGATTCATGTGACTGAGTCAATCAGGAGAGAAGCATCCTGGGACTGCCACTTTTTAACACTAATTACTATAAAGTGAGGACCCTAAAGAGACAGATGCTCACTAGGCGCACTGAAGTGAAGCTTTTTAGATTGACTTTTGAAGAATAAGAACCTATTCCATGACAGTAATGCTTTATTTCCAAGTAACTTGTGATTTTATAAATATACGTTGATGTGATTTCTCCTTGTAGTGTTTCTTAGATTGACATTTCAGTAACAGAAAATGAATCTTTTGCAGTCTTGATTTTTCACTTTCTAATCTATAGAGTGACATATATGTATGTATAAAAATATCTATCTATCTATCTATCTATCTATCTATCTATCTATCTATCTATCTATCTATCTATCTATCTATCTATCTATCTATCTATATGTGTGTGTGTGTGTGTGTGTGTGTTTGTGTGTTTGTGTGTGTGTGTGTGTGTATTCCTTCTCAGTCAGTGGTTTACTGAGCACATGATGGCAGTGTTGAGACAGACGAACACAAATGCATCTCTGACCTTTTCTTCGCAATAAACAACCATGTGGCACCTTAAAACCTAGTTGGACAATTTCAAATACTAATCAAATCTGTTTTGTGATTCTCACGGGCGTCCAATGTAGTCAGAGAGTGTGGATGTTGTGCCTGAAGTTTGAATTTACTTAATTTTTATACGATTTTATGGTTTGTGTGACCAAAAAGTGCAATCAGCCCCTCTATCACAAATGAATGCACACTTGGAGATGTTACTGGTCAGTCTGCAGGCAAGCAAGCAGAGCTGTCTCTATGGATATTGCTTTCGTCACAATGCTTCCCATCAAGCCTGTGCTAAGCTCTGGTCATGCAGCAGATGCAGACCCTTCACAGCACATAACCAAGATTTCTGGTGGAGGAGACACCATTAACGATGAAGCACAGCCCAAAAGAAACACAATTTTATTGAATACTTACCTAAATAATTAGCAGTGCTGTTTTCCTTTGCGAGTATATTTAAAGCACGTGAAATTTCTTTTTTCATGTCTCATAGCACACAATGCAGTTCCCTGTCTTCTCGAGCTACAGCATATCACTGTTGTGTTGCAAAAAATGATGGTGCTTTAATTGTGTTCTGCTGCTGACCTTTTCCTGAAATGTCCTAAACACCTGTGCCAATTTACCTTAGGCGTTGTGTTTTTGCATCCTATCAAAAAAAAAAGAAAAAAGAGAAGCTCCGATCATGTAAAAAATGTGCTGTGCTGAACTGACATCTAGGTAGCCCCTTTCAGATCTAGTTTTTAGTAAGAATCTGTGATATGTTTTAGTGTTACTGCTGGGAAAGCAAGCAATAAAATATAAGATTAGAACAAAGATAAGAATAGAGAGAACACCAAAGCGTTCAAATTTGAGAGATAATACAGAAATATATGTTCTAGCTTCATATTGGTCAAATCTTGGCAGCTACAACCAAATTGAGCTATAGATGTAAGAACTTTTTGAATTATTTAACAAGGCTGCACATGCTAACTAGCGGTATATGCATTTGCTAGTGGCAGCTAGCAGCTAATTGACTTAATTGACTTGTTACTGTTGTAGCAAACAGATGCCAAGTTCCTCAATTCGGTAGCCATTATTGAGCTCACTAGTTTGAGAGAGGCTAGCTACATGTCAATGTGGGAAATTCCATCATGACATTAATAATTCTATTTTTTTTTTTTAAATTTCAACCTTAATACCAATAGTTCAGATTTTAAGTTTCAAATTTTTCTGTTATATTCACATACCACTGGAATATCATTAGCAGTAATGAAATAGTTAATATAGTTAAGTGGATACATGTCTATGTACATATACATATACATACAGAGAGGCAGTGGGTAAGGGTCCAGCAATTTCAGTACAAGTGCAAGGTATTTAGATTTTCAGCAGCTCAGTAGCCAGATGGCTTGCTGGTATAAACTGTCCATCATCATCAGTACAGGAGTATCAAGCAGATCTTGATGCTCCTGTATGAGTCAGTCACATCCATACCTTGCTAGGATTTTCTAGCTTCAAATGACCAAAGGGGAGATTTGAAAATGCTAAGCTTCAATGTCCATCTATTTTATTACTACATTGCACATAGATATATGTACATACTTACATACCTAATTCTCCCCATTTGCAAATGTTTTATGACTGATGAACGTTTTCTTTTCCCACCAGCATCCTAAAACCACCACAATGCCTGGACTCATTAACAAGGAGAACCGGGGCGCTCTGCCACTCAGTGTGTCTGACATCAGTTCCTGTGTCAGGGGTTACACTTTGGCTCTGACAGCTTCTATGACCTATGAAAATATTGAGGATCATGCAATTGAAGGTGAGCGAGACTCATTTGTCATTTCAGTAATTTGATGGCTCACCACTTTCGGCCAATTTAGATTAACCGCATGCTCTTTTAGGCACTTGTAAAATTCATTATTATCGACTGAATAGGAAATGCTTGGTTGGTGTGTCTGGATAAAGCTCTTTCTTATTTTTGTTTTGTGTCTCTCTCTTACTGTCTTTTAGGGATCTTCATTTATCCACTGGAGGAAAATTCTATTGTTGTAGGCTTCGAGGCTATGATATCTAGTCAGATTATAACACTTCAGATCAAAGACAAGGCAAAAATCGACGACTGTTATCTGGATTGCTGCGGCACTTCTAATGGAGCTCTCCAGAGTGGCAGCGGTAAGACCAAGCAGCTCTAATCAATACTGTTATATTAGCAAAAGATCAAATGAGATGAGTGAAAGTTAAAGGTGTTCAAGTTGAGGAAACCACTGAGAAGCATTACTCCAGTCTGCAACTCCCTGCCAGCTTTGTGGAGTGGTTTAGGCTCGTTTATATCTTTGAATTGGTTTCACAGCTGCAGTTATAGGGTGTGTTTTGTTATCTTTCAGAAACCCCACATTTCCTCTTTGGTAATCCCTACCAGATGATGCCAGAGCAGCTAAAAGCCAGATATTTCCCTCGGGAGCTGGTGGAGACCAAAGCAGAGTAGTTATTGGATTCAAGTCATTAGACCTCCAAAAAACAAAATAAGATCAAAATATATCAGTCATGTCACCACAAGGGGTAGTACTTAACCTGTCAGGCCCTGTGAAATATGCATGGTACAATATTTGCTTTTGCTCTGGGGGGAGCTTCCTGCAGTCAACAAATGGGCTTCAGGTGCATTAGCATGTATGAGGGGACGCAAAATTTACCATGTAACAGTGGATGTAGCATCCAGCTTTGTACTAAGCATGGGAAGTCAGTTTATGCTCCACCCGGCTGCTTCAAGCTTGATCATTCTTTGCTTAGATAACAGAAAAGATTTCTGCTCTCCCTTTTTTCTCCATTGATAATCAAGTGAAGCAAACTGCGTCATTACTTGAAAAAACAAAACAAAACAGAGATACTGAAAGTGACTGACATTCAATTTTGAAGTAACCCTAAAGATTTTTCAATGCCCAGCATTAGGATTGTGCTTAAAGTCCTGTGCTTAGGAAAGGTGTACATTGGAGTCAAGAGACGTAAGTGAGATTTTATACATCAATCAATCAGTAGGACTAATTGTTTTAGAAAGAAAAAAGGGATAATTCAAGAAAGTAATTTGTTGTAAGAAAACGGTTGAACAGTTTTGTTTAATATTTTATACATGCAGGATCGTAGTTACTGTGGTTATAGTTTAAAAATCTGCTGTTTCCCCTTCTAACAGGACACATAGTGATGGATGAGGATTTTGAGAGGACCGTGTTAGTAGTTAACCTTGGGATCATCCCTCCCATGGAGACGGTCCACATTTTGGTCAGTACCTCCTCTGAGCTTTCCACTCTGCCAAGTGGGGGCATCAGAGTCTCATCTCCACCTGTGTGTACGCCCCGGGTGCAGAGGTCCATCAACGAGGAACAGGGACTGTCCCCAAACTTCTCCAGAACGTAAGAAAGTTGAAGAACAGCAGAAATCACTGTCTGGTTGGCTTAAGATGGTATATTTCTAAATGGCATCTGGCACTTTAGGCTCTTTAAACTCCAGTTCTCATACTTCTATATGGTTTTAACATATCTATAATTTTCCCACTTTTAGGCGGGACAGACAGACCTCTGCTTCAAGTCCTCATGACCAAACTCCCAACACACCTCAGCTTTGGTTGGCTTTATTGCTGGAGGAGGAGGCCATCAACTCCATGGACTATGAGTTTAATTTCCAGCTTGAGATACGAGCTCCCTATCTCCTCGCAGGTCCGTCAAATTTCTCTCATGAGAATTTCTTGAAAGTGCATCTGTCTGCAGTAAGAAGCAGCACATTAAGATGATTACTGCAGTGAAGTGTGAAAAACACGTGTTTGCAGAGATTTGATCCTGCTATATATTTTCACCGACTCTTCTAAAAGAGGGGGACTTGGCCTAGCATAGACTATACAGAATGCTACACAGCTAGCATGGATTTTTGTTCTAGTACCAGCAATTCTGAAGCTCTTGAATGAGCCTACAAATATTAAAATATCAAGTGGGCACTAATGCTTGACTAAGCTTGTGTCTCACCATAAAGTTCTGAGATATCTAGTTATGACTAACTAGATATCGCTGGTTTTGCTGGTTTCATTGTGTTTTTTTGTTTTCTTTTTTTATTATCCTGGGCTAAACTTAAGTCTCATGAATGAAGCTTCATATTTAATCCACAGATTTGAAATTAGTACATTCTCTTATTATGTACGGTAAGTATTAAAAGAGAACAAATTGACCATTATTATAGGCAGGCAACCAAATTAAGCTCTGGACAGTTCTGGCGGATCTGCTAATCTCAGCCAACATTAGCTGATGGCTCAGCAGGTACCGCTGTGCACATCCATTTGGCAAGTTACATAGCCCTCTATTTAAGCTGCTGTAGTCTGCCTACAGTTGCAGCACATCTGCAGGCCTGCTTTCATGCTCTACCTGACTTAATATGTTTTGCTACTGAAGATGTTCTGTTCTTTAGTGGCTTCAGTTTAGAGGACTAACAACTTGTTATTTGATCTGCTGTGGATGATGCTCTGCGCAGGTGTGGAGAGCCCTTCTCACGCCATCCGAGCTGATGCAGATCCTCTGGCCCGCTCTGCTACCAGCATTGTAATCACTCTGGCAGACAAGTACACTTATGACTACCCGGTCGTAATCCTCATCTACCCAAGCGGTAAGTCTTCAACTTAAAAACAGCCCCACAATTTTGTTCTTCCACCCTCAAGTAAAACAAAACCAAAAAAAAGTTACTTCAGCTCTGTGAGACTTTTACTGCAGCCCATAATAAGATCAGTGAAAAGGTGATTCACTGCCTCACGTTGTGTTTGTGAGTGCCTCTTCAGGAAAAAGGTCTTCTGTTATTAATGTATGACATGCCAGTAGAGCCAGACTCTGCCGTGTGGGTGGGTATTGTCAGTTTTCTGGTTCTTGTATTTCCCTCACCGTTGTCTTAACCTGCAGTGTGTGTGTGTGGGCCGTTTGTCTCCCAGAGGGAGGAACGAGCCCCGCTCAAACTGATCCAATAGGCCTCTTATGAAGGCTTTGTTCACAAACAGACCTGCGGCCAGAGTCGGGCAATTTAATTCATCTCATACGAGTGCTGCAGTTTCAATCACAACATGGACGCTCAGCCAGACCAGAGAGATGGAGGAAATTGAGGTGCAACAGGAAAAGAGGAACAGTTGGGTTTCATCATCAGCTTGGTTGATTAATTGCCTAATTGTGTCAACTTATTGCTGAGTTTCTGAAAGGTTCAACCTTTAAATTTAAGGATTTTAATACTTCATGTATTGGAAATTAATATCTGATTTATGACCAGAGAAAAATGCATATTAACAAAAATCATAAGAAATGAAAAAGTATTTCCAAATGTTATTTTCTATCAATAAACTGAGCTTATCAGCAGCATAAAATGGATGGATGAAAGGATGGGTCTCTCAACCAAGAAAATATCTAATTAATTGAACTTCCTCATGAATTTTAATGTCAGAAGTTTTCTTTAATAACACAAAAGCGCTTTTCTCTCATTGTCTGCAGAAAGCTAGAAAAACATTTTGGGCATTTTAGATATGCTTTAGATAAGCTTTTTCAAGACCTGCAAAGTCTATGCAGAGAAGAAAAATAACAGTTGAAATCCCCAAGATTTGCACAGATGCCTGAGCATCGTTTCTTTTTTTTTTTATCTGTCACCTCTCAATCCTAACAGTAACACAATGTGTCTGGTTCAGAGGGAGAGGAACCAAACACATATAGGTGCAAGTTTAAAGAACACAATATAAATAAATATTACCAACCAACCCATCTGAGAATTGGTTAGAATTTCAGCACTTTAAAGGAATAATTTAACCGTGGAAAGACCTCCTACGTATATGAACATATATTAGGAGATTTACAGGTTTTGAAAGAATATACAATGTCTGACCCAGCTATGTGATCATTTCCAGAGGAAGTGTTTATTTAAAGAGTTACAGTTCATCGCTGAAACTGCTCTAGTGAAGGATACTGAAGATCTTTGTGCTTGACCTTGTGCTTGATCTTTGTGGAGCGCATTACCATTGATCACATTTTGCTGCAGAGACAATGAGTCTGCAGGGTTTTGTGCATGCTTCTCAGTATCATATTGTGGTCTTCCATTTTTCCCGCCTACCTAGCAGCTTCATATTCAGCATCCTTTGTTTCATATACTGTATTCACTATCCCTCCTCTGCACATGTCCAAACCATCCTCGACTACCAGGCTTTGTCTCCAAACCGTTCATCCTCAGTTGTCCCTCTGATACACTAATTTGTAATCCTGTCCATGCTGGTGACTCCCAGAGAAAATCTCATCATCTGCAACCCTGCCACCTTCAGCTTAGCCTCGTGTCTTTCTGTTAGTACAACCATCTCCAAACCAACCATCATAGCAGGACTCACTACCATCTTGCAAATCTTTCCTTTCATTCTTCCCTTTCTATCTTTCTGACTCTCGTCTCCACCTGCTCCACCCTGCCTGCAGTCTCATCTTTATCTCTTTCTTCATTGTGCACTGTCTATTGCTTTGGTTGTTCCCCTCCAGGGATTTAAACTCATCTGCCTTCACTGTCTCCACTCCCTGCAGCTTCTCTGTTACAACTATACCTATAAAAACAAGATGATGCAAATGAATTTGTTAAACTACAGACATGTCTTAAGGATATAAAAGCCTGTGTGACCTGTAATTTTCTACTCATAATTTCCCTCTTTTCATTAATAAGCCACTACTCCATGTCATGAACTTTTATTCTTTCTATCGTTTGTATTTGGACCCTGGTCTCTCTGTTAGTTGTTCATAGGAAATCATGTGATTGTTGTGTTGCTTTCTTCAATATTTTGAGACGACTGCTGTTTTGAATTGGTGGTATATAAATAAAACTTAAAGTAGCACTTATCATGTGTAGATTTGCATATAATGATTTTGATACAGGGACAATAAGGATACCTGCAGTAGTACATCTTATTGCTTATTGTGAATGATACCCTGGAGCATTACTCTGTAAGTGGTATTTTATGCTTATAACTCTAGATGGTGGTGGTTTACATTTTAAATGATGTGTTGGGCAATGTTGTTGCCATAAAATATGAAAGGATAGGGCGATAGAAAGTACGAGACACAAAAGGGAAGAATGAGGAAAAAAGTAATAAGGCCAAGACAGTGAAAATCTGTATTTTTAGATTTCCGCACTTTCCTTCCCTTCAGCTTCAGACATTGTCCATCTGCTTCATAATCTTGTCTGAGGCATTTATAGTAATGTCTTTGCCATGACCAACTGTGCCACTTTAGAGCCTCATGTGCCGCATGTGCTCATTGAGAACGGGGACATGACACAGGAGGAGTATGATGAGTATCTTCACAGCCGGAGCGATTTCATCAAGGCCACCAAGAAGGACTCCAGCAATGAGAGGAAAGTGAGTGTCCATGGCATGAGCACCACACCTGAACTGATAAGCACAATATCACACTGCTTTCATTTTGAGCATGATATCACAAATATTTCCCTGTGAAAAATATTATTTATTTGGCTATTTGTTGCAATTTAGTGTTGTATAATACAATGATATTACGCACTGCGGTTTCAAAATAGGGTTGAATTGGCTCCTGTGTGGCATAAATACTGAAACTTCCTTTTGTATTATGAAACTTTATTAAAGTTGGCAGGTAAACTATGACAGAGATTTTTTATTTAAACTGATCTAACGACAGTAAGTGCCTTAAAACCCAGACAGGTAAAGGAAAACCTCTACTGTGTTCTTTTTGTTATATTATACAGTTTGTTTAAAGAAATTTGTGTGATAATCAGCATTGCTGAAAATCACACTATAATTAAATGTATATGTTAAAACATTAAATTTAGTATCTTAAACCAAGCTTAATGCTGAAAAGCTACTACTCCAAAGCTAAGATGGTATTAAATACTACTCAGTTACGCTAGTTAGCCATAACTTTAACCTTTTTGTGAGACCAATCTGCAGGAACAGACTGTGTGCAGTGTGAATAGTGGACCCAAATGCAGACGAACGAGTCTTTATTACAGCTGATTACATGAATGCAAAAGCAAAGCAACACAAACTGTGGCAAGAAATAAGCTAAAACATAAACTGGAAAAGCTAGGAATTACTATAACAACTATGAACATGATTTTGAGCAGGAGGACGAGAGAGACTATGAGACCAAGAAACATAAACATGCCCTGAACAAAACCCTGGAAACCTGACGAGATGTGGTGGGAGGTAACACAGACGACCTGACAAATACTGAAAGAAAACAGACTAAATAGACACAGGAGGGGGTCAGAGTGGAAACACATGGGGAAACAGCTGGCACAAATAATCATAATGACACATAAGTAAAACAAAACACACTGAACATGGAGACACCTGACTCTTCAAAATAAAACAGGAAAACACTGAGACACGTAGACATGACACCACAGGCTTGACAACACAGACAAGAAATACACGAGACTAACAAAGAAGACCTAGGTGAAACATAACTAGTATAAACTCAAAGCAAACGAATAATAATCCTATAACTCTACATTATCTCAAGATATAGCATAAGAACATAAACTGAAAACACTGACATTTTGTCACTCATGATTACTTCCCTGCCCTTAAAACTTGTACACAGTTAGCCGTTCCAACAGGACAACAATCCCAAACGCATAAGAAATGGATAAAGAAGGCTGACATTAAACTTTTAGAATAGCCTTCACAAAGACCAAAGAATATGGTTCTATTAAAAAATTATGGACTATACTTAAATGCCAGGTGTTTGCTAGGAAACCAACCAATTTCAATGAATTCTACCAATTCTGCCAGAAGCTTGTTGATGTCTACCAGAAGCATCTGGTCTAGGTGGAATCTGCTAAGGGACATTTAACCATATTAGTGGCAGTATTTGTATATATTTGAACCTGTGTGTGCACTTTTGACCCTGTGTGGATTATGGAAAATCCCAAATAAATTCAAATAAGTCCATCAAACTCTTGTTTTTTAGAGTCATTAAAGATGAATATTGTACAATTATTCCTTTGCTGGAAAAAGAACAGTTCAACTCCAGCTATGTTGAGCTTTTGCCATCCAGTCAGTTAGGAAGCATCTAACTGATGCTTCATTCTAATATGTAATTAAAGCACTGCTAACTAAATGTTTAAACTAAAACAGATAATATTTTTATGTTAAATAGCAAAAATCTGGGTCCATAGTAAGTAGATAAAAAGGCTCGTCTTTTGAGTGGCTACTTCGGTCGTTGCTGTGCTTTTTTTTGGAAGTCGAATTTCCCAGAGGAACCCACCCGAGGGATTAATAAAGTTCTATCTTATCTTATCTTATCTTATCTTATCTTATCTTATCTTATCTTATCTTATCTTATCTTATCTTAAATAACTGTTAATTGGTAGTACTAAGTGTACCTACACAGTAAACATCTGGTTAAAAGAAACATGCGATTCTTCTTTTGTGAGCTTTGCTTGGAGATAAAGCACAACATAATTTAGGTAAAAGACAAAGTGTTATTTGATAATGAACAAAGAGAGACTTCTCTGGGCTTCAGCTCGTTAGCTCCACTTTCACTGCTGCGCCCCTGGTCATGCATGTGTCCATTCGCGTCTCAGCTATGATGAGGTTGTTAAGTGACCAGCAGCAAACAGGAGGAGGAGGAGAGAGCACTTAGCCATAAAAATGTGTTTCTATGGAAACACTCCAAAGGCTCTGCACAGTCTGCTTTGACTTTTCCAGCACATATACATAGAATAATTGATGTGATTCTTCTACTGACCTGATAACTTGTCACCTTTCTTGCTTCTTCAAACCTTTAATTAAAGCCTGAGCAAAATTGTCAGTCAAACCGAACCCCATTTAATTCATGCTTCTGTTTTGCTGCCTTTATAGGTAGATATAATTCACAAGAGACTCCATAAGGATATCCTCCACAACCCTGTGGTTATGTTGAACTTCTGCCCTGACCTCAAGTCCATTTGCTCTGACTTGAGGAAGGTTCACGGCGAATTCATCTTCCTCATCGACCGCAGCGGCAGCATGAGCGGGGTTAACATCAACCGTGTGAAGGTATTTTAATCTCAATGCGCCATGCGTTGCTATAAAGGTGATCTGCGAGCAAACATTAAGATGCATGCTGATTTACATATAAATTACACACCGTATCACATGCCATCAAGAGTTTTTTCATTAAAAAGTATTACAGTTGATGTCAAACACATCAATATACATTTTCCAAAGAGATTAAATGCAAAGTTAATCAATCACATGTCGTCAAATAGCTTTTTAAGCTCAAGGTCTTAGTGTTTCTGCTATCTGTGAAGATTGTATGTGCTTAATCAGCTGTAGGAAGGCATGCATTCAAGGATATTGATCGTACAAATCATTCACTATCCGCCCATCTTCCAGTTGCTAGGATTTGAAGTCTAATCGGTCTTCAATAGGCTACCTATAAAGCTAACTCAGGGTCATTCAAGGTGGATATATTTTTTACCATGTTTATTTGGCTGCTTGTGCACTGAATGTGTCCTGCGATGTGATGCTGGCAGGTGTGCATTTGTGACTCATACCCTGGGTTTTATTGAAGGTGTTACTACACAGTCTGGGCTTAAGACCAAGGTGAGCCTGACTGCGATATAATGAATATTTACCAAGAAGTACTGCAGAATAGCTTTTAATACATCTATAAAATTGGAACATTATATTTCTGTTTCTGAACCTGAAGGAATGTTTTATTGGAGATTGTGCAGTCGATGAGGTATTTGTGATATCCACCTGAACAGAGGTTGAGATAAGTGGTATTCTTCTAGAAACGGCTCCTCTCCTGTAGAAAAGGCGGTGATGGACGAAATGATTCTGTATGATGGCTCTCACTCCTCTCAGGCAAAATCTGCCGTGGAGCACTGACAGCTGTGTAGAGCACATGCTTCCATTTAACCACGCATTAAGCAGAGGAGTGTTTTATTTTTTGCTTTTAGAATTTCAGATTTCACATCAGTCTTTGTTCAGGTCAGGAACTAATGCTGCTCTCGGTCTTTTTTTGTAGGATGCCATGGTGGTTAATCTGAAGAGCCTGGTGCCTGGCTGCGTTTTCAATGTCGTAGGATTTGGATCTACATTTAAATCACTATTCACGACAAGCCAAAGCTACGAGGAGGTAATGCTGCTCTTTATAACGATAATGAGATAATCATAGCTAGTTTATCGGTCATGGGTTGTAGAACCCAGACAAAGCCTTCAGGGGCAGGAAGTAGGGTAACACTGTGCAGCTCAGAGTGGACATAAGTATGTGTGCGCTTAAACGCCACATAGCCAAATATACAGATTCTACCTTGAAGATGAATGTAACCTCTGGATCTAACTTGTTACCCAGCGTAACAAGTCAATTCAAAGCCATAAGCTATGAAGATTTTTGTGGAATATGGTAAAAAGATGTACAAGTTAATGGACAGAATCCAATTGAAAACTCCTTACAAGACTAAACAGCAACTGAAATTAGTATCAATAACAGTTTTAAAGGTTCTAACTTTCTTTAACTCTCTTTGTACTTACTTGGTGAAAAAGCTGGTAATGTTGCATTCAGTTAAAACAATCAAAATGCCTCTTGGGATCAGGTATATGTCCTTCTCACTCACTATTGTTGGGATTTAGTTGGCCAAGCTTTAAAAACCAAAACTGTTACTTCAGCCAGGCCGAAAACATGTTTGTTTCTGCATTAAAGTTAAGCATTTTAACACATAAGTCTATGGGACTCACTTTTGGATCTAGCTTCAAGCGGCCATTTGAGGAACTGCAGCTTTTAGGACACTTTTCTGCATTGCCCTTGTTTTTTAGCCCAGTGGATACATCTTGTGTTTTTTTCCCTTCCTCCAAAGGAGCTCAGTGCTGTAGCCACCCACCAGAAGGCTATCAACATATTTTGGCTTCACTTCTAGGAGCTGTCATGTCTTGACAGCTCAACAAAACATCAGACATCCCCATACACAATCCACACAAACAGTGTTTTTTTTTAACAATGAATCTCATTGTTCTTAACATTAAGCAGGAGGATATTTTTACATCAAACTCCAAATTAGTTTCTCCATGGCAAAGTCTAACAATCCCTGAATCACAGCCCTGATTAAGCCTAAGGACTTAAACTGTAGTTTACCTTTTATTTTGAAGGCTTTTATGATTCACTTTGAGCAATCTTTATGAAACAGCCAGCTCATTTTAGCTTCAGTGCTGATTAATAACTGCTCAAATCTCAGAAATAATACAACCCTGTCTTCTTATTTTAACACAAACAGTTTTTTCTGACTTGAATAAATATAGATCTTTGCATTTTGTGTGTTGTGTGAGTACAGCAGCATTATGTCTTGAATTAACATCTTATTTTCATGATCCAGGATGCCCTGGCCATTGCTTGCGAGTATGTTAGAAAGATAAGAGCTGACATGGGGGGGACGAACATCCTGGCACCGCTCACATGGATCCTGAGGCAGCCTTTGATCAGTGGACACCCCCGCCTGCTCTTCCTGCTCACAGACGGTGCTGTCAGTAACACGGGCAAAATTATCGATCTGGTCCGCAGTCATGCACGCTACATCAGGCAAGTATTAATGTTAACACACGCTGAATGTTAGACAGAATAACGAATAGCATTATTAGGGATATCTTCACTGTAAAACCTGTTCTGGTTTCCAGACATATACAAGCAACCCATTTGATGCTAAAGACACTATGCTGTTGTAATAAATCCTTGCTTCTTATGCAGATAGCAAATGTGGAGCTTGCCTATACTATAAAATCACATCTCAGGGTTAAATGTAGGACCTGATTCTGCAGCTGTAATCCTTTCAAAATGAAATCTGGCAACATGCAGCTTGTGTTATTTCATTTCAGCTTCGAATTCTGATTAAAAACCAACAACAAGTCAGTGTGAATGAGGAATTAAAAAAGAAAGAAAGGAAGCATGTGAACACCGGGTTGAGCTGCCGAGTGAGAGGGAGCACCAGTGGAACAATAGACCTGCAGTATGCTGGGAAATCATTTTATTTTGCCACCTGCATCTAAGTCTCACACTGAAAAAATCCTGTCCTGAGTCACTCTGGACATAATTGACTTTTGTCTACTCCCTTTTAATGGATGCCTCCCCCCAGACGATTGCATTAGGCACACGGAGCTTGACCAAACCATCAGCACTTCCTGGGCTGTAATCGCTCTAGGCTTGCAAATAAGAGGCGCCATTCAGAAACAGGCACAAACAACGATCAATCTACATTTTTGTGAATCCACGATGGATTTTTAACTGTGTCGAGGGAGAAATTTCTTTTTTCAGTCTGCACTCTCTGATTTAATTAAAAATGCAAGCTGGTGCAATGAAATTAGGCAGCTCATCCCTCTGTGGAAAATGAAATATGAATTGTAAAATCGTTTGCTATCAGCCAATCTGCCTGGAGAACTATTTCGACTTCAGTTTCACCAGAAGATATTGTAGGCTTTTACATAAAGCTACTGAAGAATTATATTATTTCTAGTTCATAAATGTCTTTGCAGCATCTCGTTAGTTGTCTTTGTGTTGTGCTCGCATTTTGGGAAGACGCTTGCTGTCATGCTCGTGTGTTTCGTGAGCTATTCGTGGAGCTGCAGTGTTTAATGTCTTTGTGCAGATGTTTTACGTTCGGCATAGGACAGAATGCTTGCAGGAGGCTGGTGCAGGGGCTGGCGACAGTTTCCAAAGGAACAGCGGAGTTTCTCGCTGACGGAGAAAGGCTTCAGCCCAAGGTACTAATTTCCAGCTTTGTGTTGCTCCAAGCACCAAGTGTCCGCCACTGATACCAATTAGGAAATCATATCTCAGAGACACAATTCACTTTATGTTTTGGTCAGAGAGAAGCTGGCTTTTATAGTGGAAAGTCTTTTTTAGTTGGCTTGTTTTCACTCCACAGATGATAAAGTCCCTGAAGAAAACCATGTCTCCTGTACTCAGCGACATTTCCATCGAATGGCTCTTTCCTGAAACCAAAGAAGTGCTGCTCTCCCCTGTGGGCAACACTTTTCTGTTTCCAGGGGACAGTCTGATTGGCTACAGCGTGGTTTGTGATGCCACCCGCTATCACGACAACCCCAAATCTGTAAGACACCTCTTAAAAAGTGACAAATGACAGCATGCGTGTTGATATTCTGTTTTGTAAACACTTCAGAAAAGGAACATCAGATCACACCATGTTTTTCTTGTGTTTATGTTCAGTGTGATAAATCATTTAATCATTGAAGTAAATCCTGATGGAGATATATAAAAATATAAAAGCAGCTCTAAGGAAGCTTTTAATCAAACCTTGTGAAAAAGTCTCTTTTTGCATGTGTCACCTACTCAAAATCGAAACAGGATAAGAGGAGGCGATACAGCATGATGCGCTCTGTTGAGTCAGCCAGCTCAGTGTTTTACCACTCTCAAGAAGAGGACCCAGTGAAGACAGCTGGTGACAATCTGGGTTCACACAGGGAGGGCCATTCTGGAACTCTGTATGATTCCTACCAGGACTCCATGATAGACAGCAGCCCTGTCGGCACAGACCATGACCCCATGGGTAAGAACTTACGGCAGAAATGAGTGGTTGACTCCTGAATGAGGGGATTTCTGTTTTTCTAAACTATAGGTTTGCAGAATGTCAATTTGTGTGCTCCTATTCTTGCAAATTGCTGTAATTTAGGTGTAACTATGATTTCCATCCCAACTGCTGAAGTGGTGTGTTAGTCAGACTAAAATGTGTGTTATATGATTGACAGGAAATTTTGCACAGGTATTCACGGAACCCACAGGATGAGTCATATTGAATTTTATGATCCTTTGACATTTTTCATCCAGCGCTGCTATGAGGTTTATATTTGTGGTTTTGATTGAAATGCCTTGACAGCTGTTGGATGGATTGCCCTCAAATTTAGTGCAGACATTAATGTCATCCTGAAGGTTTTTTTTTTTTTTTTTTAATATTTTTATTGAGAGACAAGTGTACAGTAGTTTACAATGACAACACAATCTGTTCCCCTCACATATTTTTTAGTTTTTCTTACATGAACAGACACAATAACACACACACAGGCACACCTACACACACGCTTAAGTAAACAAACAAAACAAAACCTAATAAGAAACCCAAAACAAACACAAACCCCAAAAGGGGGGAAAAAAAAAAAAAAAAAAAAAAATAAAAGGGGGGGGGGGGGGGGGGGGAAAGAGACATGATATTAATCAGCTGGTAGAGCGTTTAATGACTTGCAATAGTCCACGAAGGGGCCCCAGATAGAATAAAATTCTTTGTATTTGCCCTTCGCCACAAGGCCTATCTTTTGCAATTTAAGAGATGACATCACATCTCTAAACCAAAAAGAAACTGAAGGTGGCTTTGAAGATTTCCAAAGGAGTAAGATGCAACGTCTAGCCAAAAGTGATGTAAAGGCTAATATTTTGAAGTGTGTAGGGTCGGTTAGACCAGTGTTGACTGGAAGCCCAAAAACAGCTAGAAAAGGGTCCATGCAGATTTGGGTCCCAAGAGCTTTGGAAAGAATAACTGAATACTGACTCCAGAAGCCATGGAGTCTTGGGCACAGAAAGAACATATGGCCTAGGTCACATGGGGTGGCATGACATCTCTCACACTGATCCATCACTTGTGGGTAAATCTCAGACAGACGAGACTTTGAATAGTAAACCCTGTACAACACCTTGAACTGGATGAGTTGTAACCTGGCACAGGACGTACTATAACGGACATTGGATACTGCTTTCTCCCATTGCTGATCCGAAAAAATTATTCCTAACTCCTGCTCCCAAGCCCTCCTAATTTTAGCAACGGAATGGACATTTAAATCCATAAGTTGTTTATATATTAAAGATATAATTGACTTCTTATTGGGTTTAAGGGATAAGAATTCCTCCCATGGTTGGACATTTGGGAGAAGAGGGTAGGAGGGGAAGAGAGCAGAAGTGCAATGCCGTGCCTGAAAATAACGGAATAGATTGGTAGCCGGAAGATTTGTTTCTGAACACAGGTCTAAAAAAGTTAAGAAAGTGCCATCTTTATAGAGATCCTTAAATGTATTAATACCATGACGCTTCCACTGTACATAGGTACCATCAATGAGGCCAGGAGTAAACAGATGGTTCTGCGTGATGGGCATGTGTACTGATGCAGAGATGTACTTAAAATGACTCCTGAATTGTGACCAGACCCTTAGGCTAGACTGTACCACGGGATTTTGGGTGAAATGAGAAGGCTTAAGTGGTAGTGGAGAGAATAATAAAGCTTCTAAGGATGAGGAAGTGCACGACAGGCGTTCCAGTTTGCACCACAGCAGGTCTTGAGATTCAAGCCAATGGGTCAATTTGTGAA
This sequence comes from Astatotilapia calliptera, assembly GCF_964374335.1. NCBI lineage: Eukaryota > Metazoa > Chordata > Actinopteri > Cichliformes > Cichlidae > Astatotilapia > Astatotilapia calliptera. The sequence goes on from NC_137441.1 coordinate 7,379,163, forward strand.
CATGAGAGGACCAATAGTAAAATAAAAAGTTAGGCAAGGCAAGACCACCATCAAATGTCAGTCTCTGTAATAATGATTTCCTCACCCTGGGGTGTTTCCCTCCCCACAAAAACGATGTAACTAGCTGGTCTAACTTTTTGAAAAAAGCTTTAGGTAAAAATATAGGAATACTCTGAAACAGAAATAACAATCGAGGCAAAATGTTCATCTTTACAGCATTGATCCGACCAATTAGGGACAAAGGTAGCGATTTCCATCTCTGAAAATCTGATTGAATTTGAGTCATTAAAGGGGAGAAATTGGAAGAGTATAGAGAAGACAAAGTACGAGTCATGTTAACTCCCAAATATTTAAAGCCAGCAGGGCTAAGTCTAAAAGGAATGTCAGATTGTTTAAGTGTAAGACTTAAAGAATTTATGGGGAAACATTCACTTTTAAGAAGATTTATTTTGTAACCTGACAGAGAGCCGAACTTATTTAGTAGAGACACAATCGATGGTATGCTAGATAAGGGATCAGAAACATATAGAAGCAGGTCATCTGCATATAAAGACAATTTTACGTCAAGGCCTGACCGGGAAATACCACGAAAATGAGGAAGGGCCTTCAAAGCTACAGATAGGGGTTCAATTACAATAGCAAAAAGTAGGGGGGACAGGGGGCAACCCTGTCTCGTCCCGCGTGACAATGAGAAGTAGCCAGAGGAAACACCATTTGTATAGACACTGGCTTGGGGTGCCCTGTACAACAGTCGAATCCATGAAATGAATCTGTCCTTGAAACCAAATCTTTGCAAGACCGCAAAGAGAAAGCTCCACTCTACACGATCGAAAGCTTTCTCAGCATCAAGTGAGATAACTACTTCTGGATTAGTGGTTGAGTGTTGGGAAAGAATGACATTCAAAAGCGTGCGGACATTAAAGAACAGCTGGCGGCCTTTAATAAAGCCATTCTGTTCATCTGAAATAATAGTAGGAAGAACCTTTTCAAGGCGAATTGCTAAAATTTTAGCCAAGACTTTAACATCAACATTCAGCAGTGAAATAGGCCTATACGAGGTGCAAGACGTAGGATCCTTACCCTTCTTTAAGAGAACAGTAATTAGTGCTTGAGACAATGTAGGGGGCAATAGACCACGTTCAAAAGATTCATTATACACTGAAAGAAGTAGTGGGGCTAACTTGTCTATAAAAGTTTTTAAAAATTCAACTGAAAACCCGTCAGGTCCTGGTGCCTTACCATTGTGCATGGTCTTGATTGCATGCACAATTTCATCCAGCCTAAGAGGGGCATCTAATTGTTCAGCTATAACAGGATCGACAGTGGGCATTGTAAGACCGTTAAAAAAAGAATCCATCTCTGAGGCGTCAGCAGCAGATTCAGATTCATATAGGGAGGAATAGTACGTCTTAAACACCTCGTTTACTTCCTTTGAATCAGAGACCGAGTTGCCTGCCGCATCTTTAATCTGGGAAATTAATCGAGACGAGGCCTGACGTTTTAACTGATGGGCCAAAAGCCTTCTGGGCTTATCACCATATTCATAATAAGTCGCACGCGCACGAAGTAAAAGACGTTCAGCATCTGCCGTAGAAAGTAAATCAAATTCAGTCTGCAAGTCAAGTCGTCTTTTATGCAAATCGGGAGTGGGACTGTCAACAACCTGTCTATCTATGTCACAAATTTGTGTAGTCAAAGTTTGAAGTTTGGCTTTGTGGCTTTTAGTGGAATGGGCAGAGAAAGAAATTATTTGCCCACGCACATATGCCTTAAGAGATTCCCAAAGCAATGACCTCGTAACAGTATTGCTGTCGTTAAACACCATAAATTCATCAATTGCGGATTTGATAAAGGTAACAAACCCCTCATCCGAAAGCAACAAAGAGTTAAATCTCCAGGGTGAGGAAAAAGAGGACTGGGCTATGAGCTTGATGTCAACGCTAAGTGGTGCGTGATCGGAAATGACAATAGGATGATATGTAGATGACAGTACTTTTGGAATAAGGGAACCGTCCACAAAAAAATAATCAATCCGCGAAAAGGACTGATGTACCTGAGAAAAGAAAGAGTACGCTCTGGCAGTAGGGTTAGAAAACCTCCAGGGATCTACAAAACCATTCTGAGACATAAACTCAGAAATAGACTTGGACATAGAGGATTGGGTCAGGGTCCGAGGATTCGAACGATCTAAGGCAGGATCAATAACACAGTTTAGGTCACCACCCAATATCAAAAGATGAGTATCAAGGGAAGGGAGACTACTCAAAAGTGCATCTGTAAAACCTGGATTATCAAAATTTGGCGCATACACATTGACTAAGAGGACGGGTACATTGTACATGGTGCCTACAACAACCAAATACCTCCCGTTTTTGTCAGCTTTAATCTCAGAGGCTGTAAACTGTACCCTTCTGTTTATTAAGATCGCCACCCCCCTGGCTTTTGAATTAAACATTGAATGGAAAGTATGACCCACCCATGGGCACCTGAGCCTAAGATGATCCCGATCTCGCAAATGGGTCTCTTGCAAAAACATTACATCACTCTTTAAACGTTTAAGATGCGTAAATATTTTAGATCGTTTAATTGGGCTATTCATACCTTTGACATTCCAAGTTAAAAATCTAATACCACTATTGCCTAAGGACTGACCTGAAGTGCTGATCATTGCAGAAAGACAAAAGAGAAAATACTTATTTCTTCACCCCCAAAGAAAGAACAAGTGGGAAAAACACACTCACACAAACACACAACGCAAACCCACAACAACAAAAGTACAGCTTCAGAATAAAAATAATAATAACACGTCAAACACACCCACCCGCCTCCCCCCTGCACAGCAAAAGCCCCCATCCCCAAACGACGGAGACGGCAGTGCACGCTCCCACCCGGAGCAATCTGAACAAAAACGCTCCCGACTACGAAACGAACCGTGTCAAACCAAAGCTCCAACAGAGTCTTTTCTCAATAGATTAAAAGGCACAAATAAAATAAAAATAACCCAATTATATTTTACTATTAGACAGGTAAAACAAAACAAGTGTTTGGCAGAGTAACAAACTTAGCTTACCACAATGATGTTTGGATTAGGATCATACGCTATTTCAAACAGACAAACATTGTCCTGCTATATCTTTTATCTTGTGGTTATTGTCTTAATATATTCCTTGGCCTCATCTGGCGAGACGAAGTCGCGCTGCATTCCTTGATAAGTGATCCGTAGTCTTGCCGGATAGAGGATCCCAAATCGGACTCCCTGAATGCCGCGAAGCTGGCGACGGACCTCATTGAAAGCCGCACGGGCCCGCGCTGTCTTAGCGGTGTGGTCGGGGAACACAGAAATGGTCATATTATTTATCTGCACTCTCTGCAGCTCCCTGGCCTTCTGGAGAATCCTAGCACAGTCCGCGTAATAGTGCAGCCTCACAACCACAGCACGGGGACGTTCACCGGTGTTAGGTTTGGGGGCCAAAGTTCGGTGGGCTCTGTCTACAAGCGGCTCCTTCCCAAGCTGAAATGCCTCCATCAACAGCACGGACACATCTGTAGCGGACAGGACGTTCTCCTCTGGCACACCAACAATGCGTATATTATTGCGGCGAGACCTGGACTCCAAATCCTCGCATTTATTCTCCAATTTGGCCAACTCCTTTGACATCGCATCAACTTTGGCTTGGAGGTGGACAATATCATCTGTACATGTGGAGAGAGACTGCTCCATCCCCGTAACCGTGCTCCTGAGGCCAGCGAATTCCTGCCGCATGGTAGTTATATCTGAGGAAAGATCCGTTTTTAGTTGCTGTATGTCGGACCTGATAGACGTGAGATTCTCCGCAAACGCTGCCGTCAGTTCCTTTTTAAACAGTGATGAAATTTCTTCACGAAGTTCAGAGAGGAGTTCAGCCTTCGTGAATTTTTCCGTATCGACGAGCGGCGTGTCGGGTGACCCAGGCCGTGGCGAAGTTTTACCACGAGGCGGGGATGCAGTGTTAGCAGCAGGCCGCAAGTTCGGCTGAGAGGTGCTTGCGCTCTTATTAACCTTACGCGACATTGTAAACACAAAAGGCAAAAACAGTCTTGTCTCGGAACTATACAAAAAGAAAAAAACCCGTCAAAAAGTGCCTGGAAATGCTAGATAATAACTAGACTCTGCAGGAGCTACGCTCGGTGCGACCTACGCCATAGTCACATAAACCGGAAGTCCATCCTGAAGGTTTTTAATAGCTGTAGGTGTCCTTTAACTTTCTATAAGGTTAAAAACAATTTGTCTAGTACTTTGCTTTATCACCGAAAACAAGCAAAACTATTCCCAAACCCACCAGTCTAATTATACCTCGAAGTGTAGGAGGTGAGTGTGCTGATACGCTAATCTAATGGTTCTCAAATGTTTTCTGGCATGTCCCACTTTGGAAGCTGAAAAAAAGTTCATCCCACACGTCACAATTTTTATTGATTGCAATGAACAAAGGATCCATGTTTTATTACATTTTACTTAAATAAAAGTGCAAATCAGCACAGACTCACCTTAGTTTCACTTTATAGATTTTACCTGGCTGTTTATGATGGCTGCCCAACAGTTTGAGAACAACTGCATGAATCCAAGCATGGTAATATTGCCATTTTTGGCAAGTTGCTATGTGCCTGTGAAGGTTCGCAGTCATCCAGGTCGTCGTAGTCTAAGGAGCTTGGAAAGAAAAGTATCTGGACTTCTTTAAGTTTTCTTGAAGATGTTTCACTTCTTATCTGAGAAGCTTCTTCAGTTCTAAGCGCAATTGGTGGAGAATCCTCGATTTTAAGCCTTATGGGAGTGTCCACAAGAGGGTCATGGACCCCCTATTGATCTTCTACCTAACCATGAGCCAAGGTGTGAAAACGAGTGTAGTTCACAATCAGCCAAGGTTTCAGGTGAACCCATTGTGATGAGGTCAAAAGGCCCAGGATGTTAGTGGGTGTTGAGGTTTCTTGGAAGGGATCTCAAAACTGGATTATAGATGGCAAACAGTTGGTGCCTCAGTTCAAAGATGGTCATTCACAGTGGACATAGATGGCTTCTTTCACTCCTCTTTCAAACCGTCTGTCTTCTCTGTCCAAAATGTGAACATTCGCATCCTCAAAAGAGTGACCTTTATCCTTTAGATGCAGATGGACCGCCGAGTCTTGTCCCTTGGAGGCGGCTCTTCTATGTTGTGCCGTGCATTTATGAAGTGGCTGTTTGGTCTCTCCAATGTAGAGGTCTGAGCTTTCCTCGCTGCGCTGTACAGCATACACTACGTTGTTAAATTTGTGAACTAATCAGATAGTTTTAAAAGAGCTCAAAGTAGGGCGGTTGTTCCCAGACTATGGGGCATAAAACCTGCAGTAGGAGTTCTGCAGTAAGGCTAAGCAAGAATGATGCATTGCCCTGCACTGCCAGAAAGGCAGGGAGTAGTTTGTAAAAGGAATGCCAGGTTAATATCAAGCAGATGATGAATCATTTTACAAATACCAAAACAAACACTATAACATATGGAGAGCCTTAATCTTACCATTGGCTTACCCACACGGTGGGTAATGAAGAGAGAACACAGTGTGCTCAGAGTCTCAATATATTAGCTTCTGACAGCACAAAGCTGAGAAAGGTAGGACGCCAGCTGAAGCCTTTGTTTGTCTATTTTTTTTTCTAATGTTGTATTTCATTTTTACTTTACAGCGAGTGCTTTGTCTATAAATCAGGGAGTTTGCAACCAGGGATGTAAGTGTGTTTAGGTCCATTGGAAACAAATGTGGTGAACTTGGCATTTTGATTTAGTAATTACCATTTCAGTGTGGTGGAACCTACAATTATGTGTTTCACGGTGTTGTGAATTCGTTATCTTTGTAATTTTGCGGGCTTTTTTCATTTTTGAACAAAACATCAGGTTTAGATAAGACATCACCGAGAAGGCGTGCCTATAGTACCAACCAGATATCAGACTACAACCCAGCAAAGAAGGTCTACACTCCCAGTGACTCCAGCTCTGTGGTGGTGAAGAATCCACTGAGGAGAGCCAAAGTCCAGGAGCTGATAGGCCAGATGAGCCCTGAATATGATGCACAGTGGAGGAATGACTACCAGGTGAGCTTTAACAGTAGCAGCTTCCTTTTTAGTTTGCGTTTTAACTGATTTAACGGCTGAAACATGAGCACAAAAATAAACCACTATCAGCTGTACAGGCAGGAGACTTTGATGATGATGGAGTTGTCATGATGTCATTGTATAGAAATTGATATTTATATTCAGACCCTGCTGACAATTAAACCGAGTCTTGTCTGGACTGAAGTATAATCAAGGACGCACTAATGCGCTCTCTTCAGTAATGAAGGGCAAAATTTATGAATTGCAATTAAGTCCGACTATTACTCGGGGAGCGTGTCAGTATAACTAAGCAGAATTCACTGGACTGTAAAGAAATTATCTTCTCTTGTGAATCCAGTTGAGGATTCAATATATTCTTGCTTGATTAACTGAGTAAATATAGCACATTTCAATTTTCTGCACAAATTAAAAGACTAATATAAAAGATTTGGAACCCTCGGGCTTTTTACACTAATCAAAAACTCAATGCTGCGATGGCCATTCTTCCTTTGTTACGCTGACATTTTCTAAACTAGAAAATTGTCAGTTGCCCTGTTGCAATACAACGCATGGTTTGCAGAGTCCTTATGTAATTATTCCCTTGAAAGCCCCCTGAAACCTGAGCCTGAGTGAGCACACAGAAATGACCAGAATTACAATTAGTAGGCGAGGTTGCAAACCTTATTAGACCTGTGATAAGACCAGGGTCTTTCGAATTAAAACTCCTTCTATTGTTTTCAGCCGCAGCTGGCAAGTCTGGGTACCACATCTACCAGGGGGCGTTCTGCCAGCTGTCACAAGCCGCTCCTTCAACAGGAGCTCTTTCTGCAGCAGGAAGCCGACTCTGAGCATCATTTTCATCCCCAGCCACAGGACGATCCTCCGCCCAGCGGCGGCAACGTGACGCCTGTGTCTCGCAATGCTGCCAGGGAAGATGGATCCAGATCTTCCACAGACAGCCCATCTCTTGGGAGCATTGGAGACACAGGTGAGAGGGAAAGTAGAATTGTTTTGCATTAGTAGAAATCTCTAAAAGAAAGTAAACATTTTGAAGCTGGCCTGATTTTTATAGTGTAGCAGCTAATGGGTTGAATGCGGAGTGCATCGTTTTAGAGGGGCTTAATTACAAATGCACTGTAGCAGTAAATTAACAGAGTTAGAGAGCTAGAGGAGAACATAACCTCCATCTGTACAAATATATGACTTACGGTGAGAAATTGGCTAGGGCAGAACGGTGGTTAGCACTGTTGCTCCACTGCAAGAAGGTCCTGGGTTTGAATCTAGAGCTGGAGTTAGATAAATATTGGCTAAACTGGCTGTAGATGTGAATGTGAGTATGTATGGTTGTCTTTTTCTGTGTTGACCATGTTAAAAAAACATATTTATTTTTTAAAACATGTTTAAAAGGGGATGTTCATATTCAGAGGGAACCGTGCCACCTTAAAATGATGGACCTGTCCATAGTTTACTTGGACTGTGGTACACATGTAGGGCCAGCACAGAGCTCCAGTGCTGCATCAACAACAGTTTAAGCCATAAAAAACACAAAACAAACAAAGGACAAACCTATAAAATGTCTTTATTAAGTAATTAACAAATATGTAAGAGGTCAGTGTGTCACCGCTTCCCCAATAAAGCCACCAAATGCTGAAATGCATGAGACCTATGTTCTGTAAGAGCCTGGGTTGGCACCAGAGCTGGATGGGCGATCGACTTTGATAGAGGCACATTTGATTCAGCTCACTTTGCTGTTTCATTAAAAAAGAGAAACGTGAACACAATTTAAAAAGATGCTTAAGAAGCATAGTATAAAAACAAGAGACGTTTTATGATGAGACAGAAGTAGATTAATGAACTCATCACATACGAGGTCACTGACTGTGAGCACAGAATATACTCAGAATATTAAGATTTGTTTTGCAATTTTCAGGTCAAATCATGCTGTAAAGCCAGCTGCACAAGCTGATGAATAACCTCTTTTTAGTTCCAAAGAGACACATGAGGGCTACTTCCCAAACTCTTGACTTACATAGGCCCATCCACTCCAAAAAACTCCAGTGTTCTTGTTAGTTAGTGACCACAATTGGAGCACATGTACTAAGCTGCTATTACCCAAACAATTGACTTGAGCTTGAGCTGCAATACCTAATTAGACATGAGAGTGTTTTAACTTTTTCATTATCAAAACTGTACTTGTAGTTGCAAAAGTATGTCAGTAGAATTCAACCGAATTCAAAAAGTGACCTTTTTTGGATAGGCTTGGATCCCAAAAGTCCATAATGTTGATGTTGGCAAGAGTGCATTTAAAAAGCTTGTGTGTGCACATGAAAGAGAGAGGGATAAACATATATGAAATGTGCTACAAAAGCTGAGATGCTGAGATGTGACATGTTTGCAGCTTGGATTGTTAAGGGCAGTGTCAACACAGGCCAGCAGGGAGTCAGGAGAATAGCATGCTCAAGCATGGCATGAGGTAAACATGATCGTAAATCGAAGCTCTGACACTCAATTCACGGGAAGAGCAGGAAATGTTTTTCAATGTCTGGGGACAAAGCACAAAATTATCTAGGAGATGAATGATAAACAGAAGAGGTAGAGTTTTAGAAAACAGTTATTAAAGTAGAAAATCAAGCAGACAGAAGAGCTTTGGAAACAGGAAATAAATTAATTCAGCACAAATTCAGTTCCATACGAGCAGCAGCAGGTAATAAGCTTAAGAGAAATAAGAGGTCCTCGCACGGTGGGATTGATAAATCCACATCAAATCTTGCTCCTGCGATGTTTCAGATGGTTATGGACACCAGTTGTGCCGAGCAGAAACCCCACAGGATACCCACGCTGCACATCTGGATGCTGCCAACCAGCACAAAGGTGACTGCAAGGCTGTGGTGTCTGGACTGCTGTGCGGAAAACCAATGAAGTGGGAGGTTGTGTTTGATATCGAGCCCTTTCTGAATGGCCGTGAACGTGAGGAAAAGGTTCACGAGGAGCTGTGGAACGAGACCTTCCACCACCTGGCCGGCCGCTCCATCATCAACGACTTTGAGCACATGGCCGATAAGGAGTGTGAGATTGAACACGGTGAGCTCTATGGGGATTCCAGTGTTTAGAAGGAGACGGGGGTAAATTTTAAGATTAAAAGACTTTGCAGCAGTAGGCCTCCTGCTAATTCAGATTTGATATTTGGCTGTCTGTCGTCTGGTTTTGGCATTTTAGATATAAAACTTTTCACGAATAGTTTGACATTTTGTCTTTCTCACTTTCTCACCAAAAGCTTTTAGAGAGGACTAACATCACTGTCGTGTCTATCCATTAGATACAGTGTTAGGTGGTATGAGGTCCTTTAGAGATCCTGTTATGGGATTTTTTTCCCTTTGCATGGAGCCAAGTGAGCTGTTTCTTCCTCTTTCCAAAGCAGTGTAAATTTTCTGATTTACTTCCTTACCCGAAAGTAAATAAGTATATGTCATTTATAATTTACTAATGTTTGGAATGATTTTATTTGATGTTATATAGTATTATATATAATGCTCATTGTGTTTCACAGGGTCTGGCAGGAAGTACCAGTTATACGGTATTCACACCAGCAAAGCCTGCAATATACTGAGCAAATACACAGCGTTTGTTCCCATTGACCTGGACACAAATGAGTATTTGCAGACATGTATTGAATACTTAAACCCTGGTAAGTAACACAAATTAGGTGTGACAAGGTTCCCTTAAAAAATGTTCAATCAGCTGCTTATTTTTTTAGAAGACTGCTGCTGTGCCTGACACAGCAATCTAAAGTGTGATATTTTTAGAAATGCCTTTTCTTTTCTTTTGCAGAGCATTTAGAAGAAAATATCAATGTCATTCTAACATCTCGCTGTCAAATATGAAGCATGAGATGAAAAAAAGGAAACTTCCTATGGCATTTATAGTCATTTTTTCTAAAACATCAGTCTGAAAGAGTATCTAGCCTTGATATGGGTATTTCAGGCACAGCTCATTGACATAGCCGCATTAACATCACACACTGGTTTCAGTATCCACATTTTGAGGATTAAGCATTAGTATTTTGGCTACTATCATATTTCTTTTGGAGCCAGACGCCTGTACAATCCACAGAGACCAAAAACATTTTGTGTACCAAGCTGTAAATGCTGTAAATATACTCAGAATAACAGTTTAACATGTAAGTCTTGGAGCCAGCTTTAAGTGACACCTGAGGTACTTTAGTTTTTAGCACGTCTATGGTGGCTTCATTTTTTTCAGCTCCTGTGGTTGCCCCTTGTTTGAACCTTTCGCTTGTGAAAAGCAGTCAGTCAGAAGAAACCTGTCTTAAAGGAATCTTTGCCTTTTAAAGGAAGACGTGCTAACACGACATGTTTCAGACAGTCAGTGACCTGGAGAGCTGCAGTAAAGCTCACTATTGGGTTAACTGGGATTAACTTGAAGTGTGAATTATGCAAAGCTGCTCCAGGAGAGTCCAGAGCTGGAATTCAGCATGATAGGCTACCAAGAGCCCAGAAGCGATTTGGCAAATAGAGATCATTAACTATAAATTAAAGTAAGTGGCATGTAGCAGAAACAGACAAACAAACAAGACAAACTTGTGATTTAAAGTGGGTGGATACAAAATAACCAGGTAGCCTCAACCAGTCAAGCCTCTACCAATGGGAGTAACAGATATCTTTAGTAAACATAGGATGGCATGTAAAAGGGGCTGCTTGCACAACCAGAGTGACGGAAAAGAGAGTGAGTAAATTTGTGGCAAAAGATTTTGTGGGCAGCAATCTACTAAAATAATTCAAATAATAAAAACAATCACTACTTCCTCCAGTTGAACATGGTAAATTTTACTCTTATTAAACAAAACCACCATGAGTGAGTGGGGCAATGTACACCATATTATTTTAAACTTCTTACCTAATTATATATACTTTTTTTCTTAAAATATCTGCATGCATCTATTATACTGATACTGGTTCCTTTCCTTTTCCTGTAAAATGCACTAATGTAATTTATAATTTACTATTTTCATTCATGTTTATGCAGAAAGGGATCATTTATACTCTATAAATACAGGATAGAAACCCCCAAGAATTCTGCAACAATGGATTTTGTTAGCCATGACTGACTGCAAGACATCGCAATGTAATAATTCAAAGTTGAAAATTACAGTAAAATCAAAGCCTATAATGTTGAAAAACATATTGTTGCCACACCACATTACCAGCATGTCCAAAAAACCTCCCCAAAATCTGTGAAGCAGGTTTAAAAAAATAATGGTAGAGAACATTTTCATGATTAAATTTCATGTCTAGAGTTTAAGTCCCTCTTCTGGTTACTTAAAGGTTAAAATGTGTCTATGCAGCTTAAATTATCCCATGTTTATAATAAAGTGCAGATTTCTTTCTGTCTGAATTACACATCAGATGCCCACAGCAGGCTTAAAAAATGTCTCACGATCAAAAATTTGTTTTCAGGTGATGGTCTGAAGAGGAACTCACACCCCAGCTCTCGCTCAGGGAGCAGAAAGAACAGAGGTTACTCCATCGGGCTTGGCCGCTCTCAGTCTGGCGGCATGTCGGAGGAAGTCGAAGATGTCCTGCTGCACAACAGTAGGCTGCATTTTTTATTCTTGGCTCACATTTCAGTCCTAGGGAAGGCACTTTCATTTCAATAGCCAGCTAGAGATAAAGTAGAAAGAAATGAGACATGAAGAGGTCTTTTATTCTGATGCAAGCATGGAGTATATGATCAAAGGAAGCAGTTACAGGAGCATTATTCAATGAGGAAAGAATAAGAATCATATTTATTAACTGAAATCTTGGTTCATTCAACAAGGGAAAGGTTTCAATCTTGCTTCACCAGCTCTGGGAGCTGTGAGATGTTGAGCTCGAAAAGCCGAGTGCTACTTTACATTAAAAATAATCCAGCTTCAGCAAAGGGTCACAACATTTTAAACTGATTTTTCAGTGGTGGCATAGCAACAGCGGGAGCTAAGACGAGCACGCCACTCGAACATCTGCTAGGCACTGCCGGTCAAAAAAAGAACGTGCACAGATACAGATGAGTTGCATCAGCATTATTAGACAGATACCACCCTTTTTCCACAAAAGAATGACCTCTTAGGTTTGGAATGATAAGAAATAAAACTGAGCACAGCTGACAGTTAAAATCCTTTTCATCATCGTCTCAGGTGGAGAAGACGGCGTCTCTCCGTGCAGCACCCCCTCCTCCGCCGGCTGGGAGAAGTGTAGCTTTGCGGAGGGTAAGTGTTACACATCAAACGGTCAGTGAGTTTGCTGTGCCCCCTCAATTTTCCCTCCACGAAGACCTTTGACATGCACTGTCTGGCACTTTGTTGTCGTTTTCTCTGCGGCGCGGCCGCACTGGTCCAAATGAGAAACATGAGATTATTGACATTTTTAGTCCCTGTGCTTGTCAGTGACGACAGAAGTCGACAGAATTTGGTGGCTTGTATTGACAAATGCCGTCTGGATCTTATTTGGAAAAAAATAAAGAAACAAACAAGAAGAGTTTCACCTGGAGAGGAGAGGCAGCTATGTCTTCTGCTGTCACTTATATATCAGTGGGTGTTTTTCAGGCATTTATTATTTCACACTTAGGAGGGAAAACTAAATAAGGTGAAAAAAATGCACTCCCTCACTTCTCTTTTTTCCCTTGGCTAACTCTGCCTCTCTTTGTGTCTTGCTGTCTCCAAGTCTCCCAGAGGAGTCCCTCTGTGACCTCCGACCAATCACAGAAATCGGTGGAAAGCCTTTTTTCTGCCAGGTGGGTGATTGGAGGCTTGCTGGCTGAATTAATGTGCTGAGGCTGTGCTACCACTACATTAGGAACTAAATGGGTATTACAATTCGACTACTTCACAGGGCAGAAAATATTCTTAACATCATCTTTATCCATTCCTGTCAGCTGATTTTGGCTTTTAGCGTAAGATGTATTGAGGTTAATGTATCAGTTGAATGCAGGGTATCATTAGCTGTGACCCTGAACTGAGTTACAATTTCTTCTCCTCAACACAAAGAGTCCACAGCCATGCTTGCAGCTCTGCCAGGATGTGTTTAGAGCTGAGACACCTAGGTTATACAATGTGCTGATGCCTGCGCAGAGTGAAACACTGTTCAAATGAATGAAAGAAAGAGGCCAGATGGCATAACTGTAAAAAATATACAATATTTTCAGCTGGTCTCTAATGGAAAATCTCCATAGCACTGGATAAAAACTGACTGATTGAAATAGCTGAGTGAAGTCTGACTTTTGCTCACCTCATCACAAGTGGCCAATCATGTAAGTTAGAAATTTTTTTAAAAAAAAGTGTTTGGCTGGAGGAGGAAAGATTTGGAGGTTTGCTAAAGGTGTTACTTCTGGGAGAGTATACCACTCTTGCAGCTAGAACATATGTGCTGGCTGATGTGTAGAAAGTATTCTCTGAATCAACTCAAATTGTGACCTGATTTTGGTGTTAAATAACAGGTTAAAAGAGAAAGTTACTTAGATACAACCATACTTAATGGACAATGGAGATTTGTTAAAACGAGCAGTCAAGTTCAACATCTAAATATAACAGATTTAGCCATACGGGCAAATTTTTGTCTGCAGTTGCTTGCAGGTTAACATTATTCTTTACTAGTGAAGAAAAACCAAAAGTACAAAAGGATCTGTGCGCCGATAAGAGACAAAATCATGTAAATGTTGAGACATTTTGCAAAGAAAATAATTTGAGATTATGTATATAAGTCAGATAAAGCCACTGCTACATCACTCACAGAATCTAAGCTGAGCATGTTGGTCTTACCCATATTACTGTAGTTAGATCAAATGTTGAAGCTGATGGGTGAACATGATATACTGCATTCTCAAATGAAATAACTCTGAAATCATAAGGTAGCCGTGCCCTAAGGCATACCCTGCATTTTTGTCTCTTTTTTGACCTCACATGGGTACAGTGGGTTATATGTGTTTTTATAAAATACAATATAAATGTTATAAAGTTTGTTACATAAATATTTGGAAATTTTGGGTAATCTTGCATCTCTACGTCCCCACAGTGGAAATTTAATGAAGAAGTGCTTGAACTTTAAGCTTATTTCAAGGGTTTAACAAAAGTATTGCATGAACGATTTATAAATTACAGTCACATAGACTCAAAAGTAACTGGACAAACTAATATAATTTTAAATATAAGAATTGTTTGTAATACTTGAATGAAAATAATTTGCAATCAGTAGACTGCATAATGTCTAAGACCATGAAAATGGGTCTCTTTGCCTTTGGTTTTGTATTTAATAACTAATAGTTTAATAAGAGATGGTGTCTTTGAGTGCAAACAGGTGGATATACAATTTCTCTGCTTAGAGAAGCTCCTTGATTGCTTTTGCAGTAGGTTTTGGGTCACTTTCCACTTGCACTGCGAAGCGCTGTCTGATCACTTATACAGCATTAGGCTAAATTGGAACAAGGTATATTGCTGTGCTATTTTTTCCAAGTATTAAAACCTTAAATGATGTTAGTTTGCCTAATTATTTTTGAGCCTTTATGCATCAAAAATGTAATTTGTAAATAGTGGTTTACAAAACCTTTGTAAAACCCAAAGGTGAGAGTGTGCAGCGTTTGATTTCAAATCCACAATGATGGAGTACAGAGAGAAAATTAGAAATTACAGAAACACTTTCACCAAGACTTTAAACTAGTGATTGAGACCATAAACTCACGAGGACAGTGTTTACAGAGCTCATAAAAAAGTGAGCCGTGTTGTTATTTTCTCATAGATTTCTATACAGTTGTACTACTTCAGGAGTTGCCCCCTAATGGTCATATAAAGGAATGCAGATATAAGGCAATTCTTCACTGATTTGACTTTTTATACCTTGAGGGTAGTTCCCCTTAAAATGTATGTGGTCTGTGCAGTTTCATATCAATCCAATAAACAGTCATTGGAGATATTTCTGCATAGACGAAGACATTTTCCATCCCTAGAAATGGAGATGCCCAGAGGCTAAAAAAACCTCATTACCTGTAAAAAAAGAATTTCCCATTTTTTATTGGGTTATAAAACATGTAAACTTTTACATAAAAGAAAAGAAAGAAGTTGTTGCCATTCTTTTCCTTCACAATCAGTGGATTACACCTAATGGTGGTTTGTGTTTCACATACTTTACACTGTAATTTACTTCTGCACCCCCCTCTCCTCTTTAAGGCTGGCCCTCAGCAGGACTCGTCTGCTAACTCGAGCTGCCAAAGGATTCATGTGTCGATCTCACAGCAAGTCTGGTGATTCAATTGGAGAGAGCGACAACGAGAACAAAGACTACATTCCTCTGGTGGGCTGCAGATCTTTACATGTGAATGTTTTTTTTAACGTACACTAACTCGAGCTGACAGAGACTGTGAATCTGTCAGAGGCTGTTTAGACAGAGCGAACAATGAGTTCGCTCGTTTATGCTGCTTTGAAGAGCCCTGAGGCGTAAGGTGCACAGCATGTAAGCATGCTGTATTGTAGATTTAAATGTAGCGTGTCTGTAGTCTGACATTATATACACTCAGAATAAAAGAGACTTAAATGAAATTTCTTTCTGTGTTGCAAAAGAAATGGGTATGATTGATGGATTAATAGGGTGCTTATAATATGAGCATTTAATATTATAAGACCATGACCCTCACTTCCACTAACCAAGACCTTAAAGGGAGCTCTAATTGTTCAGCACATGGCACATTGTCCGTATATTGTTTGGCACTTCCCAGATTCAGTGGAATAAAGTATGTGTCAGAAATGAATAGCTGTAGAATAAAAGATATGTAGAATAGCTGACCATGAAATGATTTCCTCTTCTTGTAACAGCGAGGAATCCTTGGTCAGAGCATCTCACAACAAGCTGTTGAGTGGAGCAGAAAAAACCCCACATTGCAGAAGAACATCATGAATATGAATCAGCTGTGGACTTGCTCCCTTAGTCCTTATTTTCTATTGATACGCATAAAGACAAACACACAGTCTGCCAACTGAAACTGATTTTAGATGCTCTCCAAATACATGCTGCCCTCTGCTTCACTGCTGAAGGATTAAAGACTGCAGTAACTAAACAAATTAAATAATTTTCTGTACAGGTGTTGTTGCAGTTGGCTTGTGGTGCATTTCCCCTGGACGCAGCTCTGTGCGATGCCATTAATGTGCCCATGGACAAGCTAAAGTGGACGTCCCCCTTCACCAGTCACCGCACCAGCCTGGGCCACTTGTCTCACTCCAGCAGCCGCCGCGCTGAGAGTGCTGATGACGGATGCAGATCACCGTTTGAGCAAGAAACATATCAGCAGCCTGCAGATCACACCGCAGGCATTCACAGCCTGTCTCATCTGTCCAGGAGCACCTGGACGGATGCTGGTCCCTCCTCGTTAGCGAGCCCATCTGCCGCTGCCAATCCCCCGCTCTCCACACTCTCCCGGGTGGATAGTGCACAGAGCTCTGGGTCAGGGGGCTTGGAAACACCATCGCCTGTAGAAAGCATGGTGTGGGCTACAGCGGTGGCCCTTGCCTGGCTGGAGCATAGCTCTGCCAACTATTTTATAGAATGGGAACTGGTAGCCGCCAAGGCCAGCATGTGGCTGAGTGAGCAGGACATCCCAGAGGGCCGAGATTTAGCATCAGTGAAGGCTGCTGCCAATCAGCTCTTCATCATCCTCAGACACTGGGATGAAAACCTGCAACTGAACATGCTCTGTTACAACCCTAACAGCGTCTGAGGCCTGTCAGTCCAAGACTGCAAGTACTCAAACCCTAACGATACTATGCTAACTGAGGCCATGCTATTCTCTGATCAGCAGTTTGTCCTCTGGAGTCTGATTTTGCGTTGCAGTTGTGAACAATGTGTGTTTTCTTCTGTTTGTGTGCTGTTCCTCCAAACATATCACAGGCTCTTCAGAGGAACTACAGTGTGTGCAAGCTGTTACCTCGCTGGTGCCATATGCTGTATCTGGATCACTATTAGCAATGGAACTATCCGAGTTATGCCACTGATTTGAGTTTGAAAGAGAAGAATGCCAGTGTTAAATTTGTAGCATGCCATCAACCATCATCATCTGAGAAAAGCTATTACTGTCATCACATTGATGTAACAAGGAGAATGCTGCAAAACTATGGTAAGATCAACTGTTCCACTAATTAGTACACGCCATTTTTACAACAGTACAACCTTTTCTGAATTGTTTGGATTGTGCTGAGGGGAAACAAATGTTGAAAATAATAATCTGGTTACTTGCCCTCAGTACTGGCACTCTTTTCTAATGCTCGGTGCCATTACATTGTTAGTACTATTTGCCATTTTTGCAGTTTAATTGTAGCAGAGAAAGAAAAATATGCAAAAAGCTAGAGAAAATATGACATAGGTTAACAATTTGTTTGAAAAAAAAAATATGTGGTATATGTGGGGAAATGTGTGTATCTCTCTAGCATGTGATTTACTGTCTATATTTCATACAGTTTTTATTTTCCCGTACCTGATTATAACTGTTTTAGAGTATAAGATTTATTATTTCTTTTACTTAAAAACAAAAACACAGATGTGGAGCTGGATGCACCAGCGGTTTGCAGGTTCAGAATTATCCTCATAAGCTGAAGGTTTGCTAAGTAATAAGGAAATTTACACTAATTTAACTCTAATTCACACAGAGATCTTCCCTGTAATTTACCAGGTTTAACTGCTGTAAGCTGACATAAGCATTGTTATTAATCTGCTAGAATAAAAAAGTGATTACGCTTTAAGAGGTTTTTCTAAATGAAGCTTCTCAAAAAATAGCACGAAACCTACAGAAATAATTAGGCTTTTAGCACTAAGGACCACACTTGACTTAAAATATATCAAAAGCATTATATAGACAAAAGCATTGGGCCATGCCTCTTAAACTTTGAATTCAGGTGCCTTTTAAAATGGCTCATTCTAAAGAACCCACTGAATTCAAGCATGGTACTGTAACAGGATGTCATATCTGCAATAAGTCAGTTTGTGAAATTTCTTCCCTTCTTGCTGATTCCGAATCAGCTGTAAGTGGTATTATTGCAAAGTGGATGTGATTAAGAGCCACAGCAGCTCATACAAAGTGGCAGACCATGTAAAGATGCAGAGTGGGATGGCTGAGTGCTGAAGTGCATAGTGCATAAAGTGGCAAACACGGTGCTGACTTAATACCTGTAGAGATCCAAACCTCCACTGACATCAGCACAAACCCTGTGTGCTGAGAGCTTCAAGGCATGGATTCAATGACCAAGGAGCTCCTGTAGGAGGGGATTTGTATTTCTGCATTAATAAATCAGTGCTGTACATGCATCATAACTGCGAGCTGTTCTGTAAACCTACGCTGTAACCTTTGCCATAACCTGACATGCTGCTCCCTGGAAATGTAACTACACGCCCCGTTGATGTAGCCCTCCCCTGTTGTAATTGGTCCGTTCAGGGAATCCTCCCCTGAGTTTCTGGTGACCTTGCTGTGGTTTTTGAATGAATCAATGGAGGCATGTGCATACAACCACGAATGTGGACGTTGGGCTCTACAAGGATTCACTGCAAAAGTCTAAATCAGTCTAAATCAGCCGTAATGTGTAGTTGGCCCAGTTATTTTGTCCATGTTGTGTTTTTATGCACTACATAAAGATGTAGGAAATACAATAGTAATTGCTAGTAGTATGGTATAACAGGCAATAAAGGAAGCTAAAAGTTATTCTGTGATACTGGCTGGAGCACACCTGTCTGTAAACATAGCCGTCATCTTTATCTCAGTGTTATAGCTCTTAATTTTCATTATTGGGTCTTGCACAGTTGCAAACTGAAAAACTCGGACCATAAAAAGAGAGACAGACAGATAGAAACAGCCAAATTACTAGAAATTAGTTGCACATCCTGCTGACATCATAATCACATATAAACATATCTATATATATGCACAATTAAATTCAATACTTTTCTTTCCCCAGAAAGAGCTTTACTTTATAAGTTATGTTATTTGAATACAGATTTTTTATTTCAAAGAACAACTCACATTTGAAAACACTGTTTTAATATGAAATCACTCCCAAAACTATAATACAAATTCTGGAGAGATCCCACTGTGGACTACAGGTGGATGCTGGGGTGTTGTAGAGTTGAAACCAGTAGACATCAATGCAGGGTTAGATGGTAAGTTCTGCATCTTAAATGGGCTGCCAATTTGGGAGTATGTGTTAGGTATATGATGGGAGAGCGAGGCATGTTATGTGTGCACGATGCAATCCTTAATGAGTTTTCAGGATTTAGTTGACTTAAATATTTTTTTATTGGAAACTATTTATTTGCACATTATAAAGCAAAATCAAAAACGGTTAAACCCACTTGTAATGATCTATAATTTAATTATCACTTATGTTGGACCTTGGATTTGCAAACAGCTGGTGCTGCCTACTCCCCAATAATATGTACAGTGACCAAAAGTCCTGCTCCTGAAATCAAAGATGAATGGCCCCTGCTAATTATCACTGTCAAAGCTTCTTTACCTCAAGTGCCTAAACAAGGTTTAAATCAGCTGAAAATGTAAAACCTGTTCATTGCAGTAACAATTGGTTCATTTAAAAATATATACACAGTCGATACCCTTCTTTCTGCCTTTTTTATTCTTCCTTTTCAGTCCATTTGAGCATGTTTCAGTATTAATTTTCTATTTTTTCCCCCTCGTTGCAGTGTTGCTTTACTCAGGTATTCCTTTTTCCACTCAGGCTGAGTTGCATACGTCCGTCTGCATGAGCACAGGTGTTTATGTTATGGTGTTTGATGATTCAATTGCCACATTGGAGGCAGTAGTGCAGTATTTCCCTCTCTGAACTGAGAAATACAATGTAGATGTCATATAGTAATATTTTTGTCCTGTAATTGCAGTATTTAGTGCAGCTGTAATTGAAATAAGTATTTTTTATGTACCGAGTCAGGTGTATGGTGCAGTATCTTTCAACTTGCTGTTCGTGCCTTTATAAATGATTGTTAACTGTTTGAGGCTGCTGAAAGCTTTTGCTGTGTCTTTATAATTGTGAATGCTCTGACCAGCTCTGAAGGTGCATGTAATAAAGTAAGTCTACAACCAAAGAGCTGGGGCTCAAGTCATTATTGTTCCTCTGCTACCATGAAGGCAGACCTCATGGACTAATACTGTGACCCTTGTCTTTTTAAGGATCTCCTGCTATGCTGATAATTCCAGGTTTACCCATCGGTTTGTCTCACTAATCTTCCTCCAAAATGAAGGAAGCACAAATGTCAATTACCAGTGGAGATGTCCATTTTGCATATACTTTATGGTGACTGGACAGTAAGTGCTGTGGGGCAAACAAACATGAACAATTTTTATGTTGATATATTGGCCAGTAATGGCTTTAGAGAAATGTCATCAAATCAAATCATATCATGTAAGTACACCACAGAGAGCACTCGATGAGCTGAGGGAAGCCACTGATTTCCTGGGCTTCCTACCTGCAGGAAATTCTATATTAATAGACATACGATTATTGCCAATATTATAAAAATGTAACCTGTAGTCAAGTACCACAATAAAGCTCTACAGAACATCTTCAGTCACATTGGTCTCACAGCCCTGTCTGACTGTGGCCTGCTGTTTATTTCAGTACATCAGAAAATTACTTGGAAACATGACACCACGGTGGCCATAAACCAGCTGTGAAATGGAGAGATTTTATTAGCGAAAAAGGATACGTGTTGCACAATGTGAAGAATTAAACTGGGAAAAAAGTAACTCTGTATGTACCTCTAAACCTATCAGTATAATGATCACCCAGCCACAAGTAAGAGCCCCACAGAGGTGCTCTTCAAAAGGAAAATCAGAAGGAAGCTCCCAGAAATATTACCGTCACAAAAAGATTTGGAGACAAGACACAAAAATCCTTAAAAAAAAAAATCAATGGTCTACACAGGCAACAACACAGGGCAAAAATACCACCTACGACCCTACAACTAAAACACAAGGTTTTACACCTTATACATATGACCAGGATGCTACAGCTGATTAGATTTTGTGAATGGAAACAAACCTAGAAGCTAGAAACCTTTCTGGTCGTGCACTATTAGAGGTCACTTATTTAGAATGATGGTCCATGATGGTACTTTTATGTGTTCATCAGTTTTGACAAGGTCTCCAACACCACTGGATGAAATGCATGATGGATGGATCAACAGAAAGACCAGATGCATTTCTCAGGTCCCGTGTCAGGTCTTTGCTGTATTTCCACCTGATAGCTCTCTTGTTGCAAACATCCTATTTGATGCCTGTCAAAATGTGTTATTTTTGACACTTTTTTGTATATTCAGCTAAAGAAATTTGGACAAATTATGTGCAGGCTGCTAGTAACAAAGATACACTTTATTTAATTGGTTGTTTGCTAAATTGCTTGTTATGTGTAGAAACAATGCTGCTTCATCCCTTCAAATTACAAAAAAGGCTTTTTATGCACACTTGACAGGAGAAAAATGAGAACGTTTGGAGAAAGGGAGCAAAGTTGTTGGACTTCATGGTAAGTTTGGACAACATGCTTCTATAACTTGGTTCCAGCTGATAGTTGCACTCATCCTGCTGGTTGCTAGGGGCTAACGTTTGTATGAGTAATGATACATTAACAGCAACTGGAAAATGAAATTTTGCTCTTGCTTTGACTATAAATGCACTCTGTAAACTTACGTTTGGAGAGCAGTCTATTAAAAACTCTTTGGGCTTCACAACATTTTCCCATCACTGAACTGAAGTCAAGGTGACCTGAGCTACACTGGTTGTATTCCTTCCCCCGAGTGACACGGTACAAGTCTCATTAACAACAAAAAGCAGCCATAATGTGGGTCCTTGAAATCAAAGAGGGTGATAGTAATTAGGATGACAAGGCACCATTTACACCATCCACACTATTACAAGGTAAAACAAGCCTGGCGTGAGAGGCAGAGGGCGCATGAACGAGAAATGGGGGACGAGAGGGCCAGCGAACGGAGCACCGGGTAAGAAAAATGAAAGCTCATTACTGCTGCGCTAATAACCGTCTTCACCCCTGTTTGAGAGATCAAACAAGACTCAAAGAGTTCCTGACATTGTGGAGTGCTTTGAAGAGCATGCACACAAAAACCCGTATTTAGATCACGATATTTTCTCAGGTGTGTTGTGATATTACGCAGCACGCCTTGATTCCAACAACAGACACGCACACACATTAAAATCACCTTAGAAAAGTTTGGACTGTGTCCTGTGTGTTGGTCCTGTTGCTAAGCTACTGACTATAATGCATGTGAAAATGTGTTGTTTGAACTAATCTTCTGTTATTTCATTTACAGTCCTATATATAGATTAGAATGTAGCATGACATGATCAGTGAGAACAGTGGTGGGTTTTACAAACATAACGCTGATGGGAGCCAAAGATTCATTTAGATTCAGGCTGGAAAGCATCAAAGTGCTCATTTAGCTCGACATGCACATCCATCTTCATGTTTTTTCCCCGCAGGTCCATTTACTCAACATCTTCAGTGACAATTATTCTGTTACATTCCAGCTACTTAAACTCGTCTGGCTTTAGAAAGGAGGCTTATGTCTGATTTAATCCAGGCCACTATATCACAGCAGTTTAAACTGGACATAAATAGCATACAGAGCAAACATAAGTAATTGCAGTGTTGGGCTGATGCTGGCCTAGAGGCAGGTCGTGGGGCACAATAAATGACTAGTGTCTCAGCTTTGGGGTGCAGAACTTAAGATCGCGATTAGCAGTTGCTGTGCTACGTTTTCATTGCATAGCAACTGTTAGTAAGTGTCTATCTTTTTCTCAGTAATTTATGTTTATTAACCTCAATGTAACAGTCAATCCAGGACTAAACTTTGAGCCACAGTAGAGTCGCGCTGTTGATAAATTATTTAATATTTATTTAATGGATTATTTATTGTTAAGATGACCACATGAGGAAACTAAATGTTTATGTATACACACATTGGCCACTTTATTAAGTACACCTGTTTGCTAATGCAAATATCTAATTGGCCTATCACGGTCAAGATGACCTACCGAAATTCAAACCAAGCATCAGAATGGAAAAAAAGGGATTTAAGTGACACTGAATATTTCATGGTTCTTAGTGCCAGATTGCCTTGTCTAAGTATTTCAGACACCGCTGATCTACTACAACCATCTCAAGGGTTTACAGAGAATGAGTCAAAGAAAATGAGCAGTAGTTCTATTTGTGAAAATGCCTTGTTGATGTCAGAAGTCAGAGGAGATTATCCAGACTGCTTTGAGGTGGTAGGAAGTATATGGGAACAGTAACTCATGTCGAACATTAAAGGAGATGGGTTGCAGCAGCAGGAGACCACACCGAGTGACATTCCTATCAGCTGGCAGGAAACTGAGGTTACAGTTCACACTGACTCACATTCACACTCACAAAAATCAGACAAAATAAGATTGAAAAATGATGCTTGTTCTAATGAGTCTCCATTTCTGCTGGCACATTAAGAATTTGGTGTAAAAACATGAAAGCATGGATCCATCCCGCCTTATATGAATGGTTCAGGCTGCTGGAAGTGGTGCAATAATTATCACTTTGCAAGTGAAGAACAAATATTTTCTTTGAATGAAACTTTCTCAACTCCTCTGCTAGAACAGTATATTAATGACAAAGGTGGATTTTGATTTCATAGCCCTGAAATCCTCATATTTTCATGTCCCATTTTTTGTCCCAATAACTGATGTCAGATGTTTTTCCAGCTGCTATTCTGTGTGGTAGTGATCCCTGAATTTCAGCAGGAATGCACTGATTGGCACATTTCTTTTGGAAGCACATTTCTTGCGAGATGGGCACGTACTCTGTCATTTCATGTCATATTCTGCTATGCGCATGATTGAAAAATAACTGCTGAAAAACTTTCCCACCCACTTCGTCCATTCTCAGTCTTTATTGAAACTGCTTTTGCCATTCTTTGGGGTGGTTTCTGCTATTTTCTGCGAAACTCTCCTTTCAAAGTCGGGAAAAATGGGTTACAGGTTAGCCTCCACTTAGGCAATGATGACAGCCTTCCCTGCTTTTCTTCACAGCCATTAGATACAAACCAGACTTTAGAAAAATGTCTTTCTTGCAGTCTTGACTCTCGAAAACTAGATTCAATCAAAATCTGGGACAATGTCTGAATGTGTGCAGAATAAGAGACAGAAATGCTGCGTTCCCAGCGATTTGATGTAACCTCGACCCTTCATGAAAATGATCAACAAAAAGTGGTGCAGATCATTTCAGTGTTTATTACAAGTACATTAATAGTTTCACAAGTTGAACAAATCTGCTTCTTGTCGAAGTGTTGCCTTGAATGAAAAACTTTGGTCAGAGAAACACTAAACAAGGATGAAGAAAAAACGTACATGGGATCATCTCTCTAGCAGGAAAAAGAACCCCCAAAATAATAAGCTGTATGTTCCCTTTTCTTAAAAATTGCAACCTTTCTACTGAAATGTTATTTCTCATCAGTGGTGAAAAACACACATTTTGTAGCCCGTTTCTGAGGGTTGTAGTTTCAGTATGGTAAATATTTGTTTGTTGCTGACAAAGAACAGCACAGAGGCTCTGAACATGGCAGCACAAGAACAGCCCCTCAGCAGATCCATAGAGGAAGGCAATTTCGCACCGCAGCAATTTCCTAATGTTGTAAACCTCAACATCTGGCAATAAACCCATTCTGATTCTGATCAACCCCAACCACAGGTCCCAAGACTGTGCTAAGGTGCCCCAGAGACTGTCCAGCACATGTAAGATGCAGTTGGGGCAATCTACACCGAGTCACAACCAAAAGTCTGGGATAGTGGTAAGTAAATGGCAACTTCTAATCCATATTTGGCAACATTTGTTCCACATATGGATCAGAAATTTCCAAGCTGTTATGGGAGATGGTACCAAAAATGGCTGAGAGCAAAAGATCCTTTGGGACTTAAAATTACAAACAGACAAGCAGCTGGTGGCCAATCAATCAGAAACAGTGGTGACTGAAGATTTCCAGTTCGCTGGACGTGGAGTCCCAGTTAACTGGAGCAGAAGTGGAAGGTAAAGCACAAAGGGGTCACAAATCACGCCAGGAACTAAAATTCAACAAGAATCCAGGAACATCCAAATTTGGGTGCGTCAGTAATAATATGAGCAATACAAAACATAATATAAAGCCTCCGTTCACTAGAAAAGTACTTATACTTTAAATAACTTCAAGTTTATTGAGCTAATAATGCTAAAATGCATGAATATTTACGTAAAACTATAAATACAAGACTTTCCTTTTATTGGAAAAAAGTGTTTTTGCATTGTGCTTCTTATACAGTACTGCCTGTGAAACATACAGCAGTCCCAGTACTGTAGTTTCAGCTTGATATAAAAAAGGAAGAAATAGGAAGCATAATACAAATGACAGAAATCAGAATAACATCGCAGGCAGAAATGATTAGTAAATCTCTCTCATTTGAGGTGCAGAAACCGTGAAGGTTTTGATTAACCTTGTTTTTATTGCAATGTACCAGCCATTTACTGAGAATATTTGATTCTTTTGATGTAGTAGCACTCAAATACTTGAACTGAACTGTGTGTCACCATGTCTGGAGGCTAACCGCATCCTAAAAGAAAAAGAAATCAATCCACTGCCTTCCCAGTTAATAACACTTCTCAGGAAAAAAAGGAGCTCTAAAGCAATTCAAGGTTTCCTCTCTCTAATAAGGCACTAGCAGAGAAAAATGCCATTTCCACTTATTATAAAGAATAAGATAAGTTTTATGAAGTACAAATGTGATACTCAGAAGTCTAGGGTGTAATTTGTCTGATTATTTATACAGTCTGAGAAAAACATATCAGACATGTTATTTGAATCAGGGCCAGCTGGCGCCTGAGCAGGAAAACGCGATCTTTTAAATGGCAAATTTCATTTATAAAATCTACTCTTGGCTGCTCCCTTCTTCACATGAGGCCACACCAGCAGGCAGCTCCACATATTTGATTAGGCAGATGCTTACACTGGATGCCCTTCCTGACACAAGGCGTTTGTGACTTCTCAAAGGATCAAACCAGAGAGCTTTGGTTAGTTAGGGGAATGTGTAAACCACTGCCCGCTGTAGCCTCCCACCTCAGAGTGCAGCAATCATTTCACTTCCATCAATAAGCCTGTGTGAAGCCCTCACGGTGCGCTTCTTGCACAGTCCTCATGCCGCATTGACATTCAAAACTCTTAAGCGGGAAATAATAGAAGGAATGTCTTTGATGGTTCCCTCACTGTCAGAACGACGACTGCCCCTGATGCTAAAAGCACTGCACGACTCGACTGATGGGTTTCCATGGTGTTGAACCAGCGCTGCTGCTTTCATGTTTGCAGCAAAAAAGAAAAGGGTTGTTTGTTAATGTACCACTATTAGATGAACAATAATGTTCTTACAGATGTGATCTTTTGGTATCATTGCTTGTTTTTTTTAAGCTACATTTAAAAATAAAGTCTGTGTGGTTAAAAAAAAGTCTCGTAGCAACGATTTAAAACTGAAAAGTTCAGAGAAATAACAGAAGTTTTTGTCTTTAAGTCACACTGAACAGCAGTCTTTAGCAGTTAGAGTTTCCTTGTGAAATGACAACATTAAAGAGTTACAGAGTGGGACATCTATTAAAGCGAGAGCAGCATTTAAGATGTTTAGCTCAGATGTTCATCCCAGCAGTGATCTTTGGTTTCAGTTATTTCTGTTTTTAAATCTTCTGTGCTCCACAGACCGTTTGTGATTTTGAGGCTCCTCTGAGCTTACTTCCTGTTTTATTTTGAAGGTTAATTCCTCATGTGTTTAGAGATGTTAGATGAAGTTCACCTGTACATTATTGTCATATATTACTCCATGTAGTCCTCGGTACCCCATCTGAATGCACATCCTCAGTTTCTCTCCTCTTTTTGTAGTTCCTTTGCTCTACAGATGCAAACAGAAGAAGATGTGATAAAGGAGATGAGTCGAGGCAGTAGGTTTTTAAAATATATATATATATATATATATATATATATATACACACACACACATATACATATAATGTGACAAGATAATATCTTTTCTAATCACATAGATAAACAGTGTAGGACCCATAATTTGATTGTCTTTAAGAAATGAAACAATATGTGTTTAAAAAGCGCAAATTGCCTTCTCCCCTTGGTTTTTAAAAAAATACCTCTCATATCATGTGAAGGTAAAAAAAAAAGTATTTTTAAAGACTACACCTGTACATCGCCAACAGTGCTTCTCTTGACAGTCCTTTCTCCTCCAGATGCATTTTAGGAATTGAGATATCATTCAAAATGGCATACTGGGACTGATTTCTGGTCACAGACACGAGGAAGGAGGAGAAGAGGAGGCACAAATTAAAGAAATGAGAAAAGCCTGCAGTCTCTGATCTTTCAGTCTTTCCATTCCTTGTGTTTGATTTTCTGTCATCTTTTTTTCATTGATCCTATTTGCATTTTTGTGCTGTGTTTTCCCTGCCATTTCTGTGCAACACTTTGTTCCGCATCAGTAGTCACTAAAAAGAACACGCCTCCAAATGTTTCCCCATTTAAAGAAATGCTTTTTGAAAACAAAGAGATAATCACCCTGTGCTTTCTGCGGAAAAATATACCATTTCAACAATTTTGTTCATGTTTTCCCACATTCAGTAAATACACTTTAATTATATGACATTATGTTATATGACATTTTAAATTATATTACCATTTGTAGATCACTGTGAATGTAGAAAGAAAGCACCACACTGGTCAACTGCTATTCACTGGTAGGATCTGTCAAGTGTGCCATATCACCCAGCAGGAGCTGAAAGTCTAATGAGTCTAATGAAGGTCTAAATCAAACATTATTATCTCTTGCTGAATTTCCAAATAATTTTTAAGCACTTTGTTTACTATACATTACATTTGGGGTTTTTATAGCCAAATAAAAGTGATTGTTACAATGTGTACTCTTAGTTCAAATTGCAAGCCAGGATAAAAGCAGAGTGTAAAGTCTTTGCCAAATCAAACAGGTGGCTCATCGGTAAGATTTCCATCCCGGATCAGTGAGGATATCGGTTAGGACAAAAGAGAGGGGAAAGGCATGTTTAGAGGAAGTGAGTGAGAAGGTGAAGTATAAACGTGGAGGTGAAGGCTTCTTTCTTGGTCTGTATCCTCACAGTGCATGACAATGTGAACATCACTGTTGACAGTAATGCTGGTGCTCAAGCATTTTCCCATTGCAGGCTTGAGCCTTGGTAGCATCTAGTCCGACATATCTAATACTAGAAAAACTAATCTTTCTATACTTGGTTATTCCCTTTTTATATTTCAGTTACTGTTAAAACCAAACTCATACTCTTACCTTCTTCTGCTGCATCCACAGATCAAAGCATTTCTTATGAACCACATTTACCGTGATGTTCATTTTTGTAATCAGTCAAAATGTGGAATATAGTCTCACCACGTAGTAACATGATAGAAAAATGCCACATGTAAATCTTTTTGGGCACCAGGAGTGTCCAAACTAAAACTTACAGCACTGCCAATCTGGAGTGAACCAAAGCTGTCCACTGACAGAAAAACTGACAAACCTACAATCGCATTCCTGCAGAAACACACTGCAAACATGTAAATGTCAACAGTAACACTGCAAGAAAAAAAATAGCATCATGAATATTTGTAAGCCAGTTACAGGCCGGGTGGTAAAGTGAGCTTTTAGGGGCCATCAGTACATTCAGCAGGAAGGAGTGGATAATGCTCTCTCTGCTCAATTACACTGTATGTCTGACATTTAGCTCAGGTTTCTTTAGAGACCATCCAGCATTGGCTCAATCCTTGAAAATAAATATCTGTGGACTGGCTGCTGAATACTAATCTAATGATAATGCCAAAGCTCCAATCTAATGTTAAATAATACATTTGAGGTTTCATGGCATCAAGTGGGAGGACAAAATTAGATTTTTTCCCTTTCTGTGAATAATACAGATAAATTTGAAAACACAAAGGGCATTTTTATGTGCTCAAATTGCTGTAAGATGGCTTCCTCTGGAGGCACATATGAATCCCTGCTGGTCTGAAATTGAACCGTGCACAAGCATTTTCTCCTACTTCTGATCTAACATTTTGATTTTCAGTTTCACTGACTAAAATTGAATACAGTCATGCATTTGTCAGCGAAATGATAGTTTCATACCTTTACCTGGCCTCAAGATGAAACCTTTTGGAGCTCTAAAATGAAACAGCCAAATGAATAAAGGCACGATTCATCTGGTATAAGGAGGCAAACAGAATCCTACAAACTGCAGCTGGATTTGCACTATTCAGAAAATAACTATAATTCAGCTTTAGCAGTCACATTTTTATGCCTATTCATGCTCTTTAATTCCAAGATCTGAATCACTGGTTTCCCTCACAGGCCAATACCTCCCTCTCCTGGCAGAAATCTCCACCAGCTGACTAATAACAAAAGTGAAAAACCCTTTTGCTTTTGCTCCTTTTGTATTTAACGAGGTTTCAGCTGCAAACAGTCAGCAAGTTGATTTCAGCTCCAGCGGTCGGCGGCTATTATGTTTTCACATGTTGTCCCTGCACTGTTCTCAAGCTGCCACTCTCTGTACTGTGGCTGAATGCACTAAAGCCCAAGCACCCGCTGCACGCCTCTTTATTAGCAGTCATCCAGAGGAAAGCAAAGAAAGAACACGACAGGGTAAGCTCGATCCCAGTCTTCAGAACAAGGACAGAAAGTTGTACAATTATCCCCCCCGTCACCCACCTTCCTCTCTGCGGTGTGAATTACAGCCTTTGGTCTGCCTCCTCCGCACAGATCACAACCTGGAATGAACTGCCAGACCTTACCAGTGCTAAAACAATACGACTTTAAAAGTGTCCTGCTATGCTTTTCCTCATCTACTGTCATAAATGTGCTGTTACACCAATGGGTGCTGGTATTAAACATGAGATCAATGCATGTGCGACAGATCCCAGCGAGCTAAAAGCTCAGCCAACTGCTCTTAATGCTCAGCCTCAAACTGTTTTTTCTACTCCTGTCTCTCTATGGAGTCCAAAAAAGCTTTTCAAAGAAAAATATTTCATTGTCACTGGAAACTGTGCGACTCTTCTTCGAATAGTACCCCCCTACCCCAAACTGCTCTCGAATGACAGTGTGAAGTTGTACCACACTTTATCTGGCGCCGTTTGCACTGGACCTAGTTTATTTTTAGTTTCTGCAAGAAAACGTTTTAATAGCTGTACTTGTCTTTAGACTTGCATGTTTCTCAAGTTTGCACAGTAACATCTACTATCACTATATCCTCACACGCTTCGAGTCACAGGCATAGTTTGTTTAAAGGTTCAGTATGCTGACAAAAATACTACTTTTTGTCATATTTGCTCAAACCGTTGCTATGTTCCAATAGTATGAATACAACAGAGATCACCTCATATGACACCTCTTGAATACCATTTGCAAGGATCAACCATGCCTGAATGAAAACAACCAATCAGAGCGGCACCTCCAACACACTATCAATAACTACTTGTGCCCATGCAGAGCAGCGCCCCCATGTTCAGCATATGGTCTCACTCAATCTAGTGCAGTTTCTGTGGGAGAAGGAGAAGTTTCAGAAATTCATAGGCTGAAAAACAACAGGCAGCAGTAATGAAGTCTCTGCAAACAGCTTGTAGGTGCCTTATCACCACCTTCTGGCAGTAGTACTATATTATCTTCTACCAGGCACCCATAAAAACAAGGGAAACAAGGGAAATACATAAAGTTTTACTGATTTTAATATTAGATAATAGAGCAGGGCGATATGACCAAAAATATCTATCACGATATAAATTTTAAAATTTGCGATAACGATATAACTGACGATATAATTGACACTAGACAAAATACTTTACAACTCCACAACTTTAGTGCAAAAAACCCCATTAATGTATTTTCACTTAAACAAGCAGCTGTTTTTTTTATGTGCATTGAAGTTATATAAAAAATTTACAGTGCAAATTCCTTGCTGACATTTTAACCAAAAGGTATTTCCAGTGGAAATTGGCCGACATATCCTCAGCATAACCATGTATAATATCCACAACTTAAAAAGAGGTTACACACACACACACAATATGGTAATATTATGTTGAAGCACAGTACATATCATACGTATCACTCCGCGAGGCTCCTGCCTAATATAGCCATAATGCTCCGGCAATCCATCAAGCGGTCCGGGTTCGTAGCTTAGCAAAGTCGTACTAAAACATTTGACAGATTTTCGAGCGCCGTGTACATAAAATCGTTTCGAGGTCAGTAAACACAACCAGAATTCATGCATAAGGCACACGGGATTATAAGGGGCACTGTCGATTTTCAGAAAAAAAAATATCAAAGGATTGATTTTAAGTGTGCCGTATTTTCCAAACAACACGGTAATAACGACGGCCCGCTAGCATGCTCTACCAAAAATAGTGCTTTGTTGTGTATCTGACGGACGAAAGCCAAACCAGTTCCACACCACTGAAGTTGCAGCATTTTTACAAACCAATTCTGGTTCATCCGTTTCATTTAACGATCCATGTTCGCTCTTCTCATTCTGCGTCGCCGCCATGTGCGTATGTAAACCTAGGCACTGCGTATGCGCGTTTTACCCATATTCTATCGCGATATTTCATTTTCCTATCGTTGCCCAAAATTACACCGGTATTACCGTGAACGGTATGATATAGCCCAGCCCTATTAGATAAGCCTATCCCAGCTGCCTTAGGGCGAGAGGAAGGGTACACTCTGGAGAGGTTGCAGGGCTAACACACAGACAAAGACAACCAGTCGCACTCACGTTCACACCTATGGGCAATTTAGAGTTTCCAATTAACCTTTACCCACTAACTGCATGTCTTTGGACTGTGGGAGGAAGCCGGAGTACCCAGAGAGAACCAGACCTTCTTGCTGTGAGGCAACAGTGCTAACCACCGTGCTGCCCAAAATTACACCGTGATGTAATTTAATATTTTAATAGCCAAAAAAATCTCGCTTACAAGCCAATTGTAAGCAAGATGGCTAAAAAACACTGTAAAAACCTTATACATGAACTAAAACTATCAACAGAATTCACAGAAGCTTTGACTTTATGTCCACAACATGTTTGTTTTGTTTGGAACAGATAAGTGAAACTTTTCTAGTTATACAGGCAATTGGGATTAGGAATTGGTGGGAAAGAAAGGTTAAACAGCAGCATCCACTATTAAAACACTGCCCTCTGGGTGGTCAAAGTTTTCTTTAAACCTTTAGATGCTAATGACAAAAAGTATCTTTATAAAAGACGACAGCTTTAAATGTGGAGGAGCTAAATCAGCTTGTTTCTGACAGTGAAGAAACTGAGCAGCTGCACCAAGGTCCAGTATGAGATAAATAATTTCGACCATTGAATTATGTAAAGCTACTTTAATAGAGCCAAAGAATAAACACAGAGCTAGAAATGACCACAACACATTCCCTTAAAAAATGCTAGCAGGAAAACAAAACAAATTAAGATAAGCAAAATGAGCCCGTTTCCCAAAAGCACCTCAAGGCTAAGCTTATTGGATTATCCACATCAATAACAAAAAAAGTTTCCCAAATGCAAAATAACTTACAGACATTCTTAGAGATACTCAAACATTGAAGTGTGCCTTCTGCTCTGGCTGTGAAAGGCTGCAGAAGGGCCTGGGAGGGGTTTTAACTGCAGCTTTTATTGCTTATGCTAATTTCTAAGCCCTGTGATGATCTTTCAGAGACACAGATGAAAAGCAGCTATATTTTGTACGACGCCCATTTTCTCTTTGTAGCAAATTAATGTAATAACATGAAACAGAATCAAACCGTAACCGGCGATTGACACTTTTAATTTGACTTTTCTGACTAATAAAACACTTTTTTGTTTTGTTGAGTGTCACGTACTTGCACGAATGACAGGAAGATGTTGATAATAAGTGCTAAAATGCATATATTTATAGAAGTGCTGTGACTTAATCTTAACTAATTTCCTAAGGGTGTTGGTGTAATTTGGCAACAAGCAGAGAAAGCCGTTGACAACTGCACTTGAAGCTGTGTTTTCTCACTGAACAATCACAAATGTTTCTACAACATTCAAGCTTTTTAACTGATAAACCCCATTTTTATCCGCCTCAGAAAATGCTTTCAGAGACTTAGATTATCAGGAAGCAGGGCCAAGATCTGTGAGAGTGTGAGCACACAAAGACCTCATTTTCACTCTGAACATGACAGGAGGAAAATCCATTTTCTCAATCAAGATGAATTTCCAGTTTTCAATTCTGATTTGAACATTTGATTGGAGCTGTAAATGCACTATTATTCAGCACAGAGATTTGCCGCAGGAAAAGCAGAAACAAGTGCCTGTTTTAAGCCTGAAAAGGCAGTTTTTGAAAGATAATCTTCAAGGTATACAATGGCTGCAACAGGCTGAGAGGACTCTAGCACTTTAGCTGTTGTAAAGAGGCACCACCCTGTCTATAGATGCCCTGCAAATGGGGCATTTCTTTGGCTCTGGCAGGGCCTCGTAGCACTGGCTGCAGGTACACACATGACCACACTCTAGAAACACGCAGGAGCGATCCTGGCTCAGGCAGACAGTGCAGCTGGTGGGGGATATGCTGCTTTCCTCTATGTTAAGTTCACGCAAACGCTTCCTCTGTTGTTCCTTGAACTCCTCAAGTATGCTTCTCTCCTTCTTGCTCTGTCTGCGATGCATGTATTGCTTCCACAGGATGTAGAGGAGCGTGGAGCAGGCAGCCATGCCGAACACAATCGCCAGAATCCTCCAGAGTCTAACGCTGGTCCCCTGCTTCCGCAGGAGAGACTCGTAGTCCAGCCGAGTGAGGAAATAACAGAAGCCCTGTTTGGGTGGTTGGAGCTTAATCAGGTTGTTATCCAGGACCAGCTCTCCGACTCCTGTGATGCTGTCACCCACACGCAGCATCTCCTCGGTTTCGTGGATGCCTTTTGGTCGCTCCCCGCTGATGAAGTGACCAATAACACTGGACAAGGATTGGACTGTGGGGTGGAAGTTCTCGTAGGTGGTCTCCAGATCCAACTCCGCTGCATCTAACGGGCGTATAACTCGGACTGTGGAAGCGATATCGTCATCATGTGACCCGAGGGCAAAGGGAACTGTGTTAATGCGCTGATGGATGATTTTCTCTGTGCTGTTCCTGTGTGGAAACATTACATTACATTGATTTATAATCACTATCCATGCATCAGAAAACAGCAACAGTCCAAAGCTCAGCTTATAAAGACAAACAACCATATTTTGGGCTTTTTTTCTTTTTTTTTTGATTATTAGCTCTTTATTTAAGCTCCAGTGTATTTTAAATAGTTTCTTTGCATGACAATAATAATCTCAGATTATTCGGCAATTTTCTTATAATCAAATTATGTAAAACTGCCATATAAACATTTTTCAAAGCTTTTAAAAGAATCATTTAAAAAGATATTTAAGAGTTTCAAGTGCAAATGACTTTTTAAGTCATTTTTCTCTGTCTTGTTTTTTCCGACGTGTAGGGTAGATTTAATAAGAAGGATATAGGTCAGTAATGGACAGTCATTGCTTTTGCCTCAGCCTGTCAGTCACTGCTACAAAATCTGAGGACCTCATGCGTTCTTTGCACACTGCCTTTGTAATATGCAATGACCTAATGAACTTGAGGCAATTTTGGGAGATTCAAGCTGGTATTTTTTTCCACAGTTACTGAAAATACTCAATTACTTCGGCTGAAAAGCATGCACGCCCAACACTTGTTTTAATGCACTGCACTTTTATCCCTTGCACAGAGTATGCTTTGGACAAGAGATATCTGAGTGTGAAGGCAAAACTGGATTTTACTAGTCGATCAACACTCCTGCCCTCACCTGTGACCATGACATGTGGGTAGAGACTGAAAGAATAAGAAGATCGTGAGAATAAGAATAAGAAGGAGAAAAGCTTTCTCCGCTCTGACTCTCTTAGAGACAGGGGAAAAGAGTAGAGCTGCAACTCATCCTCAATGAAAAGAGCCAGTTTGAGGTGGTTTGGGCATCTGACTAGGACGCTTTCTAAGTGAGACATTTCAGGCAAGTCCAACTGCGAGGAGACCGAAAGGCAGACCAGGACATGGTTGAGAGATTATGTCTCTCAGATAGCCTTGAAAGGGCATCTCTGCTTAGACTGCCACCCATTCGACTCAGTTAAGTAGCAGAAAATGGATGCTGGGACTCACTAAACAGTTGGCAGCAGTTTTTCTTTTCCCTGAATATTTGGTCATGCCTGTGAAAAAAAGTTATTAGAGAAGAAGGTGACTTCAGCATGAAATAAGCTCAATTTAGTTACCAGAGTATTTGGCTCTTGAGTTGTTTAGCAGGCTGCTGTCTGCGTCAGCGTTACCATCTGCTCTCCCTCTAACTACAACACTGACACAACTGTTTTTCCCAACGGCGAAACGTCAGCATGTAATCCTGTTCTCCGTCTACGTTTATGAATGAATTTGATAACTGCATGCCATCATTAAACCAAAAATCACTTAGCATAAATAGTTCCGTTTTTTAAATTAAAAAACAGATGTTTGGTGTGGAAAACAGAAAATGTTATTTATTTCAGCTGAATAACAAAACATTCAGACTGTCTGTAAAAAAACATATTTATTTAACCTCTTACCATATGTGAGTGGTGCGGTTCCACACCATCTTCTCCTCCTTCAGCGTCAGCCTCTCAATGACACCTTTGCAGTTATCGACAAACTGGCTGTTTAGTGTTTCCTTCACAGATCTCACCACACCTGCAGTGTGCAATAAATAAGTGTCAATTATTTTTCAGGACTCCCAATAAAAATAAAAGTTACTTTATTTAGGTTTTCCGCACGGCTCAGCAAACCTTCTATGACGGCATATGGGATACATCTTCCAGGAGTTTCAGACAGGATGGTTTTCAAATCTTGGTCATGGGAGACTTTCTTTGCTTCCTGTAGAATAAAAATAAATATATACTAAAAATGTAAGGAATTTTCACCCTGCATATGATAAACAGAGAAATGCAGAAATATGTCTGACCTTTAATCTGGCAACTATTGTAGCTCTGCTTCTGTAAATGGAATAGAAGAATGCGGTCAGAGCCGAGCTTGTGGCTAAAACCACAATCTGTGCCGTTGAGGGCTTCCCACTGGAGTCCATCCTGAAATCTACAGCATTGAAGGTCGCTGTGAGAGAGGAGATGAACACATCAGGAAGTTATCATTCATGTCAGTCCAATAGGCCACAACTGTCAGAGTTTGACCTACAAAGTAGTTCCTGGAACTCACTAAAAGACACTTTAGCCACGGAAAAATGATCAGCATTGTAATATTTTTAAGCACACTGAAGATGAAAAGAAAATGCATAGATTTCTGTTGAATAAAGCAACAGACTCTTTGCTTTTACTTTCCACAGTCCGATCAACCACAAATGTTGGAAATTGTCCATTTACAAAGCCACCACAAAGTGCAATTTCCATTTTCTGCACTTGAACTCCATATTATAGGATACCATTGTTTTTACTCCAAAACATTCAATTAGACTCCACAATATGGACACCCTACAAATAGTTTTGACTGTGCAGCAGTTCAAACTACCAATAAACCACATTTACTATGAGATTACAAAGAGCAGGAAATCCTCACAACTCAAAATTTTAAAGGAATTTTCCGCCAATCAATCTCAAAGGTCTTGTTTGTTCTACCAAAAATCTAAACATATTTAGATTTTTTAAATATATATTTAAAAAATAAACATAAAATATATGACTTGGGAGTTCAGTCCTGAGCTACACACGTGGTGGAGACTGTCATGTCCTGTGGGGCACGGCAGCTGCTCTGTGGGAGAGAAGGCAACTCTGCTGAGGTGGTGGAAGCTGCACAGAGGATGGTTGGATGCTGCCTTGCCGCCACCACCACTACTACAGACATCTACACCAGCAGAGTCAGTAAGACTGCTGAACTCTAGTGGTCCCAGCCAAAGGTAACACCACTTGTGTCTTTGAACTATACACTTTTTGTTTTTATTTATACTAAAGAACACTGTCAAATTGTTTTAGGGTGCTTGCTTCTGTTTCTTTTCTCTCATTCTTGTTGGCTTTAACCAGGACCTCAGCGAAAAAAATAATTTCACCTCATGTGAGTATGTGTTGCAATGACAATAAAAATCCGTAAATATATGCAGACTTTCGCCACTGCTGTTGCTAAAAATCTACCGAAACAGGAACGTCAGAGCAAAGGTTGCGTGGCATCTCGTTACAACTTAGAGCAAATTTCAAATAGGATCATCTCACAAATAAAGCACATTGAAACTACCCATAATTGAATGCGTGTAGATAAATACTTTTGAAAAAGTCCCGTCTGCGGCTCCCTAATGTTTTGCTTTTCTCCTTTTCATATCTAAATGGACTGGAAACCGCTCACAGCTTAAACGGTAAATATATAGTTTATGGTTACTCCAGTCTGGACACTAAAATAGCCCCCATTAACTAACACGACAAGCAAGTTAGCTTCAGCAAACACAACATTACTCAGTGCTAACAATTAAATCATCAGCTTACATGGTAATATCAGTCTTTGTCAGTAAATATCCTTTCGTTTAAAGCGAAGTCGTTAGCTGGAGTGTTGACTAAAGTTATCATTTCCTTCACTTCCTTAACTGACATTACTAGCTAGCTTGGCTAAATTAGCAGTTTGCTAGCTATGCCTTGACTGGAAATGAAAGGACGGCTGAGACATTTGTTTGAAATAAGCTGCAGCCGTCACATAAGGAGACAACTAAAAGCAGCTTTAACGGACTGTCCAGCCACACATTTACACTCGATTTCCTGTCAACAAACCTGAAACAACAGCAGTCTCCACAGCTAAGCCAACACCAACACCGGGAAAGACACCGACGTGCACTTTGCCTCCCCACCAGTAGATGGCAGTGTGGCAGCGTACATCTATTCGTGAAGTGAACTTGACGGCCATACCAGCTCCTATCCAAGGTTAAATAAAACTAAAGTAAAAACTAGAAGGAAAAAAACAAAACAAAACAAAACAAAAATAAAACAAACAAAAACATTTTAGATACCGAAATAAAAAAACAACAACAAACAGACGTTGCAACTCGACAACAACAAACTGAAATTATATTAAATGCTTACAAAACTAGATAATATAAAAATTGTACATGCTTTAGTCTTTATCAGTGTAGCCAAATCTGTCAAGCATCAGGAGGCTTTGGTGTATTTCTTTAGTGAGACTGGAATGTTTATATGACATTAAAAGCATCTCATCTATATCTGAATCTGACTTCTTCCACATTATAGTCATAAAAATGCTCAAAATTACACTGAAATTGGACTAATTTAATAATAAAAACTAACATGAAATGCGCATAATCACTCTGGAAATTAACAGAAACTAAAGTGAACTGAAAAGAAAAAAGAAAAAAAATCATCTACTCAAAAGGTTAATTGAAACAAAAAGCCAAGGTTAAACTCAAGAGCTAAAATGTCAATAGACATAATTCTATGCAAATGAAACATTAAAATCAATCAGAACAAACAAACAAACAAAAAAAGAGAGCAACAGAAAAAGCGCATCTATAAAAAACGTGTTTTAATAAGTGAAGTTAATATGAAAGCCTTATCTCCAACAGCAGATTTTCCCATAGCTGGGGCAGAAGCAGGGTCACCTTTAGATTTAAGCCCCAGAGAAGCCCCACTTGAGATTCAGGATTTCTGCTTTAGAAGTGATCAGTGCAATTTTGTGCAAAAAAATTCTAAAACAAACAGAGATCCAGTGGAAGGAAGCCACGATTTGGGTGTTTGAAAACCCAGTAAGAAGCTGAGCTGCTGAATTCTATTTGAGGTGAGATCGAGAGCCACTTTTCCTCAGTGCCATAAAGAGGGAGTTGCAGTAGTCAGATCTAAACAAAACAAGTATGTCAGCAACTGTTATGTTTTTACTAGACATTGTGTTTACCTTAGCTAAGGCACTGAGACCTATTTTTCCAGCAATAAAGTGCAGCTTTGATTTTCCCCCCTTTTTTTGTATAGGGACAAGCAGCACTGATGGCACTGATGCCATCTGATAGCCACGGGTCTTTAAAATGCATTAAAATCTGCAACAAACTAGAGACAAACAAGCATAGACTACATACATGCATACAAACATAATGACAGCTTTGGGCGTGCCAGTCATGCAAATTCTAAACATTAAAATGAATGTTAGTTACACATCCTCTCATTATATCTCCTTTAGGCCTGCCGCTGATCTGATTTCTTTTTTAATGTTCCTGGTGTTGTTCTGCTCGTGT
This sequence comes from Astatotilapia calliptera, assembly GCF_964374335.1. Lineage (NCBI taxonomy): Eukaryota > Metazoa > Chordata > Actinopteri > Cichliformes > Cichlidae > Astatotilapia > Astatotilapia calliptera. Next base: position 7,418,632 of record NC_137441.1, read on the forward strand.
CTTTTAATTCTCCTGCTGCACCATGAACATTCTAGTGCTGCTGCAGAGGACATAAAGTCAGTGCTACAGTTAAAAAAAAGATATATATTCCAGTCCATAAAGATGTGAAGGTGTACCCAAAAGCCTCCTGGAGGGTAGGAGGGCTTCCTCGCCCTGGGGTGACCCTCTCTGCCTGCAGTTTATCCAAGGCTGCATACAAATTGTGTTTTCTCGGCTAGCATTAATGGCACTCTTTAACCATGACTTTGGGTCATCTTATAAATCATTTCAGTATTTTTTTTTTTTTTTTTTTGAATACACATTTCAAGATGGCGGCGCACGTAGTTGCAGCAGCTCAGTGTTCTATACACTCATGCACACACTTACATTTGGATAAAACAAACAAAACAAAAACAGAGACAGTGGCTGTCAGACAAAATTAAGTCCAGTGTGAGTCAGTAGATTTATAACAGTAAGTCCAGTAGAATGGGTACGCCTTTTGTTTTGATGGATTTCTCCTTAAGAACCATATTTCAACTAAATGACCAAATTATCTTTTGTTGTATATTGCCTCTTTGCACTTTCCCATTGCATCATGTGCTTGGTGTATTTCTAGTGTGTTGTGGTTTCAGTTGGCACAGTTTGTAGCAGGAGGCTCTTTAGCCTGAAAAGCCATGCCCTGCTTACTCAAGCTGAATCTATCAGATAAAGAGAAGAGCTTTGATGAGGCAAAAATCATTGGAATTAGGTGCAATACTGAAACTTAGTGCATTGGGTGTATTGAATACATTTATACATTTTCAGATCATTTTTTTTGGCTACTCTGTATATCTCTAATCATTTCTGAGTCTTTGTTTTTAAACCAGGTCAACCAGCTGTCAAAACCACCCTGTACAGCAATCCATTAAAATGGTGGTACTGCACAGTGTTGGAGTGAATTGCCTGAAAAAACATCAGCCAGTTTCACTCAATAAAAGTGCTGCTATCAGAGCAAGCAGAGCTTTGGATTAAAAAAAAGGCTGTTTTCACACGTTTGATGCTGCTGGTTGAAACAGCATTTTAAAAGAATTTGGGTCATGCTGGGTTGAATAAAGTGGAAATCCTATAAAAACAGTGAAACTGCAGAAAAGCAGTTGATTTTGTAAACACGGTATCAGAGTTCTTTAAAGGCGTTTTTTTTAAACTACTTTTATGATGTCTACCTAAAGTCATCTCAAATATAAAACTATGAAGCAATGATAAAAAGTTGCAAGATAAAATCCCTGCTGGTATTTTGTCCTTTTTAGATACTTGGGTTTGTTTCTTATGGATCTGATGTCACTCAGAGCTCTGTCCACTCAGTAAATGCACATCTAGTGTTTACTCCTGTTTCTTTTCACTGTCTCTCCTTGCCTTTGGGATGTTTTACGACTTCTTCATTTGTGGGAGAAATAAGAAGAAATGGATGTAGCCACCACGATGTCACCTTTTGGCTAATTATTTGTTTTTTTTAATAATACAGAGAAAACCCAGAGAAAGCAATCAAAAGACCCCCCCAGGAGCAAGTAATTGGTGACAGTGGAAAGGAAAAACTCCCTTTTAATAGGAAGGAATCTCCAGCAGCCATCTGCTACAACTGGTTGGGGGTGAGAGAAAGAAGACAGAACCAAAGACACTGTGAAAGAGTGCCAGAGCTTAATAATGTTTACTGAAATCATAGAAAGGGAATGTTGGTATATTTTTTTCATGAACTTTGCAACAACCGGCCTTCCTCTTTGCAACCAGAGGAGTCACCACCTGCTGGCTTCATTTTTTAGATCTGAAAGCTACATTTATCTTTCATACAGTCTTTCATCTTATAGAAATGAGCAACCTAAACTCCTGGGCTGTTTCTTTCCTCTGTTCAGTTACTAAGAACTCGTCCTCCACCCTCCAACATGAAAGATAGCTTTCTTCATCCTTTTACAATATATTTATCTATTTATGTTTAGTGAAACAAAGGTCTGCATTTACAATTTCATTTTGCAACTTTGTAAGTCCGAACTAAAAATCTGTCTTCTGCCTTCAAATAATGTATAATTCTTATTCATATGATCAATTCCTGTTATCTTGCACTCAGCTCATTTCACATCAGTAATTATTTGCCAGACACACCGCACAGAAATGCTCATTGTAATTATTCAGATGGGCTGTTTAAAACGTAATGAATGAAGGAAAGCAGCAGGTGCAACAGCCTTTAATGGTGCATTTCTTTTTACTCGTCTAATCTTTACATTCACTAACTGCATTTACTTCTTGAAATGTCCCTGAAATGCACTTCATCCTTTTAGCGTCCCTTTTAAAATCTTAAAAATTCAGCAAAGTGAAAGCAAAATCTGTCACAGAAAACTCCCGTGGCTGAATCAGTCTGACATAATCAACCTGACATCTGAATGATCAGCCTTCACAAAGTCAGGGAGCTTTGCTTCTCTCGGGAAAAGTTGCAGCCTTATTTTCAACCTCAACAAAAGAGCAGGGATGTCCTGGGGGAGTTCTTTTCAACATTAGTCACCTTATTTTGTGGAGAGAATCTACCTTTCTATTACCCCCCTCTGCCCATGTAAGACTACCTCATTTTGTTTGTGTCAGTCACAGAAAGACTTCCGTTCAAATGCCAGCCTGACACATTCACATTAATTTCAAACAGACAGAAATAGAGATAGCAGATGGAGGCAGCAGCTTTATAGGAGGAGTACTAGAGGCGAGAAGAACATTGTATGTGTCCTCTTGATGCTGCACCGCTGAAAGGACGACATTTGGAATTTGCTGCGACTGATTCAGAGAAGCCTGGCATTTTGCCTGCCTGTGCAAAAGCCACAACACCCTTCCTTTTCACTGTTACACAGCAGGCACATTCATTTATTGTAATACTCTTTCAAACTTACAGTAACTTACAGGTGCTGAAATTACAATATACAACTGCAGAAGTAACCACTCGACCTTTGAAATGTCCAAATACTCACATGTGGTTGGAGGAGTGTCTCACTAAATTAAAGACAATATCAGTTAGAAGTCTTTTTCTTTTTACTCTTCAGTAAAGTGCCTTCATTGACAAAAAATATTTGGTGTTAATAAGCTAATCAAAAATTAGCAAACAATCAAAAGATTTGAAGAATTTAAATGTAAAACATGTTTGGAATACTAACTGCTTTTACTTCTGCACATGCATACAGGCTGCTTATTCATCCACTGAAAAGCATATTATTTGAGAAAAACACTGAAATGAGCCGGCGTTCTGCAGCCGGAGGACTGCTTTGAGCATTACTCAAGAGGAGCACAGGATGTATAATGAATGTAGCTGGCAATGACTTTATTGTGGTGTCTCACATATATTTTGCCCTTGAAAGCATGAAAAGGTTTTAGCTGCAACATGCAATGAAACACTAGTATTCCTGATACCGCTGAATATACTGGTATGCATAATGTGCAGTTATCATAGTGCGAATATGAGATGAAGGAAAATGCAACATCCAAAATGTGGTTTAAAAATAAATGAACATTTCAGGAAAATGCTGCATGTTTATGTCCATATTACAGCTAACATGAAGATCAATAGTAATCTTACACACTCACGGGACACTTTATTAGGTAAAACTGCATTTTAATGCAAATGCATCAGGCATGTAGGCATGGTTTAAACAACCTGATGAAGTTCAAACTGAGCATCAGAGGGAGGACAAAGGTTTAAATAACTTTGAATGTGGCATGGGTGTGTTGCATGTTTAACAGGCAGGCGTTAGCTGATGCAGACACTGAAGGAGACAGAACTAAGTTTCAAACAAAAAGCGAGCCTTTTATTGTGGCCGATAACATAAGAACAAAAATAAAGTGAACGGTAAAACTAAACTAAAACCTAAACTGGGAGAACTATGATAACAGACCAGGAACATATGAAAAACTAAAACATGGAACATGACCTGAGCAGAATCATGACATACATGAAACTTAACGGAGGAAACACAAACAACCCGACAAAGACTGAATGACAACACACAGACTGAATACACACAGGAGGTGATCAGGGGAAGTGGAAATACAGTGGAAACAGCTGAAACAAATGAACATAATGACACCTCAGGGGAAGAGTAAAACTAAGCACGCTGAACATGGAAACACCAGACTTTCAAAATAAAACAGGAAACATTGAGAGACTTAGACATGGCACACAAGCTTGACAACATGAAGCACGCAAACAAGGAACACATGACATATTGACAGAGAAGACAAGAAACTACAAATGAATCAGGAATGATAGAAGGAACAAAACTAGAATGAAACACAACCAAACCCTAAGCACTGAGCATATATTCAATATAAGAAATCAAAAAATACAAAATGAACTCAAAATGCTGGGTCACAGCAGAAACTCAAATAACCACTTGTCACAACCAAACTATGAAGCAGAGCATCTCTGTTGCTGACCGTGTGTCAGGGTCTCTGAGTATTGGATCGCAGGTTTTCTGTAAATGATTATTCTGTTAACTTCTGAGAATCATTTCTTTTTTGCATTTTTCTAATAATAGTATTTCTTTATATTTATATTTCTCTGGGTTTAGTTCTTTTGAACATCCAGTTCTGTTAACAGTTACAGTTTTGGTTTATATTCAGTTCATTGAGTTTCTATGTATTCCTGCCTCTCATTTGTTCTGTGTCTTTAGTCTCTGTTTTTGTGTTTTGTTACTTCCTGTTTTTATTGTTGTCGTCTGGTGTCTTTAGTTTACTTCCATCTGAGTCATTATGTTAAGTATCCTCAGCTGTGTTCCCACCTGCTACTTTCCCCCTCATTATCTGAGGTGTTGTGTCTACACATATTATTATGTGTAGACACAACACTGGTTAGGCACATTTTATGATTGAATGATTCACAGGACAGTGCTAAAGGGATGAGACGAATAAATGAAAAACATTCCTCTAAAAATGGACACAAATGAGTAAAAAAACAGCCAATGCCAAAGAAAATCTTTGAAAGAGTCTCAGAAAGTCTGTTGCTCAAGACCACTTTAAAAAACTTACAAGAAAGTCTAGCTCAGAGGAACAAATATTAAAGTAATGAGGGATGGTTCAAGACTTTTGCCCAGTGTTGGGTATAGCAGAAATGAAAGACATACATTATAGGTCCCCTTTAAAAAGCATATGAACAGATATCAGACTCCTCATATGTCTCATTATTTATTTATTTTCTTGTGCTAAGAATCCACATCCAGATACTTAAAATAATTCTAATTAACATGTATTAATTAGCCCTTGCTTCTAATGTCTTGGCTAATTGCCTCATTATTTTTGCCTTATTTTTTCACTGACCTTTAAAACAACCACTTACTGCAGCACAGCACTCTTCCACTTCTATAGTGCAGGATTAAACGAGGGGGAGTTGACCTGCATGTCTCCTGTGACTGTCCCCTTCTACTGAGCAAGGACGGGAATAAGCCTCCTTTCTATAATGTCCTGCACGTTCCCTCTTCATTAAACTATGATTCACTTGAACTGAATTACGTATTCAGCCAAAGCTAGAGAATCTATAGTATGGAAATTAGGTGATATTGATTTTCATCCCTTGAGGCTTTTACTTCCTGTTTTTGTAAACAAAGAAAAGGCTTCAGCTCTACCAAACATTCTGTAATGCTACTTTGTCATTTTTTGTCAGACTAATTTTTGATTGGCCGTGGGTGTGTTATTGATAGCGGCAGTCTGATGCGTGAAAAACACAGCAGCCTTTCTGTCACTATTCCCTCTCGCGCTTTCTTTAAGCTACGGCTGCCTGCATTGCTGTCGCCCTCACGTACAACCATAAATCAGCCATGTAAGAGCTGGGCCCCTCTCTGCCAGACCCTGCACATTGATTACACTGCACTGGGTAAGTGTAGCGTGATGAAGAGAGAGCCCAATTCAATTAGGCTGCCTTGCTAGACAGAAATACGTAGAATATGTTGGCCTGGATAAAAGAATGTCTTCTGTCGAAACTGAGGATAAGGAAAAAGAATTTCAGAGGTGAGGCAGGGATGTCGCTTAGGGAAAGTAATTGGTTTGCTACGATAACCTTCTGCACCCTGGATTGCTTGTGAGTTGATAACTGATGCACATTTTCAAGGGTAGAAGAGAAAGTGATATGATGATGATAAAAGATTTGTTTTTTATTTCCTGCAACTAACAGCGAATAAACACATTTTAATCAACCTTAGGTCAAAGTCTGCTTGCAAATCTTCTGACTTTGTCGATCTCAGTTTGAACAGATTTCAAGAAGATACATTGTAACTTCTTAAGTGAACCCAGCTTTTTTCCTCTTGTACACAGCAAAATCTCCAGTGTTAAATTAACACTGGAGAGTGTCTATATGGGTCCACACCTCTGAGTGGTAAATACAACACTGTTGAGTGTTAAATTAACACTTTTGACAGTGTTATATGTTTACAAGTAACCTAGTCAGTTTTGAAGATTAACAATGGCTAACACTGAGCAGTGCTGATTTTCTAAAACTGGAATATTTCTAACATTTTGAGTTATTTTATTTTCCTTGGCTGCTTATCAAATTCAGGGTAGCATAGGGGACTGGGGCCTGGAGTTTTTCTAAGTTAAATTCTAGCCTTTTATTAGTACATTACAGGACAGCTCATTTGTATTACAGAACTGGACCTCTCAACTTTGATTATTTAGAGCACGTTTAATGCAGTTAGTAAAACAAGACTTCTTTTGTGTTTAATTGTACAAACAGTCCATCCTCCAGTTTTGGTAAGCAATAAAAAATGATTTTGGGACTTTTTAGCTTTCAGGGTGATAGAGGCATAAAGACAGGAAAGCTGGAGAAAGACATGCAGCAAATGTATTAAGGCAGGTTTGAACTTGGGTCTCTGGATTAGCCTTACAGTATATGGATCACCTGCTCTACCCGGGGAACTAAACCAGCACCCTCAGTAAGTATTGTTTGTATTCTGTTTGAACTAATTAGCAGTCCTTGCACTTGCACCGTGTTAACCATGCTGGTTAGCATTAACTGATCAGTTCATTTTGTTCCACCCTGACACTATGAAGGTTAAAGGCTCATGTTAGACTGATTTTTTGTCATAACACAGTTACTTTGCATTATCCAGTAAGTATAATATTAAGTGTATTATTTTATATATTGTATCTATTTTGGACACATCTACTATTTGTTACATTGCCACATATGTTTTAGCAAATGTTTTACTTTTATTTGCCTGGGCAAATAAAAGTGCATGAAAAGTTCACAGGAAACAGTTCAGCAGTTCTAAAACTAAAAGTCGAATATAAGTCTAAAAGTCCAATATTAAACTTGAATGCAGACAGATATTTAAAAAATGCACCACACTCTGTCTGAGAGCAGTTCATACATTAACCAAAATAAGAGCAATGGGTGAAAAAAAGAGAAAAGTTGTTGCAGTTTCACTAAAAGCTGAAGGACTGAAACATATGCCACATGATAAAGAGACTAAACACGTATTACACTAATTGCACTTAAGTGCATTCTTGTATGGGATGATAACTCACGCAAGTCAATACTTAATACACAAATCCATTTCTTTAAAATCATGATGGATCTTTTCAGTTTAGTACATCAGCATCTGAGAGGTGATTTATGGGACCAAAGATGCTTGGATAAGGCCTCTCAATCAGACTGTCTTTGGTAACTCAAGGAGTTAATTCTGGATCAGATCCAGTCTTCATTCACTAAATGTCCAACATCTCTTAATCATTTGACCCACTGTGGTCTCCTACGTGGTGACTGCTCAAGCATTTCTAAGCCCATTAACTCAGTTTCAACAATCCCAAGTCTTCCCTTTCAGTAAGCATTCAGAGACAGCTTGGATGCACTTAATTTTGCTCTTGTAGTTATAATAAGAGGGATTTATGTGTGTTAATAATAATAATAATAATAATAATAATAATAATAATAATGGATACTTTATTGATCCCCATGGGGAAATTACTTGTTTTTCTCTGCATTTGACCCATTCACTCAGTGAAGCAGTGGGCAGCCCACTAAGCAGGCGCCCGGGGAGCAGTGTGTAGGGACGGTACCTTGCTCAGGGGTACGCCTCTAAAGCTGTTCAATCTGTTTCTCCCCGCGTGCTTTTTTTAATTCACTGCACACACGACGGGTGGAAAGAGGGACATTTATTTCCCAGTGTTGCCACAGTAACAATTTTCTAAGCTAAGAACTTCATCCACCATGTACACGTGACAGCTCAGTCCATTCTGCCCAGCACAGCTTGCTGGCAGACACATATGATACTTATTTTGATTCATTGAAGCAGAGTCATCCAGCCAGTAAACAGATGTCTGGACACAATGTGGTGATGTCGGACAGATGTTCATGCATTTTCATCTTAGCCATGTCCACAGAACAGAGCTGAAACCTGGAAGTGTTGTTTACATACTACTAATGTGCAGAACACAATACATTTACATTTATAAGAGACATGTTTTTGACAACATAATAAAGGACAATAAATGCATCTACCAAAAGGTTGATTCTCTTCATTTTATACCTTATCATTGCTTCACTGACGCTGCATTCAGATTATTAATAACCTTTGTTCAGGGTTTATTTGTATGGGTGGAGCAAATAGCACTTATTCACCTCCTCTTAACAAAAGCTAGACTTGCTGTTCTCACCAATGGAAATACACTCACTGGCCACTTCATTACTTACACCTTGAGAGTACTGGGTTGGACCCCGGTTTTGCCTTCAGGACTGCCTCAGTCCTTTGTGCCACAGATTCACAGTGCTGGAAATATTTCTCAGAGATTTTGAGCTATATTTACATGACAGCATCACACAGTTGCTGCAGATTTGTTGCTGTACATCAAAGACGAATCTCTTGTTTCACCAGATCACAAAGATGCTCTACTGTATTGAGACCCGGTGACTGTGGAGGCCACTTGAGTACAATGAGCTCACTGTGATGTTAAAAAAAACAGTTGTAGATGATTTGAGCTTTGTGACGTGGTGTGCAAAGAAAGTACCCCCACATCACTGCACCACCATCACCAACCTGACTGTTGATGCAAGGCAGGATGGACACCATTTATGACTACACCAGCAACTGGAATTGAGACTCATCAGACCAACATTTTTCCAATCTTTTATTGTCAAAATTTTGGTGAGCCATGCAAATTGTGATGTCAGTTTCCTGTTTTTAGCTGACTTCTCCTCACGGATTATTTTTTTTCTCTTTTTAAGACTTAAAGTTACTTAAATCACCTGTATTCCCCATTCAATGATGACATCAACGGGTTTACAGCCTGATACCTGAATAGTTTGACAGCTCTTGGGGGATTTATTTTAAAACTTACCTGTTTTGCAATTTTTAAAATTACCTCTGGTAATTTGAGTCACTGCACAGTCCTTTCTAACCTTTTGTGGTATTTGTGCCTTTTGGAATAGTTTGATAGAATTATGTATTATGGTGTGCACTGTAGTACAGCCTGTCCAAGAAGTTTGTCCTTGCAATGCAATATATTAATTATTTATATACAGTTATTAATAAATAGTCTGTGGTCATATATGGAGCTTTAGCTGCATCCTACACCATGCCAACATGTTCAAAATTTCATTTTTGACACTTACATAGTTACTTTTGTAACTTAGCATGCTACCAATTCTTAATTAGCACTAAACAGCTGTGGTCAGTGAGAATATCTTTTTTTTGGTGTTATACTGGCCCAAATATTTTCAACAAGTAGAAATGTGACTTGATGAGGATGATGGTAAAAAGAAATTCCAGGGATTATCAGAGTCATTTGGATTCATCATCAGGGTTCATGGCCAATCCATCTGGTTGTGATATTCCACAAAATAAGTTACATTTAGTCCTGGGATAGAAAAGGTCAGGTTAATGGGGTTAATCCTTGAAAGTTTGCACCGATTTTCAGTCACTGCTGAAAATTTTTTTTCCAGCAAACCGTCCGGTGGGTGTTACCGTCCATCGAGTCTTTCTGCTAAAGTGGATGAAAGGTGAACACTGACCTGGAGTCTGAAAGTGGTAGTGTTGACCCTTTTCAACATTTTTAACATCTATAAAACAAAGGCTATATTCAGAATATGGACTGCTCTTATCTCACTGCTGACAAAATGTTTCTATTGATCCTTAAAAGTACAGAAAAAATCTAAGTGTGTAGATATAATTTGTGAAATAAGAACGAACTACTAAATGTATTAAGCAGGCATCCATTAAAGCATGACATATAGACATTTTCAGTTACAAAAATAATGGGATTCTGTATTTCAAAAGCATAATTTAGTGCTTATCAGCTGTTTTGGAGTTTTGGAAACTTGCTCTGTCTTTGAAAATGTTTTTAATTATGCAGTAATATCACTCAAACAGAATTTTTAAGTCCAATCCTAATTAGCCTCACTATTATATCTCAGATATCGTTGCATAATATACAGTGAGCGACTCAGCTGTGGAAGGAAAATTCTGCTAGTTTATGTCTGAAGTGAACTGCTGATGTAAACAAACCTTTGACAGGATTAAATGGCCTTACAAATTTATCTAGTCTTAAAAGAGGGGTTAGAATCATTCCAGAAATAAGGGGTCTTCACTGTGCAACACTTGCAACATCGATCCAAAACACTTGCATCCTCAAGCTGTTAATAGGATAAGATAATTCCGCTGATCCTGCTTAAACAAATCACACTTAACAAGTGACTTTTACAACTCATTTAATAAGTAGTTACCTAAGAGGGAATACTTGTTTTTCTCATGTTTACAAGAAACATAGATAGAGTGATAGCTCAGTGCAAAGCTGGATGGATAAATAGTGCTTTGGGACTGAGCCATTTGGAAACAAAACAATAAAGCAGGGAGGGGGTTGAGAGTGCCCGAGTGCCGGGCTAAGGATCCTGCACTGATCAGCGCTGCATGATGCAGAAAACAGATGAGAAAGAGGAGGAGGAGGAGAGGAAGGAGGAGCGAACTGGGAACAGACTGGCTGAGGCTCGCAGCTCTCAGTCTCTTCTCTGTGCTTCGCCAAGCAGCTTCTCTGTGCTTTCCTCTTTCTCTCTCGCCCACATCGGCTTTAATACTCTTCTTGCCTGAGCTTACAAGAGGAAACGTAGCAACAGAGGGGCTCGCTCACTCGCTCGCACCAACTTCGCCCACGCCATGCTGCCCTGGAGAAGGAATAAGTTTGTTCTGGTGGAGGATGAGGCGAAGAGTAAACCCAAGAGCCTGGGGACTGGACTGACATACCACTCCATCCTCTCTTCTCTGCTGCGCTCCTGTCCTGACTTGCTACCTGACTGCCCCTTTGACTGGGTGGGTAGCATCTTCCACACAAAACGGCAAAAGGTTGAACTGAATAAAGAAGAGCCGGTTTATAATGTGCGCTACTTGGGAAGTGTGGTCACCATTACGGCAAAGGGAGATGGCTGCACCCAGGAGGCGGTGGCCAAAATCTGGGCGAGGAGCAACTATGGGGACCAGAGTGTCAAGATGAGGTTAACAGTGGGACCACAAGGGATCCGGATGAGTGCCGACAAATCCGGGAAAAAGAAACCCATCCATCTTTACTCCCTGAACAGGATCACTTATTGCACCGCTGACCCGTGCCGGCCCAAGATCCTGGCTTGGATTTATAGGCACCAGGTCAAGAACATGGCGGTGGTGCTCCGGTGTCACGCAGTCCTGGTTAGTAAGTCGGAGAAGGCCCAGGCAATCGCCCACAGCCTCTACCAGAATGCCACCTCCGCCTTCAGCGAGTTCAAGCGGCTGAAGCGTCAGAGTGATTTCCGGCACTGCCAGCAGCAGCTGCTCGGTGAGGAGGCAGTGCCCCTGATGCCTCTGAGGAGGCTGCTGAACGGGCAGTGCCACTACAGACCGCCTGCCGACAACCCCGGGACTGCCACCCGTCTCTGCTCCATCACAGAGGAAGAGGAAGAGGAGGAGGAATGTGAGAAGGAGAGCAAAGATAGAAAGGAAGAGGTGAAGGAAGCGGAGGAGGATGTAAAGGAGCAGCAGGACAAACAGAAGGTTTTAACGACAAACACAGACCCGACTCAGTTATTATCAAAGTTGGACATTGGGGATATTGCTCGACTGGAGCAGTGCCAAATCAACTTTGTCAGTGACAGCAACAACAATACATTTACCTTTATAACCTCTCTGGTGTGACTGTAACACAGTTTAAAGAGTGCAATTCTGCACTACAATGACACATTCCTCTCTCTGCCCTTCACTGGTACCCCACTCAGGCTCCCTCCTGCCCCAACCATGTAATGCAAAGTGTTTACCAGAAACTTCTCCAACTTACCGGGTGGACAAGAAGAGGCAGACGATCGTTTGTGGGAGTAATTCCTACTCTGCCCGGATGCCTCGGATTCGGGCTTGACTGTAGCAGTTTGGGAAACTGCATGTTTACACAGGAGGGCTGGTGATGCACAGACTAACAGCAGCACAATGACAAATGAGGACACTGGGTTCAGAAAACACGGGAGTGCTGAGAGACGCTGAGATCGCTGACATTTGTGTCACATATTGATTGCAGCACCGATCAGGATGTAATTAGTAGACCTCTGTCTCTTATTTTTGTGAGTATATTTCAAGCCTCGTTTGTAAACAGGGTCATTTTTTGGACTGACTTGTGATATTTTTCAGGGAGGTTCTTTGTAAATTTGTGTAACTTTTCTAAAATGACAATCCTCATTAAAATGACTCGCAGACTGACCTTTCCCAGCGAAGAAGTTTATTACGGTTTTACTAATGATAGCAGCCGACTAATGAATAAGGCTATAATTTAGGAGGCAAGCCATTGAGTCGACATGTTTATTGCTGCCATTTGTTAAGGTCCTTATCATTTATGCATGACAAGTCAGCAGTAACCTTTTTCGTGCTGAGCTATTGTCTTTTTTCTCATGACATCTTTGATCCTTTGGCTTTTAAAATGAACACTGTGATAAATGCGTGACCAGGGACTATTACATAACTGTTCATGCAGCATTGATTAATTCTTATAATGCATCTTTTAAAATATATATTTATGATTTGCTAAAGCAAAAACAAACTGTTTGCCACTGCTCTGCCCGTCTTAGTTTTGCTAATGCAGTTTTTCCATGAGCCCTTGCAAAAATGCAAATGACCCTCACTATTGAACACAAGTGTTTGAAATATGACTGTAGCTGATTTCCTGTTGATAATATCTGTGCTACTGTCCCAAGATGCATTGTGATTACTATGAGATGAAGCTATTTATTTTCCAAATATGATGAATAAAAATTACCCTTGCTTGGGTTTCCTTCTTGAATCTCAGGAGGAGTGTATTTCAAGATGGTATCAAAGAGATTATTCAAATGAATGCAACTGCTCAGCATTCCACTAGTGTACATTTGCATGTTTGTGATGTGAAAATATGTCTTACCATCACGTCAAACACAAGAGAACAGCCTATTTACATCCGATTAATCTGCTTTCAAACTGTATAGAAGGATAAATAAATGTTTTTGCCACAGAAAAGACAACTTTCAGCTGCCAGTTTCATTAGATGTTAATGTGGTTTGATAAATTTCTGCAAGCCTCGCAGTGGCTCTGCATCACTTAACCCTAAGGGGAGCAATTAATCAGCGGGCTGAATTGTTCAGAAAAGGAACATAAAGCACCTGCCTCGACAGGACGGCTGTCAGGCTCCGACAGTAACGAGTGATCCAAAACGGGGACCAATAAGTTGACTTACTAATCAAGCATATTGCTGCCAAAATCAGCTATTTCTAATGAAGGAAGAGAGTTTAACCGGGTTTACTGGGATGATATGTAACTATACCATGTTTGGATTATATCACCATAAAAATAATAAATATATTAACGTTGAAAAGCTAGTAACAGTTAAACAATTCATGAATTCATGTCAGGTATCAAACATCAAAAGCCGTTTGAGCTGACTTTTCTCATTAGAGATTCTACTTTTGAAGAGGAATGGCTTCGACTTTATTGCTGCATGAGAAAGCAAAACCATTTGGAGTTGGGTTGAATTACTGAGACGGATTGCTGGAACATTTGAGATCAATAATTTTCTTTTCTTGAAATGAACTACCTCGGAAATAGAAGATGATCTCATGTCAGGAGATGGAAGATAAAGGATTCATTTGTCCTTGCAACAAATCCATTCATAGGAGAGATTACGGAATACTTTCATTTATGTGATTTTTTCCCCTGCATTTTAATACTCAGACACACAAAACACAACGCAATAAAGTCACACTGACATTCTGCTATGGGGTGGTTAAGCAGAGGAACCACTGTGTTTTTACGCAAACACAACTCTTGTCAGGCAAACATAAGAGAGGGAGCAGATGGCAGCAGCAAGGTGCACGCTGAGCTTTATCACACTCGTCTTCCAGAATAACAAGGGCTCAAGCCCATATCCGGAGCTTGTTATGTTTTGTCACATCGTCAGCCGCAGGAGATGCTCTTTAAAAACATAAAATCTAATCAAACCCAGCAGACCTGGGCCTGTCAAGTATTACATATAACCAAGCTGTGCCATTTTACAGCAGGGTGTCTGAGGAGATCCAAATAGCTGCTTCCGCCTGCACACATCTGTTCTTAGTCTTTCTCATCCTCATGCAGTGTCTGTGAGGCAAACACAAGGGTGTGTGACAGTACCACAGGCCTGCATGTCTCCACCACGACGAGGAGGAACAGAGGAATAAAATATTGTGTCCCAAAGTAGCTGGCGGCAGGCAGCAGTCCATTTTATTCCAGGGAGTAATGTGCAAAAAAACCTCCCAAAAAATAACCACACACACACAGCTTCCCCAAGAGCATGACAAAGAGGAAGAACAGTCCACAAAGCCCAAGGAAGGACACTGTGAATCACCGAGACGTTGGCCAGTACTGGGAGAAATGAACAATAATGAAACTTTATGAAATATAGCTGTAGGCAGCAGTGAGGAGGGACAAGCAGTTCAGCAGGGCACAGTCACTATGGCAACTTTTTCTGATCGTGTTAAAAGCCTGTCTGTAAGCACTGACAAGAAAACCATGGACTGGTGCTGGCATGAGGTCACCCAGTCATTTTGGGAGTCTGCATTTTGTAGTCTCAGTGTTAGCAATTTATGGTGGCAAAGGTGACTGTGGTTTGACAAAAGGGTGGAGTGGAGTTATCAGATAACACTTGCAAGCTTAGTTAGCAAGCAGCATCCACGAAACGTACACATAGAAGCACCTACTTGCTAATTAGTAACACACCACAACTGAGGCACAAGTTTATTGGATGGGCTGTACCACATCACACTCCAGAGGCAACATAAACATGGATGAGTGGTCCAGTTCATTAAGCTGACTGGCTACCAGTGCTGTGAATACAGCAAGTAAAAGGGGCAGTATTGCCAATGCCAACACTGATACTGATAGTGTTAACGTATAAAGGCCGCTTATGCAGTGGAGATTGTTGTGTTATCACTTATGAAATGAATAATCATGATTTTGCAAATTATGAAGTTTATTGGTGTAATTTTTACTTTCCACAATAATTAGTTAACATAGTAAAAGACACCATTCAGCTTTTCATGTATTTTGAAACTGCTCTTGTGCCTGTCTGTAAAGGGTCAGCATGTACTGTAGGTTAAAAAAAACAAGCAGAAATAGACAGAGTAAACAAAAAGGTTTGGACTTTTTTCATAGTACATTTTGAGGTATATCTTTTTTCATTTCCAAATAAATGATTCCTTTAACGAGTCAGCGGGCTACACACTGAACTTAGAGGGTAGCAACAAAATATCGATACTATCGCACTGTATCGATCCAATCAGACACCAGGATTAGCATTAATACTATCGATATTTGAATTGTTCCGCCCACCTCCACTGGTTAAGCCCATATAGACATGTATGGGCTTCAGCTTCCCGTGTAAAGGCACCTCGCAATCAAAGCAAACACACCTTAAGCCAAAAGAAAATTGAAACGTAATTGTAAAACATTCTCGTACTGTTCACTTGTTATTGTGGGGTTCTTTGTGCCCAGTTATAAATACTTTTAATGATGATAATTCTACTTTTGAAAACAGTGATCTGCAGGAATTAGCTAAGTTTTGAGTTTTAGCATTTCTCTGTTGGCTGCATTTTAAAAACGTATTTCTAGTCCTAATGTTGCTCCGTGGTAGAAAAAATAATAGTATTTCAACAAAATGCAAATTAAACTAATTTGGGGGTCCAGTCTTAACAAGTAGTGCAGATATGTGCCAATTTGGGGACAAATAATCAAACTTTGTGAAAACGTTGAAAGTCTTTTCAATCCTGTGTGGTGAAAATTGATATAAAATACAAATAGATCTGTGCACACCTCCAATTTTGACCCTTTGGTTGCACTAGATTGCTTGGTGGCATTGACCCAATTTATTGTGCCAAGTTAGTCTTAAAGTTTCACAAAAAGGCACCTTTAAAGGTACCATCTGAATCTCAGTTATCTATTAATATCATCAGATTTCCTTTGACCTTTCTCACAGCTATGACATTTGAAGAAATGTTGCATCACATTGTTCCAATACATTAGTTGCAGCTATCTTACTAAAATGAACTTGATTAAAGGAAACATGAAGACAGCTTTAAATCACATCATATTTTCCATGCAAAAGGCTCTCTCCAAGATCCCAAAGTATTTCACCTTGTGATTTGTTTTGATTAATAAAAACCTGACTGCAGTATTTCCTCTGGCAAAACTAAAAGACACCATTGAAAATAACATTTCACAAAACATATTTTCTTGCTGGATTCATTACTGTCTCTTGAGACGTGTGACTGGAAACATCCACAGGTACCTTTTTTGCTTGGTGAAGACCTCAGCTGTGGTGGTTGTTTGTTTGCCCAGGTAGATAGAACAACAATGACACCTATCCACACTCAAAAACAAAACTCAATAAGTGACAAGTGAAGTTCAGTCAAATAGCATTTTTCAGTTCTATAAGAGAAAAGACCTGAAAAAAGTGTTATTTTTGCAGTTAAACTGCAGTGTATGCTTGCTTGCCAGAGCTTCCCTCTGAGACCCGTGGATGTATTAAACAGAGCTGCATTGCCTGCCTCACCAGCCAAAAGTTTTCCAGTTACTGGGTTTGCTCCCATGGTTTCCAGTCCACTGCACAAATGCTTTAGCATTTTCCTGAATATAAAACTCATTTTACAGGCACTGTGGAGGTTTTACAAATATGCAACTCTGTGGATTAAAAATCATTGCAAAAATGGTTAAGAGACATACCAAAACCAGTGGGAAAACTTTTTTTTGTGGTCACTGGGACACACTGTGTCCCACTGATCTCCACTTCTTTCAGTACATATGTGATAACAGATTCATGCAACGATTAGTAAAAATCACTTCCTCATTTGCTGTTGTTTTCATTTCTACAGCTGTTTCTTTGCCTGAAATCAGGCAAATCATCATGAAAATGTTGGTGCTCACTAAACAACCCATGCTGCTCCAGAGACCGCGCCTTATTATCTGCTGCTGTCATTCTGCAGTTGCAGGGAGTTTACAAGTTCAAATGATCACAGCTAACAAGCATCATTCCCCCTACTGTGCAAATCTTATAACACCTTCTGAGAAAAATAGTTGCATATCTAGCAAGTTTCAGATGAGATGTGGTGGGTTTTGCCGCTCAGCATCACTGTCAGTATCACACTGAAGCCCTCAAACAACAAAAATGCACTGCAAGATGCACATTCAGGATTTTTCTTATAACTGCAACGATTTGTGTTTAATATTGCAAGATACAGCTGCCCCACAAGATCCTAAAGTGAACCAGAACTTGGTAGAATAAACTATCAAATAATCTCTTGAAACCACCACAACTGTTGTTCTTGAGTATAAACGGTCTCCTGGGAAAACAACATAAAAAAACAAAAAACCTGGAGTGTCAGTGAGGAGACCTGTACAACTATTTAACTCAGGAGTGCACGGATTCGTTTAGGCCATGTAATACCTACAGTTTTATAGTTTTCCCTCAAAAATATAATCAACAATAACATCTTTGTCATTTCACATGGACAACAAAATTGGATACAACTATATCATTGCAAGGTCAAAAGAGGTTTAAAAGTGTGACTATATAATATGCATAAAAAGTCAAAAAATTATACAAGTCTCTAAAAGTAATTATAAAAATGAAAGTAAAATAAATGGTAAATGGTAAATGGCCTGTATTTATATAGCGCTTTACTAGTCCCTAAGGACCCCAAAGCGCTTTACATATCCAGTCATCCACCCATTCACACACACATTCACACACTGGTGATGGTAAGCTACATTGTAGCCACAGCCACCCTGGGGCGCCCTGTAAAAAACACATTATACCACATATATAACATATTTCATATTCAACAATTCTAAAAACAAACATTTTGTCTCAAGAAATGTGGCCAAATGCACATCACGGACTATAAATGCTTTTTCTCTAGAAGGGTGTTTTCTTTTTCATTTTTCCCAGATTCATGGCCATGTGTGTGCTTTGCTGCTCCTGCCCGCACTACTTTATTGAAACTCAGCCTTCCCAACTAATTAACATGACATTTGCCATATTGGAAAAATTGCCCCTTTAAGATTATGTTTAATAATGTTACACAAAGGAGAAACAACACTGGGGAATGTAATAATAACCCTGTCACACACCACCTGACGTCTTTATACCACACAGTCGGAGGAATGCAGGAAGGCTGCACAAATTACTCGTGCATTGACGTCACAGGAGAGCCATTACAAGGACTAATTATGAAATCAATAACCCAGGAGCATAGGTTTGTGCTTCGAAAGTGTTCTTTTATGGCACCCAATTTGAGGCCGTGCTGCTTACGTCCTTGCAGGATCTGCAATTGCTTTGGAGTCATTGTGATTGTGCGTCTGCTTCACTGATTGCAATAGTGAGATCGAGTTACATGCTGAGTCAGTCTTGTATTACGCCTGTGATGTATGCTGTTTGAGTTGCATCGTGACATCAGCGGCGATCACAGAAAAACAGTTTTGGAAAGAGTGAAATAAAAAAAGGTATTTGAAGGAATATTTTAATGTTCTGAGAAATCCACTAATATACTTCACAAGACAGGTGAAAATATCAATACTAGAGTGATTTAGCAGCAGGGAATTCAGGCTAAAAGCCTTTGAAAGTTACCTCAGAAAAAAGAAACAGATGGACAGATGAACTGATGGGCATGTTTGAATTTATTTCTAAATTGGGTGTTATAACTCACATATTTCGCAGTACCATACGTAACTTAATTCTGGGGTTTCTCCCATTTTAATGAGAAACAGATTAAATTTTTAAAAATTTGTTTGAGTACACAAACAGGCTTCTAGCAATCTAATCCTTGAACATTAAAAGGCACAGAACAGAAGTCTCATATTAAACTAAATGTTGCACGCAGTTTAGTGATGAATATGTTTTCAGTGCTGGGCTAGAGGTATTCAGTGTAATATTTTAGTCAAATAAATGGATCCCTCCAGTCATAAAAGGTAGGTGAAGCTTCCTGCTTTGAAAAGTGAGCCAGTCTAGAATTGCCTTAAACTGCATTTCTACTGCCCAGCAGAGGATTTGCAAAAAATACGTTAGATTGTGTTGCAGTCTATTAGAAATTCTCCCTTCTGCTTACTTATTTGTGACTTCAGCAAACATTTCCACGATGATCTGATTCTCTAGTTTCAAGTCTTACTTTTTTTCATTTGAATATTATAGTCACATTTATAGCCATAAAGGAGGAGACACAGAGTATGTTTTATGGTGCGCCTGCCTTGTGATTGACAATTTACTACACATGCCTTCAGAGTCGTCAGTTTCTCAAACTGATTTAGCCCTCGCTCAAAGTTTGAGGTTCAAAAGAATAAGCTGTGATAAAAATGCTTTGCTCTCAGAATTCACACCCTTTGCATGTCTGACATGTGCTTTGTACTCTCTGTAAAGCAGGGCAAAAAAGCTGTGTGACACACAAGTAGGGCGTCTGTTTGCCAGTTTGTTTTAGTGCTTACAAACTTAGAACTGGGTATTTTGTAAAATTTCTGTCATCTGTAATCAAAAGGATAAAAGGAAGTTGTTCCTCCCCACCATCACTGAGGGCTTGCTCATGTGGGACTGTTGGATTTGCTCTCTAATCTTTACGACCCAGAGTGCCTTGAAACGACTGTTATGCACTGCACTCAATATACACTCCTTCTTTCAGTTGCTCCCAGCTATAAGGGGTTGCCACATTTGATCATCTACCTCCATCTGAACCTATAGATTCCTCTTCAGTCACACCAAACCTCTGCATGTTACTACAGCCATGAACCTTCTCTTCAATCTTTCACTTTTCCTTCTTCCTGGCAGCTTAATATGCAAGGCCCTTTGTCCAGCATATCCACTATCCCTCCTGTCCAAATGCCCAAACCATCTCAGCGAAGCCTCTAACTTTGTCTCCATAACGCTCGACCTGAGCTGTCCCTCCGATATATCCATTTCGACTCCTGCCCATCTTTTTTGTCAGTGCCTCCCAGACATACATCATAGCATCATCTTGTAAACCTTCTTTTTCACTCTTGCTCCTGTCCTCCCACCAAAAATCACCCCTGACACTCATCTCCACCCACTCCACCCTGTCAGCACTTTCTTCTATACCTGCCTTGTGCATAGTCTGTTGCTTTTGATGTTTGAACTCAGGTTCTTAAACTCATTTACCTTCACAATCTCTACCCATGCATGCGGAGCTTTTCACATGTCTCTGTCATTTATTTTCTTTCTAGTGCATACCTCCACCTCTCCAGGGACTCTTCCACCCACTCCAACTCTCACTACAGATTGTCGTCTGCAAACATCATAGTCTGTTAAGACCTGCCTGACCTCACCTGTCAACCTGTCCATCCCATCACCACCACTGCAAACAAAAAAGGGGCTCAGAATCGATCGCTAAAGTAATCCCACCGCCATCTTGAGCCCATCTGTCACTCCTACCACACACCTCACTACTGTGTGGCTGTCCCCATGCAATCACTAAACACTACACTACAATATACACTCACTAACAGTTTATTAGGTACACCCGTTCAACTGCTTCCTTTAAATGCAAATATAATCAAGATGACCTGTTGAAGTTCAAACTGAGCATCAGAATCAGTGGGAAAAAAGAATTTAAGTAACTCGGAGGTTGTTGGTTAGAGGAGAAATGCCAGACTGTTTGGGCTCATGGAAAGCTCAAATATAGATAAATCTCTAAATGCAAAACATTTTCAACATTTAAGAAGATGAGCTACAGCAGCAGAAGACCACGCTGGGTGCAAATCCTGTTAGCTAAGTGTCACGGTACTGGGTGTAATTGTAGTTTAAGTTATATTCTTGGATTTGTTGTTTTTCATTGTTTTGGTTCTCTTTATTGTTTTCTGCTTGTGTTATATTTAATCTCCCTGGTCTTTATTTTTCTGTCACGGTGCCTTCCCTGTGTTCCACAGTTAGTTACTCTTGTCTCCGTATTTCTGGTTCCCTAGTCTGTCATGGCTCCATGTCACAGTGTCAAGTCCACGTCTTTGTGCATGTTTCTTGTTTCCTGTTTTACTCTGACAGTCTCGCATCCCATGCTCAGTGTTTTCAGTTTTGCTTCCTCCCTGTTTTTTTAATTCCCTCGTTACTCCCTTGTGTATTTAATCCCTGTGTTTTCCTCTGTCTGTTGTTGTGTTGTCACCCCACATTGCTGTGTGTTTCTCTGTGCTCCTAGTTTCCCTTGTTGTTTCTTGTCTGCTCCTAGTTTCTAGTTTCCTTGTTTCCTAAGTTGTTAGTTTCCTAGTTTCTAGTGTTTTAGGTTCTCTTTCCTTTTCAACTGTTTGTATTACCTGAATTTTGTTACAGCATTAAAGCTGGCTTCCTGAGTTCACTCCTTTGTTGTTCGTGAGTCCTGCATTTGGATCCTTCATCCTGTCTGTCACACAGCACTAAATGTGACACTGAGAACAGAAAGATAAGGTTACAGTACACATGGGCTCACATTTCCAGCACCTTGTTGAATCTGTGCAAAAAAGAATTAAGGCAGCTCTCCAAAACAGCAATAGGAAGGTGTAACTAAACAAAGAACATGTATAAATACAATTTAATAGAATGGAAAGAAGAAAATGCTCATTGTATACTATTACACTTCTACTTTGGGTCTTGGTATTGTTTTATTTTACTTCCAGCACATTTACGCCATGCTACACTGCATCTCCTGACTGCATTGGTAACAAACAAGGGTAACACTATGTAATATGACCTGGAATCTAACATTGGGCAAACATTTTTATAGCTGATTTCCTTTTTTCTGTCTACTTTAATTGGCTTCTGGTAGTATAGCTTATCAATCATTTTTGAAAACCTTTTTCTTAAAGAAGCATGTTAGGGAGAGTTTACCGTCAATCAAATTGAGTCTGCTGCATTTCTCACGTCTTTCCTTTTATGTTTCCTACCTCTGATTATTAACATTGACCAAGATTTAAAGATCATGTGAACTTTCTGCAGAGGTAGAATATTCCAGTCATGTTATTTGTTCGTCTTCTAAAGGCATTTTATATTTAGCTCTTAGAAAACACTAGGGGGCAACCGGAAAGTAATGCACTGCAATTATCATCAAACTCACCGCTATTTGCAGGAACAGCGGAGGTGTACTTGTCATTATACCTGTGGCTCTCCGAGTTCAGTCTGATGCAGCATTTTTAGCTCTTTGATGTCTCAGTGAAAGGCATGACTAATGTAATGACCCAGCAGAAGCACAGTGGAGAAAGTTTTATGAAACAGAAAGAAACAAGGCTCTATCAGAAGGAAGAAAACATCCCTATTTACCCCTTAAGCATTTTGGTGGACGGTGAAGAGGCAATCAGTCCAACATCCATTTGTTTCCCAGTTTTCTATTACCTAGGGAATGGAGAAACAAGGCACGAGAGAGCAATCACTTAGGCACATATGCACACACACACACAATCGAACACACACAAGCAGTCATGAAAGAAACTGGGCCAAGACAAACAAATACACATAGAAGGCTGAGGGCATTTCATTTAAGTAGACAGTGTTTGAGGATGAGATAAGGCTTTTTTTTTGTCTATTTGATGATCTACAGAGAGTGGCAGGTAGATAAAAGGGGCAGTGGAGTGTGTGGATTTGGCCGGCATGTGAGTGGGTTGGCACATGACACAGGAGCCAGTTTATGGATATAAGCCAGCCATGGCCACAGTACCTGAATAAACAAGGATGCACAAAAACAAACAGGCTGGACCTCTGCAGCCTATTAGAGAGGACACTCCAGGGGTACAGATTTATTTTCGGCATCACTACACTGATGATCAAATTTCAGCATCAGTACCTGATGACTGATTTTTATTCATTTATCTCATTAAAGAAAAACCCCCACAAACACTACACACAACTAGAGAAAACAAATGCATGGATTTGTGAGTACAGGTGTAACGTGAAGTTTATTCATGCATTTTATCTGAATATATTAAATGGAATGCATAAATTAGTAACACTCTCAGTAGAAAGATGTAAAAGTATCCCTTAAATAATTAGAGCACTTCAGTTGCTGGATGTAATTGATGAAATCTTAAAAATATTTAATTATATTTTTAAGTGGTCAGTTTAGGCTGTTTTTCCCTTTTTAAACTCGCTGACATTTTAATCAACTGCATGAAAAGGTGGCCTTGATCTAATGAGGTCTAATTGTTAAGCTAACAATGAAGCAAACATCATTTGATTATGTTGTGCTCTGCAAGTACTGCCTTAACTGGATTATAATACATAATAACATTTTATTATTAAAAAGAGAGGCATGACTACAATTTTTGACTCGTTGTTGTTGTTGACATGTACAGTCGACATCAGAGTGCTTGTCTTTTTTATTTTTCTAGTAAAATCAAAATATGATGACCCTCTGAAAGTTAGGTAATGCATGCAAAAGCCAGATAGGGTCAGACATGATATGCAATGACTTCCCCCCCCCCATGCATCTTTAGTATTTGTTGAGCCAAATCCATAGCTTAGATGTCTGAAATATTTGGCATGAAAAGAGACATTTAAATTTTTTTTAAATAAAATCCATATGGAGGTGCAAGGCATAAATCAGGCTATCAACATTACCATCAGTCTCACTGATGCCACCTCTGGAATAAATGGAGATATGACGGTGATTTCCCTTTTACAGCTTCTTCCATAGCTTGGACAAAGTGGCTTGATTAAGGGAGTAATCAAAACATTCTACCTAGCCACCAAAAACCCCTCCAAAATATCAGAAAAATTGATAACTGAATCGAAATCTTTAAATTACCGCTATCATTCAAAGAAATCCATAACAGTCTGTCTTCATAACAGTCCGACATGTGCAATAAAGCTCAAAGATGAAACACATTGCACTGAAACAGAACTAGAGATTCATTGCCTGAAGATTTTTTAAGCATAATGCTGGCTCGCATTGATTTTTTTGGGGGTTGCTTTGTTTTTCTTTTAGGATGCAGTGGGCTGGAGAGGTCTGTGGGTTGGTTGCAGCCCTCAGGATGTATTTTGTATTTGTGCATTATATAGCAAAAGTCAGACGCCTACCTCAACAGAGTCCTTTTGATGTGGAGTAGTAGCAACTGTACTCCAAGCCTCTCCTGATGACTGAGCTCCTCACACTAAGTCCAAGGATGAGCCCAGGCACTCTTTGGAGGAAGCCCCTTCATGCTGCCTGTTAGCTTCACCCTTTGTACAAATCTTTCCACATGCTCAGATTTTTCACAGGCTACAACATTTGATTGATGGTGGCACAAAAAGTGAGGAGGTCACAGTAATTCAGCTGGATTGATGATTCTCAGTGTGCAAAATTCAATCCAATAGCCAGTCCATCTAATAGCTATTATGGATATTTAGGCCAGTATTGCCAAGCCGAGGGCCACAGTGCTGCTGTCATGACTTAGAAGTGAAATAAGGCTAAGCCTCTGGGCAGTTTTGAACTCTCTGGATACTTTTTTTGAATCCGTTCAACCCTTTTTAGAGCTAAAAATTAAATTAAATCCCAGAAATTAATTGGTATTTAATAACACATAATCACGAGAATTTAAATATTTTCTTAGGCAATTTCCTTGAGACTAATGACTCCCTAAACAGAGGGTTCATTTGGATGACCCCATTTGGCATTTTAAGATGCATGACAAATCCTCTCACTCCCTAAGACAGTGCACTTGTTCAGATGGTATCAGGAGAATGTCATTATAAAACCTGCCAATCTTGGGGGGCGGGCGGCAACTAGACAGTGTAACCTTGAAGCTTAAGGAGATAAAATTGGCGATATTTATGGAGTAGCAAGCGTTTGGCATGGAGACTTTATGGGGTGACAGAAACTAAAAAAGACTTTCAGCTTGGAAATATGGTGAAAGTGCAAACTCTCAAACACTGAGCTATAAAGGAGCTGTCACTGCTTTGCTGACTAATGTGTCTTTTTGTTTCGGTCTTGGAACAAATAACTTTACTGCTTTTTAATCTGGCTGCTTTGCTTTTGTCTGCAGAATGAGCAGTTTGAGAGATTGCGGTAGCTGCAGGCAATATGAAAACTCTTTGTGCTTGGGTTTAGTCGGGTTTAATCCATCCCTGATGCAATCAAACATGACTATTGCTAAACATGACACACTTCAGAAAAACAACCTTGCCATTACCCATCTAACAGTGGAAGTTGGCAACCCTACAAACACATTTAGCAGGGTAAAAAAAAAAAAGCCATCAGCAGCTGTGACTTGGGGAGGCAGCACAGAAAGCTGTGGGGGCTGAGAGAAAACGGAGGGAAGTGCAGGGGCGGCTAGCAGCAGCTGGGTGTAATTGGTCTGTTACCAATACTGTGTCCTCCCGGGGCTACTGGTTTCGTACAGTGGCACAGCTGTTTGTTTCTTACTTTAAGGGCATATAATTAATTTTTGACCTTCTCATCTATGCCACATTTCCTTCCCATCTTTACAACTTCTATAGCTTCGAGTGTTTTAATTAGCTTTACAGAGTTTGCATGCTTTGTCGAGCCCTTATTAGGTTGTGTAGGCCATACTCATTCATAGTGTTGTATCATTACTCAGTAAAAGTAATGTATTACATAGTATTACTCATTACTTTAAAAAAGTGATATGTTACCAGAGTTATTTAGTCCCTGTAGAAAGTAATGTGTTACACGGCTCATCAAATATGGAACATGGCCTGAGATGCACTGTCTCATAATTACCACTTAACATAGACCTTAGGCTACTATCCTGCACAATATCCAAAGATATTATCCTAAGATCATCATTTTAATGCTTTTTAATGTTTAAGCCAATAGCAAGTTGTTAGCGAGCCACAACAAACAGGACTTCAGTGAAAAAAGTTTTTAGCGCTTGTTGTTTTGTTTGCTTGCAAAGTGTTATTGTTTCGTCTGCAGAATTTTTCATTTTTGCAGATGCTTGCAAAGAGTTGATGTTGTGTGTGGATAGTTGTTTCTGGCTTGGGCTCAGTTTGCACTGCGGGCAATAAAAATAAAAGCAATATTAATATCTCCTCTCCTTTTTAGGAATGCATTCGGATGACATAGACAGCATGTTTTTCAAAAGCAGAGAGCTGCACAACCATGAGAGAGCATGGAAACTCTAGGGACCTACCTGGGTTTGAACCCTAACTAATGAGCCACACTGCCGCCATTATTCTCCTCCACATATAACATGAGATTGTATTTGATTTGATTGTATTTTTTTTAGTCCACCCTTTGTCCAGATGATTAAAGAACATTTGTACAGTAATGCATTAACATTACCACCTTACAGAAAAATGTTCCACCCAGCAGTGCTCATTGTCTGCTTGTAAGATAATGAAGCATTCATGAAAACCTTTTAATCATTTCTTAATAAGGTCGCTTTTATTTTTCTGATTATTATAATTTTTTTTTATAGATGAATAGTAAATGCTTATTTCAAGATGGTTAATAGAAACAACTTATCAAGCACTTCAACATTTCTTATTTTTTAGCTGGGATTAGCACTCTAAATCACCTTGGTACTTCCCTCTAAAATCTTCACCACAGATAAAGGAAAGCTGTAACATCACAAAGGTTTATGTCAGGCCAAACGCTTTACAATATTGGTTTTATTTTTAGCATCAGTGCATCACGCATATCTGCTTGAATGTTCAAACGTCTATAAATTCATCAGATCTCCTTACAGGCTCTCCCCCAGCTCACACTCATTGGCTATGTTTTACTTTCTATTCAAGTGAACGTCCTTGTATCCATTTTGTCTGTTATCTCACCACCACAACATCACACAGCAACACTGTTCTGAAAATGTTGACAAGCACTGGAGGGGAATACTGATGTAGTCGCCAAAAGGAATGCGGGCACACACACACACACACACACACACACACACACACACACACACACACACACACACACACACACACACACACACACACACACACACACACACATTCTAATTCATGTATAAAGCTCATCAGCTCCTGTGCATGAGTTAGGGGAACAAACGTCACCACAGATGATTCAGGGAAAAAAGATCCCTGAATATCCTCCAGCCACCTGCAGATGCTGTGCTTGAGTTCTTTCATCAAGGGCCTTCATTACCTTTCCCAGGTAGAACATGTTGCAGCTGTTGCCTTGATTTGACTTAAAGTTAAACTGAAACTCAACTGATTTTCTTTTCTTTTTCTTTTTAGCATGCATAGACTCGTGTTTAGCACAGCAGTCTCCTTTTTATTGGTTTGTTGTGACGACATCAAATGATAACCAAAAGGCTAATTGGTTTCCTAACTGGATTAATGCATTTTTGGCAGCTACAAATTAAACATTCACAGCATGTCCACGTTTGTTACTCTGTAACAATCTATGTGTATGATTATGTTTGAGCAGAAAGTCTATTACGTTTAATATAATACATATCTTATGCAAGATCCCAAGTTTTGCGAGATGTCGCAAAAGTTCATCTTCATTTCCCCCCCCCTCCAATGTACCTTGCGGGGCTCCGTAACTTTTTCTTGTTGCATGTGCATGATGTCCTCTTGTGGGAACTCTCTTGACTGCAGGAAACACTCTAAATCCTCCTCCATGTCTACTCCGTGGACCCTTCTGTACGGACAGAAACAGAACTGCTATCAAAAAGTAGTGGGATCTTTTGCAAGATCTCACAAAAGTAACATGGGATCTCGCAAAAGTTCATCTTTATTTTTTTTTCTCCATTGTACCTTGCGGTGCTCCATAGAAGTTAACTATAAACTGGGAGTCCATGGGGATTGATTCACTTAGGAGCTAGCCTCAAGTTTCCACTGGAAGATTTACATTTATGCACTAGCTTCAGTTTCTAGCTTCAGACCTTCCCATTTGATATACTTGTCAAACTACATATGAAAAAAAACACACTCAAAAATGGGGGGAAAAAATTAACCCTTGGTTGGTTCCTGACCAGTACTGATCATTTTGTGAGAAGACTAATTCACCTCATATGAGCTTCAAAACTGGAAAATGACCCCAGAAAATAAGTTTTATCTCCTTCACAAGTAGACTGCATCAAAATAACAACTCGTAACACTAGCTGTAAGGTTTCCTTTGGAAATGGTAAATGAGGAGGATCAATGAGTCTTCTTCATAGCTCAGAGCTGCTCTTCACACTTCAAACACAGCCATGGGTAAAATTAATATCTTTACCCTCATGAATGGAAACTAGACTTGTCACTTTTATCAGCTTCAGAGACACAAGACAAATGAGTAGGAGGGGATCTGAAATATTCAGTTAGGTACGTATTAGAAAGCCACGGTGTTTAATATTCTGCTTTGCAAGAAGGGAAACAGTCAGTGCCGGTGTAAAGTATGAGTGGGAAAGAAAAGTCAGAATGAGGATGATTGATAAGGCAGTGATAGAAAGGGAGAAACAGTAAAAGATGCAGAAAATTAATTTACCAGAAATTAACTTTCTTTTTGATTTGATTCAAATTTCTGTTTAAACCCACAACTTCTTTCTAAAAGCTGAGCCTGTCCTCAGGCAACGCTTTCTCTTTGGCAGACTGATACTTTCCTTTGATGTACAAGTACTCAGCTACTGTAGATCCACACTGTCGTAGCTCTGCCCTGCTGTATCTGCTCTGTTCCTCCACACTGATGCATGAAAAAGAAAGTGAAAAAGGGGATTTAATGGCAATTTTTAATGGGCCAATCTAATGAAATGAAATAGCCGGGTCACTTATGTAACAGTCATTATTGCATTCAGAGTGTTTGAGTGTCTGAATTATGCACAGAACACCTACAGTAAGTGCAATGTGAAAGAGCTTTTTAAGGATGACATTTGTGTCTCAATTCGGAGAGCACAACAGGGCATTCTTATGAACACAGAAAAAGACGCCTTCCAGGTAAATCGATTTTCTATGGAAATCATCCTGCAAAGGATCATTTAATTCAAATACAAATTTATTCAATACTTCAGAGGGCTACAGTCAAGGCAAAACAGAAATGCAGTATAGAGAATTTGTTGCTGTTCATCATTTTTGCTGGTAAGATTTGTAAGAACGTTCTGGTTAAGACTGAAAAGATTAATACGTTACGGCAGAGAAAGTTAGCTTTTGGTAATCGCAACATGAAAAACTATGTAGAAAAATCAGGGTTGTTTTTGCTCAGATTTAAACCTACAATAGAAGTGACAATGGCAATTGCTTTAGCTACTTAGCTGCAGCACAAACGATTATATCATGTTTCCTATGGTGATATGGTAAACTTACAACTTACACAATAATGGCTTTTAGACACTTCCAGATCAATGGGGAACTCGCAAGGCTAATAAAATGAAACCACCAAAAAACTGCAGTTCTCTGAATGGCCACTTGAGGCTCGCTCCAAAAGCAACTCTTAGGTTAAATTGCCCAGCTAAATAGCAGAAATAAACATGTTTACAGTGGTAAATAAAAAACAATCTTTTTAAACCTGACAGGTGATGTTGGTGTCTTTTGGACTGTTTTCAATGGCCCAAAAGGTTGCTGGTTTTGTTTTGGTAAGTCAAGTTAATATCTTTTTTTAAACTGTTGCGATAACAAGCAGATATCTGTGTTCATGCATTTTAAAGTTGGAGTTTGTGGATGCAGTTTGTGTCAGGGTATGTGTTTCTATGTCCGTGTGTACTGCTGTCACTTCTAGCTGTTAACAATTGGCCTGGCCTGATTGATTTCACCTGTGTTATATTTCCCTGTTCTCAATCACACTCCTGTGTTCAATCTGTTAATCTCCCAGCAGTGTGTATATATAACCCCCAGCGTCCTTTGTGTCTTCACAGATTGTCTCGTTCAGGTTCTTTGAATCTTTTATGTACAGTTGCAGTTCTAGTCTGGATACAGATGGTCTTTGCAGCTGTGCACCCTTATCACCTTGTAATAATTATTTGATATCTTCACTTGCCATACTTTGTATGATATGACTTTTTCTGTTATACAAAATAGAATTTTGAGAGTAAATAGAAGCAATGAGCTCAGTGTGAGGTTATGTGATAATTATTTGTGTTTTTTTGTCTCGATAAACATTCTCTTTGAAAATTCAGACCTATTGACTTTCACAATCTTTCAGTTATTGCCACTTTAGGTATTTTTTTCTATCACTTTTCAGAAAGAGCAAAATCTTTTCTGCACTGTAAGATGCTTGGACATTAGATGAGTATCATATAAGTCTGTGCACCAATATCTATAATTTTCTTCTACTTGTTTCCTCTCTGCATTGTGGCTCTCTGCCTCTTTATTTAAAACAGTGCTTTTTGCTTGGCTTCTCATGCAGATGAAATTACATCTGTAGATACTGGGCAAGCAAGATATCCTGTAGGCCAGGCAGGTTCAGCGTGGCCAAGAATCATCTCCCTTTAGCAATCAACCAGCATTTGCTCGGCAGTGTCCGTTTAGCTTCCAGGGGACTCTTGAGTCAAAGGCAGCTGCTGATCTGTGCTCAGCAGCCACAGAGCTGTGAACGTCTGCAGTCTGCATGCTCGCTGCCTTGGAGTATAAAACAGACAGAAATATCATTATCTAATGCAGAACACATCCAGAGTCTCATTTAAAGAAGAAAGCCTGAGTTTAGATGCAGTACCACACAGTTTTGTCTCATTACTCATAAAAAACACAGGAAAATAAATGAATGTATAAATGTAATGGTGAAATGCTCACAATAATATGATAATATCTGATGTTTGAGTTGCTAGCAGAAACAAGTCAAGTCCATTGGCCAAGCTGATGTGCTGATGTGCTTTGCAGTTCCAAAGCTTAGGTGCTACAAACTGAAAAGCATGGTTGTCCCAGGATTTCAAACAAGAGACTGAACCAGATCTGATCAGATGACCAGAGAGTTTAATTCTTGCAATAAGGTCTCAGCACATCTCCAGTAGAGGTTGGAAAAGCAAGAATGTATGAGCTCCAAGTTGAAGATGTGTTGGGGATGACTGAGAAATTGGTGCGAAAACTAAGTTACAGTAAAGTAGATAGGAGAAAATTAACTATGTACTAACAGTCCCAAGGTATTGATTGACTGTTGAAGGTTTTAATACAGTTTTTTTTTTTAAATTTTAGATGATGACTTTCCTTGGCTCTAACCAGATCAGATAGCTGATGTAATGACAGCCCTCTTTAGAAGCTATTGAGCTGAAATTGAGGAAATTTAAAGACATCTAATTCACCGAGATTGGAGAGGCTCTTAAGGTTGTCAGGCTTGTTAAAGCTGTCATCAGTATAGCAATGGTCAGAAAGACTATTGAAGCTGTTGAGTAGACAATCTACAGGTAACACATCATGAAAACACAAGTGGTCCAAGGACGAACCACTGATGTCGCAAAGAGAAGAAATGTAAACTTTGAAGGTTGTTAGGTAAGTATGATGAAAACCAATTAAGAGTAGTGGCAG
The DNA here is from genome assembly GCF_964374335.1 of Astatotilapia calliptera. Taxonomy (NCBI): domain Eukaryota; kingdom Metazoa; phylum Chordata; class Actinopteri; order Cichliformes; family Cichlidae; genus Astatotilapia; species Astatotilapia calliptera. The sequence goes on from NC_137441.1 coordinate 7,450,465, forward strand.
AGATGACAACCCAGTTCAATAATCATGTCCTTCTAAGTCGATCAGAATAGCGTGATCAATAGTGTAGGTACGCTGCAGGCATGCCAAGCATAAGTAAAATAGAATATTCAGCTTTATCTGAGCATAGAAGGATGTCATTAGTTATGTTGAGTAATGAGCCCAAGCTTTTTCCAGAATTTTAGCAATTTAAAGAAGTTTTGAAATCAGTGATAGGCGACGAGGGGGTTTTAAGCATAGTGAAGACACTGGCTGAAGTAGTCAAAGATGTAAACAGATGAGAGAGATGGATTGATAATTGAGAGAAGATGGGGAAAATTTGGTAGGCATGATGTCAGATGTGCAAGAAGTGCACTCATGAGTAACTTTACCCAGAACATCAGTCATGGAAATCAGATTAAACTGGAGTGACAGAACAGGATGAGTAACTTGGTCAAGTTGATTTAGGCTTCGCTGAAACGTGTTACAGTTGGTGAAACAAATAACATGGTGACAATGTCTAAATTACTCCAAGCTTCTTTTTTCAGTTTTTTTTAAATATATAAATTGGCACATATTGAATGACATCAATAATAACAACCAACCAAACATCTGGCCTCTAATACAAAGCATGAAATACAATGCAAAATGTGCCAGTACTAGCAGGGCAAACATAAAACATCACAGAATTCTTATTCAGAAAGTTTTTATAGAAAATATTGTGAAAACTTAATGAGAAAAACACTCCAGTGACCTCAATCTGCAGCTGAAAACTTGCTAGAGTTACCAAAAAAAAGCCTCAGTAGTAACATCTGTTCGTGCCACATCGACAGCAGCTCTGCCTGGAGTGAAATCAAAGTTTAAGCCCGTACCTCACCACATCCATCCTGTTAAGGAGGGTGGGCCACAGTTATACACCAAAAGCACTCACTTTAAAATTTCATCGACTAAAGAAAAAAAAAATCTGTGTCAAAAACCACAGTAATTGTCAGGAATCTGACAGAGAGAGATAAAGTGAGCTGCTATTCACTGGATTTTTTTATTCATTTTTTAAATTTTTTATTTGCTGGCAGTTTATTTGAACCTATTTAGGTTTTTTTAGTTATGCACACGAAAAACAATTACTTCCAATCATGCGAGGGAAGGACAGAGTTGCAGGATGTGCCACTAACAAGGTGTTTAGCAGGAGAAAATGAATTCTACTGTGCACACTGCAAGCTGCCTGAAGTCTTCATTACTTATTCCCCTGCACTGTTTGCTGAGAAGCGGAGAGAACACTACATCCTCTGTAAAGACCTGAGAAGGTCTCATTTATCTGGTGGGTAAGGTGGGATAGGTACACTAGTGTCATAGGAATACATAAATTAGCATAATTGTGATTTTCTTGCAGTCCTGGATGTAGGCAAAGTATTTTCTTAAAGCGTATACAAGTTAAAAGAAAAGCTGGAACCCAAAGACCCAGTGCCTCCATCTGTGCAATCATCAAGGGACCGAAACTCAGAGCTGTTTCACTAATAATTAATGCATAGAAGGATTTGAGGGACTCAGAGTTTAGCTGAGTCTCTTACATTCAAATGAGCTTTTATTTTATTTTTTAACCACAGTGCTCGAGGCTTTGATCTCAACAAAAAAAAAACATCCACATTTCCACCAGATTTTTCCTCTCGCTGTCAGAGAAGCAGATGTAGGATTTGTCTTTTTTGTTGTTTTTTAAAATTAACGCCGGCTTAATTTTAAGTGTCTTTCTAACATTGAACTGTCTTTAAAGCGCCTTGAAGTGAGTATTGAAACAAAAAATTAAGTGGTTCTTCTCTGTTCATGTAACACTTAACAATAGTCCACATTTAATTCATATTGAACTAAATTGTAGAATTTACATACAATTTAGTTCAATATGAGCAGTATATGTAAATTTTAAGGTTTCTGTTGTGGTCATGCTTTTCAAGATTATTTTCTAATCTGTGTAACATGTTTCACATTTTCCACAAGGAACGGCTGAAGCAGTCTTTCCTTCCTGAACTTGACAGTCTTCAGACAGAAACATGTATAGAAAGAATCAATTATTAGATCATGAAATTGCCCCAGTTCTACATTACTGCAGGCACTAATGTCAGCTTAGGTAATGGAAAAAGAAGCGGCTTTGTATTATGATGGAATCAATGTAAAACTAAAAAAGTAATAATTAAATTTGCTGTACATAATACTGTAAAAAAGAGATCTAAAGATATTGGAAGTTAAAAATGGAACTTTTAAGATGGTTAAAAATAATCCAGATGACGTGTTCTGCTTTATATGAGAAATTAATTAACCTCCGAGATAATGAACATGACACCCAGCTAATCTGAATTCATTTGATTAGTAATACTTCTCCATTGTTGGCTATTCTAATCAGTGGATTAGCAGTCTGTGAGAATTTGAGGAAGTCCTGGGAAGCTATTAGTTGGTGTGGAGGCTCCGTGTCAGCTCACTGCAGAAGAAATTGGATCCGAAGGATTTACCTGATTGCAGCGGCTTGGGGGTAATGAGAACCTTTTAAAATGAGATTGCCTTTGGGTGGGAGCATTGCCTGAGGGCCTAACCTCTGTCGCTGTCCCTTACTCAGCTCTACCAGCACTGCAGATGCTTTCAGTCATTGCCTCTAGCTCACACTCCTCAGATGGAATAAACACACCTGCCTGTCATGGCCTCAAAAAAGCCCAACCCAGGCAACCTCCATTTACTGGGTCTGCTGTAAATTCAGCAGCAGTCATATCAGTGCCCAGCAGTGGCTGTGGCTCAGCTAATCTCCTGAAGCTTTAAACAATGTGTTTGTCAGATGCAGCGCGTGCCAAGCCCCTCAGCTAAGCCGAGTCTCAAAGCGACAAATGATCCCCAGCAACACTCGTATCTCTCCTCTGTTGTTTTGTATCCAGATGTGGAGTGGAGAAATGTGTGGCAAAGCATCAGTGCAATGCAAGAAGTGCTTGAAGCAAGTCAGTTACAACAAAGTAACCCAGTTCCTCCATCTTTAACCAGTGTTAGCTGTGTGGCATTGGTCGGTCTGTTTACGACTAAATAACATCGATATTCATGGTGTCCAGAGAACAAAACATAATGTCTTTTATTGATTTTTGACTTTTCCTCTAGCAGCACCTTGAGTTCCATTTGTCTACTGTTTCCACTTTGCATTTGTCCAGTGAAATTTAAGGAAATTAGATAAAGAAAACCTTTCCCCAAAGAATGAATCCTCCTGCTTCTAACATTCTGCACAGCCAACCCAGTCTGATTACAAATGATAAACTAGTCACTAAAGTACACTTTTTTTTTTTAACATTCAGGTCAACTTTGGAGGTTTTGTCTTGAAATCAATTGAAAAAAATAGCAACCAAGTAGTTTCATAATTTAATTATTTTAGAGCCTAAACTAAATAGAGTGTATAACGTGTATAATGAAATTGTGAAAGAGCTTTGCAAAAATTACTACTCACTAATATCAATGAACTGAAGCAACGTTGCAGGAGAGTGGGCTAAAATCCTCTACAGTGTGAGAGGCTGATAAAGTAAATAATAGCACAGTGTAATATGTTATGTTGTTGCTCCTGATATAACTAGAGTCGAGTTTTCACAGTTACTCTGGTTATTGCATCGTCCACCATTTCTGCCACCTGGGGAACTTGCCAGTTGCCACCGAGGGAAAACAAAAGCACTATCTTCTTCCTGATATCGAGACTTTATTTTTCTGGGACATCTTGTACCCAGTGACAGAACTGCACAATGAAAGTGAGGCTTATAGGGAACATATCCTAATGCCGATGGGGTCAGTATCCTACGGCTATTACACTGCACAAACAACTTTTCATCTAGCACCATCATCAGGTCAAAGTTTCAATCATCTTGATTGTGGTTTATGATCCGGTACCTGCAAAACAAATTATATTGCAGTTAAATAAAGCTGTTACTGAAGGTGATTATGATACCTGTTTAAAAGAACCATCAGCCTAAATAAAACCTTTATGGAGCTGCTATCTTGGCTGTAACTCGTGTTACATCATTTACGTATTTATATAATGTTAATTCATGTGTTTCACTCCTTGAAAATGAAGCATATGTTTCTTTTTCTCCTCCTATATCACATGAACATGTTGAAGGGCAATGGGGAGGCAGGCTGAAGATGAGGTGCCAGAGCCATTAGATAAATCAGATGGGCAGAATCCAGGGAGAGGAAGGTTATGGTGTAAATTTCCCAGCGTGTGAAAGCAATGCCTCCCACACTTGACATGGTTAATCATGAAGCTCTCACTGACGTCCATAAATATCCCCACATTAGTCAGTTCTCACCACCCCGGCGTTCTGCGTGAGACGCGTGGATGCAACGTGACTCCATAAAAAAATTAGCAGCCGTTATGTCCACGCAAGTTGATACACTGAAGCCATTAGACGTGTTCTATTTATGACTGTCGTTGTGGAAGAATGCCTCTCATCCTCACCCTCTGTGAAGGAAATTAAAGCTGGCTGACGATATGAAAGTCTGGCTGTGGCTGACGACTCCTCGGGGAGAATGCTGAGCGGGAATGTTTGCCACTCTTTTAAATCATAACAACTTCATGGACAGTTTTTAAAAACAGCGAAGAGCGAGCTTCAACGATATGACAACATCACAGAACTCAACAGGCTTTCTTTTAATAAGTATCTTGCCTTCATTACAGTGATATCAAGCTTAGTTCATTTCATACAACTCATTAAACGTCACACACTACGTGGTAAAATTTGATAATTCACCTGTAATTTCTACTTTTTAAACCAACAACAAACTTAACTTTGAATTTTGCTGGTGTAGTTCCCGTATTGTGTCTTTGTATTCTGGGTAATAAGACAGTTAAAGTCAGAGGGCTGTCTAACTGCTTTAACTTGGGAACGCATCCTACTCCAATATGTGGAGTATTAACCGAGCATGTTCTACGATAGCAGTAAACCTTCACTGCACTGCATCCAAAATGAAGACCCCTTTACTGTGAAGCCCTGGTGCCGCTGCTAATCAGAAAGAATGAACTTGAAATGAAATAGAACTAATTCTATTTTGCATGCATCTCTCGAAAAAGAGATCCCAACACTTATAATTACTTAATCAACAGTAATTAACCCCTCAGCTATGAACAGTAATTAATACACAAAGTTAATTTTACTAGATAAGCACATTAAGGTGTGCATCTAAGAGAAAGACTAAATTTACAGCGTTTTCTCATGCAAATGCAAACCAACTTAAAGATGCTGTTTTGATACTGTGCAGATTCTGTGATCATCATGTTTTGGTATAATATTAAGTTTAACCCTTGTATGGTGTTCGGGTCTGTGAGACCCGTGTTCAGTTTTTTCAAAAGAAAAATTAAACAATTAATTATTTTTTCACGTGTAAATGTGTTGTGTCTTTCCACTCACTCCACTTGATTATAACTGATTTATTTATAACATTTTATATAAAAGAAAAACGAGAAGCACATTAATTCATAAATGTGATCTAACAAAGGTAAAGGGAAAAAATTAACCATGTTTGCTGTTCATATGTCTTGCAATTGGGATGAAGTAAACATCTGTTGAGTAATTTAACATAAAATTGTTTGATAGTGTTAATTTGGAAAGCCAAAACTCTAGCGGGTCCACCAGACCCATGAACACTGGCTGAGTAACAAAAATACGAACACCACACAAGGGTTAAGCCATAAGCATTACAGCATGTCTATCTGTTCAACTTGGAAACATTAAAGACGCTTTTTCTAAACTTGCTACAGTAGTGGAGCAACATAGATTTGCCTATCGAAGCATTTAAAAGGATCAGATTGTTTTACTGATGTCACCATGGTAACACATAGAAAGCTGAAAACCTGATCCGTCGCAGTAATTATATTTGTCAGTTTTCACTGGGAAATTTATGTAAATAAGATTTCGGTGCCGATGTACAGTAGCCACCTGGGACAGCGAGGACAGTGACTTGCCTGTTAGAGCTGAGATTGAAAATCTTCAGCTCTCCTTTACAGAGTAAAACCCTCCTGAGATGACTGGATGAAAAAATAATAAGTAGGCATCGCTCTAATTGTTCCATACACAGTGAGCTTTTATGGACCCTTACTACCTTTGAGCCCTTCAAATCCCAAAGTGCGCTGTTCATTAAAAATCTGCCTCCAAAAAGGCCTCTTAAACCAGTCTCTGAGTCAACATCAGACACACGAATCTCACAGCTTCAGTCCAGCCAAACATGCAGTACTTCTTATGTTCTTCAGTGACAGCAGCAACACTTTGAAGATTATATGGAAGAATGTTGTTTTGACTTCTTATATTATAATAAAGTTCTGAAAGCTGTTATATCAAACCTCTACAGGACTTCACAGTGCTTAAAATCTATTTATTTTTTATTTTTTGTTGTCTTTTTGCTAGCTTCTGACTTTCCTTCCTATGAGTATAAATCTTATCCTCATTATGGAAAAAACAAACAAAGTTATGACCATTTCTACTAACAACTCTCCAATACAATAAAAGCTTGCGAGGTTACACCTTACCTATCACCTAATGTCACAAAATAATAATTATTATAAATTTCAGCTAACCAGTCACCAAATATTCAAAAGATTTTATACACAATTACAGACGCCTCTTTTGAGGAGGTCATTGTGCATGACATCATGAAGGTGTAGTAACCCATTTTAGGACTGTATGTATAAAGAGAGAGATACGGTATATTGTCTCAGCCTAAGTGTAATTTTATTTCAATATTGTTAACAATTTCATCCCTTGTGGCCAAAAACGACTACAATAGTTAAGAAGAAATGTAGATAAGATGTTTTACAGGATAATTTAAAAAAAAAAAAGAGAGACCGTGTTCACTCTTTCTCGTGCCATTTTCTAATCTCTGTAGGGTTTCTTTTTGTTTTTTGTAAATTAAACCTAATACTAACACTCATGTGCAGAGGCTCAGGAACCATGTGAGTAGGCCCCCTCTTTGACTCAAGTATTCACTTCTTGCTTATTGCCATTTTTGGACACACAGCCCAGGATGGTTCCTCTTTAGAGAGAGCTTTAGAGTGACCCCAGGAAAAATTAAGCCAACAGTACAAAGAAAACTCCCTCGGAATGCTGTTGAAGCTCTGCCGGAGGTGTGCGTTGAAGATCTCGCGGACTGGGGCCTCTGCTAGACGTTCCCAGCACACCCTCACTACGCGTTTAGGTGCACCAGGTCTGTCCAGCGTCTTCCCCCGCCACCTGATCCAACTCACCACCAGGTGGTGATCAGTTGACAGCTCAGCCCCTCTCTTTACCCGAGTGTCCAGAACATATGGTCGCAGGTCTGCTGATACGATTACAAAATCGATCATCGACCTATGGCCTAGAGCGTCCTGGTGCCACGTGCACTTATGGACACTCTTATGTTCGAACAGGGTGTTCGTTATGGCCAAACTGTGATTAGCACAGAAGTCCAATAACAGAGCATCGCTCGGGTTCAGATCAGGGAGGCCGTTCCTCCCAATCACGCCCCTCCAGGTCTCGCTGTCGTTACCCACGTGAGCATTGAAGTCTCCCAGCAGGACAACAGAGTCTCCAGGTGGAGCACCCTCCAGCAACCCCCCCCCCCCCCCCCCCCCCAGGGACTCTAAGAAGGCTGGGTACTCTGAACTGCCACTCGGCGCATAAGCGCAGATGACAGTCAGGACCCGTTCCCCGACCCTAAGGCGCAGGGAACAAACCCTCTCGTCCACCGGGAAAAACCCCAACGTACCGGCAGCAAGCCGAGGGGATATTAGGATACCCACCCCAGCCCGCCGCCTCTCACCAAGGGCAACTCCAGACTGAGACAGAGTCCAGCCCCTCTCCAGGAGACTGGTTCCAGAGCCCAAGCCATGTGTAGAGGTGAGCCCGACTATATCTAGTCGGTACCTCTCAACCTCACGCACTAACTCAGGCTCCTTCCCCACCAGAGAGGTGACATTCCATGTCCCTATTGCCAGTCTTGGCAGCCGGGGGTCAGTCCGCCAGGGCCTCCGCTCCTGGCCGCCACCCGGCACACAATGCACCCGACCCCTATGGCGCCTCCTGCGGGTGGTGGGCCTGCGGGAGGATGGGCCCATGTCTCCTCTTCGGGCTGTGCCCGGCCGGGCCCCATGGACTAAGGCCCGGCCACCAGACGCTCGCCCTCGGGCACCCTCCCCGGGCCTGGCTCCAGGGCGAGGCCCCGGTAACCCTATCCCGGGCAGGGTAAACTGTTCCCCTCGGTTTCCTTTTCATAAGGGTCTTATGAATCGCTCTTTGTCTGGTCCCTCACCCAGGGCCAATTTGCCATGGGAGACCCTACCAGGGGGCAAAAGCCCCCAGACAACATAGCCCCTGGGATCCCTGTGACACACAAACCCCTCCACCACGATAAGGTAGCGATTCAAGGAGGAGGGAGACTGGGGACATTGAGTCCGAATGGACCATGTTCAGCGTCTCCATTGCCGAAGCTGCTGCATTGAGCTGCGGCCGCAAGGTGGTTGGTGCCTGCCGTGGTGGTAATCCCCGAACCAAATGGTGGACACCAGAGGTGAAGGGAGCCACTAGGCTGAAGAAGGAGTCCTATCGGGCTTGGTTAGCCTGTGGGACTCCGGAGGCAGCCGACAGGTATCGACAGGCCAAGCGGAATGCGGCTCGGGCAGTGGCTGAAGCAAAAACTCGGGTGTGGGAGGAGTTCGGAGAGGCCATGGAAAAAGACTTTCGGACTGCCTCGAAGAGATTCTGGCAAACCGTCAGACGTCTCAGGAGGGGAAAGCGGTGCTCTACCTGCACTGTGTATAGTGCTGGCGGAGCGCTGCTGACGTCGACTGAGAAAATTGTCAGGCGGTGGAAGGAATACTTCGAGGACCTCCTTAATCCCACTGACACGTCTTCCGAGGAGGAAGCAGAGTCTGGGGATGAGGGGAATGACCCGCCAATTTCCGGGGGCGAGGTCACCGAGGCAGTTAAACAACTCCTTGGTGGCAGAGCCCCTGGTGTTGATGAGATCCGCCCCGAGTTCCTGAAGGCTCTGGACGTTGTAGGGCTGTCCTGGTTGACACGCCTCTGCAATGTTGCGTGGAGATCAGGGGCAGTACCTGTGGACTGGCAGACCGGGGTGGTGGTCCCCATCTTTAAGAAAGGGGACCGGAGGGTGTGTTCCAACTACAGGGGGATCAAACTCCTCAGCCTCCCTGGGAAAGTCTATGCCAGGGTGCTGGAAAGGAGAGTTCGTCCGTTAGTCGAACCTCGGATACAGGAGGAACAATGCGGTTTTCGTCCTGGTCGCGGAACACTGGACCAGCTCTTTATCCTCTCCAGGATACTTGAGGGTGCATGTGAGTTTGCCCAACCAGTCTACATGTGTTTTGTGGACTTGGAGAAGGCATTCGACCGTGTCCCTCGGGGTGTCCTGTGGGAGGTGTTGCGGGAATATGGGGTGTCTGGCCCATTGCTACGGGCCATTCGATCCCTATACAACCGTTGCAAGAGCTTGGTTCGCATTGCCGGCAATAAGTCGGACTCGTTCCCGGTGGGTGATGGGCTCCGCCAGGGCTGCCCTTTGTCTCCGGTTCTGTTCATAATTTTTATGGACAGGATTTCTAGGCGCAGCCAAGTGGCGGAGGGCTTTCGCTTTGGTGGCCTCAGAATCTCATCTCTGATTTTTGCAGATGATGTGGTTCTGTTGGCTTCATCGGGTGAGGGCCTCCAGCTCGCACTGGAACGGTTCGCAGCCGAGTGTGAAGCAGCGGGAATGAGGATCAGCACCTCCAAATCTGAGGCCATGGTTCTCAGCCGGAAAAGGGTGGAGTGCCCACTCCAGGTCGGGGATGAGTTCCTGCCCCAAGTGGAGGAGTTCAAGTATCTCGGGGTCTTGTTCGCGAGTGATGGGAGAAGGGAGCCGGAGATCGACAGACGGATTGGGGCTGCAGCTGCAGTAATGCGGACGCTGCACCGGTCCGTCGTGGTGAAGAGGGAGCTGAGTGTAAAAGCGAAGCTCTCAATTTACCGGTCGATCTACGTCCCTACCCTCACCTATGGCCACGAGCTGTGGGTAGTGACCGAAAGAACGAGATCGCGGATACAAGCGGCAGAAATGAGCTTCCTCCGAAGGGTGGCTGGCCTCTCCCTTAGAGATAGGGTGAGAAGTTCGGCCATCCGGGAGGGGCTCAGAGTAGAGCAGCTGCTGCTCCACATCGAAAGGAGCCAGCTGAGGTGGTTCGGGCATCTGACAAGGATGCCCCCTGGGCGCCTCCTGGGTGAGGTGTTCCAGGCATGTCCCACCGGGAGGAGGCCCCGGGGCAGACCCAGGACACGCTGGAGAGATTATATCTCTCGGCTGGCCTGGGAACGCCTTGGTATTCCCCCGGATAAGCTGGAGGAGGTGGCTGGGGAGAGGGAGGTCTGGGCCTCTTTGCTTAGGCTGCTGCCCCCGCGACCCGGCCCCGGACAAAGCGGATGAGGATGGATGGATGAGGATGGTACAAAGAAAACTTGAGGGTGGCCTCCCAAAGTGAGCAAGTCTCCATATGCGCATATGTTCAAAATTCCAGCTTTTGTTTTTAAGTAACTTGACCAACACTGCTGACTACACATCATGCTGAGATATGCTGTTTTCTGCTGTTAACTCTTTATGAATCATCTTTTTGGTGCATGAATGATATTTTTTGCCTGTCAAACTGTAGTATCTTTGGTATTTTTAATAGTTTCAAGTAAAGAAAAGGACAAATTATGTGATTTTGCAAAAGGTTGCTTGTAACAAATTACCTAAAGATATAAAATGAAACAAATTCCTTTCAAAATTGCGATGTGTAAACATACACTAACACTAACACTGGGTCATTGCTTGATTTATGTCCTATTTATATGCAAAGCATAACAAAAAGCAAACAAACAAAAAACAAGTTCCTCTAAAAATGATTATACACAAAAAACTGAACTTGCTCAAGACCCCTTTAAAAATGATTTGGATATTTGGAAGGAAAATATAAAGAAAGAAGAGGCGCCAACACTTTTGCTGTACTGTATAGGAGTCAGTATTTAGTAACAAGCTTTTGGGAGCTTTTAAGTCAGACCTCGTAGAAGACATTTAGTTACAAAAAATGACTATGAATTCCTCTTAAAACTCAGATTTGTGCTCATTTTGCAACACATGAGCTTTTTCTGCTACAGATTTCCCTTACTTGGAATAAACAGAATTTCGTACAATGATGATGTTCTCAGACAGTAAATATACATTGCTATGCAACGTCAAGCTTTTTTTCCATCACAAAATATGTAAGGAGGGTACGAAGTCAGAAAATTAGTAATGAATCTAAAACTTGCATATATTAAGCAAGTTTTAGAGTAGTTCAGAAAGCTATCTTTCTGAACTACTCCATTCATATAATCCCAACAGAGCACTTAGATCGTCCAATCACAGGCTCCTAGCACAACCTAGGACTCGAATGAAGTCGAGAGGTGACCGGGCCTTTGCATCCGTGGCACCTAGACTCTGGAATAACCTCCCTGTTCATATTCGTACTGCCGAGTCTATCCAGTCTTTTAAATCACGTCTTAAAACTTATTTTTTTACTTTGGCTTTTGATTCTGTCTAGTTGGCTGGTCTAGCTTGTTGTGTTGTTACCTGTTGTTTGTTGTCCTCTTTTATTGTTTGTTTTAACTGTCTCATGCTTTTACTGACTGTGAAGCACTATGGTCAACACTGTTGTTTTAATATGTGCTATATAAATAAATTTTGATTGATTGATTGATTAACTAATGTCTTCCAACAATTTTTCCAGAGCAAATAAGATAAGCTGTCTTTATTTAACCAAGTAAATCAGCAACTGAGGAAAAAGCTGCTAATTTGTTTATTGAATTTTCAACCACCAAATATTTATACAACTAAGGTGCATGAATCAGAGGTCTCATTGGAGAGGCTCCGCTTATGTAAGAGCAGATAATGAAAAAGCACAAAAGCATTTAGGGATACGCTTCCATCCACATTGTATGTTTGAGAACATCATAAATGGATAATGTTCTTCAACATTAGATAGATGCTGATGTGTGACTGACATGCAGAAATGAACATTTCAGAGAAAAAAACAGGACGAAAACAAGCTGAGTAACATCAGCTACACTGCGTCATCTAATTTGTTGATATTCTCTGTTGTTTATTCCAGATCAAATAGGACCAGCTGTCTATATTTTAACTGAGCAATTACCCTTTATTGATTCTAAACTGGTTTTATTATTACTTGCAAGAATAAAATGTTTTCTTGTGTGATCTTTGCTATAGCTATTGTTTGTTTTTGTCTGACTCCACCATTCTTATCAGCTGTTGGCCTTCTTCCAGCTGCTTTAATGGAATTAAACATACTCAAACAACATAAACTGTAACGTATTATTGCTTTACAACACCCCGTGGGCATCTTTTTCCTACATTCAGAGCACAAAAGTGTGGGCTCTCGTAGCATTATCTTTCATGTACCTTGTAAAATGCAATTAACCACATGCAGCTGATAGTGTAGTGTAGTCTAGATTTCCCCATTATCCTAACTGTTGACTCATGGTTGAACTCTTTCATTATTCTTTTTATTTCAAGGGCAAAATGTTTCATCATTGGCATATGGTAACCGTTGCACTGGGAGGGTGAACTCAGCACCGCTCCCTGAGGAAAACTCAGCCGACTTCTTTATTAAAATTCCAACCACCAAATATTTATACAACTAAGGTGCATGAATCACAGGTCTCGGCAGAGAAGCTCCGCTTATGTAAGAGCGAATAATAAAAGAGCAGAAAAGCATTTGGGGGATAAGCTTCCATCCGTTCATCTATATTTTTGACTGAACAGGGTCTAAATCTGTCTGATGGTATGAAGGAAACAATAACAGCACTCATCTGCACAATAATAGCAATGCTGAAAAGGAAAGAGAGGAGATTGACCAAACAAGACGAGATTTGGGAATGAGCTTTAGCAGCTACAATGTTACATAAAAAGGAAATAGGTCAGGAAAAATGAAATCTGTAGTGGGAATCTTTCCTCAGAGTATGCATAAAGAGGAAGCAAACTTCTGAGCCTCGTGGTTGTTTTGATGAAACACAAGAGAGTGACTGGCTGAAATATGATACGGTTAAATCATGCTAGCTAACGACCGTGAGCATGAACACAGCCAGAAGCACAGAGTGGACCTGTAGCTGCATTAAATATTTAAATGTAGTCACATCAGCTTACTTCAGCCACACTTTGACAGAAAACACTGTTTTTTACTTGCCGTTGCATAATAAACTGTATTTCTTTGTCCTTCTCTGTTTAAGAAGAGACAAATACACACATCTAGTTCTATTTTTGTGGCTTGCCGAGTTGTGCGGATGTGCTCTGAATGTGACAGTTTGTTTCTTCTCGTGCTTGAACTCCAAACTGTTGAATTTCTCTGCCTCAGTAAGAGAAGAAAGAGCATTTTGCATTTCAATTTAGCAGCTGGTAATTAAGTTACACTCCTCTGTTAAGCTGAGCTCAGTTGTAGATTAAAAAAAATCAAGACGATTCCCCTCATTCAAGTCCTCACTTACCTAAAGATGAAAAAGATCATGCTCTAATAATAATGATAATAATAATATTCATGTCAGGGATTAATTACTGTTTCGAAAGACTCATTTTCATCTCATTTAATCTCAAACCCCGAGGTCAAGATGTGCTATCAGCTGTATGACAAGGCAAGTTTTTAAATGAGTATTTAGATGCTAGCTGTTTGCGTGTGTAGATCCAATCATTTCTCCTGATGAAGACTGTGCTTCACGCTGGTTGATGACAGTTGATTTATTTATTTATATGGCTGGTGGAGGAGAAAGCGAGAGCGCAGCGAACTAATTTTCATTATGATAATTCCTCCCAACGCAGTGTGACATGTCATTAAACAGAAACCTGTCTAGTCTGTCATTTTTACTAGATGCAACACTGATACCATGTCAGCTGCCAGAGTAGTTAAGAAACTTTGTGCCATTGTGGGTTGATTTGGAACACACTTTAAATCACATGTGCTCAATGTAAATCATTAAAACCTTGTTAAAACTGTCTTTAATTATTTTGGGCATGGAATTTTTTTTCCTCAATACTTTCTGCAATGTGATACTTGCCTAAAATGCAAAAATTTCTCTCTTTTTATTTTTTGTGTTCCTAAATAAAAATCTTACCTTTTACTAAAAAGGGGGGATTTCAGACAGAAGAATATGCAGCCATACTAGCTGCTGGTGTTTTAATACTAATGATTTTTACCATGTTTAAAGGTACATGTTAAAATTTGGTAAACACAAGAACACTTAAATCTAATTGGTGTTTCAACTTAAAGAAGCTGGTTATGGCTCCAAAATCATCAATAATGAAACTTTTGTTCTAAATTTCTTCCAGTAGTTTTCTAAAAAGCATTTCACTGGACACCAGTGGAAAGTGGTGAACAATTTTCCCTAACCTAGAATCATACCGCTGTGAACAAAACTGCTAAATACAGAGTAAAGAGACTTTTTATTTTTATTTATTTTGGCTGTCTGAAGATAATATGCTGAACTGGGTTTTCAACAAGGGGGATCTTCATTTTGGAGAGCTGTGACTTAGACTGGGTCATAAAAGGACACCTCTGTTATGCAGCTGGAGTTTGTCGATATATTTTTTGTGAATTTAGGACTGACTGTATAATAAAATTTACCGCATGATCATTTTGGTTCCTTAGCGTATCGCTGCAGGACAATAAAGTTTAATAACAGAACAGTGAAAAGGTCACAAAGCGAGTGAAAAAGTAACTTTATGTACATCACACTCTTTCACTTCATTATATACTGGCCTGAGTGGAGTGTTGATCCTGTTGCTAAATGATCCTCGATGGATTTCCACCAACTGTCCAGTTTCACAGGCTAGACTTCTATTAAAAAGCAGCAGCTGGAAAATGAGCAATCTGAGTGAAGGAGCCCAAGTGAGACATTAATGTTGAGGGTGGGAAAGAAGAATGGTTTGCAATTTTCTTCTCCAACCTCACACATGCACACACACATACAAACACACTATGTGTTTTAATCTGCAGTGGCTGCACAACAGAGACAAGACATAAATACAGCTATAAAACAGAAACTCATTGCCTAGAGAAAGTAGGATGCAGCTAACCAACTTTCCGAAGTGTTAATTTTATTAGCTGTATGTTATGGGAACTGTGGGAGGACATTAAGTTTTTCAAACGACTTGATTTAGAAATTTCTTTTTCATCTATTGGTGAATCTGCTGGGCATTTTTCTTGGCCTTCAGACAATAATTCTGATTGCTACAGTGCCGAACGGTACAGGCAAAAAACCCAAACGGCTTTTATTTAAGTTTGGTAGAATTTTATTTTGAAGGAAATGCAGCAAAACCCAAGCACTAGAAGGAAAAACCGGGCAACAGATAAGGTGACTTCATCGCACGCTGCCAAAGCAAAGGGTCAAAATAAATAACCACAAAATTCATTTTTGGGTTGCAAATTTTGAAATTGTGATGGCTTAGTGTGTGTGTGTGTGTGTGTGTGTGTGTGTGTGTGTGTGTGTGTGTGTGTGTGTGTGTGTGTGTGTGTGTGTGTGTGTGTGTGTGTGTGTAGGAAAAAGTAAATAAAGAGCCTGTGAACTGGCAATTGATGTCTGCGTGTCTGTTGAATATGCCCAGCCACGGGTACAGTGTCCTCTTTCACTGCTGCCGGAATGCACCAGCCACGGTACTACTGGCCACCTGATACAAAATCCATGGAGGACACTGGAGGAGTGATCGGTAGCATATGTTGCAGGTTTATTAGCCATGAGATCCTTGTCTATGTCTTATTTGGATTATGTGTTTGAATTCTCTCTCTTTTTTTACTTGCTGATTCATTTCACTTGAAAGACATAGAGGTTAAGTTTATAAAAACGATGATGTTTTGAATTAAACATAAAACCACTAACATTGCAACCTGCCGCCAAAGGACACCTTCTGCATAACTTGACGAAAACAGGGCTGAAAGATATGCAGCAAAGATTCAGTTAGACATGTTCACATCTTGCTGAAAACAAGAGTTTCTGTTTGTTACAAGCAGAGGCTGATGAGCCTTCTTGTGTGACCTTCAAATGTACTTTCTGTGGTACGTAGTCTCTCTGACCCAGATGATAAAGGATAATTCTAATTGGAGATTGGGAGCATGGCCAATAGAGTCTCATAGTTTTATCTTTTGGAGGGTAATATTTCTGTGGATTTGTCTGAAATGCGAGAAAGGTCATGCAGACAAAAAGAGACTTTGAATAAAAATAAAGGAGACGAAGACAAAGCTTCTTTGAACAGTGATAGAGTGGAAAACCAATCATCTCTATTCAGTTTTGGGGACACAAACTGTTTTCACTGCCAGAAAACATCAATTTCATGAAATCAAATACATTGATCTATGTGCTTTGGATAACAGACCTTCGTCATGAGTAAAAGGGAAACATCCACGTTGTGAGCACTGCATAGAAAACAAGTTTCTGGTGGCGATCAGCTGCCAAAAAGAACCTCTGTGAATTTCGCAAAAGAAGGCCTTTTCAGAAACAGTAGACAGAAGATAGTGAATTTAATTTACACTAGATCAATACTCTCTTTGTTCGGTTTCAGCACATTAAGACTACAGCAGATTAAGAGAGCATCACTGCTTTCCAGTGTATTCACCGAGGAAGCTGAACCAGCAATATTCCAGCAGCTTCATATTTCAGCACAGTGTGCAGCATTTAGAAAGACCACAGTACCTCTATATAACCGCTTTTCAAATTAAAAACACTGAGAGCAGCTTGAGCTGGTAGCTCAGGGCTCAAATAAATTAAGCTGTCAGTGGTCACTTTGAGTGACTCCCAGGTTTACAGGCAGTTTTTCTGCAGTAACAGATGCTGCTTCTCTGTCAGAGCTCTCTGGAAGCACATGACAAGTGAAGAAAACCTTGGGGTAAACACAGCGTTCTCACAGCTAGCGCAGAGTATGATGAAAGGACATGATGGAGTCATGAATGCTCCCCGAGGTGGCTGCAGTTTTCCACTTAATGATGATATTATAGCAGTTGGCTGTAATGCCTTGGTACAGACTTCAGAATCCACAGCAGATCAAACCAAACTCACATTGTTTTTAGCTGCAACATAAGCAGCTATAATGAATATCTTAAAGAAAAACAAACAAATATATGATCCAATGACGGTGTAAAAATGCTTGCTTGCAGTTAAAAAGCTAGAGGGAAATATTCAAATCTGCTACTTTCACAATGATTTTCTTCCCATAACTTTCTTGCTCATATTCCATCATTTTTAGAAGTGGCAGATCATCACTAAGTACACGGATTTTAACATTTAAAAAGAATCTGTTATCCATCCATCTTTGAACATTTTTTTCAGTGTTGCCATGGGTCTGAAGCATGTCCTAGCTGTCACAGGGCCAGGCAGGGTACACCCTGGATAGGTCGCCAGCCTATCGCAGAAGGACAAAGACAACTATTCATGTTTACAATCACACTTGTGGCCAATTTGAAATTACCAGTTAACCTTATATTCATGTGTTTAAACTACCCAGAGAGAACAGAACAAACACTGTAGCACGGAAATGTGCTAGTTGTCCAAATCGACAAATGTAAAATACAGTTAATCTCACTTTAACCAAATATACTCCAATCTCACGTATCCAGCGCCTTTGAGACCTTCAATTTACTTCAAAGAATGAATGCAGTGAAAATACCGGAAGCTCACACAGACAGAGGGTTTAAGAACAGGACTGTCAGCTTGTAGTGGCGAACATACATTGTTGATCCTAATGAGCACACCTCACTAATGAAGGCATCAGCCCTGTTGTGTCTCCAGTGGCACACTGGGCAATGTTGCTCCTACTGCTGCAGATGCTTTTGTTTTCATCGTTTCATTTGACTTCTTAAGTAGCCTCTGGCAGATAATGAATCTTAGTACAATGCTGTTTAATCTGGCAAATAATTCTTGTTTATAGGCAACTGTTACAGATTATTTCCACATTTAGCTTTGTTTTTATCAGGAGTGTTAAGCCTCATTAGACTAGGAGCTTTAAGCGGATTCAATTGCCCATGAAACCAGTGCAGTCTGTGCGTCCTCTGAAACTGCCTAAAATTATTCTTGAATCAGGTAACATCACTTACTTTTGGACTTTATGCAAGGAGACTTGTTTGTAGCTGCGAAGTAGGGCAACAGTTGGCCTGGATGCTGAATACTTAATAGAAGGCTATCTTGGCAGTGAATCTGTCCATACTGTATGCAAGTCACTGAATGAATTAACTGGTAATCAAGTGTCATTATGAAGTGCCTAAGAGTGCTGCTACATTAAGCAGACGTCACAAAGTTGGAAAACTCTTCAGTACATTATTAAATGATCTTTATGTAACCTTGTCAATTATGTTCCCTCTGCTCTTCTGATAAAAACATCTAAAGTAGTCTTTTATTTGTCTAAAGAAGGAACTGTACTGCATCTGCACTGCAGAAGAAGATATAGCTGAAATGAAAACACAACATTTTTTTAAAAAGTAGTGTGGCATACAAACCATGTAAGCTGATTTTATAAATATTATTACCATACGAGTATGTCATAAAAAGCACAGAAGTCATTAATTTATGGGAAAGTGTTTTAACCCTTTTTGTGGATTTTTTTTTAGCTAGTTTCTTTTAGCTGTCTTGTTTCAAAACTTTAGGCTTGCTTAAAACTCCCAAACCAATATTAAAAAAATTATTTGTTTGTTTACTTACAGGCCTCACAAGGGGTGTCATGGTGCTGTCTTCCACAGATTGCTCTCTTTCTGCATTCAAAAAAACCTCCAACTACGAGCCCGTGCATCACCCTGGGGCTCTGCGGCCTCACAACACCTGACTCTGCTGGGCAAATAGCCAGGCAGTAACCTGGATCCTGAACCTTCAGATCAGGCTGGTTTTTTCCAATATTTAATCAGTCTCTTTCACCATATTGATCACCCCCTCTGCTCTACGAGTAATCACCAGCTGGCAGCAAAGAGGGGATGACAGCAGTTCTTGCATTCTGCATATGGATGAGATTTAATCTGTCTGCCATCTCCAACTGGAAGTGTTATCTGGCGGCCGGGAGCACAGGAGCGGAAATGACTTGTTCTGTTCAATCACTGTTCTCTCTCGAACCAGGTCTTTTGGACAGAACCAAGACCTAAAAGATTTAGTTTTTTACAGACGCTCACACAAAGAGGAGGCCGCCGCTTTGATGAGCCTGATCCACTTTGAGTTTCAAGGCAACAGCCTTATCTCTGGCTCTGCTTCATTTTCCGAGTGACAGAGATAATTCTCTTCAGTGTTTCAAGTTGCTGGATCACCCTTGACATTGCAGTTCTGCAGAGCGAGCTTGACACCCACTCTCCGGCTGGCAGTCTGCAGAGAGTCGCATGATGAAACCAGCTCAGACTCAAATGTGACACCCCATGTGCTCTCTGACACTGGATCGAATGTATTTCTTTCCTGCAACACTAAAGAAGCTTGCTAAAGTAAAGCTTCTCTGTGGGGAGCTCCATTGAACATTCAGACTGTTTGCCAAGTTCATTTAAGATTCTGTCTGAGCGTTTCAACTTCAAAAATAAATTCTGGACCAATCCACAGCACACCCACCAATCACTGTCAAATCCTCCCTTGCTTCTCTTTGCACGACAGCTCTGGAGATCTCTTCTCTGTCTCCCTCCTAGATTTGGATGGAAGCGTGATTATGGTCTTCTCTGAGTGGCAGCATCAATTTAACGCAGTAGATCTTCAGAGACCAGAAGATTAATTGCCCCACTTTGTCCTCTTGTTACCTTTTAAGTTACACAATTTCAACTTTGTTTAGTTTCATGGATGTCAAAGCAAAAGTCTCTTGGCCCTCTGTTAACTAAGGGCTTTTCTCTCTCTTCTCTCTTCTCCTCACAACAATGCTGCTGGTGTAATCACTATTGTCTAATCAAAACATTTCAGTAGCTGTGTGAACATTTAGCTAGAGTGCATTATTTAGTGCGGCTGGATGTTCTCTTCTTCTGTGCAATGTGTCCTGTACACTGGAGGCAAACAAAACAAGAGCGAGATGTAAAACAGCATTGTTGCCTTTATAGTTTGTTGTTATATAAAATCAGAGCTCAGCGCTAAATCAGACAGTAGACACGGATGGGTATTATTAAAACTGAAGGCGTGACAGTTACTCTCATCCACTGGCATAAGAAGCCTTGTGGCTTGTTTGAAACATGCTGTCAACTCAGATATGATTGGTTGGTTTGTTTAATCTCATCTCATCGCCCCCCTCTGACACCAGCTCTCTTATTCTACCACACACATCCTCCATTTGCACCCCAAATGTTGTCTTTCTCACCATCTGACATTGACGCGTAATACAAGCGTGACATGAGCGTCACTTCTGCTGTGTCAAGTTTTAAATTAACACAGTTGCATACTTTGACTGCTTGTAGAAGTGATCAACAGCTATGTACCTCAATGATTTTTTGCTTAGTGGTTTAAGAAGCACTTAGATCCCTTACATAAGAAGAGTAATTTAAAATAAAAATGTTCAGTATGCAATTTCACCAATATGGGCTCTGATAGTATTCTATGCATTACCTGCTTATTCACACAAATATTGAATCAACCAATAAATTTGCAGCAATCCAGTGTATGTAGACATTATCGAGATAATCTGCTTAAGTTCAAACCAAGCATCAGAAAGGAAGAGGATTTTAGTGACTTTGAATGTGACGCAGTTGTCAGTGCCAGATGGGCTGGTTGGAGCATTTCAAAAACTGATGATTCACTGGGAGTTTCCCATGATAAAAAGGAAACTGAGCAGCAGTTTCCTGGTTTAAAATGCCTCGTTGATGCCAGAGGTCAGAGGAGAATGGTTAGACTGCTTCAAGCTGATAGGAATAAACAGTAACTCAAATAACCACACATCAGTGGTATGTAGACGACTACCTCTGACACACAACATGCTGACACCCTGCAGCAGATGAACTACACCAGAAGACCACACCGGGTGTCATTCCTGTCAGCTCAGGACAGGAAACTGAAGCTACAGTTCAATATTGGACAGTAGAAGATTGGAAAAGCATTTCCTGATCAAAGTTTGATGGCTGCTTCCAGCATATTAACACAGATCATCTCAGACTGGTTTATTGAACATGACAATGAGTTAGTTCACTGCACTCGAATGGCCTTGTTTAATCTGTGCTGTAATGGACTGAGGCAAAAGGAGGTCCAGACTAGTACCAGTAAGATGTACCTAAAATAATTTTGGAACGTTCATATTAAACATGGTCATAGCTTCAAATAATTAGGAACAAATTCAGTAGAGTCCAAGAATCAGAATATAGAGTCAGAAATGAACATAACAGGCCCCTTTTGCTGCTTGGGAACAAATCTGTCTAATCAAATACTGACTTAGGTACTACAGATATGATATCTATATATACTAAAGATATAGGAGATAAAATCTTAATTTGCTAAATATATAGTAGATTACTTATGAGGGTTGTGATTAAAGAGTAATGTGCAGCAAATATCTGCTATAGTTTTACATTCATTCCATCATGATCAACAGTTAGGAGACTTCAGAAATTCCATAAAATCACAAAGATTCTTTGTTTTCTGAAATATTTTTATAATTAGTTACATTTTTTGTTGTATTCACAACATATTTTTTTTATTTAGTATGTGTTCTATTTGTTTTTTATAGCACATTTCTGTATTTCCTTGTGTTTTCTGTATTGCCACAATGTTTCATTCAACTGTGAAAACATGATTTTAAAAAAAATGTTAGCCGCTATTTAAGCTATTTAAACGAGATCAGAACTCAAAATTGGCTGTCTCATAATTACTCCAACTATTCCAACTATTTATATTTCTCTGAAACTTTCCATTATAGAATTACTAAAGAAAACTACTGGTTCAATAATAATAATAATAATGGCAGATTGACAGAAGCGAGGCTGCCATATCGCACCATCGGACCCTCTGGCCGGTTCAAAAAAGTTATACATATATACAAAATTTCAGTAAATCTATTCCATTATTTTCCACCCAGTGAGTACACATAAAGGCATACACAACAATATACAAGTGATGCTTCCACAAGTCAGTCTATCTTGTCATCACTTTGTAAAGAGGTGGGGGAATAATGTCAGTGTGCTCTGATCTGAAGCTTTGGGGGGTTATCAGCCATATACTCTCAGCAGAACAAAGCATAGCCTCTCTTTGATGGCAGCCCTAAGTTAGGAAACATGATTAAAGTGCTCTACTTTCTGTTAAATTCTCTGAGGGGAAACTTGATAAATCTACTGAGCACTAAAAGGACATGGAAGGGAGCAGAGGCAAGAAAAAAAAATAAGTGGGAGGATTGAAGCAGTAGCTTTTCAAAGTCTATCTCATCATTCAGTCTTTACTTGTTATAAGAGCAGAGAAGCATTTTCCTGCCTGCACTCAATAATCGGTTAACAAATAAAGTTATTAAAATGTGTGTGAAATTGTTACACCAAAGAATCTTCTCACAGATTCTTGAAATGGATGAAAACGTGTCTCTCATTCTCTGTGCTAAATGCTTTGCATGAAAGTCGTGGTGCTGTTATTTGCAATTATCATCCAGGTCCTCTTTCTAAATGCTAATCATTTTTTATTTTTCCTGCGCCTCAAACCATTTCAGATTGTCTGTCTGACATTTTACATTGTACTTGTGCCTCAGACTCTTTCTGTAAATGTTTCCACTTTGTCTGAGTGAACTAATTGATGTGTGCAGCTGAACAGATGTCTTTTGTCTTAACGTTTGTGCATTATGTAACCACGATAATCCCCCACATCTAGGTGGTATAGGCAATTTGATGATGATGGGCAGCTACACCTGCAGTGTTTTTCCCAAATCGCAATAGGCCTGCACTGTAGAGTTTTAAAAATGCACACTCACACTGCAGGCTCACTGTAAGACACTGTATTTATATTTCAGAGGAAAAAAGTGGAAAGACTCATTTTATATAGGATATATTGAGCCATTTAGAGCCATTTGATTACATGAGGGTGTATTTCCTGCTCTTGTCATTCAGTATAGCACATTCCTGACTCCATAAACTTTGAGAGTTTTTAGTATTCAGGTCTGCTCTCCCAGGTGTGTACTGCCAAAGCTGTCAGGATGCGACACTTGAGAAATTCATCACCATTTAGCTCCAAACACTTTTCAAAGAAACAGCCCATATTTTAGGTGGTTGTAAAATCTCCCAGAATATCAGCAGAAATATTAGCAGATCTCATTTAAATGAAGAATTCTGCCTTCTAAAAATTGTGTAACCATAATCAATAACTTATTTCCTATAATAGCTAATGGCTCACTCTTAGGTGAACCATTAGCTATTATAGGAATCATTAGAGGCTTCTCTAAACAACTAACTCTCCCAGAGCTGTATTTTGTAGAGTGGAAGTAGTCTGAACTCGAGCGGCTCATTCAGTCACCCAGCCTACTCATTATCCAGTGAATCTGTGCTCCTGTTCAAGACCAGCATCTATTTTTGGTACCAAATAGAATGTTATCACTATAAGAAGCAACTATGAGAGAATGCCTGACTGCACAGTAATAAAGGCAGGCTATTTTCTGATAGCCCCTCTGTCCGTGTCTGTATATAAATGTTTGCACATTGTTGTAACGATTATCCTGTATAAAATAGGGGGGAAAAAACATAATTCAAGCTTTGCCTCTGAGCCAATTATTCCATCTTCTGCATATTTTACACATGCTTCTTGTCCCAGATTCAAAAAAGCCCCCTGGCTGAAGTCATGTTAAAGAATTAAGGAGAGATTTATTTATTTTTAAATAAAGTATGAACTGTCTTCAGGGTCAAAAGAGAAAGAAAAGAAGAAGAAAGAAAGCCAAAAGAGGTTGTTTTTGAAGTTGAGTGACTCTGGTTTTGTTGAGAGGACTGCACAATAATCCCGTCACGTTTTCATCTCAGCTTCTGTCATGGCTTGAAGCTTCCTGGCATCCCACTGAACTCGAACAGTTGTCTGGCCTCCAAGACTCTGCACCTGAGCAATAATAAGTACCAGGAACATTCAGGTAACAAAGGCTATTCCTGTGCTGTTCCTTCCCCCTTCTGCTTTTTCCATCTAATAGAGGAGTACTAGCAATGTAAAGACACCTTTCAGAACTTTTACTTTTTTAAATATACATAATAATTTAAATTCAGAAAGATGATGTAACAGGTTTAAGTGCAGACACAACACTTCAGAGGAAAGGCTTATTATAATCAGAGAGGAGGCGAAGAGGAGGAAGTGCCAGCAGGCCTGAACCTCATCTGTTGTTTTTCTATTCATTATGCTTTAATGATCAAATGCCCCCTGGTGGTTCAGATAAGTCATGTGCATTTTAAAACCTCTGTCATCTCTTATAAATAGCTACGTTTTTTTTTCTTTTCTGTTGTGAGTTGTTGCGAGTTCCTCTTATCTGTCTGCATTTATCTTCAAAAAGGTTCCTGAGTCTCAGCAATAGGTCCAGATAGGACAGTGCATGCATGCATGGCTCAAGACTATCACTGGGTTGCCAACAGTCACATTTCTGCCAAGTCTTTAAAATGTTCGTGATTTCACAATAGTGACACAATTACAATGTGTAAAATATCACTATTAAATGTCAGCAGATTCCATACTGCAGTCAACGTAATTCTGTTTTCTTAACCCTCCCAATTCAAATGCATAATCACAGCTATGGTGGATGCTGTAGGACAAGCAAATCTGGCTGCCGTTCATCTGTAGAGAATTCAGGCTGTCATTCTGTTTTTCATCTCACCTGTCAGGTGCCCACATATTTTTATAGTAGTGGAGGCTGTAAATCCTTGTGAAAGGAATAGATGAGTCGATAAAGTTCACTTTTCTTTAATGACAGCAATAATGAGCTGAGTTGTTGAAGAAATTTCTGTCAGTAAATGCTGCTGTTTTTGTCACTGTTAGCTTCTGTTAGCCTCTGTTAGCCGGAATTAGCAAAATTTTCTTTAAAGTTGATCTAACATTGTTGGACTCGCACACTTAGCAAATAAACTGTCATATGATGTGACAGTGTATCCAAACTGTTTATCAGAGATAAAGCTTGAAACGTGAGCCAAACATTAGCTAGCATAGCATTAGCTTATAGCCATCTGTTTTTGTTTAGCAAGCTCATTTGTAACTGTTCAGAGACAGGAGAGTTGCATGCCTAATCTGCTGACAATAAGTAATTGCAACAATATTGAGAATAAATAAGCATATAACATTATGAATCATACTAAGAAACTATGTAAATGGGTTTTTTTAACGAACAATAAATGATCTAAACACAATTCAAGGGTGTATAATCTTGTTTGCAACACTAATAGTCATGAGGGATGCCCAGATGGGGTTTGTTAAAATGTAATTAGTAAGCTTGGTATACAGTAAACTTTGTATAAAGGTTTCTCACTCAGTGTAAATTATACATGACAAAGAGCACATACAATATAGTAGTTCATGAATACAATGCAGGAGTTATTCTAATGGCCACGGGTGTCACTGGTAATAGTTTTCTGGTAGCTTTCCAGTTAAATTCTGAACAATGCTCCTTTACTTACCTCTATACAAAGAATCATATTATCACCACTTACCACATATCAGTACATCATCCCATCCCAAAAACTGCACATGTAGAACTGTGGTTTTAAAATCAACTTTGCTTTTCAGTTGTTAGAAAATAATGGATGCTGGCGACCTAGTTTGAGTAACAGAGGCCATTATCATTGTAAAACACGTTTTGTGTTCCCAGCAGATTAAAAGCCCATTGGGAGAAAATGCTTAGGGAATGGTCACAATATGTATAGCTCAGTTAATAGCTTTCTGTGAAACCCATTAAAGTATATTTCTTTTTGTGACCTAGCGTGCATATAAGGAGCTTAGGATCAATCATGTCAGGTGATATACCCTAACACTCCTGAGTGTGGCTTTCTCATGCAAGAACAAAGGGAATAAGCCTTTGTGTAACCAAGCCTGGACCAGCCATGAAACTAGAGCTCCCTCTAAAGTAGGCCATCAAGTATTCATTCTGCTGTGATAAACCAACACCTATCAGGTGTGATGCAGTCTGTACTGATTTCACCTGGCTTCGTGACGGCTCGCCCTTGCGGGAATCTCTGCTGGTGAGGAGGAGGAAGGAGTCCAACGACTGGCTCCATGCATATTTCATGAAGGTATTCCAGTTTTAGGGTAATTCTTCTGTGGCTTGAGTAAGGCTAATGACAAGCAGCCAAGATTTACACTCCATATCAAATGTGATTGCTGTAGTTTTAAATAATTTATCAGTGTAGTGGCTTATTAATTGTTCCCCTGCAGAGGCTTTTACTGACTTGTACAAGTGACATGGCATGAAGAGTTGTGAGTTATCTATCCGAAAAGCCCATGTAATGCGTTATTGAAGGTCTCCACTTAACTTAAGGCTGATGGCTGTAACATTTACTGTGTAAATGCACACACAGACGTTAGGCAGAGAGTGCATGAAAAAAAGGATGATTAGTAATTTATTGAAGTTTAAAAAACAGAAAAAAAACATTGCAGTTTATGCAACTACATTAAAACAGACCATGAATATATCATGTCAAATTGGCAGTGATCATTTTCTGACTAATAGAATTTCAGTCTGAAAACACAGGCTGATCACAACACGGACACACACAGCACGCGTTACAATTGAACCAGTGGATTCTTGAACTTAAAGTAAGCATTATTTTAATTTTCAGTTCAAATTTGGATTCTTTTCATAATTCATTAATTTTGTAATGCAAATATCATAGAATAGTACAAATTACCCACCAGTTTCATCTCTAAACAGTTGTTTTAATGTGACTAACCTACAGATGATCAGATTTTCACGGAACAATATACATATATATATATATATATATATATATATATATATATATATATATATATATATATATATATATACATACATACATACATACATACATACATATATGGGAAATACATTTTTAAATGATTTCTGCTCACATTGAACAGATGTTGTTTTTTACTTATACATTTTGACTCAGTAAACTCAGTTCCTGCTGTTGTTTCTATGACTCATGAACAAGCTAAACGACTTGTGATGTTACAGTAATAGCCACAATATGCTCAGTTAAATGTAAGCATGCTTTATTTACAGCATTTCATATGTTTTGAGCTCATCCAGCCAAAGGACCGATGAGCATATGTGATAGCAAAGTGTCCACAAAGTATCTGTCTATCTCACCGGAGTTCACAAGAATTGTTGATACTTCCTCTGTATTTGTCAGAATATACTCAAACTTACAGCGCACACAATGATCCCCTAATTGGTCTTCACCCAAAGTGTAACCAAGGTTTAGGTCATTTTTATAATTTTACAGGCACTGTCATTTTCACAACGTTGCTACTCCTCCTATATTATTGATCATATTTTAGTGAAACATGAGTAATTTGTCCTTGATATGACTGTGAGCTTTCTTGACTTCTTAAAGGATTTTAGAACATAAACTGTGATGTATCATGACTGAAAGATAGCATCATGACTATGTTTTTCTGTTGTTCTCTTTTCCACGAGACTCTGAAGGATTTGGCACCTCAATCGTGACGCTGTGGAAATGTGTTCAATGTGTTCTGCTTTGCCTGAGAGTATTGGTGGATTCCACTGTATTTCTATTGTTTATGAGTTGCCTAAAATAGATCAGCAGCTGGCAAACTAAATGTAAAACTCAAAAATGGTTGCCCATTGTTTCTAGCTTTTGACTGACACAACATTTACTTGAGGTCAAGCAACAACCGCTCAAGAACTAGGTGAACATTTTGGAAAATTGCCAGATTTGCTTCGTTGCCAATAGTGAGAAGAAACTGACAATGCTCTTAACTTTTTACCTGCTGGAAATATTAACAAGTCACGTGCAAGACTTAAAAGTGCTTGGAGGTTTGTTTTGTTACCCTTGACAGGCCCCACACTGTAGCCTCATATAAAGGCACCCTTTTTTATCCAAATTTGAGCAAGAAAGCAAATCAAATATTTTCCTAAATATTCCTTTAACACATGGGCATACACTCAAATGTGCATGAAGGGCAAAACAAGCCTAACTTAGGTCACATAAGGCAACAGTGAAAAGTTGCACTGGGCTCTAATTCTTGTTGCATCTGCTGTAGTAGCTAAATATGGTGTTGTCTATCCATCTGCGGAACTTGGACACAGCAGTGTAGACTCCAGGAAACTGAGCATCAGCACAACCTTTCCCCCAGGACACGACACCATAGACCCGACCATCGCAAACAAGTGGACCCCCCGAGTCCCCCTGATACCACAGGATGGAAGAAAACATTAGGGATGACATGTTAGGCTACGGATGTCTTTACTCAAGTCTTTACTAATTACTCAACAAGAAACTTAAATATCTCTGATTGATATTCTATGACTTGCTCTGTAGTTCTGTAGCCAGAGCCTTAAATAATTTTCTTGGGCTGTAGAGCGGTAGCTGCCTTTCGCTACCAGTAAATTTTCTTTTACAAAATGTAATGTCCTTTTTTTTTTAATGACTAAATAAATGAAGATGTAGAACAATATTACAGAAAACAGTCTGATAACTTTCAAAATGCTGTTATGCAGTAGCCTAAAAGTTGCAAAAAAGAACACACAATATTTTAGACACTTAAAGTATGCCTTGCAAATACAAATACTCTGCAAATGCACTTTCTGAGACAAGCTGAAATAAACTGCAAGCCAAATTGACACAAGGTTAATTTGAGATTTTTTATGAAAATCAAAAAAAGGGAGAGATTTATTGACAGCAAGAGCAATGGAGTCCTATGCCTGTATTTTTTATTTTTATATCAAACTTTACCCAATGGATTAGTTTTTATACAAGATGCAGCTTTATTGTGAGCTTTATTGTATGCAGAAATACAAATACATATGCATAATATGTGTTTTTCATTCTGTCCTTACCTCCAATGCCCATTTCTAATTACAAAGTATCTACTTTTAGCTGCTTCCTTAGTCGCAATGGGTCACCAACGGGATGCCCTCCCTGATGACAAAGATGATCCCAAAGGCATATCTTTTCCTCCCTGGCGATTTTTCACTTGCTAAGCGAATGTGTAAACTATTAAACTATGTAGCCATTTAAATATAACTAATATTTATTTTGAGGTACAAGCTTCAGATATCAGTCTCTTGTCTCATGGAAGCAGCTAAGAGTTTGGGTTCAATGCATATACCATGGCCTGTTGCAGTAACTTAAGGAATGTGTGTAATTAAATGTGTGAGTTCTCTTGGCCTTAGTTTTTTTGTTTTGTTGTATCTCTGTTACTTTCTTGCCTTCGTGCCTAAAGCCTTCCATAAAATGCTTCCTCTTTTTTTCCCCTTCTTTCTCTAAACGGCCAGAGAAAAGATTCCAATTGTTTGGCATCAGAGGCAACAATCCCTTAATGTTATTACTGGGATTCCCCCACTTATCTTGTGGGTTGCAGTATGTTGAACCATATGGCATACCTGTCATAGTGAACTGGTGCTACGTAAATAAAAAATGACTTGAAAGGTGCTGTAAAACTGTTGCCATGTTCATATCCTGAATTTTAAAAAAGCAGAGATGCTCTTACCTGACAGGCATCTTTTCCACCAAGACTGTAACCAGCACACAGCATGTTTTCTGTGATGTTGCCACTAAATGACTCACTGCTGTTACATTTTTCTGTGGAGACAATGGGGAGCATTACAGTTCGGAGGGTGGAGGGGATCGGGCCTCCGCTGGGATTTGTGTATCCCCAGCCAGACACACGACACAGTCTGCCCTCTGCAATGGGGGCGCCCTGTCTGGGCAGTAGAGTGATGGAGACGTAGCTGTTCAGATAGAATGGAGCCCTCAGCTGAAGAGATTGTAGACAATGTGATGAGTTAGACACAAATGAAGCAACATGGTTTAAATAAATAAAACTAAATAAAATAAAAAGAAACTAAATAAAATCAATGTATTATGTACCTTAATAAGCATAATATCACAGTTGTTTGTGATTTTGTTGTATGAAGGATGTGGCACCAAAATGTGGGGAAGGATTTCTTGCTCTGTGCCCTCATATATAGAAAGAGAGTAGTCTCCTCCAACAATCATCATATTTTTCACCCTGTTGATGAAAATATGAGAAATTACATCTTCTGGGTCAAATGTCTGTAAAAGAAGATTTAAGATAAGATAATATAAACTTTTATTAGTCCCACACATGGGAAATTTGTTTTTATCACGGCAGAAACTGGACAATACAAAGTTAATAGCAGCAAAAATTAAGAAAAACAACAGAATAGAATAAGATCAAATAGAATAAAGTACTATACAAAATAGATTAAAATACTATGTGACATCAGAAAATTGCACTTGGTATTATTGCACATTGGGGAGACTAGGCGAAGGCTACCATGTCATATTGGATATATGTGTGTGTGTCTGTCTGCACGCGTGTGGTCATCTGCAAAGTCTTTCTGCTTGTAGAGTCTGACAGCAGTTGGAAGGAAAGACCCGCGAAATCTCTCCGTCCCACATCATGGGTGCTGCAGCCTGCCACTGAAGGAGCTGCTCAGTGCTGTCAGAGACTTCTCCATGGGGTGGGAGATGTTGTCCAACAGGGATGACAGCTTAGCCACCATTCTCCTGTCACTCACCACCTCCACTGGGTCCAGGGGGCATCCTAGAACAGAGCTGGTCCTCCAGATCAGCCCGTTCAGTCTCTTCCTGTCCCCAGCAGAGATGCTGCCGCTCCAGCAGACCACACTGTAAAAGATGGCAGAGGCCACCACAGAGTCATAGGTCTTCAGGAGTGGGCCCTTCCCTCCAAAAGACCTGAGCCTCTGCAGCAGGTACAGCCTGCTCTGCCCTTTTCTGTAGAGAGCACTTGAATTGTGAGTCCAGTCCAGTTTATTGTTTATTGTACACCAAGGTACCTGTAGCTATCCACAGCCTCAAAGTCCAAACCTTGGATATTTAGTGGTTGCAGTGGAGGATGTTTGTGCCTGCGGAAGTCTACCACCAGCTCCTTGGTTTTTCTAGTGTTGTTCTGGATGTAGTTCTGCTGGTACCAGTCCACAAACGCTTGGGTGACTTCAATGTACTCTTTGTCGTCCCCATCAGTGATTAGGCCAACTATTGCAGAGTTGTCAGAGAACTTCTGCAGGGAGCACTGGGTGGAGTTGTGAGAGAAGTCTGCAGTGTTGATGGTGAAGAGGAGCAGAGCCAGAACCGTTCCCTGTGGGCCCCCCCGTACTGCAGACGACCCTGTCTGACACACAGCATTGATTTCTCACATACTGTGGTCGGTCGGTGAGGAAGTCCAGTGATGGTCCGCTCCTGAGTTGTCCAACTTGTCCTTCAGGACTGTGGGAAGAATGATGTTGAAGGCACTGGAGAAATCAAAGAACATGATTCTCACAGTGCTCCCAGAGGTCTCCAGGTGAGAGAGGGAACAATGCAGGAGGTGAATGCCATAAATCATGTAATGGCGCTTTTCGTTTTCTTCTGTTTATTTTTTTCTCATTTTCTCTGCATGCACTCTGAAAACCTCTACAGTTATATCAACACAGGCAAGCTGATTTCTTTCAACTTTTTTTCTGTAAATAAGTCATAAATGCAACAGAAGCCTAAGGTCTGTAACTCTGATCTATGACACTGCCTTTTATCACAGGTATAAAAGACATTTTGGCATGTCACATCAAGAAAACCACACATATAAGCATAACAATGGGCGACTGCCGAATCTTTTTCACCTACTCCAGTTTCAGCGTCAAGATACTTTACATGCTGGCTGCTCTTAAATAAAACAGAGTAACTGTTCTTCTTAATAGTAACAGTTGTAGTTTTACTACAGTGACAAATCCAGATCTTGGAGTTGGAAAGACCTATTGAGTTTTATGCTTAGGGGTTTACAATAACATAATAAGGGGAGGTGCACAGGTGTATTTGTGTTAAAGCTGGCTTTGATCCATTTGGGTGTTTCCTAGTAAGCTATGCCAGTAAACTAGCATGCACAATCCAAGTCCCTGGAACATGGACACTTAACTGGAGTGTGACCCTATATTAGGGTTATTATTTACAGAAAGGCTTTTCCTGTTGCAACATGGTATATTATATGGAAACAAACAGTAATGACACCCTTTAGCTTGAAACTTAATCATTTTTTAAAAAATGGTGGCAAATAGTGATATAACACCTTTTGCCAAATTGCACAATCAGCAGTTAAACAACAACGTGTAGTTGTGTTTTTTGGCTACGGTTCACAAACCCAAAACAGAGGTAAGAGAAAATAAATGAGTAGTTGATAACTGGTACAAATAAACATGGTAAAGTCATGTTTTGTTGCCTGTAACACTGGAATCATTTTCCTGATGATATTAAACAGTCCTTGCGTCCAACTTTATCCAGGTCTCAACAATTTTCTTCCTTATATAAATTTTACCTACTCCAAACATACACATCATACACAACATCTTTTTAGCTGTAGAAGTGATTTTTTTTTCATTGCAGTACAAAATAGTTTATTACATATTTTGTAGATTTTCTCTCTGTTTTGTTTTTTGTACTTTTTTTTTACGGTGTTGTTATTTGCATTTGTTTTATCATTGCATTTTATTAACTCCTAAAGTTGTATTTCAAAGTGAAATCCAAGGAAGCCAATCGGTCTCAAAATAATTTCCTAGAAAGCAAAATCTTGGGCCATGTCATGGGGATCATTTACACAGCTCAACCAAGAGGACCAGAGGGTGTAACGACTCTGTTAAATAAACATTATCTTTGGGGCAGGTTCATATTTTCATCATTCTTGTCAAACTGTCATAAAGTCACTGACTTAGGGCTCCTCATCCTGCCTACTGTAGCTTCTTTGCCGTCTAACCACCAGTGAGCTTGGATAAATATTTAAGTCCTATGACTCAATACTTGAGTTTGACCATACTCGCTAGCTTACCATTTAAGGTAATGATGGGGTTAGGGTTGTCCTAACCTGAGCTAAACTGGCATATGACAGGGCAGTAAATACATTAAATACTCTCTATGACCCCTATTCCCCCTGCCACTGCAAAGAGAATAGGGGTCACAGAGGGGCAGAACACTGTTATATGCCAATCAAATGTATCCTGTGCTCACATTGGCAGAGTAGTTGCTTCATAGCTCCTGGGATCCCACAAGTTACAAAGCAACTATTCCAAGGTTGCATGAAAAGACTAGGCCGTTTGGCACAGTTTAGTGCAGGCTAAACTGGTTAGTTTGCAATTCTCTGGTTAAGTTTAAAGTAATGCATTATGTTGCACTGGTGCAGAGAGGCTGAAATGCATATACTATTATATATTGTACATATATTTATTAGTTTCAGATGTAGCCATTCTTGTATTTTGCTTGTTTACATTATTGTATTTTGCACAACTCTGTTGCTTGTGAAGCTCGCACACAAGAATTTCACTCACATGTGCTGTACCAATGTACCTGCACATGTGATGTGACAATAAAAGTGATTTGATTTGATTTTGATTTGAGGCTGTGATGTTTATGTTAGGTTACATAAAGGGTAGCAGACCATACAAATTTTTATGTGATTCATTTCTAAGTCCATTTAGTGATTTGTTAAATAGTAGAAGTAATTTAAAATATATCTTTTGTGACCCTGGAAGCCAATGGAGCGTTGCACCTTTCTGAATGAGCTGTAATGTCTGATTTTCTTTTTTGTTTTGTGTTGCTACCAAGACACTGTTACAGTAGTGTAATGAATGTGCGAGTGAGTTTTTCTGTATCTGCTTTAGACAGACATTTTTATTTGTATTTTACTTTATTTCAAGACATCAATAGGCAGACTTTGTAATTGTTTTTATGTGGCTGAGGTCCATAAATTCATAAACTCTATAGATTTTTTGCCTGGTTTTAGGATTTCAGTATCTGTTTTCTAGATTCTTTTTATCCTTTTTTTCTTAGGCAAACATCAATCGCTTGCCTCAAAGCTTTGCTTCGTCAGTGTTTTTTTTAATTTTTAAAATTTTAATTTATTTTGCCCATTCGCTTGAAACTGCCAAATGTATTTTTATGGTCTCTTACACTTTGAGTTGCCTCTGTTGTGTGATATGTGCCTTCTATCTATAAAAAACATACTGATCTGTGAAGTTTTTTATCACACTGCTGTAGGAAATCATAAGCCAAGATACATGTTAATGCAGAAATGTAATTTCTGAGGATGCTTGACAACAGATTGGAAGTTGGGAAAACATTGTGGTTGTGTTTGGTAAACAGACAAGAAAGCGCAGAGTTGTATCTGTCCTTCTTTACCTTGTTCTTGTTAAGAATTATAGACAA
The DNA here is from genome assembly GCF_964374335.1 of Astatotilapia calliptera. NCBI lineage: Eukaryota > Metazoa > Chordata > Actinopteri > Cichliformes > Cichlidae > Astatotilapia > Astatotilapia calliptera. The sequence goes on from NC_137441.1 coordinate 7,484,780, forward strand.
GAGATGGTTATACTTGTCATGTAAAACAGCAATTTCCAAGTTATGCAGTTTGATTGTCCATCCATCCATCCATCCATCCATACATACATACATACATACATACATACAAAAAACCCCAAAAAGATTTTTTAAAATTTGTCATTAATGAAGACATTTACATTTCATTAAAATCTGGTTGCTAACATTAAATTGGAAGTCTGGGAGACAGAGCTGCCTTTCTGCTGATATATTAATAATTAACTGCTATTAATGCAATAAAGCTTTTTGACATCAGTTGCAACTGTTTGTTGATAGGGAAATAGGCGATACTGACATTTGGAAACTGTAATTTATCAGTTTGCTGATTTGCTGCTAAAACCTTAGAATATGGAATGGGCACAGAACATTGTCTACAAATATTGCTTCCTTATCTTCAAATTGTTTGCAATCTAAATAAAGTATTCTGATCGGTCGTCATGATCTGTGTCAGATTTCAGTACAACAAAGCTCCATTGTTATGGTGCGCTTTTATCGTTGCCATTAGCTTTCTTTCAATCAGGATAAGCCACAGATCTGACTGTATGATATGAGTTGAAATTACAGGATTGAGAAGTCAAATTGAGGCTATCCTATATCAAGAGGCCTTTTCTTCCTTACAAAAAGTTAAATCTGAACACAAAGACATGGGGTTTTGTGTGATGTGTGACTGATTTTAAAACTCAATCAAGTCAACTTTGCCTTAAGTTATAGAACTTTTTTAATCCATAGGGGTAAATCGACAGGAGAAAATTAGCTCACCCGATGTTACAGTGTGCTGCTGTGACTACCCAGTGCTTATTAATCAAGAAACCCCCACAGAAGTGCTTTCGTTCCAATGTCTGTATCGACACAATATACTTGATGGAATGTGGAACCGGTGCATATCCTCCCACTATTCGTTCCTCTCCAACATTCTGACCTGCAACACACAAGCAATGACAAATTTCAGCTCGGATTAGATTTAGAGAAAGAAACACACAGAACAGTCCATAAGGTGTTGGTGTAAACCACACTGAGCTAACTCAGTTGCTCTTTTTTAGTACCTTTACAAGATCAGTGCAAACTATTCAGGTCATAAAGAAAACCACAGAGGATTTCACCGCACAGTTGCTTTGTGGCTCAGCAGATCAATGAAAAGCAATCTCATCTCCGAAGTACTTCACACTGGCTTAAGTGAGGATAGATCTGACTGCCTGTTTGGTGTTTAAATGAGTTTGAAGGTAACACGTTAACTCAATTTGGACCGGATCTGATTAGCTCATAAACAGAATCAACCCTCCAAAGGACACCTGGGCGAAACACAAATAGAAGGCCTGAACTAGCCCACAATCTATCTCAGTCTGCCTAAAGGAAAAGGAGAACACCATCAGTTTGGACGTCTCCAAAATGCTGCCCACGACCACACTCAAGGATAAGCTGAGTATAGCTGATACTGGAGTAAAACTAATTCTAATTGGAAGCTGTGCTTGTTTGGGAACACTCTTTGGTGTTTACAATGCTTCTGCCCCTGACTGAGCTGCTCAGTTTTATATTTTTTCACTTCGTGTATTTGTGGCTTTAAATGCTGCTGAGGACACTGCAATCACATCTTTTCCCTTGGACCTTGAAGTTTTGAATAATGTGAGGACAAATAAGATGAAAAGAACTCACAGAAGCACTGTACAGCGCACACACAGAGACAGATTTCAGCACTTACAGAATTTAGAGCAAATTTTCTATCATGGATTGTAACTTAAAATTAAGTGTTTGTATTCTTGGTCAAGCTTGCTGGTTGTGTTAATGGGGCAATGTATTAAATATGTCTGAGATTAGTGAACAGCCATTGTTTTCTGCATCACCTTATCATTATCTCATCACTGTGGAGAAAATTTCCTCCACTTTTTTACAACATAGCTTTAGTTCACTGAACTGTGTGGCAATCACTTTTGCACAGCTGTCTCATTTAGGTTAAGGTCTGCACTTTGACTGGGCCATTGCTACACCTTGATTTTTGTTTTCCAGTTATTCTTTTGGAGACTTGCTGCTGTGCTCAAGATCATTGCCCTGTTGCATAACCCAGTTTCACTCAAGCGTTAGCTGTTGGACAGATGGCCTCATATTTAATGCTAGAATACTTTAGTATACAGTGGAGTTCATGGTTGACTCAGTGACTGCAAGGTACCCAAGCCCTGTAGCTACAAAACAAAACAGAAAAATCCATCAGCACACCATCATGGGTTTTTGCAGTCTGTACAGTGCGCTGTCGGATCACTTCTGATTTATTGTCTTAATCCCTATGGAAGCAGTAAGAGTACAGATATTTTTAAAATGTTTAAAACTATCTGTTCCACATCATATTATTGCAGCATCATGTTATTATTAGTGTTTGATGGGTTTAAAAGCTACTTCGGCCTTCAAAATTGTCATTTGAATAGTTAGGAGCAGTGTAGTGGTGCAGTTGTTAGCATTGTTTCCTCACAGCAAGAAAGCCCCAGGTTTGAAATGCACCATCTGTCCAGGGCCTTCCTATGTTTTTCTTGTATCTGCATTGTCTCCACATACTCCAAAGACATGGAGTTAGTGGGGTTAGGTTAACTCGTGATTCCAAATTGCCCGTAGGTGTGAGTGCGAGAGTGAATGGTTGTCTATCTCTGTTAGCCCTGCAACAGGCTGGCGACCTGTCCTAGCCTTCCTCTTGCCTTATGGCATCCGGGATGGGCTCCAGACCCTGAATTGGATAAGTGCAAGAGAATGGAAGGATGGGTTTACAAGCAAGGCCAACTAAAGCCTTGGTGTGAACCCAAAGGTTCATGACAGAACAAGTCTAGACTATTCGTAGACATAGGATCATTTCTTTGAAAGCGTTTAATAATTAGTGCTTTCTTGTGTTTTTCTGTTTAATTACATTCAAAATTGATCTCAAGTGGTTCATAAATGAGTCTCCAAATTGTCAGTGTGGTGTGGAGATATGTTATATTTTACCAAAAGATGAGATAATTCTATAGTCTTATAAGAAGTGACACTTTGGTACCAAGTTAGTGTCTGAACTACCCAGGGAACGATCAGGGAAAGCTTTGATGCAACCTTTTTCACTCGAAAATATAATTTTGCCTAATAGATAATAGAAAGAGAAAAATGTGAATACCTAAAATATTTGAATTATAATGACTTTAGCAATTTTACAATGTTGAGCTACGACCCCACATTTTCTAAAATGTTCCCTAAGGCTCACAAAGCATCTATATGGCAAATATTTGAAAATTAAACAATGAAACCAAAATTGTAGATCACAGTAACTGAGAGAACCTTTAGGCATGGAAATGCTTTCATCTAACCACAGGCTATAATTAGTAGCTGGGGTGGATCTTAACAACAAAATGGTAACTCTATAGGCTACACTACACCCAGCAGTGACTGCGTGTGAGGTTAACACACATGTGGGTGTATCAGAAAGCATTATGCAAGATCATGGAAGTAAACATTTTAAGATTGGGTTTCTTTGAGTGTTTTGTCTCCTAAACTGTAACTAGAAATAGAAGAAAATTGAAAAGATTAAGAAGATAAGATTAAACAGTGATAAACTACAGTTTTTTCTTTTTTTAAAGCTCAGGTTTGGGTAAGTCTTAAACCATTATCCAAATGATATTTTATGCTGCTTCTTCTCAAATCACAGACCTGCTCAAGATCTTTATCAGAATCTCCTTTTTTGGTGTCTTTGTGACATAATTTCCAGGCACAAAGGCAGGTGTTGGCCACAATTATTTATTGTTATTTGTGTTGTTAGACTGAATCTATTGTTACTGAGGTTTCAAGTTCAATTCCTTTTCAAAAGCCCTGTGTCTCAGGAAGATGTTTTGGCTGTAACAGTTTACATGCTACAATATGAAAGTATTTATCATGTAATAAGAACCATTTAAATTTCATTAAAAAGAAGAAAAGAGTTTTAAATGAAATGATTACCTGTAAATAAGAACAGTTATTTTAACAAGAAAGCAGTCATGTGTCTTTTTTACTGTGAAATATGATCATCTTTGAAGATTAACTCAAATTAATGTGCACATTTATTTCTTCCTCTCCCTGCTACCCAGATGGAAATGGCTCTGAGTCACAATTTTTCTCTTCACAGATCATCAGAACTGCAAGTGCACAGCTAAAAGGGATGTTTTAAAAATGATTAGAAGGCATACCCTAATGCTATATCTCATGCATTTGCAGCACATCCTAGAAGACACCCAGTCTACTTTTGTTTTCAGAATGTTAGCCCATCACAACATCACAACTTTCACTTTGTTCGTTATGATCATATTTTTGTGAACTTTAAATTGGAGAAAAAGAAGCTTACTCACAGTTTACAGCCAGGACTTCCAACAGTATACAAAACAATAAATATGGCTGGTCCATAGTGAGACAAAGGGCAGCACAGTCTACTTGCAGCGAGAGGCTTAACCTGTGTGCTACTTGTCTGATCTTAGGGGGAAGGCATCTCACCTGCACTCTCAGGTTTCTTATAGTTTCTGTTTCCGTTTCCATGGTCACCACTTTGTCCTAGACCGATTTATAATTGAAGCTCCATGGCACAGTTGCTTGACTCACCTCTTCCATGACCCACAGAAACTCACCCAGTTTATTGTTGACATTTTAAGAACAGCTTGATCAGCTGCTATGAGCCTGTTCAGTTTTAGTCATGTATTATTTAACAGCTACTCTGATGATTTAGCCCTGTCCAATATAGCATCCCATAAGTCCACATGATTGAAGCTCCTAATGTGGCTCAGATTGGCTTCTGTCATATTAAATGAGGAAAGATTCAGTATGCGTCTTTACCATTCATGAGAGTCTCCCTGCACTGATATCTCCTGAAAGGATTAATGAGGCTTTTGACCGAAGTTGAGCAGCATAAGCTTTCGTGTCAGACCAGGTCAAATAAGCACTGCTGCTCAACATCTATCCTCATGCTGGGTGTCATTAAAAATGGAGCACAGCTAAGCCTTGTCTCATCACAGTCACCATCCCTCTGTGGAGTTCCTGACCTTAGCTGGCTAATAGCCCTCTCTGTTGCCCTCATTGCTGCTGATAGCTAAAGCCGTGCTCTTGGTACATCTGTCCTCCCTTGAGTGCTGACAAAGGTGCTTTTTTTCTGCATGACCCACTCCTCAGTTCACATGCTGCTGCCATGTTCATGGTTGCCACTTCCAGCTCTTACAATCATCTGACTGACATTGAACTAAAATGTTACTTACCACAAGACTCTAATAAACAAATTTCCTCCTATTTTAAATCTATTCACTTACTATAAAATATGTCAGCTGACTTGAATTAAAGACTTTCCTTATTTACATTAGACTGGAGCTGTTATACTTTTCCTTATTTTCTGTTACAGTGGTGGATGCTCATGTTAAACATGGCCAACATTTCAAATAATGAGAAGCGATGAAATGCAAGTAATCCTCATGAATTAAAACCTCAACTTTCAGACAGCTCTAAAGAGCCATTTTCAATCAATTATTTTATTTTTCTGTCTCTTTATGATGTCATGAGAGAGAGGATATCCTTATTATGGTCATGTCAGACATACAGCTCTGGCAGATTTAAGTCTGCTGTTTTGTTTGCAAGGGGCAGCAAATCAGAAGAAGGTTGACTTAAAGGGTAGGAAGTGAATGAAGGTTCTTCATCAAGGCCAAATATAAAATAAATAGGAGTTATCTTCACCTGTTAGTTATGCAAATCAATCTCAAGTCCAAGGACAAAAAATAAATTAACAATAAATGTAACTATATCTATGAGACATTTAAAAGTTATTTAAATGTTTCATGCTCGCTAATGCTTTGTTAGCATGTGCTATTTGTTTTTAGTTAACTGTCATGTAACACTTTACAAAGGTTTATTGATGTAATTATGATTAGAGCTGTGTCATTGTGTTACCACTGTTCATAAATAACTTATAAACCCTTTATAGAGAATAGCAGACCACTACATGTTTTAATACACTGCTCATAGATGTTATAATCTGATGTAAATCCTTTTTATATCAACAGTGTTTATTATATTACATCTATTTTATTGTATTATTTAAACTTGATATATGTTTTTGTTTCCATATGTCAGCAGTTATGAACAAATAAAGGGTTTGAACGTGACTTTCTTATAATTGCTGACATGTTTCACTGATAACTGAGGTGTATAATTTCACTGACATATATTGTTGTTCAGTAGTCAGACAGGTTGGCACTGAAGCCTTATCAGTGTCAGTATCAGCATCATCATTTCTTGGTACCAGTAACTCAGTACTGGGTAGGGATGGGTATCGTTTAGGTTTTATCCGATACCGGTGCCAAACCGGTACTTTTGAAACGGTGCCGGTGCTTAAACGGTGCTCAAACCGGTGCTTAAAGAATGGAGAACACAAAATTGGTCCAAAAACCTCTCATGTTCAGCTGTTTTTTTGTAAAAAGATAACAATGTTAACCTTTTCTGCAGCTATGGGGCATATATGGTATCACTCTTGGCTGGAAGCAGTGCTTAAACAATGGAAAAAACACAAACTTTGTCCAAAAACCTCTCATGTTTAACTGTTTTCCACTTTTTCTTTGGTCATTTTAGCCTTTTTGGCCAGGGTGAAGGGAGCATCTGCCATCAAACAAGAAGACAGCTGCATGTAACTACAACGGTGTTTGCTAGTTCACCTTACATGCATTAATGTAGTAACGTGGTTAGCCTACTCAACGTAAATTACACACGGACAACATTAAGCTACTCACGCAGAGAAGAACGGCTGCTGCTGCATCATCATCCGTCATCTTTTCTGCTACACTGGCAGGGCAAGGGGCCAGGACTCTACTCTTCGGGTTTTTGGGGGATGTTGCTAACTCCGGGTCCGATAACAGGCAACCCACCTGCAGTAGATGTGCTCGGTGTGAGGTCTCGCAGCAAGCTATCAAATACAGTGTTTTTTTCGGCTTTTAAAAAAAACGCTATGCGTCGCCAGGTGTTTCATCGGATTTGAGGTGTTACCTCCTTTGCACAGTATCACCTTAAAGCACTTGTTGCAGGCTGCTGAGTTTCCATCTTTTGCTGTGAAGTACAGCCAGACTTTTGACCGCTTCGCCTTGGGCATTTTTAATCTGTAGCTCTGCTCTAAAAGAACGTACGTACCTGGACCCGCCTACTATCCTCGGAAACGTAAAATGATTGGCTAGAATTCAAAGTGTATGACATCTCAGGAAAAAAAAGCACCGAAATAAAGCACCGAAATGTGCGCTGCTTTTCGGTCTGGTTACTACCGTTTATGTCAGAACCCCATCCCTAGTACTGGCATCTTGATTCAACCTTATGTAATCTATCTTTACTTAGAAATGTGTTTAGCTCAATAGCTGTAAATTCTACTAGTAAACATCTACTTTAAACCACACACATATATTAACATATTTAACCTGCAATGAATAAAAAATACAAATACAAACACAATATTAACTTTTTAATTGCTCTACATAGACTTTAGACTTTAGAGCTTTTATTGTCATTGTGCAGTTTCTTGCACAGCGAAATTGGGTAGCTGGACCACAAAGGTGCAAAAGTAAAGAAAAACAATATATGTATACATATATGTGAGTAAACTATATACTGTACACTGTATGTGTAGAAACATTGAAACATTGTGGGGCTGTATACAAGGGCAGTTATATAATATAAATAAATAAATCAGGGTGGAGGGGCTATGGTCATTTAGGGTGGGGATGGTAATTCCATTGAGACCAAAATATTGTGCAAAGACCAAAGACCAAAAATATTGCACAGAACAAGGAAAGAAATCATATTTTACTGCAATTTACAGATTCAAAGAGACATCCAAAAATCAGCTACATTGGCATTTATTATAGATCTTAAAAGGCAAGAAGCCAGGACTAGGTGGCCTCAGCTATTCATCAATACATTTTGAATTTTGCACAAAGGTTAAGCTCCTAGAAACTAGTTTCGAAATCTAGATTGCACTGAACTTGAGTCTTAAGTAAAGTGGTGCAGTGAGGTGAACTACAGTGTTTGGACAGTTACACATTTTGTGTTCTTTAGGCATGGCTTTGTTTATTTTATTAGTATTAATCCAAGAAAATGAAATAATGAATAAGACTTTCACACGAAATATAGTCCTTTTAATCAGAGCCTTGACTACTAAACTATTTGCTGTGTTTATGCACAAAAAAGTTCAAGGACTTAGGTTTCTTTTGGGGTACCAGTAGCTATTTAGCTGTTTAGGTGGCGTCTATAGGAGTAAAGAGGTAACAATGCATGTATTGAAGATAATAAACAGTCTCACAAAGTGAGAGTGCTATGAAAGGTTGTTGTTCAACCACATTATTATTATAACATGCAGTACTCCAGTTAAAGACATAAATCACTGACATATTAAAGTTGTGTGTAACAGAACCTGAAGGTGAGGTACAACAGAGAGCCTGAGTATAGTCTAAGCCCCATTGCAATGAAAAGAACACAATGTACACTCTATGTTTTGAGGGTCAAAAGTTTCATCCAACGCTATAACTGGGCTGAAATATTGTTAGTGACGTTGAGTGCAGAGGGTTTTTTGCAGCATGCTTACACACACATGATGATGGTTTGAATATTCTCTGGGTCAAGAAGTCTGAAGAAGATGTCCTTAACTGGGCCTTAGAATCGGTTGAAGAATAATGGATAATATAGATAATCAAGACTACGCAGGGAGTGTGTTGTGTGTCTGTCTAGCCATGATCATCTTGGTGTGAGGCAGATTATCACATTGCATTCCAGCGAAGTAAACTTGTAATTTCAACTGCTGAAGTAAATTAAATCTTTCTAAAGGACAGATATTTCTCCTGAATTCCTTCTGAAAAATTTGAACACGACAAAGTCTCCATGTGGTTATAATTAATATTCTGTTCATCCATTCTTTTTTCGCTTATCCTTAGGCTTGGGGAGGGAGTTTGATAGGAGTTTGGAGCCTATCCCAGCTACCGTAAGGCAAGAGGCAGGGTACATCCTGGACATCACCAGCCATTCAGAGGGCTAACACAGAGAGACAGACAGCCATTCCCATTCACATTCACACCTATGGATATCTTAGTCTAAGTGTCTTTGGACTATGGGAGGAAGTCGAAGACTTCATGGAAAATAATACCAACCATTGTTTGTATTTTATCTCTATTAGTCTGCAATAATACAAACACCATAAAGCCAGAGTTTAGCAATGTACTCTTAGCCAGTAAACTGTTTATCATTGTCTGTGATGGCCAGTTATTTCATTTAAATCTCAACTAATACATTTGAAATTTTTAGATGTTTAAATAAGATTCTGATTTTTTTTAGATTTTCATAAAATGAATCATAGAAACCGGAAGTGCTTCTGTCTTTTGTGTTTTTTTAGTTTTGAAATGAAGTTAATCTTGCCAGTGTGACTTTTCTAACTTTATTATTTTATATCCTACATAATCGTGGAAACTATTGCAATCTAATTTCATCTCATTAAAAACATTATCAACATTTAATAGAGAAATAACTGTTGAAGATATTGTTGATCCTGTAGAGGCGTTGCCAACCTAAAAACTGCAAGTATAAAACTTGAGCTTAGAAATGGGCATAATACAAGAGAACACCCTAGCTTTGTCAGGTTGTAGGTCAGTTTCATTGTAGGAGCGTGAGATGGTTACAGAACACAACAAGACGAAAAGATAATTTAAACAAAAGATCTTGACAAGGATATAGTTACACTATAAAAAGAAAGAGGAGAGCATTGGTCTCATCATTTGGAGATACTCTGAAGCTTCCTGTGTCTAGACTTTCAGGTAAGCAAATTTTTATTTTAACCCTTTTTAGTGAAATTGTAATTAATGTTCAACTGTCTAAAAATAATTCACAGTCTCACTATATTTTAAAAATAAAAGCTCATTGTTCAAAAGAATTGAATTAAATGGTCATTTAGTGCTTTTGAAGATATTGTTGATCCTGTAATTGTTGCGATACAGTTTTTAAACAAAGCAAAATAACCAAATTAAGCAAAACTAAGCAAATAATTTATAGTTCATTAGCACGAGCAATTAAAATGACAGTAATTTATGTATATAGAAGCTGCTAGCTGTCGTTGTTCTGTGTTACAGGTATCAATTACAATATGGCTGCTGTGGCAATCACTACTGTGCTGCTTCTTTTGTCTTTTTCAGTAAATTCACGTGAGTTATATCTTTGAATTTTTCATTCCAAGACACTTAGCAAAGGATATGAAATTCTAGTCTCAATGTTTAGATCTAAAGACTAATACACAAAGACTTTAAAACAGCTGACAAAAACAGACATGTTAGTCGATCAGGAGAAATTTTCTGTGACGTGGCTGTAATACTGCTGTCTGACTCAGTTTATGAAGCCAGACAATACTGTAGAAATGAATACAGAACTGGAATATTATAAGGAGCTTGGAACAAAAACAACTAGACTTCTTTAAGTTAAGAAACTTACTAGAATATTCTGCTTTTTTTTTTTTTTTTTTTTGTTAAGGCACATTACCCTGACAATCTATCTTTTTTGTTGTAAACCAAAAGAACGTAAAATATAGAGACAAATTGTCTGATTCGCTCTGTCTTTCGTCACAGAGAAAGAGAATACAGGAAGGATCATCGGGGGTCAAGAGGTCGAACCATACTCTATCAAATACCAGGCATCCCTTCAGACTGAGGTCGGGGATCACTATTGTGGAGCCACGCTAGTTCACCCAGAGTGGGTGGTATCTGCTGCCCACTGCTGGAGACCGTAAGTACTGACACCATACAGCAAGATTGCAGCTTTACTAATAAACATTAATGAAAATGTTTAATAATTATTGATGGAAAAAGGTCTGTTTTGAAAGAACATATGTGAAATTCTCATTTCGTTTTGTCTCTTTCTGTTTAACAGGAGTAATTTTATGAGGGTTGTGCTATGTGAGCACAGCCTGATCAAAACAGAGGGATTTGAACAGATCTTCAATGTCTCAAAGATATATGTACACAATTATAATTTCAGGACATATGAGAATGACATCATGCTTATTAAGGTAAGTAGGACTTGTACTTAGCTACAAAAAATGTGATCTCACAATGGTACCACCCTAACTTTGGTTTGTGTTACAGCTTAGCAGACCAGCACAGCTGAATGCTTATGTTCAGCCAGTTCTGATACCTGATGAAGGTACCCCTCCCTTTAGTGGCACCTGCATAGTGAGTGGCTGGGGAGTGACACAGGTTTACAGTTACACCCTCTCCCCTGTGCTACGTGCTGTGGATGTAAGAGAAATACCTTACTGCACTTGGTATTACTGGGGCAGGATCAAACCAGGTATGCTTTGTGCTGGATCTCCATACGGGGGAAAGGACTCTTGCCAGGTATACATTCATGGAAAACATGATTTATTTTGTGTTTGTGGTATGCTTAATTACTACTTAGCAACTGCATTTTGTAGAGTAATACTATTTTTAAATGAATATTTCCTCTTAAATTTATAGGCAAAATGACACCTGTTATATATGCTATAAAATATATTTTAACCAGTGATGATTTACATATAATTTCAGTGTCATTTTAATAATATTTAACATTTTCCATTTAAGGGTGAATGTGAAATGCTCTATTATCAAAAAACAATCCTGATTTGTTGTGGTACTCCACAGGGCGACTCCGGGGGCCCCCTTGTCTGCAATGGCTACTTTGAGGGCATTGTCTCCTGGGGTATTGGCTGTGCAAATCAGTACTACCCTGGTGTCTACACCAGAGTCAGGAGCTATATTCAGTGGATTAACTGGGTTATTGACAACACACCATGAGCGATTTTTTTCAAAAACAGTTAAATGAACATAATTTTCAGATGGGCCTGAAATGAATAAATATTAACGTTAGGAATTTCTAAAATGTTCCTGGAAATATGTCAATATTGCACCTATAATTAATTGATTGTCACTCTTTTTTCTGATAGGGAATAATAAAAGAAAGACTTGTTGTTATGATATCCTTTTTATTTTTTGTTGGTACTATAGCAGTATAATTAGTAACTGTGTTAATCATTCAAAGTGAATAGTACTATTGAAAAATCACCAATGTTGTTGTTTTCACATGAATCAATTTTCCTATTATGCCTGTTACTACAAGCAAAACCTCTTATATTTTATTTAAGCTTCATTGTAAATATGACAGTTTCAATTAGTGCAGCTTTAAGAACAATTTTACCAATGCACTGGGTCTATAAACTGACAAGTGATACTTGCTACTACTACTAGTATGGAATAAAAGGTTAACCCATCCACAGTGACAGTGAAGATGCTGATTGTCTGTATCATGCTTCTATCAGTCTCTTGTGTTCAAAGTCCAAAATGTCCAAAAGTTGCTTAGAATATAAAAATCAACAAAGTGCTCAATTTTTCTTCACAAAGAAGAGCTGACCTTTATATGTTCATAAAACACATAGCAAATGGTTACATAATGCAGCTAGACAAACAAACAAATATTTTAGTAATCTGTCAAAAACCTGTTTAAAACTCAAAATTATCGACTTCACTGAACTCGGGTCTTGTTTTAAACATAAAGAACTCCTTAGGAAAGTGTTTACTCGTGTTATAGAGCAACTTAGGGCAGCTGTGGCATTAACCTCACACTGGGTGCCTAATCAAGTTGTTGGGTACTGTATCTAAACAACTAAATATAGAAGCTATCCTGCTGCACACTGAATAATTACAGCTTCTCTCTGGTGCTGGTTTCTGTTGTTAAGCTAAACCTAAACATTCATGCTCACATTCACACCTACGCCAGTTAACCTAACAAAGTTATAACATATCCTAAAAAGCTCTGATTAAAAATAATGGCATGCTGGGAAGTATATTACTGGGAAATTCATGTGAACCTGTTGAGGTTAACTATAATTTAACAGTGAAACATTATGACTACGAATAAGTTGAAAATAGTGCAGTAAGTGTGTATGATACATCCTGGTCCAGTGGAAATGATTGTTAAATGAAGACTTTTATAAATCAGTGTCCTTGTTTGGCACAGTGACCCCATCTAGTTAGTTGGTTATGCATGTGCTAAACTAACAACAAACAACGAACGAACAAACAATGATCTACACAAAATGAAAATAAGGTTTAAAAAAGTGCCTTTAACCTTGGTGGGTTTTCAAACTTTTTAAGAGTATACACACAGTATCTGACCTCTACTGTGTGTGTGTGTGTGTGTGTGTGTGTGTGTGTGTGTGTGTGTGTGTGTGTGTGTGTGTGTGTGTGTGTGTGTGTGTGTGTGTGTGTGTGTGATAATTACATTTACCAAAAAGGATTAGGTGGTCATTTGAACTTGTAATATTGTATGTCAGGGGCATTCTCTCTGCTTTTTTTTGTTGTTGTTTACAGTAAGGTGACTGGATCCTACCCAATGGAACTTCAGAGATAAACTATACATGCTACAGGTTTGGCATTGATCATGTGATCAAGCAAATGCTACCATTTGTCCAATTTTTTATAAGCATTAATGGAAGCTAAATTTGTTTTTATAGTCTTATGCTACAGATTTTGTACACTTGTGTGGTTTTGTACACTTGTGTGGTTCCTCTGTAGTTGCATAACTGTTAAGTTTAAATTAATAATTTTAGTAGTGATGAATTAATGATTAAAATATCTCTTATTTGAGCCACACATTTCTTGTGAGATCATACATTTCATCTCCAAAAGTTGATTCTGTTCATCTGGACGTAGCGTGGGAGAAACGTTTCGTGACTCATCCAAGTGATGAACAGAATCAACTTTTGGAGATTTACTTACCTGGATGATTGAGCATGCATCAAGACAACATACATTTTAAATAAAAGATGGATATAGTCACCTTGATGTTTAGAGAAGTCAGGTTGTGAAGCTTCAGGCTGAGCATTTTCACCAGTTTATATCAGGACTGTGAAACTGAGGGACACTGCACACCCACTGGCCAACATGTCAGTGACATGGTAAAGCTTCACCCTCCTTTTGACCAGAATTCACTAAATTAACATGTTGTATCCAACATACAACAAAACTATGAACTGACAACACTTACAACAGCAAACCTAATTAGCAAGCTTCATTTATAAACTGTACAGGTGTAATGCACAGATACAGATATTCACTAATTAGTGCAAAGTAACAGATTCTTGGGTGGTCTGTACCACATAGGCAAGCCATAATTTTTGTCAGTTTTCTAATAAAATAAGTATCCACATGGGTAGTTGGATGACTTTTTAAAAGAAAAAAAAGAAAAGAAACAAACAGAAAAGAAAAGAAAAAAATCTACATCACCTTGAGTAGTTAAGGAGGGAGAAACTACTCAAACATTTTTGTGTCAGGCCTTAAACAACCTTTTAAATGCCATTGGGGACTGGGTTGTTATACATTTTTTTTTAAATATATAGTGTGCTCGGCAGCCCAGCATAAATTGAACCTCTAGTGATCCTGTATTTGTGACATGATTAAATGTATTTGTGTTTATACCCTGATATGTCCCCTGATCGTTAAACGCCACCCTCCGGTAAACGAAAAGAAGACAGTCTAAAGGTTTGCGCATGCTCAGCAGCAGCAGTTATTGTTTTGTTTACATAACGCTGTCCTCTTGTGGGGCCTTTCGAGAGCTAGGCGTAGAGAGCTAGGCAGAAGTAAAACTTCGTTGTAGCAGCTTAAGTTACCTGTCCGGGTAAATTATGTCTGTGAAACACGCTATTAGCCGGGGACTCGAGTTGGGCCGGTCGGTCTTTCAGCTCGGTCTCCTGAAATCCGGTGGCCGACTCGCAGCAAAGCTCCGAGCTGACCGTTTCCGTGCAGGCCCGTCGGTCCGCACCGCTCAGCCTCAGGCTTTCCTGCCGTCTCGGTACCGCTATTACCGCACTTCTCTGAAAGGCCTGGCAGCTCAGCTTCAGTCCGCCGGCTTCAGGAGGTTTGCTGGCGGGTCCCCGCGTAACAGAGCTGTATTTTTGGCTTTCGGTCTCGGTGTGGGGCTTATCGAACAACAGTTGGAGGATGACAGAAAGAGTGCTTCAACATGCCAGGAGATCCAGGTATGGTATCTAAAAGTAGGTCACAGTAGGGTACCTAAGCGACATTTAAGTCGTTAAGTGTAGTAGCTTCTGACAAAGTGGTTTGTTAGTAGTCGTTTTTCTTTTAGTCTTTATTTTCATGGTTATTTGCCGTATTGGGGGTTTTTTTCACTGAAAGTTTGTTTATTTGTATCTTCACCAATTCTGCATATTGTTTTTACATTTATGAATGTTTTGTTGATACGGTAATGCATAGACCCAAGATTTGTGTACGTTCTTTAATTTTCATGCTGTTTGCACTGAGGCCTGAATGGATAACCTGGTTGCAATCTTGCATTAATTTACTTTTTATTATTTTAATATGTCTCTAGCTGCGTCTATAACAAGTGTAGGTACATTTGGGGGCTTTAAAAAGTTGTTGTATACAGTCTGATTGTTTTTCCTTTTTTTTTTCTTGACTAAATTTGTTTATAGCACGTGATTGATATGAACATATCTTTGTGTAGCTTATTATTATTATTATTATTGTTATTGCTTTCCCCTGCAGGCTGTTTTTAGAAAGAAGAAATTCCAGAGTCCATTTAAGCCATTCACCTCTGGATATAAACTGGAGGATTACATTCTAGGGAACCAGATTGGGAAAGGCTCCAATGCAGCTGTGTATGAGGCTGCAGCTCAGTTTGCTCCTCCAAAGCAAAGTGCCAGAAAATGCTCCCTGGTGCAGATAAAAGAAGGTGAAGTGGAAGCTGAGGCACCTCGATCTCTGACATGCTGCTCACTAAGGAACTTCCCTTTTGCTATTAAGATGATGTGGAACTTTGGGGTGGGTAGTATACTAATGGTTTGATAATGATTTCACATCTGTTTTAGGTTTTAATCCTCTGTATGAAAACAAACGAAAAAGAGCCACACATCAGTACCGACGGGTATTTTGCTATTTGTTTGCAGGCTGGGTCATCAAGTGAGGCCATCTTAAAGTCTATGTCTCAGGAGCTGGTCCCTGCAGGTCCTCATGCCTTAAAGCAGGAAAAAGAAGAAATTACTCTGGATGGGTAAGTATTATAACCTCAGTTCTTTTTATTCCTGCCTCAGAGTGGTGACCTAAGGATAGGAAACGTACTAATGAATGGCTGTGATTTCTCTACATGCAGACATTTCGGAGTCCTGCCCAAAAGAGTGTCAGCACACCCTAATGTAATCCGAGTGTACCGGGCTTTTACTGCAGATGTTCCATTGCTACCAGGTGCTCAGGAGGAATATCCAGATGTTTTGCCACCCAGGCTTAACCCTACAGGCCTGGGCAACAATCGCACTCTTTTCCTGGTCATGAAGAAGTAAGACCTACCTTCCTACCTACCTCAGTCCAACCCAGTATGTGTGCTAGAAACATTGTGTATAAAAAAATAAAAAAAAGTCACTGTCTTTGTTTTCAGAGATTTTTATTATTTTGTTGGGGTTTTTTTTATAGTGTACGTGTCAGGTCATTTTTATTCAGTAACTTCACAGATTTTTTGTGTCATAGCTATCCATGCACACTGAGGCAGTACCTGGAAATGTCCACACCAAGCCGCAGGCAGGGCACTCTGATGGTGCTGCAGCTCCTTGAGGGGATTGACCATTTGTGCAGAGAGGGTGTCGCTCACAGGGATCTAAAATCAGACAACGTGCTGTTGGAATTCGACTCAGGTCCGAACAAAATTCTGTCAATAACAGAACAGTTTAAAGCCAAATGTAAACTATGCCAGCTTGAGGTCTGTTTGGGTCACCGGTGTTATATTGATTTGTCCTTTATGCAGATGGTTGCCCCCGTTTAGTGATTTCTGACTTTGGATGCTGTCTGGCCCAGAGCGATTCTAGTCTGCAGCTGCCCTTCAACAGCATTTGGGTCAGCAAAGGAGGGAATGCTTCACTTATGGCTCCGGAGGTAAGATTAAAAATGTCTTTATTGTAACTGAGTAGCCACAGTTGCTGCGCCATCTCTTATTGGTGACTATTAAGACTGAATTTTGTGACTTTTGCCTCCACTCTGGTTATAACCGGAGGTGACACTTGGATACCATTCAAGTAACCTAATTGTATCTTTGTGTTTTGAAATGAATCATTAAGATAAATAAGAATTCATATAAATAGATAATTTGCAGTTAACCAGATATTTAATCACTTTAATTTCTCATAATTTTTCTGCCATCAGGTGGCCACTGCAGTTCCAGGATGTGGTGTGGTGCTTGACTACAGCAAGGCAGATGCCTGGGCCGTGGGCGCCATTTCCTACGAGATATTTGGACAGCAAAATCCATTCTATCGAGCAGTGGGGCTGGAGAGCAGGAATTACCAGGAGAAGCAGCTTCCTCCTCTACCCTCCAGTGTTCCAGCTGATGTGCAGTTCGTGATACGCTTACTTCTCAGGAGGAACCCAAACAAGGTAAAGAAGGGGCTGTGTTTAGTTTAATATTTAAGTTTTCAGTAAAAGAGAGCTAAAACAATATAGTTTCATTTATTAAACCAAAACATTGAACTAAAAAAAATCACAATTCTCTCAACACTAAGGGGAATTGTGAAGTTAACATTTTCTGTAGATTTACCTGAGAGGCATCTCTACCATTCCACTACTGAAACATGTTCTTCATACCCTGCAGCGCCCCACTGCCCGTGTGGCAGCTAACATGCTACATCTGAGCCTCTGGGGTCGGAAGGCTCTGGCTAACCAGGACAGTGTGGGCATGAGGAAGCTGGCTGATTGGTTGCTCTGCCAGTCTGCTGTGGTTCTCCTTAAGGGCTGTCAGGGGCCCAGTGGGAACAAAGTGGAGGCGGAGCTTCAGAGGAGTTTCCTGGCTAACTTAGAGCTGGAGGACCTGCGCACTGCTGTAGGCTTCCTCCTCTATGGGCGAGAGCAGAGCCAGGCCTGCGTGCTGTCTGTCTAGATTAACTCAAACACGTAGCTGAGAGTCACTGATATGGATAAACTGGGGCTTAAAATTGCTTTCAATACTCAGACTTCTGTATGTGTGGTATTTATTGTTTTAGCTGTAACATCTAATGGCTGTGGGTATTGTTTGATTATTTATCATGAATTGCCAAGTGGTGTAATTCTCCCTTTTCAAGAACCCGACCCTCAAACCTGTGTCCTCTAATGCTGCTAATGTTACTTATCTGCATTTCTCACATACTTGTGAATATGTTTCACTTGCCATCATCACTGTATCAGCAGGAATTCAAGCACTTCAAACATTCAAGTGTTATTGGTACCCATCATACAAAAATGCAGTTTGTCTTACACGTGCAATGCATTGTGGATTACTGAGACGGCTGCTGGGGAGTGATTGTGTTTAATTTTTCCCAACATTTGAGTTGCTTCGCAGCAAGAAATTCTATTATGTGAGTGGATATTTTGTTTTCCAAATTATGATACACTTTTTCAAATCAGCCTGTGGGGGAAAAAACAAACAAAAACTCACATTCATGCAGTTATTTTTGCAACTATGAAAATTTTTTGTACCAGTAAATGTGGAGGTCAATACAGATCAAGTTAGACTCTACTGTGTAGGGTAAGACCAAGTGAAAGGTTCACAAGTAGGACATAAAGTTGCCCCTTGATCTGGTTGTCAGTGGATATGTGTGTTGCAGTCAGTTGTACACTGATATTTCACAGCTAAGGAACATAGACCTGTCCTAAATGCTAGAACATATGAATCACATTGATCCTGATGTGTCATGCATGAGTAATTAATTAATCTTAAGGATCTGACTTTGTTCCACATTGCTGCTGTTTGCACTTTATGCTCATGTTATGCACCTGTTCAGAGCTGAGGTTTTCAGCTAATATAATATACAGATTTCATAATAATTGAAATATTGGGACTTAATCCTTCATATTAGGATAATCTACTGTCAAAAAGAATGAAAGGGATGCATGTATATGGCTTCCTACAAAAGATTATAAGATGGATTTTAGATGTATGTCGTTTTTTTTGCAGTGTTTCAGAATAAAAGTGTTAAAGAGCCCTGAAGTGGTTGTTCAAGTTCTTTCCTTTGTCTTTAGATATTTTCAAAATAAATAACTCGTATTGGTGATATAGTAATATCCATACATTTTTTTTTTAAAATTTTGATGATGAATATTATTAGCACTGTTTGTGAAATAACAAGTTGCGGCCTGATCTTAAATGTCTTTTTCTTGGAGTTCCAAAGCAGATTTCACCTGGATTTTTCCATGTGATCTTGGACAAACTAAAATTGTTTCTCTAAAAATCCCTCACAACTTAAAGGTGTTGTTATGCAAAAAAAGGTTTGATACAAGACTTCATTTTTCAGAAACTTTATTTAAGACAGAGCCATATTAGCATTTTAATAATTTATACTCTGAACAAAGTCAAACGGGTAATAAATAGACTGGAATGTATTTAGGAACACACTGAAGTTTCCTGTATAATCCCTCATGACCCTTTCAGTACTCCTCTCCTTCCTCTTCTCCTTCACCCTCAATAGAATCAACTCCCACCTCCTCATAATCCTTCTCCAGAGCTGCCATGTCCTCTCTGGCCTCGGAGAACTCTCCCTCCTCCATACCCTCACCCACGTACCAGTGAACAAAGGCACGCTTAGCGTACATCAGATCGAACTTGTGGTCGAGCCGAGCCCAGGCCTCTGCAATAGCAGTTGTGTTGCTCAGCATGCACACAGCCCTCTGGACCTTGGCCAGATCTCCACCAGGAACCACAGTGGGGGGCTGGTAGTTGATGCCAACCTTGAAACCAGTGGGGCACCAGTCCACAAACTGGATGGAGCGCTTAGTTTTGATGGTGGCAATGGCAGCATTGACATCTTTGGGTACCACATCACCACGGTACAAAAGGCAACAGGCCATGTACTTGCCGTGGCGAGGGTCACATTTCACCATCTGATTGGCTGGCTCAAAGCAGGCGTTTGTGATCTCAGCCACTGAGAGCTGCTCGTGGTAAGCCTTCTCGGCAGAGATGACTGGAGCATAGGTGGCCAGGGGGAAGTGGATACGGGGGTATGGCACCAAGTTGGTCTGGAACTCTGTCAGATCAACATTGAGGGCACCATCAAAGCGGAGGGAAGCAGTGATGGAGGACACAATCTGACTGATCAGCCTGTTCAGGTTGGTGTAAGTAGGACGCTCGATATCGAGGTTCCTACGACAGATATCGTAGATGGCCTCGTTATCTACCATGAAGGCACAGTCAGAGTGCTCTAGGGTGGTGTGGGTGGTCAGGATGGAGTTGTAGGGCTCCACCACAGCGGTGGACACCTGGGGAGCTGGGTAAATGGAGAACTCTAGCTTGGACTTCTTGCCGTAGTCGACAGACAGACGCTCCATCAGCAGGGAGGTGAAACCAGAGCCGGTGCCACCGCCGAAGCTGTGGAACACCAGGAAGCCCTGAAGACCAGTGCACTGATCAGCCTGAGGAGAGAGAGGGAGAGACAGCAACCAGATAAGAGATATACCCATCAGTTAGGTCATTTATGCAGGATTCTTCTGCTCTGATTTACCCACCAGTTTACGAATCCTGTCCAGAACCAAGTCAATGATTTCTTTGCCAATGGTGTAGTGTCCACGGGCGTAGTTGTTAGCAGCATCCTCCTTGCCAGTGATCAGCTGCTCAGGGTGGAACAACTGGCGGTAGGTCCCAGTGCGCACCTCATCTACAAAAAACCACCATTAAGAAATTATGTAAGGGTTTTAACAAATTAAAGAGGCAACAGCGATAAGTTTATTTCTAGAAGTTTACCGATGACAGTGGGCTCTAAGTCGACAAAAACAGCTCTGGGAACGTGCTTTCCAGCTCCAGTCTCACTGAAGAAGGTGTTGAAAGAATCGTCTCCACCACCAATGGCTTTGTCACTGGGCATCTGACCGTCTGGCTGGATCCCATGTTCCAGGCAGTAAAGCTCCCAGCAGGCATTGCCAATTTGGACACCAGCTTGACCAACGTGGATGGAAATACACTCACGCTAGTGTAAGGGGAAAAAAGATTTGGATTAAAAACAAAGACGAGTCTTCCACTTGCTGAAGATAACCAGTTTTCAGAACAGTTTTTGCTAATTAAAAAAAGGAGGGATAAAACACATTAATCGGGCTCACAAATGAAACAATCACTGTATTTTAAATTGCCTTTAACACAACTGCTTAAATTACATTTTCCCTACCTTGCACAAGAAACCGTTAATAATACATTTTCTATATTCTATTATAACATTTGGATTGAGTCTCAGTCTGCCATTTATTTTACAGAAGCCCATGCATTTTGTGCTGCGACATAAAACTGCCTACTGCAGGATTACTGTAGACAGAGAGGATTATCTAGGTCAGACATGTTGCAGTGTGCTGGCTCTTTAAAAAGACACATTCAGATCATCCACTGGGGTTATATGTAACACAATTTGTGCTGTATTTGATTTTATGGTATATTTTTAAGCATATATGATATTAGGGATGGCTTAGTTTTATATAACACACAAACACAATATGGTGTATTATGTCACTGACATAATTATTTTTTAGAAAAGAGGACACTGCATTTATGTAACATACATTTACATACACGTTGTGTTAAATGGCTGGAGATCATGTTCAGAAATTGATAAGGGAGCCAATGGAAGGCAAGTGGACAAGGCTAGTGGTGAAGACTAAGATGATTTACAGGAGTTGTGTAGGATAAGGATCAGGCTCTTCCATATGAATGTAATTTATCATTTAAGTACGAACTTAACGAACTGACGACATCTCACACTATTTCTATTCGCAATTATGTATGATCACAGTAAGCTGCGGAATACTGCATGGCAACAAGCACGGTTGCAGTAATTTGGAAAGAAACAGATCTGAAAAAACGACCTAGTTTAATTTCCACATATGTTAGACTTAAACAGTAACAAATAAGCAAGTCAAATGTTAGAAATTAAGGTCTCGCTTACCATGATTGCTTGTCGGTATTATGCAATGTAATGAAACAAGCCAAAGGAGTGTCTGCGACTGAGGTGCTCGGTGTCTGAGGCTGCTGTGATGACGATCTTCGCTCTGCCTCTTCAGGAGGACAGGTGAAGTGCACAAACTGAAAATCCTTCTCCGTCTGGCGCAGTAATTGTTTCCCATTCAGAACCTCCAATGTGCGATAAGAGGCTTTCGGGAGCTAATTCCTCCTCCGCTAAGGCGTGAGTCGGTAGGATTATGCAGGACAATATAATACAGGACTGTGCAAAAAAGAGAGCAGAATTTCATAAAATCTGGTAGGAGGCAAGACCCTCGGATGTCCTTTTTCTAATAAATAAATAAATAAATAAAAAGGGGTATTCGCTTTGCTTGTGTAAATCAATGCAATTAGCCAGAAACCTGTTATCTTGAGTAAAGCCACGGCATCACAATGGAAGCTATATTGTTTGGAGATCCGAGAGAATAAAATAAAAAAGGCTTAATTCAGGAAAATGACAAATACTTCAGCCGTTGAACTCCACTTATGTGGTCGTGTACATTGAACAAATGGCTTGGCTGACGTGTCCAGGAGCAAAAGTAACTTTGAAATTACAAATTTGGCTTCCTTTTAAATTTCAATCTTATCACAGCTGTAATATTGCATTTTTCCCTATATATTTTCTTCTACATTCTACTTTAATGAAGTCATTAGCAAAAATCATAGAACTCGCATTCTGTCGATCGAGAGTATTATAACTACTTTATATGTATTCTTCAAAGTTTTGTTTATCAATCATTCATAACGCTGGTCCTCTTCCTGATAGACGGTCACAGCTGGTTTCTCCCTCGATTACTCATTTGCAGACTCTTGCTGCCTTCAGGGCTCCGAATCATGCTGTGACTTATAAGACCTATAAGAAAAGTAATGAATTAATCAGTCGCCTAACAAAGATGTGCATTACTTAACCTGCATAATAAGAATCAATTTGTGCATCCAATATCACAGTGTGTACAGTGCAAATTAATAAGTTAAATAAATACTGTTCAACTATACTTTTTCATTACGCTGCTCGACGCAAAACAAAATATTACGAGCATACAATAAAGCACTAAAGTAGCAGAAGTCCTTTAAAGGCCTGCTGACACAACTTAACTTTACGCTCAAGTTAGCAGGCATGTCGTCGCTTCGGAGAAACTTGCATTTGAGTCGTACCATTACCGCTGCAGCAGCGGACTTTTTCGCCTTGCAGCCACGACAGACTTTGGCTCTTTGCAGCGACAGACGAGGCCTTTGCATAAATCCGAACAGACAATGCTCAGGGAAACGCTACAATGTACCACCGAGCGCCGAGTTTGTTGCCAGGGTGGCCGGGATCCCCACCATGGCCAAATTACCTTACCAGGACACCGCAGAAGGGCTTGATGCAGCGTTTGTTGGCGTCCCAATTGATACCGGGACCTCGAACCGACCTGGCGCAAGGTAGTGTTTTTCTCTGCAGCTAATATTTAAACGTATGGGCCTGCTGCTCCGTAGACTGTCATTGGATGCATGCATAACAAAGCTGATGTTTTCAGGCGTTTAAAGATAGATTTAAGTTTCACTTTTGTAATTAAAGTGACTAAATTAATCTTATCCTCATGTTGTGCAAAACTTCACAGACCATCTTGTACACAATTGACACATATATAGGCAACAGAAATCCTCAGCTGCAGGGAATGTACAAAAGCTGAAACGTCCAAATTCATTTTGACCACCCAATACCTTACTGTGTACAGTAAACACTATTTTCATGCCATCAAGGTTAAAAATTGTCACAATAAAAAAAAAAAATGCAAAATCCAAGCAGCAGCCATTGTGCTTGAACAATCATAGCTGTCATCCTGGTTCACAGGTTTGGCCCACGACAGATCAGAGTTGAGTCGGCCATGCTGAGGGCTTACAACAGTGGCACCAGGGCAGCACCTTATGAGTCCCTCGTGGTTGCTGATATTGGGGATGTGAACGTTAATGTGTATGACCTGAAAGACACTTGCAAACGCATCAGGGAGGCCTACAGAAAGATCCTGGCCACTGGCTGCATCCCGCTAACTATGGGTGAGAAGAAAACTGATCTCTAGAGGTGAAGAAAACGCTCTAAAAGTGCCCTTGCTCACATTTTATTCAGACAGTTGCACAGATAGTCAAGGATAGCTCAGTAAATATTTAACAAAGCACAGTGTTGTAATACATGTTCAATTATTAGCCATTTAGATAGCTCTATAAACCAAAGAGAAGATTTGATCAAAGGTTGGATTTTAAGGAAGTTTTGTCTGCAGGTGGCGATCACACTATTGCTTACCCAATCCTGCAAGCCGTTGCTGAGAAGTAAGTGTGCTTTATTCCTAGGAACTACATGTGATGCAAATTATTTGAAGTTGAGACTGCTGATACAGTGCTACTTTTTTACACACTTTAGGATACAATAAACATTGTTTTGATCTGTGTTGAACTGTCTTAACACGGCTATTAAGCATTTTTCCCTCAAACTTCCAAAACTGTACAGCCTACAAATCCAAAAATGCATGATTCAGGTGTCGCTTGAGTTATGCATTCTTGTATTCACTGACTTTACAATCTGAGAATGCAATAAAATGAAAGAATACTGTTTTGTGTGAATTGGGTTTACTGAGAATGCAGGAAGAGTCCTCAGTTAATATATATAGCTGCCACTGATAAACTTCCTCTTTAACCATTTTATACCCCATGCCCTTGTTCCTGTGATAATTTGTTAGGCATGGCCCAGTGGGTTTGATCCATGTGGATGCTCATGCTGACACCAGTGATGTGGTATTGGGGGAGAAAATAGGCCACGGGACTCCATTCAGACGATGTGTGGAGGAAGGATTACTGGACTGCAAGAGAGTGGTCCAGATTGGCCTTCGGGGTTCAGGCTATTCTGCCGACTCATATGAATGGAGTCGGGCACAGGTACTCTGCTAGGTTACTGTTTCATGTGTGTAAAGCATGCTTATGTAGCATATATTTTTTGGCGTTGGATAAATAAACCTTTACTTGCTTGTTCCCCATAGGGAAATGCCTCAGATAAATTCAACATAATGGTTTTGGCATTTTGTCTGGAGAGTAAATGCTGTATAACTGGATTAATATAAAGTTGCAAGAATCTATGCTAATAATTGGTATATTTTATATCTTTATTGTGCTTGTTTTTTGACAACAAGATGCAAATGCTTTCATCTAGAACAAGGGCATTTTATGGCACTGACTCGGAGATGCCATATGTCTCAAAATAATTTTCTCATAACAAGGCTACTATGTGTTTTTTCTACTCCTCTAGGGCTTCCGTGTTGTGCAAGTGGAAGAGTGTTGGTTCAAATCTCTTGCGCCTTTAATGGATGAGGTCAGGAATCAGATGGGCAAAGGTCCAGTATACCTCAGTTTTGACATTGATGCTCTTGACCCTGGCTTTGCTCCTGGAACAGGCACACCTGAGATAGCAGGGCTCACTCCCATACAGGTAATCAAAGTGCTAAAGACACCTCAAAGTTTACTATACTAGTTACTAGCTATATATAAACAAAACTACATACACCAAGCAAGGAAATGTTGTATTTTCTGCTGCATTATTAATTCATTTTTTCAATCAATCGTCACGATTGGATTTAGGGAGTTGAGATTATTCGGGGATGCCATGGTCTGAACCTTGTTGGATGTGATCTAGTGGAGGTGTCACCACCCTACGACACCACAGGTGCTTTTTTTAACATTTAAATTCTTTTGAAATTCCAATTTTCTTTCTAATGTATTTTTTCCCTCTTGTCCTCTTATTCATTTCATTTTTTTCTTTCATTCTGTCAACAGGAAACACTGCATTGACTGGGGCCAACCTCCTCTTTGAAATGTTATGTGTTCTCCCAAAAATTAAGTACTATTGATAAATACTGAGAGCATAGAAGAGAATAAAATGTGTAGTTTTGGAAAAACTCGGACAATCAAATTTTGGTACAGTCATGCTTTGCACTCTTGAATGACACTAAAATATCTGAGGGTAATTACTGTCTTATAAATTGCGAACAAAATGATGAGTATGCCGCAGTGGACACAAGTTTTGATTCTGTAAGTATTGGCTTCATTAGGAAATCCTGCACTCATTCAACAGTGCAGTGCTGCAGATGAGTTTTAAGACCATGACAACTTAAGTGTAGTGCTGTTTGGGTGTACAGAAATGTGAAATTCAGTATTCACCAATGTGCATTTAAGGCAAGAAAGACAAACCGGTCAGTGATTTAAACTAACTGCTGCTTTTAGTAAATACGTAAGGAAATATTATTTTTGAAGTGTCTTTATTTACCTTGACTGCTGAAAACAAGTTTCTTCCTTCTGATATCACAATCCAGTCATAGTGCCTGGCACTCTTGCATTGTTTATGCTGTTGTACAAACTCAGTATATACTGCGCAGGAGCATTTCATTTCTTAAAAGGCTTTTATTTCAACCTTTCAGAAAAATGTTACATGTCTATGGTTTCAAAATTCACGATATGAAAACTGGTTACTAATTCATGTTTTTTTCTAATGCTTGAAATGTGTGTTCTCCAGGTGTTAACACAAATATCATCCTGGCACACTTTGGGCCCTGTAGTGCCAACTGAGCATTGTTTAAATGGCCCAGCATACCTGACTATTGTTGCTGTCCATCATTTTATCACCAGTGTGCACATCTTCTGATGACTGCTGCAAGAAGGATGGCTCAAAATGCCACAAAACTCAAATCATCCTAATCTAGTTCCTTGAACAGAACGCGACCTTCACGAAGTCTATTGTAACTATTGCAAATGACCACTTTAAAAATGTCAAAGTCTGGCTTAGATGCAAAATATGAAAGAAGGAGGGATGACTCAAGGCTTGCACAGTACTGTATTTTATTAGCATTATATAACAGCAGCTATTATAAGAGAGAATTGTACTTTTTCTGAAATGTAGGCCTTGGACACCTTTATATAACTCAAAAAAATACAATATTTTTTTTCAACCAACCTTCTTTTTCCTCTTCTTTTACCCGTCTTCATTTCCTATCTTTTCCCTTTCTTGAAGGGCAGCATAGTGTCACAGGGATTAATACTGCTGTCTCATCAGTCTCCCGGGTGTTTCTGTGTGTAGTTGTCTCCCCCATGCTTGCATGGGTTTATACTTTTCTCCAACCTCTCTGGATGGGTTGTGATTATGGGTTATTCTTCAAGCACTGCTAACTTTAATCTCAGTCTGGCAACACATTATTGGCCATATTTTCTTGACAAAAATGATAGAACAGACACAGTGCCTATAAAATCAGCCAAACTGTATAATTTCATTTAAAAAAATGGTAACATATTCCAGTGGTTGTTGACCTGAAGAGTGTGTGTGTGTGTGTGTGTGTGTATATATGTATATATATATAGATATATATATATATACAGTGGGGCAAAAAAAGTATTTAGTCAGCCACCGATTGTGCAAGTTCCCCCACTTAAAATGATGACAGAGGTCAGTAATTTGCACCAGAGGTACACTTCAACTGTGAGAGACAGAATGTGAAAAAAAAATCCATGAATCCACATGGTAGGATTTGTAAAGAATTTATTCGTAAATCAGGGTGGAAAATAAGTATTTGGTCACCTCAAACAAGGAAAATCTCTGGCTCTCACAGACCTGTAACGTCTTCTGTAAGAAGCTTTTCTGTCCCCCACTCGTTACCTGTATGAATGGCACCTGTTTGAACTCATCATCTGTATAAAAGACACCTGTCCACAGCCTCAAACAGTCAGACTCCAAACTCCGCCATGGTCAAGACCAAAGAGCTTTTGAAGGACACCAGGAAAAGTATTGTAGACCTGCACCAGACTAGGAAGAGTGAATCTACAATAGGCAAGCAGCTTGGTGTGAAAAAATCAACTGTGGGAGCAATCATCAGAAAATGGAAGACATACAAGACCACTGATAATCTCCCTCGATCTGGGGCTCCACGCAAGATCTCATCCCGTGGGGTCAAAATGATCATGAGAACGGTGAGCAAAGATCCCAGAACCACACGGGGGGACCTGGTGAATGACCTGCAGAGAGCTGGGACCAAAGTAACAAAGGTCACCATCAGTAACACACTACAACGGCAGGGAATCAAATCCCGCAGTGCCAGACGTGTTCCGCTGCTGAAGCCAGTGCATGTCCAGGCCCGTCTGAAGTTTGCCAGAGAGCACATGGATGATACAGCAGAGGATTGGGAGAATGTCATGTGGTCAGATGAAACCAAAGTAGAACTTTTTGGTATAAACTCAACTCGTCGTGTTTGGAGGAAGAAGAATACTGAGTTGCATCCCAAGAACACCATACCTACTGTGAAGCATGGGGGTGGAAACATCATGCTATGGGGCTGTTTTTCTGCCAAGGGGACAGGACGACTGATCCGTGTTAAGGACAGAATGAATGGGGCCATGTATCGTGAGATTTTGAGCCAAAACCTCCTTCCATCAGTGAGAACTTTGAAGATGAAACGAGGCTGGGTCTTCCAACATGACAATGATCCAAAACACACCGCCCGGGCAACAAAGGAGTGGCTCCGTAAGAAGCATTTGAAAGTCCTGGAGTGGCCTAGCCAGTCTCCAGACCTCAACCCCATAGAAAATCTGTGGCGGGAGTTGAAAGTCCGTGTTGCTCGGCGACAGCCCCAAAACATCACTGCTCTCAAGAAGATCTGCATGGAGGAATGGGCCAAAATACCAGCTACTGTGTGTGCAAACCTGGTAAAGACCTATAGTAAACGTTTGACCTCTGTTATTGCCAACAAAGGTTATGTTACAAAGTATTGAGTTGTATTTTTGTTATTGACCAAATACTTATTTTCCACCCTGATTTATGAATAAATTCTTTACAAATCCTACCATGTGGATTCATGGATTTTTTTTTTTCACATTCTGTCTCTCACAGTTGAAGTGTACCTCTGGTGCAAATTACTGACCTCTGTCATCATTTTAAGTGGGGGAACTTGCACAATCGGTGGCTGACTAAATACTTTTTTGCCCCACTGTATATATATATATATATGCGCAATTTTATTTGTATAGCACCTTTCTAGACAGAATCACAAAGTGCTGCACATAAGATAACAAATAATAAAAGGGTAAAACAGACAATATAAAAATATCTATCTATCTACAGACTGTAATTTTGTAGGATTATCAGAGTTGCAATATATGTTTTTACTTATTGCTTGTTTACTGCTTTTAATATTTTGTCATTTTTAAAATGAACTTGAGTTCTCTTAGCAAAATATTTACTATATAAAGTCTTGATGTCTTTGTGACATGTAGCTTTATACATGCGGATAATCAACTTGTAATCTGCAAAGTGACTCTGGAGTTACTCTCATTTCCCATCTTTCTAATTTACCAACAGCACTTTTTTAACAAAACGCTGCTTGGGACTTATCTGGTGCAATCGAAGCAGAGGGCAGGGAAAGATATGACATACATATTATGATGAAATGAAAAAGATTGGGACGAGCATCCTATGTGTGCTCCAACTTCTTTCAGCATAACTTCATTTGCATCAGGCTCCAAGGGGCGTTGACCCTTGCTGAGAGAGGGATCATTTCATTTTTTCTGGCTGGTCTGTTGGTTTTTGGCAGCTGTAATCTGCAGCTGAACAGTCCAGCTTCACTGTATCACAGTTACAGTAATATCACAATACATAGTAACAAACAACACTGCTAAGCTACAGGTTTTAAAGGGTCGGACACAAAAAAAAAAGAGAGACTTGATCTTAACTTCTGAATAGTTTTCAATCCATTGTTTATTTACTTCTCCAACTACAAAATAAAACTCTCAAAGGCATGAAATTACATACAATGTATATATACTCCTGGCATTATGCTTCATAAACATGCTGCTGAAACAGTACTTTATTGAACACCAACACACGTTCGGAATTCACAGAGGACTCGTTTGGCGTTTCCAACACGGCCACAAAACAGACAACTAAACAGTTTGTTGAAAGTTAAGTTGACTTTGAGGCCTATAATAATGGGTTAAGACATTTTTTACTTAACTTTTTCACATGATTTTTCCAGAACTTTTCTGCTGACTGCAAGCAAGGGAGTAGTCCCTAAATCACACCACTGTGGTCAGTGAGATGCCTCTTATAAACATTCATAGTCAGACCAGTCAGACCCAGAAATAAGCTCCCTCTTGTATCCAAGAGGCTAGAGGGGTCTATAGAGCACTGGTACAAATTCCTGCTCTTGGAATAACTGCAGCAGTTTAGGTGTTATTTATCCTCTATGCTGTAGCATTTAGTTTATGTAATGGTGGTGTTTATGGTATTACAGTATAATAAAAGAGTTCACTGAGTAAAAGTTTGGAAGTTTATCATAACTTTGTGTGTTTCCAACACTTTTGGTATGCGACCTCTGACAACATAAAACAACTTAAATCCCTTGTCCCTCCTTGCATGTGTCTCAAACGTGTGATTAGGCGCGGCTGGCTCTACTGTGAGGTCTCTGGTGTATTTACCCTTCCACACCTTGTTTTGTTTTCTTTTGACATCTTTTTGATATTCCAAGATGAGACACAGAATTGATTTTTTAGAAGACTGCTTTTGTACAGTAAATGATTCGACTGGATAGGAGCTCAGAGGTGTCAAATTCGCTAGATGCCAACCAAACATGATGAGCCCATTTTGTTCATCTACTTTTAGTCTATTTTCATGAGCAAACTGAAGCAGCCCATAACTGTCTCTATTCAGGGTTTAGCTTTTAATTGGCAACAGCTGCCCTCTCAAACCTCAGAGTGATAAAGTATCACTCTTTTAAATGGTTGGATGCAGACATCCAGTCCTTCAAACAGCTACTGACTTCAGTCCTGACAAACAAGCTTATATTTGGGACGTGTCTCCAGCGACACAGCACACAGCAACGCAAGGCAGTTAAATGGTTGTGGGGGTATCTCTGCACTGGGAGGTCGGTGTGCTGCACTTTAGAACTCCAGTAGAGGGCAACAAAAGCCCAAATATATTGCCAAGAACTGAAGCGACATATTTTCATAAACTCTGCAGCAACACTTTTATTTTCAAACCAATTGAACCAGTCCTGACTGCAAACAGATGGGCACTCTTCATTGCTTTTACTGTTGTCAGTAAATATTGAGTGAGTGGAATTTGTTACAGGAATGCGTCTCCTAAATATATATATATATATATATTTATGAAGCACTAGCATGTCCCCCAGTAGGTAAAGACAAATAACAGATCCCTTTAGGTTAGGTGTTGTTCCTGAAACTTGTTACTTATTTCTGGATAATTCAGATGTGTAGCTAGTTTAAAAATAAACAAAAAGTAACTCATATGTGTTATAATAAAATAATAATTAACTACGCTGTTACACTTGTCCTCATTTAAACACGAATCAGATGGTCAGTAAACAGTTTTAATGTACTTTAGAATTTCATTTTTTAAATTACATTTTAACTGAATTTTCCAACAATTGATCAAATCAGTCCTACAATTACCCATTCAAAATTCCACTTCAGTATCAAAGCCTGTCACTGAGCCACTGTGCCGAATTCGTTCTTTTGGAAATCAAGTAATTTCTGCACTCTTACAGATTACCCGGAATACTTTTGGATTTTTACTTGCAGGATACTAAAGTATTGGAACAGTGGTGCTTTGCTACTTTTGTTCGAGTAAAGACTTAAAAACGTCCTTCACCACCACCACACACTTTATTCTCGGCGACGTCTCCCCACAGTGGTATTAGTTGTACTCTCTTTGAGCACTCCATGAATTCCATTCCGCCTTTTACTTTTCGGCAGCCACTCTCCGCACAGGACTTCCCATTGACTTTGCAAGGCTGCATTCAACCCACCACAAGTCCCAAGTTTCGGAGTGCAAGGGAGAAGAAGCCCCATAGTGTCGATCTTTTTTATTTGCGTAATCTTTTTGAAAAGAAAAAGAGAGAAAAACACGAGAAGGGATCCGTTTTACCTGTTGATGAAGTCCCACCGGGCGTGGGACGCAGCGGAGCAGTCGGGTTTCTAGAAGAAAAGTCTGAAATAGGTGCACCGTTCCAGTGGCCAGGAGGCGTGAAGGACCCTCGTATTCCCCCCTTTCCCCCAGCATTTACAGCCTGTGCTGTGTCGGTGGAAAATGGGCACTCTGACCACTTCGATCTGTGGACTTATCCTCTCTTTCATACTCACATCGCAGCTTTTTACTGTAAGTGAGCTCAAACTTTCTCTTTACGCTTTCATTTTACTTTTAAACTCCCCACTGGCGACTTTATTTATCAGTTGCTTACATAACTCAAATATACAAACAATTTATTCCACTCCCCAAAATCAAGTTAAGGTTAAGAAGCAGTGTCTTTGTATCCTATTAAAAGGTCATATGTTGATAGTAGTGTTGATTGTGGGTAAATGTGTGGCGACGGGTTGCTCACATGCAGGTGGGCTGTATAACTGAATCCAGTCAGCATGAACTGTAAAGATGCTTTTAGAAGTAATATGACAAACTAGAGGCTCCGAGCCGGGCTAAGTTTGTCCATAGAAACAAGCTATTCATAGTCTCCCTGGAGTACTCAACTCCTAAACCTTCTTAAACTTTGTGAGGCTCCATTTTGCGTGGCCTAGGCTTTCTGTTATAACTAAGATATGCAATGTTTGACAATGATTAAAAAAACCGGAAATAACAGAATTCTGTGGTAGTTGGTAGTTTGTGTCTTCTCACATTTAGGCTGAGTGTTTTATTCTGTCCTGGAGAGCCTGGAATTCTTGAGAATAAAAGATGCAGGTCGCTTGAGGGTGATGGCTTGAGTTTTCAGTAATGTTATTCAAAAGGAAAAAGAAATGCATTCACCTCAACATTACCATTGACGTGTATTCAAGAGCGACTGCAGGTACAAAAATGTGCTGTACTGAGAATTTCTTACCTATGTCTGTTTTCACTTAAGGCAGCAGCCAGCAGTTATCTTTATTGAATATTTGTTCATTTATTTACTCGATCCAGTTTTTAGGATGTAAAACTGGCTTGGTATTGCTCATTATGTCCAATTGAGAGCAAACAACAAATGAATGGAACAAATATGAAGTTGAAATATTTTTGCTTGGTAACTAACTAACAAATGAGTGTACAGTCCACACAGTGTTGAATATATTTGTTTGATTAATTACTGATATTGCAGCCTAAGATATTGTTTGTCTTCTTGCCTCTGTGTCTGCGCTGTGAATCATATAGAGGATGACCGTTACCGGGCGGCTGAGAATAGACTGCCCCCACCCTTTGCAAATCCCGTCTGGTGTCTCACCTTTATGCCCTCCAATAAACAGAGCTGTCACGATTGAAATATCTGTGACATCTCTGTGTTGATTTGATCTAAACCAAATCCTTTTTGAATGATGGGACATAGTTGCACAGGTCAGCAGACATAAATCTTTCACATGCTGGACTTGGTGTGTGAGCAGTGGTACGCTTGACGTTTGAAAAGCTGTAGTGTTGAAGTTTTCATGACTTTAAGATATATTTTACATCCGGTGATGCCATGCTATTGAGCACTGAGCTTTTCGTTTGGAGTGGCAGAACATGTATCGCGTGTGTCTTCAGTGTCACCATAAGTTATGTATGTTCAATATCATCGATCTATAGAAGTCAGCTCCAGAGGGCTATTATCACCTGTTGTGTTCTGTCACTGAAAGGTAACATGAGATGGCCTCTACACTTTTACCACAGCCTTGGCTGACTGTTAGGCCAACAACACCAGTATAATTGAATTATCTGTAACCGCAAACAGCATCTGTTTCTGGTATTATGCTTTTGAACTCCAGCAAGCGAACTGTCTCTTGATTCAATTAAGCACACGCGCGTACTGGTGTTACTACGAGATCCTCTTTCCTTCGTGCTGGAATGTCAGCTTCATGCGCAACAGCTCAAGACAATCAAAGTCAATAAAAACTCAGTGGGTGAGAGTTATCCATTAAATAAATAAAAAAGAGTACCCATATCCCACTGTGAACAAGCAGCAGTAAAAGTGTGAAGAATTGTGCGAACCAAACATCGACACAGCTTCATATTTAATAAGAAACAAATGATGACTGTTTTTTTTTCATTATGTCTTTCTTAAGCATATGTAAGCTTGGGAGGTCACTTGGCTTTCTGGGGGTATGACATCAGACTAACCGTGACATTACCACTGACAATTTTGGTACAGAAATTTCTCCCAGTATAGACTGTCATAAGTGTTCCTTGACTTCATTCGGGGCGGCGGGGGAAGGGCAGCTTGGATCGCTATGACTACATAGTCTGAAGTGTGTGTGTGTCATTGGTCTGAATTGTTGTCTTTTTCTGCTGCGTGTAACTCGACCCCTTCATCCCCCTACTAAATATTATGCAGTGACAGTTTGATTCGATGGTGTAGTCAGTTTGTGCCATGCAGACTTGGTGAAGTGGTCGGCCGTCTGTGTGGTGCTTTGTCATTTCAGATCCAGCTACCTGGTGTTTAATTCCCATTCAGAATCAATGAAGACCCTGGGGAGTTGAAAAGCACAGCAGTGCAAACACCAACTCCACTCCATAGTTTGAACAGTAGGGAAAGCCTGCCCCCTGGACACATTCACATAATTGCTTGAAGACTAGGTTTGGTAAACACTGCATTGTTGAATTATAGTCCCAGGAGAGAGGCCATCTTGGTTGATGGGACAATACTGCACTAAATTGGCCCACCCCACCCTCAAGCACATTGGCACATATGGAGAGCAGGCCAGGAAGCTGGCATTTGTTGACTCTGCAGCGAAGTGTGACTTGGAACGGTATAGAGGTCAAGAGGCGAGGACTCCGAACCTGGCTCTGTTTCACAGTTCAGCAGAGTTCCTCATTATTTATTCATAGCCTACATTAGCCACTGCTACCTGAACTTTTCACGTGTTTGTCTTCACAATCAGTCATGCTGCTTTGCTATAACCTTTTCATTGGCCTGACACGTCCTTTGCTGCTTTTCCACCTCACAGAGAAGATTTGCTTCTCTGTAAGGGTTTTCATCGAGTCTATAGATAATTACAGGTTGAACAGACATGCATCACAGCCTTTACATTTACAATTACTCTGAAATATTTCATGAACTATGATTTTGCTATCAGGACCCTTTGGCTTTGTAACTTGTTTAATGAGCTCAGTCTTGCAGAATCAGTGAATTCCTTAAAATCCCTTCCTAACACTCATTCCTGTAGACCTGCTTTTATGTAATGAAATTACATCTGATGTGTCTGTAGTCCCAGCCTGCTTCAAAATGGCCACCATCGTCCCTGTACCCAAATCCTCCACCATCTCCTCATTGAACGACTGGCGACCTGTAGCCCTGACCCCCATCGTAAGCAAATGCTTCGAGAAGCTGGTCAGGGACTTCATCTGCTCTGCACTACCCGACTCACTGGACCCTCTACAGTTTGCATACCGCCACAACAGGTCCACTGATGATGCCATAGCCCTGACACTACACACTGCCCTGTCACACCTGGAGAAGAGAGACACGTATGTGAGGATGCTGTTTGTAGATTACAGCTCAGCATTCAATACCATCGTTCCCTCGAAGCTGGACAGGAAACTGCAGGATCTAGGACTGAGCAGCTCCCTCTGCAGCTGGATCCTTAGCTTCCTGTCTGACAGACGCCAGGTGGTCAGACTGGGCAGCATCACCTCATCCCCCATCACACTGAACACTGGTGCTCCACAGGGGTGTGTACTGAGCCCTCTCCTGTACTCACTCTACACCTACGACTGCACAGCCACTAACAGCTCCAACATCATTGTGAAGTTTGCGGACGACACTACAGTGGTGGGTCTTATCACCAACGGTGATGAGACGGCTTACAGGGAGGAGGTCAGCGCCCTGACCCACTGGTGTCAAGACAACCATCTCACCCTCAACGTCGCAAAGACAAAGGAGTTGATAGTGGACTTCCGGAGGTGCAGAGAAGTACACACCCCCATCACCATCAACGGCGCTGCTGTGGAGAGAGTGAGCAGCTTCCGGTTCCTTGGAGTACATCTGGCTGAGGATCTTACGTGGTCAGTACACACAAACAAAACAGTGAAGAAGGCACAGCAGCGCCTCTTCTTTCTCAGGAGACTGAAAAGATTCGGCATGAGCCCCCGCATCCTCAGGACCTTCTATCACTGTGCCATTGAGAGCATCCTCACTGGATGCATCACCACCTGGTATGGCAACAGCACCGCCTACAACTGCAAAGCTCTCCAGCGAGTAGTGCGGTGCTCTGAACGGATAATTGGAGGTGAGCTTCCCTCCCTCCAAGACATCTACAGGAAGCGCTGCCTGAGGAAAGCGGGGAGGATCATCAAGGACTCCAGTCACCCCAGCCATAAACTGTTCAGACTGCTTCCATCAGGAAGGAGGTTCTGCAGCATCCGGTCCCGTACCAGCAGACTGAGAGACAGCTTTTTCCATCAGGCCATCAGACTGCTGAACACGTCATAGACACCTCAGCTTCACTACTGGAACTTTAACATTATGCACTCCACACTGTATATAAATGCCACTTGTTTTGCACATATTCAACTCTGTATATTTTATATATTTTATTTTATTTATTTTTTTTTAAATTTTTAAATTTTTTAAATTTTTTTTTAAATTTTTAAATTTATTTATTTATTTATTTATTTATTTTTTACTATTTAATTTGTAAAAATGTGTATACACACACACACACACACACACACACACACACACACACACACACACACACACACACACACGTAGGAAAATATTTAGTATACACATCCAGAAATGCATACACTATTATATATTGTACATATATTTATTAGTTTCAGGTTGGCCATTCTTGTATTTTGCTCGTTTGTGTTGTTGTGTTTGCACATCTCTGTTGCTTGTGGGGCTCGCACACAAGAATTTCACTCGCATGTGCTGTGCCAGTGTGCCTGCACATGTGATGTGACAATAAAAGTGATTTGATTTGATTTGATTTGACTATCTGGTCTAAAGCTTGCAGCATTTTAGTTTTTCATTGACTTTTTACCAATTTAAAATCACCCTGTTTGCAATGCTTTTTAAAGTTTCTCCCATGGCTTTAATGTTCACCTCTCTGTTTAGCATTTCCCTTTGAGGGAGCTTTTTCCTATTGGCATCTACAGATGACAACAACCTAAAATATGCTGAAAATTTTGGCATACTCTTTTATCAATCTACAGGTTAATCTCACCGCACATCTGAAGTTAGCCACTTTGTTTGGGATTTTTTTTAAACCTTTGGTTTGCAGTAAATGTAGGTTATTATTATCGTGTTATTCCTAGAATCTGGTTTGTGTATTTTATTAAAAATGTTAGTATCAAGTATATTTTGTGTTCTGAAATACAAATTTATGCTGCAAAAGTTGCTTCAAACCCTTAGGTTGATAAAATTTACAAGGGTGTTTTATTCCACCCTATCCTCTGGGCACAACTTCACACAGACACTTACTAATGTCTTTTCATGATACTCTGTGGTTCTTGGCTGTAGAGTGCTGTGCTTTCATGCCCAATGTCGCTTCATGTCGGACAGAAGAGCCAAATCCAAACACAGCTGCACCTCAGCTGGTACAGCAGCAACGTTGTGCATGTGCTGACATGAGACTCTGGTACTTTGACTACTGCTTGTTGTAGCTAGAGTCATCTCTTTACATTCAGACTTGTTCTGCGTTTCCTCCTCTGAAGAAGTCATGCGGATGGCTTTGGTTCAAATCACCAAATCACACGTATATATCATAGTCAGACTGATGCAAAGCTTCTATCTGGGAAAGTGCAAATCTACATTTAAATCTGATTTTAATTTAAAAAACAAAACAAAAACTTTCCACACGTGAGTGTTAAAAGGTGTCATAAGTTATCATTCCTTTCTCTTATTATCACATTTGGTTTTTTTGTGTTCTTTTTTGCTCAACACACCATTGAACACTTATAAATAGGCCCAAGTTTAGATAGACTAATTACTCCCTAAAGTATATTTGAGCAACCAAGATTCCTGACACTATTGCTTCACACTCACACTGAAGTCTGTGATTTGACCCGATTTTCACTGTAACAAGTACTTAAAGGATTCCTTGACCAGAATCTTTAAAAGGCGTGATCACTCTACATTTGATATTGTACATATCTCTCTTCACTCCTGAGTTATAGAGCCACAGGTGCAATAAAACCGGCAGAGTTCATGGTGAGGTCAGCACTGTGACCACAAGCAATAAAGATTAGTAATGGCCAAAAAGTAATTCAGGGCAGCGAATTACATGTCTGATTTTCCCCCCTGCTATCCTAACACCATTCATAGTCTGTACAAAAAGAAGTGCATCAAAATATGATAGATATTGCCATTTCAACTTTTAAGAAAGAGATCGATTGGTTCGGTTCGGGGAATACTTAATACCAGGGGATATTGTGCTCCAGTTTTTGTGGAATTAATTCATTTTTGCGACACAAGCAAGTTTTTTAAATTGCCGTTCTTTACTGCCAGTGATTACTCCTGTGGAAATACTGAGCCTTAAATCTAACATGCAAAACAAAAGGTTTGGAATAGACTGGTAACAAGTCTGTGCAATTCCCCCATCTCAAACAGTCGTCTTCAGTCTTTTCACTGGCTTTTCTGTGGGCTGGACCTAAGCTTGCACTTATTACAGATTCATTGAAATGCTAACTTTACTGCATTGCACTCTCCCTTTGAAGGTGGTCCATAGCCTGTGCCCTATTGAATCTGCCATTGTCTTTTCAGAGGGAGTGATGGGAAATCACTTCCACTTTTTGGTTAAAGGGGCTCCATTGTCTTGTTTGTTCCCTCCCAACATATAGAAGTACTCTGATGGGACCCCGTGCCCTTTTTATCAATTGCATGTTGGTGTGTAGGAAACAGAGCATTTTTTCTTTGGTAATTAACAAAGGTAAGAGATCGTTATCAACCTTTTACCCCTTTTTCTTTAAAAGCCCAGTTTGTAGCTGACATCCAGTTAAATGGTTATAAAAGTCCAACCCTGTGGTGTCTTATCAACTCTGAGTTCTCATTCTCTGAGAGCTAACCTGCAGAACCTTGGCTTCACTTCCTCTTACTCAGCAGCAAGTCTCTACATGTGAAACAAAAAGGCTTCCCCATTTGCAAGACTTTATTGTAAGAAGATGCAAATTCACCACCTAAGCTGCTGTTAAACCCTTAATATTCGCAGAGGGAGGTCGGCAAGTGGAATTCGGCTTTGGGGGTTTGAATGACTCACTGAAAGGTAAATAATGGGCAAACATTGGCTTCCCCTTTCTGCCAAGTTTCATTTAATTCAAGTGTGTTTTTGATGGCAGTAACTCAACCCTGCTGTCTTTTAGCAGGCTAATTAGGATACAGGCGGTGAAAATAAGCTTCCGCCAAAGGGTTGCTGGACTCTCCCCTAGAGCTAGCCAGATAGTCACTTGAGGTGGTTTGGTATCTGATTAGGATGCTTCCTGGGTGTCTACCGGGAGGAGGCCCCTTGACAAATGCACGACACAGTGGAGAGATTACATCTCTCAACAGGTTTGGGAACCCCTCAGTGGTCCTCCGGAAGGCCTGGAGGAAGTGGTTACAGAGAAGGCCTCTCTGGGCATGGTGGGATGGGTGGATGGATCCACAACAAATATTTTTAGAAGGAAATAATTATCTTATTAAAACACATCACATGCAAAGCAAGAACATTGCTGGTCCTGTGTTGCTTTTATTTTATGAGCAATAACTGATGAAGATAAACTTTTGAGTCATAATTAAAGGTCTAGCCTCAGTCTTTCAGTATGACATCAGGTGTTCCAATTTATCTAAGACATTTATATCTGTCATTATTGCATGAAATATTAAAAGTCAGCTGTTTTTGACATCAGTTATACAGAGATTAGTGATTGAATAAACACAGGGAATTATTTCAACCACAAACTTGCAACTAAATCATATGCCTGCAAAAACAAGCCGATTCAGATATCTCTGGGTAAAACTGATACCTTTTGCATGCAGCACTTCTCTTCAAGCCACTGCTGCTAAAGTTTGATTATAACTGATAATGGATTTTTTGGACAGATACCAGGTTTCAAGGAACAAAAAATCAGTTGCTGGATTTTTTAAATAGATGTACATATGCAAACTATTTATTGTAATTATATTTATGTTTCTTTAACTTTCTAGCAATATTTTATTGTCTTGACAATGCATGGTTCAGCACCTCCAACTATGATCGGCAGTGATCCTCTGCTGTGTGTGCTGCAGAAAATGCTGAAAATTGTAAGCAATGGAAAATCTATGTGACAATACGATGTCTAAATGATATTTTTTCTGCAATATTTTCTATATTTTCTAACACTATGACAACATTACATCTGGTTTTACAGAAGAATTGAGTTCTGGTGTACTAGGCCTCAGCTGTGCCCCACAATAAATCTACAGAGACAGGAGAGGACCAGTTTGGTGTGTGTTATCACGTCAGCTGTTATCCCACAAGACATAACAACTCTTTTGCCTGATACAAACACATGCTCACACAAGGAGAAACTCTTGTTCTCAGGGGAGCTTTCTTACTTTT
This sequence comes from Astatotilapia calliptera, assembly GCF_964374335.1. Lineage (NCBI taxonomy): Eukaryota > Metazoa > Chordata > Actinopteri > Cichliformes > Cichlidae > Astatotilapia > Astatotilapia calliptera. The sequence goes on from NC_137441.1 coordinate 7,525,346, forward strand.
TTTTTTTTTTTACTGCATGTCCTTTATTCTTTCTGCTCACTCACTTATAGCATGCATTGTTCAAATCTCCAAATCCTTTCACCTTGCAGTGGCGAATGAACATTTACAGTAAATCAGATTTGCTATAAAGAAGTAATTTCTATCCTCCTATTGCACACCTTTTACTGCAAGAACAAGGAAGGCAATTTGGACAGGACAATTTGGTCCATAATGAGATATTTTCAGAGCTTTCTGAAAACAAATGGGTCTGTAGTTAAGTGGTTTCCAGCACTCCATTGTTTTAGTGCAATGGCTTGTGATGGTCTGAAAGTTTTGTCCCTTGCTGAGTCATCATCCTGTTTCGGAAATAAAACCATGAATTGTCTACAGAACAAGAGGACCCCGCTTCCTCTGAAGCAAAGTTTACCCAGGCTGTCGTGTGCACAGATGTACCTCTGTGTGTGTGTGTGTGTGTGTGTGTTAGTTACCATATAAATCCGCTTTTTTAATTTATAGCTAAAAATCCCCACAATTTGAAGTCTTTGACATTGTCCTGGATTTCTGCATCTCCAGCGTCTCTCCTCTTTGAACCTTTTTATCATGCATTGAAGACACAGAGGCACATTTCACAAGTTTTTATTTCTTGCACAATGAAACTGACTTCACTTGTAGTGTCTCTTGGCTGGTCACAGCTTCTAGTTGCAAAGCTGTACTGAAGGTCTTATTAGTTTTTATAACTTGGCACATAACAGGCGGGAACTAAGGATTAATGAATTCCCCTGGATCTAATTACAACCAGCACAAGCACTTGTTGTTTTTATTCCTTCTCTCTCAGCTTGTATATGACTTTTGAATTTCCATCACAGCATGTTTTAACTGAGTAGCACTGCTTGGGTGAAAATATTTTCCTTTCAGGTTTGCAGCTTTTGAAGATGTGTTATCCCCACTGTAAGCCAAACTCTGCTGTAATGGAAAAAGACATTGATAGACATGCTTACATATGCACATACACTATTCTTAATGAAACGTGAAAATCGCTCACAGAGACTATGACCTGATCTCAGGTTAAATAAATGTAAAAGCTATATATATTTCTACAAATTTCTACAAACCAGAGTTGAGAAAATAATACATCCTAACCGCATATTTATTGTTTATTATAACCACATTTATTATACAGTGGTCCCTCATTTATCACAGGAAATAACCCGCGATGGGTGAACTCCAGGAAGTGGCAAACTTTATTTTTCACAACTATTATAACTGTTTTAAGGCTCACACGTTTCTCTCTTGTTTAAACACCCTCAACGTTCAAACCTTTGTGGAAAAATATGTCCAGTATTATAGAATGAAACCAAAGCTCAAACCCTGTTTTCAGGTCCAGAACATGGGAATAGAGCAGTTGTGAGAGAATTCAACATTAATGAATCAATGGTATGGAAGTAGAGGAAGCAAGAAGAATGAGTTGAGTAAAGGCTGACTGTTTTGTTTCGCTTAATGTGCCTTATAATCCAAAAAATATGGTAACTTCCACCTTCTTTTAGCATGTCCAGAAATCCAACTTTTTTGTGCGATGGTTAACATCTTCCTCTGCCTTTTGGGTGCTACCGCAGGTGCCTTTGACGGTGCAAAACATTTCATCGACATTGTTGTGTTTGTTGGGGAGAAAACTTACAAGCATACAGTACAGAACTTCAGAGTCACACTGCTAGCGATCGAAGATTTATGTAAATTTAAGAAGCTGAACACGTTCTGTGCTGTACAGGGGACACGGCACGGAGGAGATTGACTATGGTCTACAGCCAATCATGATGCAGAACACAATGCGCTGTAAAGAAGAAAAAAAAAAGGCATGCAAAATTGCACACAGAAAAATCCGTGAAACAGCGAGGCCGTGAAAGGTGAACTGCATTATAGTGAGGGACCACTGTAATTGCAAATATAATAATAATAATGAATATCAAAAGTACTGTAAGAATGAAAACTTTAATGCATTTAATAGAATCGGTTAAGGTTTTTGAAGACCTGTTTTAATCCCCGAGATGTGCATTTTCATTGTCACCATCTTGGTTTGTAAATCCAGATGTGATGAGAGATCTGACTGTGAAACCACTGCCAATGAGCATATCCCCAAGTGGCTAAAAGCTATATAAAGGAATTTAACACTTGGTAGCTATTGTAGGTAACAGGACAATTAACCAGACATGTGGCTGAACTGATAATAAATAACCAAATGGTCCCCGTTCCAACAAGCGATGTTAACATAATGAGACATGATCGTTAGTGTAATAGCCTTACATTATACACTCATCTGTATGTAAATACATGTAGCAGTGAAAATCATAGTATTGATAGCAAATAATGTCAGACCTTTAGGTGGCAGAGAGTTTCACTAGATTAAAATCACAGCTTCTTGCTGGAAGCTATCACCACTGAGCCCTCTAATTATTTTGAAGTACATTTCTCTTGAAGTTGTTCCAGATCACCCTCTAAAAGAAGCTGAGAAAAACCTTTTAGATTTTATCTTTTTTCTTGTGGTGTATTGCCAACTAACATCCCCCCCTCCCCGACACACACACGCCCAAATATGAGAAAGTCTGCTTAACAACCATGCTGACTAAAGTAGCTAAGCATCTATCATGTGCCCTGAGGCTCGACAGTGTGTACCTGGCAGGCTTATTCAAACTGGAGGTTGGCCTTGTAACACAGTTGGTAGGGCAAGGAAATGTTTGTGGTTTTAAGCCAAAGTGGTTGTATATAATCTTCTCTCCACCAAACCATCTGTTGAGTCCGTGGGAGGAGAGCACATCTAAATAACTAGTCAGCTTAAAAAGTTTGTTTATTTACTTCGGACTGTTACAGCCCCTCAGTCAGAGATGGCATAGTCAGAGGATATGCAGAAAAAAACACATTAAAAAACCCAGCCCACTGTTAATTTCTGACATAGTGGATGAATGAGTCAGCCCATGTTCAGTTAAGACCAGCAAGTAGCTGGTGACCACCGACTGTGCCTTTGCAATACCGCACCAATAAAGACTGAGTTGCAGGAAGGGCAGCTGTTGAGTGTCACTTAAAGAAAAAAATCTGTGCACATAATTTGATTTTACACTTATAGGTCAATTTTAGATATTTTTCTTGATCTCTTTTCATGAACCCAAGAGGTAAACGTATTGGATTTTTTAATCTAAATTAAAAATCTCGGTTGCCCTTGATGTTCTTTCTATAAACATCAGATATGGTAAAGGCCTCACTTTTTTGTTCTTCGTCATGCAGGCAGCATCTCAAGCCAAGTCAGGCAATTATTCCTTTAAGGGGGGTAATTAAATGGTTCTTCCCCTGAACTAAGGGCTTGAGTGATTTATGTGGACTATGAACACATTGAGGATGTTCTTTAAACTGTGTCATGATGAAGAGCCTCCGTCTTTCCCACCAGGCTCCACCTGCTGAGGCTCTGTTATGACCCTGTCATGGGTAGAAGGGGTGGAGATGGGGGCACACAGGGAATAAGATTTGGCCCAAACACCAGACTGCAGTCAGATTTTCTGGCACAGACGTCAGTCTTGCCTGCGGGCACATGGCTAACCTCAGTCTGTTGATTCAACTGTGCTTTCCCAGTGCAGGGATAATGGAAAACAAAATTTGAGAGTGATAACAGTAGAACGAGAGTGGAGTTGTTATTTCGTTCCTATTTGTTTACTGGAATGAACTGACCAGGCAGGCGAGGATTAGGTGCCCAATGCCCTCTGGGTGCAGTGGCTCAGCATTGTTGTTGCACCCGTTGTAATATTCTTGTAATATCTCATACCCAAGTGATCTATAGATTAAATCTACATAACAATTGTCATTTAACCATTAAAAAAGTCCTGATGTAGAACTCTGCTGTCTGACTGTCAGGTCAATGATCCAGTAACGTTACAAAAAAGTTGTATATTTCATTGCACACTACTTTTGTTAGCACAAAGCGTTGGTACTAATGTTTAAACCTGCTCGGCACTTTAAATGCGCTGCATGAATCATAGGTTTTACCACTCAAAAATGTAATGTCAGGCATTAGCCATGCTCAGTCTCTAGGACATTTTAAAAAGGACCAGAAAAAATAGTCATTTACATCCAAAGTCTTTTTAGACGCAAGTGACATCCATCTGGGTTGGTATTTTGATCTTTGTGAATACTTTTAATTGCAGTAGCAGGAATCAGGAATCATCAGTTACCATCCATCCATCTTCTTCCACTTATCCGGGGCAGGGTCGTGGGGACAGCAGCCCACGGGGGACACCAAGGTGTTCCCAGGCCAACCGAGCGATATAATCTATCCAGCGTGTCCTGGGTCTGCCCTGGGGCCCTACTCCCAGTGGGACATGCCCGGAACACCTCACCCAGGAGGTGCCACGAGGCATCCTTGTCAGATGCTCGAACCACCTCTGGCTCTACTCTGAGCCCCTCTCAGATGGCCGAATTTCTCACCCTATCTCTAAGGGAGTTCTTTCGGTCACTACCCACAGCTCGTGACCATAGGTGAGGGTAGGGACATCGATCAACTGCTAAATTGAGAGTTTCGCTTTTACACTTAGCTCTCTCTTCACCAATCCAGACATCACTGCAGCCGCAGCACCAATCCGTCTGTCGATCTCCCGCTGCCTTCTCCCGTCACTCGTGAACAAGATTTAAACTCTTCCACTTGGGGCAAGAACTCGTCCCTGACCCGGATTGGGCACTCCACCCTTTTCCTTTTCATCAGTTACATTTATAAAAAAGCCTCAAAAGTTGACTTTTCTCCAAAAGAAGAATTAAGAAGTTAAACTTAGTGATTAATAAGTTTTTCTCATCCCACCAGAACACTGACAACATGCCACTTAGGTTAATAATTCATGAATCCTGTAATAATCTAATAAAGGCGCACAGGTACTTATAGATGAAAGAGTTGTGAACTCGTGCATTTGTGCAAAAAAAAAAAAGACTTCATGTCTCAACTATGAGGAGCAACAAATTTATTATAAATATGATTATATACTTTTTGTTATTTTTTCAAGGATAGCAGGCATTGTCGGTTATTGCCCATCTTGCTGTTGTTCTGCCTCCTGGGTAGGAATTAAGCAGATGATAGAGTGATGTGACTAAAAATGCAAGCAAAAGAAATATTTGTATTATTAGATTCTTATTCATGCAAAGATTGTGTTGTTGCTCGTTTTATGAAGAAGTATAGCTTTATTGTAAACTGTCACAAAGGTCACAGGGAGTGATGTAATCACCCCGGTGAAAGCTGGGTCTTAAATGATCCTTATTCTGCTCTTTTTTTCCCCTTGAAAGGTCAGCCGGCTTGTGCTGACCTGTCCATTATGACAGTGATGAGTCACACACAGAACAGGCTGCAGTTCACTGGCTTCTCTCATATACCTGACGGGTTCACTTTGCTGATTAACCACCACTGCTCCCTGTGTTCTCATAAGAACACACAGGGCCCCTTGCCTATAATTACCTTTTATTATAGTAGGAAATAGATCCCTCACATCTGCTTCCAATGAATGGGCAAGTTAGACCTTCTGCTTTCTTGTATTATTGCTTCAAGTCCTGGCAAACAGATGTCTTTGTAGGTGTGAGCATGCAGTCAAATAAGGGCCTGTTGTTGAATTATGAGGACTGGTGAAATTCATCCATCAACCATTAAAAAGTACTCCCAGACTTTGTTTACAGTTGTCACATGTTGGCCTTCAGGTTTGTTGTCTGGTTGGAAGATGGCCAAAAACACCTTTAAGTCTTTGATATATATGTAAACTTTCTGCAGCACTGATTTAAAACATCACGCTCTGAGATGGAGAAAAATCACAAACAGGTACAGGTGTTGTGAAAGGTAGATGGATCGACATGGCCATCATTAGGATTGTAGCCCATTTGATATATTCCTCCATGCACAGTGAACAATGAGTTGTTGTGGGAAAGCGGGGTGATGTTATATTTTAGTCCTAGTTAATAATACATGAAGAGCACAAAAGTATTACTTAATATTTTGTCACTAATGTAGAAACATACGTTTGCTGCTTGTTTGTTGCTCCACTTAGTGCACATTTGTCGAACTCCAGGCCTCGAGGGCCGGTGTCGCGCAGGTTTTAGACGTGTCCAGCTGATTTAATGGCTAAATTATCTCCGCAACATCTCCTCTTGAAGTTCTCCAGAGGCCTGGTAAAATAATTAATCATTTGCTTAATTACCAGGGTGAGATCTAAAACCTGCAGGACACCGGCCCTCGAGACCTGGAGTTCGACACCCCTGACTTAGTGAATCAAAAATGGAATTATTACTCATTATTACTCAACATTCCATGTTGCACATTAGCAATATGCAATGAATAGTCTGTCTTCATAGCTGACTAAGTTTTTTGCTGTTTTGCTGACTAATGTAATTTGTTCTGAGTGAAAGAGTAAAAAAGATACAAATATAACTTAGAGCTAACATCAGCGTAAAATTTGCACTGATTTGCGATATCACCGTAAGTGAACGACTGGTCAGTGCAGTGGTATTAAAACCGATATTGCCTAATGTTACATTTTTTAGCAACCACCATTGGTGATATTGGTGATCTGTGGGTTTTACCTTAACATCACTGTTTAAACTGAACACACAGACTGTTTATGTTTCTATACTATGGGGATATTTGCTGTTCCCGGTGAAAGTGACGTGCTAAATTTTCCAGCACACAGTACGAACTTGCTGTTGCTGTTTTTGTCTGTTTACACTGTAGTTACTGCTGTATTTAGATATTGTCCTGCTGCGAACACGCAGGCACTTTATTTTTGGATCTATCTTGTGGAGGAAGGGTAGGTGAAGTAAAGGAAGTGTTTAATTTAGCTCAGGGATTTTATCTGGATCTCTAAGCGTAAGATCCAGCAGGCGTGGTTCTTTCTGGGGGAATTCCTTCCTCTAAGTTCATCAGGGAAAATGGGATAGCAGTAAGACTTTATCACACTCAGTATCTTTACAATTATATGTTTTTACTTGTTTACTTTTTTCTGATCTCTGTGCATTTGGTTTGGCAGATGTGTTTGAGATTCTGACATTTAGTGACTAATTTTATTAATTTGTTTGTGTTTCAGAGTGACTCATTTACTTGTATTTATCAGTTTGTGTATCAGCTCAACCCACATCAGTACCTGCTTTTTCGTTTTTGCGTGATGGACGGGTGACTTATCACTCCAGGGAAAGAGTCTAGACAGGAACATTCCCAGTCTAGGTGCATTAATATACTAAATCTTTCATTGCTGATACAGTCAGTAACAAAATACAGAGTGTCACAGCTTTTAAGCATGACTCATGCTGAAAGGTTTTACCTGAGGTTAAATAGGATAGGTAGTCTGAGAAAAAACATTAAAGGCAATAACAGAATACAGTAATAATTACTTTATATTGCCATCGCCACCAATGTAAAACCATAAAAGCAATGGATAAAATGAAGAATATGTATAACTTTTGTTTTTGTGAATGCAAATGTTGCAAGAAAACTCAACAAGATCTCAAGAGGCTCTAGTTGAGGCCCTTGTTGACCTTGGACAAAAGTAATGAATGGACTACTGTTTATCTCCTGTCCAACAGCTTTTCCCCAGCCTTCATTCATAACCATATCTTCATCCTGCACTCTCTGTTTGCTTAGCCAAAGTCTGCACTGAGACTTACTAAGGTTTGAGCTGGCATGGATTTCCATACTTGTTGCTAAAGCATTGAAACACTAAGGAACTTCTTTTGCAAGTGCTCAACTTTTAGTTAGTTTGAGCCAGTATCTTTTTACTTAGTTAATTCACACCATTAACATGGGAACTCTCAAATCAGAATAGAATTAGAAAACATGTTTATGGGCTTTTAAAGATCTAGAAGACTTCAAAAAGATAATAAAATACTACAAAAAGGAGACATAAGACCATCACAAGTGTTTAACCCGAGCAAGCCAAGTAAACTAATCCTATGTATATGGTTGGATCTTTCTTTCTGGCCAAAACAGAAGCTCTTTACACCTGGACAAATCTAAGGAGTCTCTGGGATTCCCCTGATTCTTCTTCTTGAACCATCCTTCAGGAGATAAGCTGGTTTTTTTGGCAAGTGCCCTGCCCCTTGATCCTTTGTCAAGGAGTGACAGAGAGAATTTGAATCCAGAGAATAAAACTGTGATTGAAAATAGTGAAGGCCAGTCGGGCTGAAGGCATTTTATGCTGTGTGTAGTGGGTAGCTGATTTCCTTTCTCAGGCCATTTGGAATAACTGGCTTTAGGAATGTTCACATTTCTCTGCTTTAGGCTGTGGTTAAAGAAGTGAAGATTAAGATTTGCCTCTGTCCTTGGGTTGTGGGAAATAAATGACTTCCTTCATCAGACAAAGAAGACAACCTGTGGGAAAGTCCCTTGTTAGACTGAAGCTTAAGGGCCACATCTCTGCTAGGCAAGCTGTGGGTGGATTTGCCTTAAAGCATTCATGCCTATTTTTGGTCATTTTGCACACTGTCAAAACAAAAAAAAAAAAAACTAAATCACTTTGTTCTATGCAGAGAAAAAAAGGAAAGTGGACCAGAGCTGCTGTCTCTTGCCTTCTAACTGAATCACTGTCAGAAGCTTACCAATTTAAAGACATCTTCAGTTAATTTTCATGCAGATGTGGGTGTGCACTATGCTGAGCAATAGTTGGCTGTGCCTTCTACCTCTCACAGGATTCTCTCAAATTTATTGGTTGCTTTCCAGGTTTAACCTCAGATGGGAGCGTAAGGGGCTTGCCAACTGCTGCAGCAGACTGCCTACTGTAGTACCCAACCTCTCTGACGATTGATCTGGAAACTGCATGTGTAGAGTTTTACATAAGCAAGAGTCTTACACAAAAGCTTCTTTAAAGTTGCTGGCCAAAAAAAAAGTCAGGAAAGTAAGCACAACTTAAATATCCTGAACACTTCTGTAATAGCTAGCTCTGCATAATATGCAGTGACTAGCAATTTTTTCCACTTCTAATCATTATTTTTTTATGCAATTAACATCTAAAACATTAATGAAAGTGATGGAAACAACAAGAAACAGCTCAGCGATCTGAAGATGCCCCTTAGACCCTGTTCTTTAGAGGCCCTGCAGGGCCTTTGGAGGGGGGTGTAATAACACCTGCAGCTACGCAGCTCCTGAGGTATTTTTATCCCCCCCGGAATTCCACTTCTGTTCTCCGCCTAGACCTCCCGTCTAAGCTCATGGGAATTCACTCAGTGATGATCCTTGACATAGATTTAAACACCTACCTCATCGTTTTTCATTCACTCTTGCTGACATAGCTCATTGATATATGAAGCCACACACTTCCAGCTTTGAGAATTACTAGCTGCATTAACAAACTGATGTTTTTTTTGTCAGGTTGATGTTAGTCATGAGCAGCTGCTCTTTCAAAAACTAGTGAAACTGAATTTTTAACCTTTACCACATCTCCCAATGGATGAGAGCTGTGTGCTCTTCACACTGGTGTTTTGAACCAGATCCAAACAAACAAGAGCAGATGACTTGGAAAATATGCTGACATTTGGAACAGAAATGACAGCAACATAAATGACTTTGGTGCTGTGGTACTGGTTGATAGCACCGTTCTATCAAAACATACTTTATGCAAATGGCTGAGAGGATTCATAGTAGAGGTATTTGTGATGACTGTCTACCTGAGTTAATGTTCAGTCACAGGTTTTTTTTCATGTGAATAAAGTTAATTAATTAATCTGCTACAGAGTTTAGCCTTAACCTAGGCACAGTTGGGCCACCTTTACTTAAATATCCCTCTAATTTTACAGCAGGTCTTTACATTTAGTAAAGTCTTCTTTTTCACTGTTTTCACACAAGTGCATGTTGATATAGACATTAAACCTTTCATCTCACCCATCATGCACACCAAATGAAGTAGGGATTTCATGCATAATCAGACAGCAGGAGTACTCCCCAAGCAATATTAGAAAAAATGTAACTACGGTAACAGTGAATAATGTTTATGCCTGAAGACAAAGATGAGTTCATCTGTCGCCGAAGTGTCAGATGATCTCGATTGCAAATTGCCCATTACTAATGGTTCATAGTGTTAATATGTTTCAAATTTCTTCTTAATTGCTGGCTGCAGGTACCAAGACCATGATACTCCCATCAATATTTATTTTATAATAATTTTAACAACTAGAGAACCCCTTTCGTGCTTGTTGTGTGGGCTGTGATGAAAGCTAACCTTTTCTTATTGCTCATGGATATTTTGCGCTGTTCGGCAAGTAAGGCCAGATCAGATTTTTCCTACCATGCTCCTTGTCTACTCCCACTTTTGGTCTTTCCGTGGAGCGAAGGTTTGCCAAAACAGCTGCCAGGTAATTTCCAAGTTAGAATGGAGGGGCGGGCTCTTGAAAGGCAAGGTTAACCTCTGAATTTCTCCTCTCTTTGCACCCTTTGATGATTTTTGTCAACATCAGACAGCAGTGTCTTGTTTGCTCTGCAGCACAGAACATCTGGAGGGGAGCACAGCTCTCTTTCATGCTTCAGCCCTATTATGTTTATATTAATGGCATAAACAGCTGTGGAAGAATATTTTGTTCTCACAGCCCATCACTTCAGTAGACCTAATATAGGCCTTGGCAAAGCTAACAGAACTGTACTGTTAGTACTGTTGTGGGGGGAAAAAAAGAATAGGAAAGGGACTTTGATGTGCAGATGGTGTCCAACAAAGACAGGTTTTATTGTGATGTTCTGAGCTCAAAGTGTATCTTGGGTCTCTGAACAAGGACTGTTCAAAACTCACAGTATGAGATGCTTAACATGTTGCAACTGTCTTTCATTCCAGAAACTTCACAATGGTTCCCTGCAAAGCCCAGTTAATTATGAGATTGCCAAAGAGCATGACCTTGGGAACTGGTGGAAAGTGGCTTTACTGACATGAAACTATTCCCTAAGGCCCGGACACCTGGAGGTCATTCCCTTCCTGGCAAAAGCCTATTCTGCTCACAAATTCAAGACTCTGTTATTGTCAAGATGCAGATGTTTACTTTCTGCACCTCACTGAGAAGCTGTGGATGTGTTGCAGCTCTAAAGATTAAATTTCAGTTGTAGAAATGGTTGCATGAAGTGCCTTTCCTACACGGTACAATGTAGTGTACCACAGTGTTGTGGAGAAAAGTGTACTGGGCAAGCTGACAGACTGATCTAGCTTTGGCCTGTGATTATGTGGGACATTGTAAGTGTGGCCAAGTCAACAGGTGGTGTCAGATTAGTTGGTCCTGAGGTGAGAATGAGCAAGAGAGGAAGCGAGGAGGGCAACTCTACTGCATTCAGCGTAGGGAAGCCAGTGCTTAATTTCAGAGCCATCAAACAGGTGTAGGCACTTCCTTTCTAAAGCTTAGCTAGAAAGCAAACCTTTAAATCAACTAATTATAATCTATGTTTAAAAAAGACATCTTATAAGTCATGTTAGCACCTTGGTTCTTGGCTTAGTAATGCCAATGCTTTCCTCTAAATTAAAATATCTTAAAAACCTTTCACTGGATTTCTGGGGGATTTTGTACAGGCATTTGTACAGGCATTCACCCACACACAAATTAGAAAACACACAGATACATAAATCAACAATCTTTTTCTAGTGTGAGTAAGAGAGAGAAACAGAGAGTGTTAAAATGCCTGTGTCTTTGTCACAAATCGATGAGGCTGGGAAGCCACAATAATGCCCCTCATCTTGACGACAACCAAACGCCCATCCCAGCAAGAGAAGGAGGGCCAAAGAGTGAGAGTCCCAGAGGCAACAGTCAGTCGACCCCACTAGAGGCCAGCCACCCTGATATTTGTCTAGAACAGTGTCCCAGGCACCCAAAAACCACCCAAACCCCAGCATTGCCATGCAGGGCCAGCACCTGCCACCACAAGCACCCCAGGCCCCACATCCCAAGACCGTTAGACAACACCTGCTTCAGTCCTCCACTGCCACTAACCGAGGTAGACACACATACACTCCAAAACCACAACCTCAGCTCTCCAGTCCCTAGAAGGCCACCAGACACCTGTAGTCCCAGAGACCACCCTTATCCATCTGCAAGGCAAACAGGGAAAAGAGACTACAGTCATCCACTAAGTAATGGAATTGATAAGTGGGGACCAGTGAGGGACAAATTCATCCAGTTGGTATTTTGAAGAGGCAGACATTCTCTAAAAACTAATGTGATCAAGAAGTACATTTCTATATTGACTGATACATAAGCTGTTTTTTGATTTCCAGTTCATGAGAATAGTTTTCTTGGCGATGGATAAGGAAGTAAGGAGTATATGTGATGCATTTGCTTCCATATGTCACCTAAGATGCACAGCTTGGGTGAGGTTGGGATACTGCAACTAAACCGTGCGGATAGCTCTTCGCATATCCTCTGCCAGAATCTCTGGACAGACCTGCAGGACCATAGAGTACATATAGTTCTCAGCAGAGTTGTCTTTGCAATAGGTGCATATTAGTATGTAAGGCCCATTTGGAACAGCCTTTGTCCTGTATGGTGTGTTCTGTAGAGAATTTTGTATTGTATAAGTTCTAAGTTGGGGCTTTTAGTCATTTTGAAGGTGTTTAAGCCTATTTGTGTCCAGAAGTTTTGATGTAGACCAATGGAAAGATCTCGTTCCCACTTCACAGTTAGGATGGAAAGTAATTCGTCAGTTTTAAACAATATCTTACACATTTTTGATAACCATTTGGGGTACAGATATTTAAAATTTTGTTACTCAAGTTGGCGTTTGTAGATTCAGTTGACTGGGATTGAATAGTTCCTGTATGATGGACTTCAGTTTCAGACATCCAAGGAATTCGCCATTGCTAATTCTGGACCATAGCGATACACAGATCCTGTCACAAACAAGGATGCAGTGGACTCAAGAGCAGACTCAATTGCTCGAACTATGTACAATTTATTGAAAGGAAAAGGAACAAGACTGGGTCTAACAGAAATCATTCGCAGGAACTGAGGGAGGCCCGAGGGCGGAGAAACGGACGTAGAACACAGGGAGAACACGGGCGGGAACTTCTGCAAACACAGGAGAAGGGTTTTACTGAATGGGAAACAATTAAAGGGCAGAGGTGAGTGGTACTAGTGGAGAGTCTTGGGCTTACTTGAAAACACCGGCTATTAGGCGGGGAAGGGGTTGCCGTGGGGGGCGTTCCAGGGATGGTTGAGAGTGTGGGGAGGCTGGTCCAGGTTCCAAGGTGTCCAGGGAGGTTGAAGTACGGGCTGGAGGGCAGGCTGAGGAGAAGATGAGTGTGTGGTCCTCGGGTTCTGGGCAGATGGGAGAACAGGACGGAAACAGAACCAGCACTGCTGGTGAGTACGACGGGTGATGAATCTGGAGAATACAGGAGACGGAGGACACATTAACCCACGATCCAGGCACACAGAGTCTGAGCATAGAGGAGGCCAGGTTTACCACGGGTGGTAGCAGGACGAACTGGCGAGGAGTAGCAGGCAGTGCTGGCTTAAAAACCCTCTAGATGGAGCCCCGGAAATTGGAAGCAGGTGATGAGCTGGCCAACTCCACCCTAGGGGACGGACAACAGGAACCTGGACCACACCCGACCAGACACTCCCACAGCATATGACAGATCCATATTTTGAATACATAAATTAAGTTTTATAAACTTTGCCTTCTAGATCTGTAATAGTGTTGCTAACAGTGAAGTTTATTTTTCTGCTAATTAATTTGGCTACGCCTCTTTGTTTTGAGTTGTAACAGGCTGAGAACGTGTGAGGGAACTGTGGAGAAGTGAGTGTGTGTACAAGATGTTTTGAACATGTGAGTCTCCTGTAGAAAGACAATGTCTGCCTGTAAGCCATTTAATCGGTTAGTAATTTTAAGCCTCTTTTCCCTGGAACCGATTCCACATACATTCCATGAGACAAACCTCGGGGTGGTCATGTTTAAACTAACTAGTGGAGTGTTGAATGTTTGCTAAACACTCATCAATAAAATACTGCAAACTGTCCAAGTCTTCTTCGCCGTCCTCCAGAGTGTTGCAGTCGATTGAAATATGCCTGTAATTCTTATTTTTATTACCTTTAAAGCTGTCAAAGAGTAAATTGGCAGAGAAAGTTAGTGACAGAAATGTTTGCAGTTAGTGGCACATTATGTCCAGTGCTGCTGAGATTTTTGTTTCATCCTGCGATATCACAGCATAGATTTCTTCACTTACCTTCCCTTAGATTAGCTCCTTTACTTCATTAAAGTTACCATATCCACTGCTCACCTTTGAGTTAATAATAGTGGAATGGCTGTTTTGAAAACTATCGGCTACATTGTAAGGTAAATACTGTGCAAGGATATCAATAGTTTTTATATTGCATATGTACTGAGGCTCAATCTGATATTTGTCCTGAGCTTTTGCTGTGTTTTAGAGTCATCTAGATGTTCAGGCAACTCAGATCTCTGATCTCTCCTAGTTCCCCAGTGGGAAGAAAAGCAGACTTCTTAAGTGACACAGCAGTGCTTTCAAAGGGGCTCTTTCTGTTATAAATAAACAGGCCAGGGCTGGCCAAGCTAGAGCTGCTCTTCCCCTCTGAGCTGCTACAGGTCTCAACACCTCGCCTGTCAGCTGTCGTCTGGGGGAACTGGCCCCTTTTTCCCCTCCTCCCTGTAGGACACTCTCAGAAATGTTACCGGAAACACATGCACTATTTTCAGACCATGCACTGCTGCAGTGTTTATGTTGTGACATGCAGCTCAGGTGGGCAAGGACTTGATGGTGTTTTTGTATTTGCCTTTTTAAGTATTCTACTACTGCTTGTGTTCTGCCCATGAGCATATAAACATTCATTGGCACATTTTTCTCACAATAAGCACACCAGGAGCTAAACCTCCAATCCAGTAAAGTCAGCTTTCTCGCTTACCGCACTGGCCTATTAAAACAGATTAGTTTAATTCCTGGCATAACTAATGGGCTGATAACTGTTAGGCAGTGTATGCATGCATTCCTTTATACCTGCACCATAAGGTATAAAGGGGGGGGGGGGGTTTGCTGAGCTTTTGTTCATTAATTTTGGAGTTACTCAGGACTGACCATTGAAAAAAGGAGTGGCTGTCATTCTAGGTGGTCTGTTAATGTAGCATCCTGCTGGGGTGATCATTGAAATTACTGTGTTTCTTTAGGTGTCAGTTAGGTTTTCACGCCTAGGATTATTTGGGGGGAATGTGGTCATGCTATATTATCCCAGCCACATTGGGAATGCAATATAGGTTTTGAAATCACTTACATCTACCTAAGAAAATTTGAGAAAATCAGTGTTTATGCAGTTTTTTGATGATTTGATATAAAGTCTTATGAGTATGTTTCTTCTAAACTCTCAACAATACAACATAAATAAAGAGTAAAAGTAGCAAGGCTCCAAGTCTTGTCGTTTTGCTGTCACTGAGGCTGACAAAAAGACCATTAGAGATAGGATTTCATTTAGCATTAGGCTGGGGTATCTTGTTTCACGGCTGGTTTGCAATCTCTGCACCATGTCTGGTCATGGTGTCGCCAGGCTGACCTTTTAGCCCGAAATACAGTATGTTATCCAATTTGCGAGTGATATTGTTTTGAACCAATTCAGATTCACACAAAAAGAAAAACATTTTAACCCATGTTGAACATCTAACGATGTAGTGGAATCAGTTAGCATCAGTCACATTTAAAGCACTTGAGCAGACCAAAATAACAGGTATGAAAGGTGTAAAAGTAAGGAATATTTGTAAGCATGTATTCAGTGATGACTCCTCCATTTTAATTCCATGGGAACAACAAAGGAAAAGCTCATCACCTTTTCCAGTTGCCTACAGTGCAGATATCCTTTCTCATCCTGTTTAGCTGCACCATGTACACAAGTCTATACAGGCTGGATGCTTATTCTGACATGCCTCCCTAAACAGTGAGGGTTGGTTTAAAGGGAAAGGCGTGTGTGTGAGGCTGTGTGGCAAATGCTAGCCCGAGGCCATAGTTGCTTGCCACATGGAATGTTTGGCCCTCCTATAAAGGGATGGACATTAGATAAAAGCAACAGACTGCTGCAGAAGCAACTGATTAATAATTTTTCTTACATATTATGCTGCTTGTGCTAACATCACTGTTAAAATTTACTCACTCGGACCCTAGTGGATGTAAAAAGCATAACTAGTGTCCAAGCGTTTGTCGTCCCGTCCCCCCCCCCCACTTTGGGAAGCTCTGCCTTAACTGGTCTTGAGCAATAGTTATCTAGGTTTTCTGAAGGTTTTTCCTTTTTTTTCATTTTCATTTTTAGTCCAGTCTTTGTACCAATCCATTTTCAGATGATTTTTATTTAGCCACTTAATGCTAATCTATGACTCATTCAAGCTACCAGAATATAACTGAAGCAGAAGATGGTCAAGCAGACACTCCGAAAAAGTGTTCAGAAATGTGGACATATGCTATTCTGGGCCCCTTCCTTCTCACTGCTATTCATCTCTTCTGAAGAAATCTGGTGTGTTTGTTCCACCCACAGCATTAGTCACTGAACACTTTAAAAAGCCAATCTGTGAATAATGTCAAAGGGCTCCTTAAACTTCCTTCCTGTCCAGTCACATTAGATTAAACCATGTAGAAATACCAATGTATTGCTGAGTGCAGAAGGGCCACATTGTGCAAGTGCTTTATCCAGTAGGGGCTCAAGCAGAGGTTTACTGTCGGAACTGGTAGTTTGTCAAATCACAGACCACTCCTATGCAGGTTAAATGTAGAAATTTGTATCATACAAACATAAAAATCCTGCACTAGTAACACAGATTTGTAGTCAAAGGTGTGCAAAGGAACAGTGCTCTTGGGCTTATCTCTTTTCCTCTTTTCCTTTCATCACTCTTTCACAACACTCAGCCAAGCATGTTGTAAAACCTCCCTCATATCTATGTTTTGAGATGAGTAGATTTAGCATCTTAATATTTTTTAACTGTAGCATGAGAATCATGTATTTTCTTTTATTCTCTCAGTAGCTTTTTTCATGTTGTTTTCTTTGTATGCACATACAACATATTTTTACCTGCTGTAGTAGACCTGATCTAGCGTAGGCCTGCTTGTTCACAACACCTATTCCTCAGATAACAATGGGTCAACTAAAGGGAGTTCAACGACTCAGCCTGCATTGGTCCCCGGTTGTGCTTGGTTGGCCCTTTTTCAACCTACCCTATCTAAAAGAAGTCAGTATGTGTCAAGCTTTCATCTACTTGAAGCTTTCTACGGTTTACATTCCATTCCTGCTTAGTACATGCTGCTACTTCAAGCCCAAGCAGATATTAGAGAGGGTAAAAGGAAGAGAAGGTGTGGTGGGTAAAGGGAAATGGAGGGTCAAGTAGGCTGAGAATTCATCTTGTGAAGGTTTTCTGCTTGCATAAAAGGTCACAACTTGGCGTTTGGATCAAATTGATTGGAATGAGCAATGCTGCCTTTTTTCCAGCTTTCATTTCTCTGTTTTTGCATATCCCAAGCTCTCATGGGAACAAAGGCTGATAGGTTGTGTGAGCTCAAGAGGTGATTTAAATGCTAAACCTGTGCTGCTGCTATCAACAAACAGTGTCAGCTGCTATCAATAAACATTTTAATGAGAGAGCATCACTTGCGGGAGACTCGTGTCTGTCATGAGCAAATCCAATTTCTTTCTCTTTTTTTTACTGTAAAACACTGGCTGTGCCTTTAAGACATTTCCTACAGATTGTCCTGCAGCTGCATCAGTGGGTTTATTAACAGAGTGGGCGAACTGAATCCCTGAAGAAATCTTCTCACGCTTCCTCTGACAGGCTTTGGATATCACTGAGATGTAACCAGGACGGGAATGCTGACGTGTGGGTGTATGATAGTGTGTGTCTGTTCATGCAAGGCCGTATTTGACCGTGTTTGTTTGCACGTGGTACCAAATGCCAGTGTTTGTGAGTTTTTTACTTATCTGCATTAGAATCAGTTTGCAGTGCTGTTTTGCCTTCCACAGTTTCACGCTTGTTATAATTTGGCATGCAGGCAGCACAATACCACTAAGTGCCAATCAGTTTTCATCAAAGGGCAGACGAGGAGGTTAATATGGGAACGTTAATGTGAAACTCATCAGCACAGAATGATGAAAATGCAAAAAAAAAATGCAAAAAACCAAAAATTGTGATGAAATGCTTGAATGATGAATAAAAGGGCTTGTAGTGCAAATATTAGCATTGGGGAGGCATTACTTGTTGAGAACCAGAGGTGATAGCAGGCCTCCAGCTGCAAGACTCAACGACAGCTGACAGTATTTCAGTCTTGAAAGGTTCTTGGCTCACTTTTTGTGTAGTGCGATCAATCGTTTTTCAAAAGGTTTTGCTTCTCACTCATTGCCATCATCATCAGTTGTTCATGCTAAACAGCTGAAGGTCTTTATTGTCCCATGTCACCTGCCACTCATTATTCATGGATTCCATCATTTCCCTTTGCTACTACCATTTGGTTTTGTAAGGTCAGTGCTGCATATTTTTAAGTAATTTATAAGTAAATATTATATGTGAAAGGTGTCCATGTGTGTTTTTGTGTGTATCTAGGCCACTTCCTGTGCGTTTATGTCGACGCCTACTTTTTTTTTTTTTTAAAGCCTAACCTGATTACCATGTCTTATTGGAAATTGAAACAAATTAATAGAGCAATGTGTTTACACAGCAAGGTACTAGAGTCAGGAGAGCTTCTGAGGTGTTTGTCCTCTGGGTGGGGTGGGGTTTGAAGAATTACAGTCCGTCAAGAGCTTTATCTCCAGGGAGAGATAACTCTAACACCACAGACATGTCTCAACCTCAAGACTCAGACTAAAGGTCAGATTAGCTTTTGAACTAGAATGGAGTGAGAGGGCGCATTCACATGGAGTTCTCAGCTCTGCCTAAGATGAGGTCGGCTGACATTCTCAAACAAGTGTGGCTCAGCATGTTAGCTTTAGATCAGGTGTGAATATGCAGCCATCTGTAAGTTTGTTCAGGGTTTTTTTTTTTTTTTTCACCCAAAATGGCATCCAGCATGTCCAGATCATACACCATCCCAAGGGAGTGGGAAGCGGGAGATGATCACACCAATGGTTGGCTGGTCGGCATCTCTGAAAAGAATTTGGTTAGTCAGCAGTTTGCTTTTGAAAATGGCCCGGGATTGTTGTTGTAAGGGTGTTCAGTCAGGGGAGAGAGGATTTAGGGGGGTTAGATCTAGTTATTTATTAGCTGGATCCATTCAAATGGGAAAACTACCATGACAGAGTTGGGTGGAAATAGGAACTGGCGTGCCATGCCTACTGGAAATGCCAGAGGTGGCATCCTGCCAGAGTCGTATCTAAACTTATAGCCAGCGTCTGGGCAGTCTGCATGCTGAGATGCTGAGAGCAGAGATAATAAACCCACACTGTGCTCCAGTCAGGCCGCCATAGTAAACTTTATCAAGATGATCAGGATATGGGAATGGCTGGAAAAGCTTTGTGTCTTCTCAGTGAGGTGTCTGATGTGTCTGTCACGTGTCCTGCAGGAGGACGTTATTCTGGCTACATGCTTATTTGATTTTCTATGTGTTGTCATGCAATAAAGAGAATATTGCAAAAGAATTTGCACTTCCTGAGGCTGGTAGTCTGTAGTTTAATAATTGAGGAAAAGGTCACGTGGAATTATTCTGATGTGGACTGGGTATTCAAATCTCCCTTGAGGTGAATGTACTAACACTTTATCAAGTTCCATATTTAATAAATCTTTAGATTATGAGCAATACAGCAGGAGAACAGGCACAGTGTGAAGCAATACATTTATCCTAACATACCTCACTAACATGGCAAATTGTGGTAAACAGGATAAAAAGCCACTTTTCCTTTTTGAGCTGACATTTTATGACTTTTTGATGTTTCAATTCAATTCCATTTTATTTATATAGCCAAATCACAACAATAGTTGCCTCAAGGCACCTTACATTGTAAGGTAAAGAGCCTACAATAAAAGCAAGCACTTTGGCAACAGTTGAAAGGAAAAACTCCCATTTAACAGGAACAAACCTCCGGCGTAATCAAGCTCAGGGAGATGTGGCCATCTGCTGCGACCGGGAGATGGCAAAGAAAAAGTACTCATGTGCATCATGGGAAGCCCTCAGCAGCTTAGACCTATCGCAGAATAACTAAGGAAGGATTCAGGGTCACCTGATCCAGCCCTTACCAAACACTTTATCAAAAAGAAAGGTTTTGGTTAGAGGTGCTGGAGGGCACATGATGGTTTATTGATTGACTATTTCCTGATTCCAGGGTACAGAGTCAGTTTTGAAGGACTAGTTGTGGTATGTGGCATATATTTTTAGCCTGGAAAACAGAGTGTAAAGGATACTTTAACAGATTAGTGTCATTCTGATCTGAACTTCAGCTGTTTTTTCTGGCTTTCGGAAATACGTTTTATTTGTGTGTGTGCCTGTGTACTTACGCAGGTATTCCTGTGCTTGTCATTGGATTTGGAGTCAGCTGTGAATTTCGTCGCATTAACATTTACATGAGGAAAAAACATAAACGCCATGTTTTGAATTTAAGCGAGTGGACTGAAAAAAATAGAACTTAGATGTCGTGAACTTTTATTTGCATGCTGTTAAAAGAGATAATAAAAGATTAAAGTAAACAGATCACAATGCCCCATTTCCCATTCCAGCTTTTGTTTTCTCTGCACAATTCCAGAGCTCATGTATAGCACTGGGTGTAACCCTTTTCCCAAGAGACTTTAACCCTTATTAATCACTCTGTGTTTACTGCAGGTGACACAGGCCTCCAAGGTATGGGGAGAGGTTCCTCTGCCAGAAGATTTGGAGGCAGAAAAAACTGTCCAGGGATCTCAGAGTTTACTGGATGATGATGAGGACTTTGCAGCTGATGAAGCGTCAGGAGGTGGGTTTGGTAAAAGCTGAATAACCACAAAACAACAGCTGCTCTTAATTCACACCACTTATGCTTTCAATATAAATTCTTAAGATTGTTAACCCACGCCAAAACAGAAAATCGGTAAATATTTGTTCAGAGATTCGTCTTATAGTGACTTGCGAGATTCCGACTGTTTAAGGGGAATATAGATCTCCAGGAGATTTGGTGCACTACTTTAAATATAATTGAATAAAGCATGTTTTCTTCACCTCAAATTGGCACATTGACCTATACTTCTGTTTCTCTCATTCCAAAGACCAGCCCAGTGGAGAGGAATATGGAAGCACACCGTGGCCTGATAGCACAAGTAAGTGAAGAGACAATCTTGTGGATCTAACAATCCACTCTGACAGATTTTGTTTACATGCAGTGGATCACTCAGCCCTCTAAAGCTCCCCCATCTGCAACTCTGACGTGCACCAGTAGCACCGTGTGCACGCGCGTGTGTCATTGCGTGCATTTGTGCATGCACACTTGTGCATAATGTCTGTCGGTGCCTGAGTGATGATACCTCCACATCCTGCTACATCCTCTCCTCCCTCTTCGCCAGCTTGCCAGACTCTGGTCATAACACAGGGCCTTGGCTTTATCTGTGAGACATAAACATCTCCTCTTTCATCCTTTTAACCATTGGCGAAGGTGACAGCACAATAAGATAAATAAACGCCCAATGAACAATAAAAACTGCGGGAAAGCACCTCTACCCCATTATTTTTATTCAGACTTGTATTCTGTTCAAGGAACACACTATATCACCGCACATAGTTTCAGAAAATAATAATGCAGGAACCATAATAAACTTTGCATGATGGTCTGACTCTTTAATCATACCTAAAGTTTACGTGTGCCGCTGTTCTTGGTCCGTGTTTTATAGTTTTTACAATCCATGGGTTGCTTTTCATTGCAGACAGCAAAATAAGTAAGAATTACTGTTACCTGACCTTTTCACTGAACATGTGTGCATGCTACTCAGGGTTAGCCACAAAGGATGCCTTAAGAGTATTACCTAGTAGCATACTATATTTAACTGCTGAGCTGTGATGTTGTAGCTAAATTAATGCTCGACGTCAAAGGATAACTGGAATCGCATCGTAGATATCCATTGCTCAGGTTTTGATTTATAGTTCACCATGAAACTTCACTGATCGATGGCATCCTATATGTGCTTTAATTTTATTTCCCATAATTATAGTGTTAACACTCTATTTTGTGACAGCAATAAGTTAGGTCCAAGCATTGCCCAAAGTTGCCATTTCTCACTTTAGATTAGTAAGTACTCTCGTTTAGTAATGACTGCTGACTGCTTGTCTGCATGTGCAAACATGACACTCCCTGATTCCACTAGGAAATTGCATGCAATCGGAAATCACAGGTACAAGGGAGCTAATAGGTTAAAGTTCGTTTAATTTTAGTTCTCACATGACACTCAATTAGCTGAAGTCTTTAGATCTACATACTATATGTAAAAGATAGAAATTTGCTGCCATAACTTCAGCCATTTTGATCTGGGTTAGTAGTATGGCTGTGGCCCTAAAGCATACCATAACTTATCATCCTGTTTGACTGTAATGAGGACCAGAATTTATGAAAAGAACATTAAATTGTATTCAGTAATACCATAGATTCAAAAGTAGATTCCATATGAAGAGCCAGTGAACTAAAAGGTCATGTCCAAAAGACTCTGACACATTATGTTTTGCAACAATTCGTGGAGCTAATTACATCAGGGCACAATAATTGTTTTGGTAGCAAGCTAGCATAAGAGCATCATGTGGTTCACTCACAGAAATAGCAATTCTGCCTGCCCTCACAGAATCTAGGCCAGTTAAAGGTGCCAGAGGATATTTTGACACGGCTAGCATTAATGTGTGTGGTGTTGACATCATGTGATAGCAGCAGATTAGTCTAGCAACGCTTAACTGACTGTTGAATCACTTTTTGACTCAACCTTCAGTATTTGTTTAGTGTTGACTGATTGAGACATAGTTAAAGGGAATGCATTTTTACCCCATAAACACAGTTTGCCACTTGTTTCAGCCTAAGTTGTACTCCAGCCTTCTGCAGCACACTGAGCTGCTCTTATAATGAGAATGGCAGAAAGATTTGTGTGAGAAAAAATATCTAAAAGTCATAAAAGACAAAGCAAATCAGTGTTCTGTTCACAGTACAGGATGAGAAAATATATTTCCATTTGTGTGTGTTAACATTTTGAGCGTGAATGAGTCAAGAACAGTCCCAAGTACTCTGGTTCCATAAACTTCCTTGCTTTTGTTTTCACATAGAGGTCAATTTTCTTTTAATGTAGCTGTTGAAAAGAAAGTTGAGATTATTTGGTGCTTTCTTAATTATATTGCCTTATCTCAAAGGTGCCTGGACACATTTGCATTCTCCCCAGTATGACCATGGTGGTAAGATTAGTGTAGTCAGACTAGCGCCATATATAGATCTGAGTAAATCTGCCTTGGGAAGGAAATTCTGTTTCCTGTGCTGAATCCTGAATACTTTGCTGAGTGTCTCTGTCCTGTTGGCTGTCCAGACAATTCACCCAAGCCTGTGCCTTCCTTCCCCCTCCACTTCTGTAAATGGCGAGACGCTGGTGGTACAGATGCCCCCATTATGCTTTGTATCCTGTTGTGTGACTGTTTGCTGATGGTGGTTAAGGAATTTCCAATTCCCTTTGTCTCAGACATGTAAAATGAATCCCTGCAAAACATCTGGAATTGAAACTGCTCTTAAATAAGAGCTATTGTGAACCGTCTTCTGTGTATTGTTGCTCTTTGTCTCCCTCTTAATCATAGTCTGCAATCTTTTCCAGAGATATGGAAACTGTGTCCCATGTCCTCCTAACCTTTCATCGTGACCTCTAAACTCAGAGTCCCAAAGAAATCTCTTTGGGACTCTGAGGAGGTAAATCCAGCTTATCTGCTCTGTGAGAGCCTTTCCTTGTTTCACTAGCTCCATTACAGACATTCCCAGTGTTCTAAGGATATTGGCCACTTTGTTTAGGACATAAGGAAACAAAGGTTACCAGGCCACTCGCTTGTAATAGTGTAGTAATTGGCGAAAGGCCGCTGGGGTTACGCTCTGCACAGTGTTTATTTTGGGTAAAAAGCTTGAGAATTATTATTTTTAAATATACTTAGACCAGGGTGAAAAAACATGGCAGACCACTTCTTTTTCTATATAAATAAATAAAGGTAATTAACCATTACTAAAAATAAGGTTTATGCCCCAGCTTAACAGTACTAGTAATCAGCAAAATATATTTTCATTATTTTCTAGTGGTTAATTCACTATGTTGTTGTAAATATGTATGTAAGTTGTTGTTATCCAAGAAAAAATAGTAAAGCACATTGTTTGGAGCACCTCGGAGGTTATCACTGTTGCCTGAGTTCCACTCCACCT
Source organism: Astatotilapia calliptera (assembly GCF_964374335.1). Classification (NCBI taxonomy): domain Eukaryota; kingdom Metazoa; phylum Chordata; class Actinopteri; order Cichliformes; family Cichlidae; genus Astatotilapia; species Astatotilapia calliptera. The sequence goes on from NC_137441.1 coordinate 7,549,637, forward strand.
GTGTGGAGTTTGCATGTTCTCTTATGTCTCTGTGGGCCAGGTACTCTGACTTCCTCCCACGGTCCAAAGACATGCAGTTAGTGGGGTTGAGTTTATTGGTAATTCTACTAAATTTCCCATATGTGTGAATATGAGCACAAATGGTCGGCCTCTCTTTGTAGCACACTGGCAGCACACTGGCAACCTGTCCAGGGTGCACCCTGCCTCTCGCCCTATAAAAGCTGGGATAGGCTCCATCCCTCCCCCACGACCCTGATAAGGATAAGTGGAAGAGAATGCAAGGATGGACTATTAGTTTTTGATTAAAATGCAGAATAACAAATAATATTTGTTTTTAGTAGTTGAATATTATGCTTGATTAATTTCTGACTTCTCAGAGAAGTCCAGCTACAACCCCCCTCCACCTCAGCTCCTTTTTTAAAAAACTTTATCAGTGTCTGTTGTCTCTTGTTCCTGTTTTGTACTATGCTGCAGTCTTATTCTCCACACCTCCACAACTTTCCATGTATGCGCATGAAAAGGAAGGGAGGTGCGCTCTTTCCACCTTGTGCTTTCCACAGATGCAAGTGGAAGGCATTTGGTGTAGGTCCCAGTGCAGTCCCATAGTAGACCAACTTCAACCGTAATATGTCCCATTAAGTACATTTCTCATTGCAATGGTTCAGGAACATGTCAGTATTATAGTGTATTGTATTTGTCCAAGTAGCCTCCTTTTAAAGAAGTCTTGAGATGTACTCAGAAATTATATAATATTTTTTTTTATCTTTTGCTGTGCAAAAAAAAGAAAAAAAAGAGGAAAAGACAACAACATATTAAAAATAGAAGAGATAAGCAATACATGTCAAAGTCACTCTGTCAACAATCCTACTAGCTGTCATTCTTTTTCTTTGTGTTTTGTTAGTGCAAGTGGTGAAAAGATATGTCAGTGTAAACATGATAAACAGCATCTCAGCCCTGAGAAACTCAGATGGCTTCTAGCTATTGTCGTGCTGAGATTGCTATACATCAATATCTAATGCTGCTGTCTAAACTAGCTCTCTCATCCATTGTTTAAATAAGCTAGACAAGGACTCACCTGTCATTGGTGTTCGATCTACATGCTGTGATTTGTGTGTGTGTGCATGTGTGTGTGTGTATACTGTTGACACTGATGTGAGTAGAGGGAGACTCACAGACAGGGTACTGCATTCCTGTGTAGCCTCACCTGGCTTTGCTTCTAATCATTTACTAGTGAGCGCTTACTGAAAAAAACACGACATAGGTTTGGATTCCTCCGTTATCTGTCAAATTGAGCAGATGTTGCACCATTAGTGGACAATACATCAGGGTAATGTAGCTTGTCTTGTCAGTTTGGCCTGAGCAGTGCCAGGCCACCCACTCAGTTTCATGCTTTTTCATGGTCAGCTGGTATGTGTGTCTCAGTGGCACTGCCTGTGTGTGTGTTTGCAAGAGTGTGTCAGATACACGGAGCCTCTTGGGCACTTACACAGAGGGACAAACGCTGGCAGCTGCAGTTATTTTGCTGAGATCTTTGTTGTTGTACTGCTGGAGCCCTACAAGGAGGTCACGCACTTGAAACAGAATGTTGTGGACAGGACAGTTGTAGGAGCAAACGAACGTTGGTGCTGCAGTTTTAAACGACACGTTTGGACTAACCTTTGTCTTACCTACTCGTCTCAATCAGTGACAAAAGCTTCTATCCATTCATAAGCAGCAGATTGTCACTCTGACTGTGTGCAATTCATTTTGGGTGGGCATAGTTCTGAAAGACTCCTGCTGAATGATCTTAGTCACTAACTTGAGCTCTATTACTGCACCTAGCCCTGTGATCCTACACTCTGTTGTACCAATAACAAATGAGTTGCCTTGGAGAGCTGGCTTGTGCCACTCCTCTTTAGGAAAGAGATTTTTAGGGTTTCGTTCAAAGAGAGCTTATCTGCCTGCTGGAGTGATTTTCTTTTTCCTCTCTCCAGGAAGGACTTGTACTTTATATCTCTGTGCATTTTGATGAGCTTAAAAATAAGCTACGATACGTCATAAGTGAGTAACTTACACTTGTGCTAGCAAAATGTTTAATTGTGCTGCAGACCAAATACTGAATTAAAGTGGTTATTGGCTGGGTATTCAATTGTCCTGTGGTTTTCCCAGATATGAGTTCATTTGGATAAAGCTCCACAGTTGATTAGTGGCTTCCTGGTTGCACCCTAGAGAGTATCTATATTAAATAATACCACTCCCGGGACTAATTAAGTTCTTAACTAGTTCTTCTTCTGTTGCTGACAATTCATATACATCCACTGGCCCCCCCAAAACAGAGGGAAATCACATAAACTGGTGTAACAAAAGTCAGTGGAGGCCAAAATAATGTATTCTGGCTGGATTCAATCAAAGTTAAAATTTTAAACCACAAGATAATGCAGCTTGACATGAGACACACTCTACTGAGTGTATTACCCCATGTGCCTGCCTGGGGCATCAGTGAGCTGCTGGACAGTCTGTGGCACTATTTACACAATGCCCCAGAGGTTCTCATTTGGATTCAAAAATATTTGCTTGATCCAGGCATTGCCTGCACACTCTGGTCACATGACGCTGTGCCAGGAGGAACATGGGGCCCAGAAATTCTGACAATGATTCTGAGGATTTCATTCTTGTACCTAGCAGAAGTTTGACCCTCCAAGGATATTCCTTGCCAGACCATTACTGACCCACTGCCAAACCAGTCATGCAAGATGATGTTGCTGATATCCCCAGACTCTTTTTTTACCTGTCACATGTGCTCAGTGTGAACCTGTTCTCATCTTTGAAATGAACAGAGTCACAGTGGAAGACCTACCATTCTTCTGTTAGGGTTAGGGTCCCGATCGTCAGTCAAGCTTTGTGGTGCTGGTTCTGATTCTCTCCATGAGCAGTTTGGTCAGAAACATGCAGATCAGTAGCTTGCTTAAGGTCATTTTCTAGGGTCCTGACGGTGCTCCTGCTGCCCCTGACCCAAAGAAGCCGATACTGTCCATCTGCTGCATTGATGCCATTCTATGCCCCTGTCCATTGCACTTTGTGTATCCATCTTCAAGCATCTCCTCCACACTCTTAAGACTGTGTCTCAGTGGTGTTAAGGACACTAACAAAAGGATAAAGTATACAAAAATCAGTCTAGACGGATAAGGAGAGAGCAATGGTCTGTGGCCACCACGTACAAAACCATTCCCTTTTTAGGGATTGCCTTGCCCATGACCCTGAATTGGATAAGCGGAAGAAAATGGATGTAGTTGTCTTGTTGTTTCCTCTCCATTGCACCTGTTGTCACATTCATTTGCCTCAGAGCGAGTGAAATGGATTCACAATTGTTTATGCTTCGTAACTGGACACATTGATGTCCCTGAAGTGTAACCGACTTCAAGTTATACTATGAAGATTGAGTGTTGTCTTAATTACTGTATTTTGAGCAATATACTTACTTTATGTTTCTCCTGTTGGGTAAAAGATCCATTTAGTTTGTTGTATTTTCAAATATCTCTCTATCCAGCCTCTTACACAGTGAGCACTGTTTCAGTAAGTGACCTCAGCCCGATCAACCCACAACAGAGCAGAGAGTATTAACAAATCTGTTACCTCCTCCTCTCTGGCTTCCACTCTTTTTCTGTTTCTGACAGTGATCACAGCAGATCAGCAGACTTTGAAGTAGCAAATGCTTCATTAGCCTTAATTAGTTTGGGTCACTATTCTTGTGGGAAACCTCATGTCATTTGGGTAGGGCATGTTTTCTCTCAATTGTTTCCTGGCTGGGCATTTTAGACTTGAAGAAATGCTCTTAACTCTTAACACAGTTTTTTTCTTTTTGTAAACTCTGCCTTCTTCTAAAATATATGCCACAACTGCAGTAACGTGTGTCAGAACCCTCATGGTTTTTGCATGTGCAGCTATACAACAGCTGGATCCAGTATACTCACTCAATTATGAAGGAGATCTTGTTTACTACTGTTTGTTGAAGTTTATGGAGTGGACTCATATTTATCTGGAGAGGAGCATAAAAAATCTCTCTTGTTAGTATAAAGTGCTTGTGTGGAGCATTTTAATACATTTTAAGGGTGCTTTTGTTTACAAGATAGTGAATAGATCCTGTAAATGGTTTGTAAATCAACCTTTGTACTTGGATCTCTTTCTTGAAACAACCAAAAGGCCTCCTCACTTGACATTTCATAGCACGCCCCAAGCAGAATGAATGAGTCACCACGAAAAAGAACGTGGTCATTGTTGCCCATGCCAGTGGAGAGAACTTAGGGTAAAACCAGTTAAAACTCTTTTAATGGTGCTCAGTTCTTCCATTTAAAAAGGAAAACAGGAAACAGCTCCTCCCTGCATTACTGCAGTGCCAGGGTGGATGTATGTGTCAGACAGCTGAGATGTGAAGAGCAGGATGTGGAAGTGTGCGCTTTGTTTGTAAAGTATTCTCTTTGTGTTGAAAGACTGAGGAAGAGGTTTGTCTAAAGTTATGGCCCCTCACCTTTTCTCCTCGTCACTGTCATGTAAAGAGATTTCCTTATGTGTTTCCTGGCAGACACTGGTTAATAAAACCACACGCCTCCTGCAGCCTCTGTCCCATGAAGCAGTATCCACAACATTTAGATGGTAATGATTAGTGGGACTGTTGATCACAGCAAATCGATGGTGACATTTCCAGCTTCTCATGAAACTATGTTGGGATTTTTTTGATTTTTTGTTCTGCTACCACTGTAATATGTCTGTTTCACATAATCGTAGTGGCTCTTCTTGATTTCCTGTTTCTGTTACTACAACTTTTTCTCTTTTCAATTCTCCTACTTATTATCTCTCTCTGTTTTCTCTCTCCCTGCATTTGTTTCCCTGTCTAACTTTCCTGAAACCTTAACCTCTCTGCACCTGCCTGGCTAACTTCATTTGTTTCCCTTGTTCTTGTGTTGCTTTCCTTGGTTGACCTTTGACCTCTGGCTCATGTTTGTGCCGTGTTGACCTCCCCGTCACGTCTTTTCCCACTATTGCTTGCTCTCTGCTGCTTGCACTTCATTTCTTGCTATAGCACATTGGTTGGATTCTTCATATCTGAGGAACATACAGAACCCAAGTGAGCACGACCAAAGTAAGTCCTGACGCACCTCTTTCTTAACACTTTGTTTTTCTCTTGTTTCTTGTCTTTGGCACACTCTGCTTTCACCTGTTCCATTCAGTTATGCACGGTCTTTTCCAAACACACTCTCAGATAACATTCCAAGGAAGACTCAGCTGGGGCATGTAGTGTCTGAGTCCAGCTGGTTTGTTTTTCCAAATGTCTTACAGGCGTTTCCCAATGATTTCCGATGCTATGGAAAATTATGTGCTTTTTCCATCATGTAACAGAGTGACAACGTTTCCATTTCTTGCTAAAAATGTCTTTGAAATGACGTTACCATGACACTTGCAAAATGTACTCCATGCTTTCATTTTAAAATTGCTCTTTGAAATATCAGCCTCATGTTGGTGGTTCAACAACAAACCAGGTCTTATACTAAGTAGCTATAACACAAGTATGAAAATGAGCCTTTTTTATATATAGTGGTGGTTTTGATCTCTACATTGCAAGCTGTGGATGAGCAGGATGGGGAGAGCTTAATAATGAAGCCAGAATTAAGTCCCTAGATTTCCCCACAGGGCAATAAATGGACTTGGAAACAGAGGTTTTGGCTTGTTACCAGCGAAGGGGTTAAGTAGGAGCGGTCGTGTCTACGGGAGTTAAGATGAGAAAGAGACAGCTGGCAAATGGAAATATAGGCAGAAAAACTAGGGAGGAGATTGAGATGAGAGAGAGCAAAATCCCATGTAGGGGAGTTACTAAAGATCTTTGTTGGCGTTATTAGAGCATTGTGGTTTGGGCCTTGTTCTTATAGAATCTGGCTCTCCCCCACATGTTTTGGAAATGGCTTGACTGGTGCTGGGCGCAGCCTCGGGGGTTGAAGGTCAAACCCAGCGTGGCTGGGGTTTAAAGGCCAGGCTGGGCTCATTGCTCAATCAACTCTTTGTCTTCTGCGTAGCCCTCTGAGTGTTAGAGGGGCCCATTGCACAAAGCTGCCACAGTTCTACTGAACAGCTTTAATCGCCAAATAAGTTTATGAATTAAAAGTATGGAATGTTACTTTTCCACACTTTTTTTCTCTCTCCCACTCGTCACATCTGTTCTCACAGTTTCATCACCTTTGATGGTGGTGGCGCTTGGCAAAGGGGATTTCCCCCTTGCTGAAAGCAGCAAGTTGCCCACAGGAGCTCTTGGAGTGAAAGAGGCCCTCGTTAGCAGTATGGCACAACTCGGTGCTCTAATCAAAGGATCTCAGGCAGTCCCATTATTCTGTTTTTTGCGGCAAGCTCGGAGAGAAATGGGGCTTCAAGCCACTGTTGACCTGGCAGCAAGTACCCACTCAAGTGATTAGATTATATATGGGTCAAAAGAGGCGCTTTGATGAGCAACTTTGATGTTGCTTGTTTTCTGAGACCATATTCAGGCCTAACAATTGGTCCTATAAATCTAATAGTAGCAGTCTGAAAAGCGAGCACACCAGGTTGTGCTAAAGCCTGCAGTGCTGTTCTTACTTGTTCCCCTTACTGTTTTCTTAGGCAATGCTCAGTTTACTTTGACATAAAAGGTGCTTTTCTCGCCAGGAGTTGGACGTCTTGTTGTAACACCGATGTGTAGAAGGAAAATGGGACTTAGCGGCATAAAGTGAGGAAAGCTCTTAAACACAGTGACCGCACAGCCTTTATGTGAGACACGAAATCTATAACTTTTAATTAGGTAGCTGCTGTTAAGCATGATGTACATCTGCTGCCAGTGTGAATGTCTAGTGATGTGCAATTATCCAAAGAACAAGGAAAGGGTGAAGAAAATTATATACACCAAGACTGGGTATAGCGGCTGCACACAGTAGGTGTGTATGTGAGCAGATTTATTGTTTTATGCATATTTGGGCATGTATGTTTCTAACTAGAGGCTGAGCAGATGCCTACTTAGAACATGACTCTTTGCTTTTGGCACGGCAAATAGCATCTCACTGCAAGAAACAGTACAAATATTGACTTCCTCCCTAAATCCACACTACCAGCCTAAAATCAGAGGTTGGCAAGCCCATCCTAACAAAGTGTTGGCAGGAGTGTGAGAATGGGGCACCCCGCAGGCGCAGGCTATTTTAAGTTTCATGGCTAAGCCTGTGACATTGTAATCATAATATTATAGCGAATATTTCCCTCAAAACGAGTCGCACATTATAGTTGTTTTGTACAAGAGGGTATATCAACAATTTGAGAATGTTTCAAAAGCCTTTAATGCAGCTAATTTCCCCGTTAAATTACAGTGAAGTACTGGCAGAAGCTATTATTTTACAGTGTGGCTCCTATAATCTACCACAAGTGAAGAACAATTGCTTTGCTGGATGCTTCTACAGAATTTTGTTGTTATCTATCCGGATGCCATTATTGTTTTTGTTTCTCCTGTAATCATCACAAGCTATTGTTGTAAAATATATGAATATACTGTGAATCATTTTCTGAAAACATTGCACATGGTTTGCAGGATCTCAGTCTGCATGCTCTCACCTTTTAACATGAAGCTTTCTTAAGCTATGTGAAAACCCCTAAAGTCCTTGCACGGTATCACCACCGGAATGTCTGTTATGTTCTCAACCCTGTAAAACCTCATTTAAATAAATGTCTACTTGCTTGCGTTGCATAAAAACTCGATTTAACTGCAGCTTCTGTTTGCCACACATTTGAATGCAAAGTGTTCTGTTTTTAGCTGCTGAACTACATGAACAAGGAGTCTAAGTAGGCCATTGATGTAATCCTCTGACCCCTTACACTGCTCTCCAGCCTTCCTGCCTCATGCATGTATGACTTGAGGAGGGAATGTTGAGGCCTTCTTCTAGAGTCATTCACAGAGGATCCTCTTCTTCTTCCTCCACAGCTGCTGGCACAGTATTGATGGTGACTTTACTCCTACTGACCTTCCAAGTCTGTGATATCATCAGCATTCAGTCAGGAGATCTGAAGCAAACTTTTGGCCCTGTTATATTGAATGTCACGAGTATTATGTGTATTTGTAACTCATTTCTATCATGTGTCTCTATTTAAATATGCTTAAAAATGTTAGATTATTTATGTTCCATGTCTGTGACCCACAGAATAGTTGATAGTACAATTTAATGGTTATTTTTCAGTATGTGGAGGAGTGTGACTGTGTCAGTGTGTGTCGGTTGTTGGCCACAGACACAGTCACAGTTGAGATATAGAAATAGATGCTGTAATTTGTATGTGGCTTTCACTTAAGCCGCAGTCGTGCTTTTCAGTTTTTACCTCCTGAAACATTTAACCAGAGGTTTTCCTGAGGAAAGGAAGTTCCAAACAGTATCCCACATCACAGTGACCGTGACTACAGTGACTTGAATGCAGCTTATAACATGCACACCTGACAATAGTTGGATATTAATGTGCAGTTTAACTAACAGATAATTCTCCCCACTTTGTGTTTCTAGTTTATTACAGAGCTTCTGTCAACTTCACCTCCCTGGTCTACGGTCCCGAATACGAAGAAATCTTCTCTCGTGAATTTATCGAGCTTTCTGAAGCAGTGGTGGACACGGTATGTCCTGTTCTCATAAACTGTGCTAAATAGCGCTCTTGTACAGTATCATAAGACTGTTACTGCCTTATATGGTGAAAGACATTTTATTTATGACTTTGCTAATTTAAGAATGTGTGACTGTGTGTCTAAAAATTTATTTTTCCTCCACAGCTCGAGTCAGAGTACAACAAGATTCCAGGTGTCCAGACAGTCAGTGTGATCCTTGTTAAGTAAGAACATACACAATATTATTTAAATATTTATTTGTGACACTTAAAGTAGCTTTATTTTGTTGTTTGGATATTTTTTTACCTTGCCAGGTGATATTTCTTCTTGTTTTTCCGTATTACCCAAGGCCAGTAGGCCAGCAGCATTGTAGACATTCAGTCAGTAATACAGGAGCAATAAGTAAGTCCTTTCTAGGACAGCCAAAGAGGACGCTTTTAACAAGCTTTATTGTTTAACATATGCGGTGCATGCCACACAGTCTGTAGGCTCAGCTGGCCTTCTTTTGGTCTTTGCAGAAAGGAGATAAGAGAGGATGGCGTTGATGTATTTGTGGAAATAGATGTGGGATCTGAATACAACGCCAATGAGGAACAGATCCGCAGCGTGCTGTACAACGTGGTGAAGGAGGGAGCAATTGCTTCCTACAGCACTTCGGTCCAGGGCTTTCAGTTCAGACGGCTTGGAGTAGGTAAGACCTCAAGAAGTACTGAAACAGGTGCCACTGTTACCCAAGAGTTTGCTGTATACTTACAGCAGATGAAGATTTACCAGCGGGGTAGGCAGTTACCTTAACATTTCCCTCTGGTTTATAGCTGAACCTTTGCCTTCAGCGGAGCATGTAGCAGACCCAGGTTTGTATTTTGCCATGCCTGTTGCATGGTGAGTTAGAAACTGTAGTGCATTTAGAAAGAACAGTTGAGCATTTGTGTCTTTAATTTGATGTGTACAAGTCCCGTTGTCTGAGGAATGTTTTGCATGGAAGCACAGAAGTGTGAAGCAGACTTTGAGTCTACTTCTGAGTTTAGTCTTTGAAGTCCAGTAGTGCCCAATGAGTATAAAGTATATTTGCATGGCATGAGTGTGATTAGGAATGCAGCTTTTTAAATTTTTTTGCCATCAATTCCACAAAACTCTCTATACAGACATGGCAACTAATAGAGTTAAATGGTGACTTTATCTTTTATTTGTTTATTCAGGTGACAGCATTGTCATTCATCTGTCTGTCTCGTTTTGCTGTCTTTGTGTGTCTGTGTGTCGAATCTATTCTTACAAAGTATTTGTAGCCTGTGTTCACTGTAGTGTAGTGTTTGTTCAATCCAGTCTTTATTTGTGCGTTATTAAGCCTTTCTTGTCCAGTCTTGTATTTATTTCTTATTGTGTATCAAATATGTCTGTTCTATTTTTTTGTATCCATCTAGCCATGTCTAATCTACTCTTTGTCATTTAGTTTGTGTCAATCTCTTTTTTTTGTGTTCTTCAGTCTAGTCTGTCCAGTGTTGTCTTGCCCGCCTAATGTAATCTGTCTAATGTGTTATTGTATAGCTACCATGTTGGTTTGAACCTATGGTATATTTTATGGTTACCAGAACACAAACACTAATGAAAATCTTGTAATGTTCTTGAAAAGCTCCCTAATTATCACAAGCTTTCAGATTTTGGTAATATTTTCAACACTTCTGAGTTGTTCTTTCTGCAGTAGAGTTCCAGGAGAAGTTTTTTTTAAAAAAATTAAATGAAATATTTAAAAAAAAATTGTTAATTGTGTTTTAATATGACATTAGGTAGTTTTTTGGCTGTACCATAGTCAACGCTTGCATGTCTTTGATCCTTCAACATCCCCCTCCCCCTGCTTCCCCTCTGCATCTCTAACAGTAACCCCCAGTGTGAGACCCTGCATGCCAGATGAGCACAGGTGTGGTGATGGGACATGTATCCTAATGGAATACCTGTGTGACAACCGACAAGACTGCAGAGACATGAGTGATGAGCTCAATTGTGGTGAGTGGCCTCATTGTGACTGGTTGGCAGTTTAACATGATCAGTTATATGCTGGAGTAATGGCTGTTTGATGTGTGGGACAGTAATTAGCACCTGTGTACATCTTTGCATAGGCCTAATGAAAGAGTTGTGTCATACTCAATAGGGCCGATTATTCCGATCATCACAACCCCTGCCACCACAGTCGATACAACCCAGAAGGTAGTGCGTCCCCCCGGCCAACCTGGACCCTGCAGAGTGGATCAGGCTACATGTCAGACTGGAGAGTGTATACCTCGTGACTATATCTGTGACGGTCAGCGGGACTGCCCAGATGGAAGCGACGAGTTTAGATGTGGTGAGTAACGCAGCCCTGTACATGCGAACAGTCCCAGAGAGCAACATGATCCCTAATCAGCCTCTTGCCTTTTTTGCAGGTACTCCATCTCCCTGTGAACCCAACGAGTTCAAGTGTAAAAATGGTCGCTGTGCACTCAAACTTTGGCGCTGCGACGGAGACAATGACTGTGAGGATAACTCAGATGAAACCGACTGCCGTAAGTCTCCGTTTCTTTTGTGAGACAGTAAAAATCTGTCTTAAAGGAATAAGTAAAGCTCCCTTACCTCTCTGATGTCCGTCTCTTAAATTTAAACAACAATATTAAATCTAATTTTGGATTTGTTAAGTCATCTTATTATTTCAAATAATTGTGTGGGTGGCATGATAGTGCAGTGGTTAGCGCTGTCTCCTCAGTGCGAAGGTTCTGGGTGCAAATTCCACCTGGGGTGTTTTGTGTGACATTTGTATTTTCATGAGCTATTTCCAGACACTCAGTCTTCTTCGCACAGTCCAAAGACATGCATGGGGTTAGGTTAATTGGTTATTTTAAACTAGCTGTAGGTGTGAACGATTTTCTGTCTCTATGGTTTAGCCCTCGGACAGATTGGTGGCCTCTCCAGTGTGTACCCTGCTGTTTGCCCTATGACAGCTGGGATAGGCTCCACCCCCCACCGCCATATCCCAGAACTGGTTAAGCAAAGGAAAATACTTGCGTGTGAATATGAGCACACTTATTTAAAAAGAAGGAACAAATCATAGGCCTCCGAAACTTTCCACAAATGTATGTATTGCCACTGAGAATAAGTCGCTTTACTGTGAATGTGACCTTGATGAAGAAAAAGAGTCCATCAGCGTTTTTTTGTGTGTACATATTAATTAAGGATAGGAGGATAGATCCATGATAGGTGTCCTTCTTTATCATTCTTTATGTTGAGTGAGGCCAATTAACACCTTCAGGTTCATATATTAAATCCAGAAATAGTGGTATTCATCTTCTTATTTGACTCTGCAAAAAAGCACCTTTCCCATCCATCCATCCATCCATCCATCCATCCATCCATCCAGCCATCTCAGGGTAAGGAGCCTATCCCTGCTACCATAGGGCAAGAGGTGGGGTAGCACCTTTCCCATAATGCTAAAAATGATTGGTTTCAGTTTAGGTTATTGGTTGCTGGTGCTAAGCAATTGCTATGAGCCTTTCTGACCTTGATTCAAAGCTGCTGTTTATGTTGTGAAGGGATATAAATTTGCTATTACTTTTCATCTTGTCATCACTGCAGCCTCCAAGGGCCCCGATGACAGGTGTGCTCCTGAGCAGTTTGAATGCCTGAGTGATAACAAATGTATCCCAGCTAGTTACCAGTGTGATGAAGAGCCAGACTGTGAAGACCGCTCCGATGAGTATGGCTGCAGTAAGTCTCACTCCAGTGCCTGTCCACATCTGCCTGTTAATAGACTCATTCTCATACACATTCAACTGCTTTCTTTCATATTTTCATGCAAATCACTTCTCTGACACTACTCTGTATATTGCCTCCTTTGTACACTTTGCCTAATTTTCTGTGAAACAGGCTTTTTTCACATGTATTCAGTGAAACACAGGGCTTTTGTGAGCCCTCCATCCCTGAACTAAAAGAAAATTGTCTGTCCATAGCAGAGAATTTGACTTCCTCGGCCTTTATGAGCTTCACTCGCCAAATTCCAGTGACATGCCAGCTGTTTTGTAAATGTGCATTTATTTTTTGGTTTTTTGTCCTTTTTGACTCCTCACAGCCCCTCCTGCTGTAACAAGCCCCCCAGAAGAGTCAGTTCAGGTTGCACGGGGAGCCACAGTAACATTCACCTGTCAAGCTGTTGGAGTGCCAACACCCATTATCACCTGGAGACTCAACTGGGGACACATTCCTACCAGCAACAGGTGGGTTTGATAGGAAATTCACCACCTCTGTGCTTTTTGTTCATCAGGTCTATAATCAAACCTAATTTAGTGTACACATTCAGAAACTCTTAACCTCTGATAATTCAAAGTTTGGAGAAAACACAGTCAAAATGGCCTAAAATTAGAGATGGACCGATCCGATATTACGTATCGGTATCGGTCCGATACTGACCTAAATTACTGGATCGGATATCGGAGAAAAATAAAAAATGTAATCCGATCCATTAAATATCACGAAAGCACCTCACAAAACTTGCAACACGCCGTAACTCACCTCAGAAGTTAGCACGTCGGAGCAGTATGCATCACGTGATAGAGCGGCTGTGGCATGCGGGACCTGTAGGTGGTCTGGATAGCATGTGGAGCTTCGCTAGCAACCCGGCATTTCATCTCCGACAAAGTTATCCCCGAGAGAAGTAAAGCAAGTGTGTAAGTCCATCTCTGAATGTTTGTAAAGCATTCCTGCGTTAAGCTTAACAAGCGACTGCCTCTCCTGCTGCTACTTCAATCATGAAACTGCTTAAATGATCAGCTGATCGGCTTTTCTGTCTCGAGTCCGTGTCTCTAGTTTGCTTTTGGCCCACTTTGCACCAGAAAGAGGAAACCAGCGGCTGAACAACAGCAGCACGTTTAAGCTTGATCAGCTGTTGTTAGAATGTATTTAATATTACTTTCTACTCGGGCGCCCAATGGCTGCCCACTGCTTCACTGAGTGAATGGGTTAAATGCAGAGAGCAATTTCCCCACGGGGCTCAATAAAGTACAATAATGTACACACTTTCTTCTTCTTCTTCTTCTACTCGAGGATCTTTTTCTACGTAGCTGACGCTGGTAACTGTGCAGGGGCGGATCTAGCAAAGTTTAGCCAGGGGGGCCGATAGGGCATTAACAGGGAAAAGGGGGCACAAAGACATACTTTTCTTTCTTATTCTCATTTAAAATGTCTAGCTTTTAATAAATAATTATCTGACACCCAAAGTTTTAATTTGATGTAAAATGAATAGAAGTCAATTACTGTATATAGTAACTATTACGTCTAATATATATACCCTAGTAAGCTATAGTACTTTTTCCTTTGGGAAGGTACCATCTGTGCAGTCTGCAATTTTGTTGAAGAAAGATGTTGAATCTATTTAATATTTCTTGAAAAATAATTGATTTCTGTGCATTTTTTTTCACACTGCATCAAATTAAGGTTGATTACGTCGATTAAGCATCATGAGGTGGAGCATGAGGGGTGGTTCCCTATTTTTTATTTATTTATTTTTGTTGTTGCTGGGAGTTGGAACCCTATTAGTTAGGTTGCTTAATATTTATGCTAAGTACTCTTTAAAATACCAGAATAGGGAGGATGGTGTAGGTTTAAGTTTATTAGATTGATCAGTATTGCTGAACTATGAAATATTTTTTTTTGCATACAGGTATAACAGAATAGCTTTAGTGTAGTTGTTGTTTTAAACTTGAGTATGAACTTATACAAAATGCAGCAAGATATTTAAAAAACAGTTTTGTTGATTAAAAAACATTATATCGGATTCATATTGGTATCGGCAGATATCCAAATTTATGATATCGGTATCGGTATCGGACATAAAAAAGTGGTATCGTGCCATCTCTACCTAAAATATCTATGAATTGGAGTTTGTTAATGTTATTTTTTAGTCAATCTGTTTCCAATCTGATATCTGATAAAAGCTAGAAGTCATCTGCAGTAGTCGCTGAAGATTTGAAAATCTCTGTGAAGGTATTTTCCTCTGTGATACAGTTTCAGGTGAGGAGGCTGTTGACAGTGTAGCTGCTCGTCTCAGCTTTGACTCTTCATCTTTAGGCCCATGATTGTAATTACCCGAATATTTGTGGTGTACTCCAGCTCCAGATGTTGCCGTTTCGAAATGTTCACTCTAGGCGTAGACGACTGCATGTGTGGTTTGGGCAATTACATTTAAAATTGATGGGTTTTTGTGTAACAATGTTTTCTAAGACTGTAACAGTGAGATGTAAAGGAAAGCTTTTTATCTTATTCCAATGGTGTTTTATTTCTCTATTCTCAGGATTACCGTGACCAGTGATAATGGCCGTGGGACCCTCATTATTCGTGATGTGAAGGAGTCAGATCAGGGGGCGTACACATGCGAGGCCATTAATGCTAAAGGCTTGGTGTTTGGCATCCCAGATGGAGTGTTAACTCTTATTTCAAATCCAAACCAAGGTACGGACACATCCCTTGGGCCCAGCGTCAACGTGACTACAGTTTTAACAACAAACATTAAGTTATGTACCTTGGAAACTGTAGGATAACTGTAGATAAGTTATATCCACTTGTTCTTTCCAGGCAACTGTCCTGATGGTCACTTTAGCGTGAATGGCCGCTGTTTGTCCTGCTTCTGCGGTGGAATCTCTAAAAATTGCAAGAGCACTGGACGTTATCGCAACCATATCAGTCTGCGGTTCACAGAGGAGGAAAACTTCAAAGGCAAAAAAAGCTTTTAATCCATATGCGTATGGTTTAAGCTGACAGAACAGATAAACTGTCAGCTGAAATACCTTTCAAACTTTTATTCCTAACATTAAGAGCTAACATAAAATAAATCTGAACTTGTCAATTCCAGGAGTGAACGTTACCTACCCATCGAGGCCTGGTACTCCTCCTCTTTCCTCCACTCAGCTCCTTATTAACCCGGAGATGGAAGAGTTCCAGCTTGTCGACCTCTCACGTCGTTTCCTTAACCTCGACTCCTTCTGGACCTTGCCTCGCCAGTTCCTGGGCAATAAAGTAAGGAGAAAATAATTCACAAGTCTCATTTTAATTGACACGCTTATTCGTGTTAATCATTCCATTTGTTTTAGATCGATTCCTATGGAGGATCATTGAAGTTTAAGGTGCGGTACACACTAGCACGCGGATTGTCCGAGTCTGTGGAGAAGCCAGATGTGACGCTGGTTGGAAATGGGCGCAGGCTTGTGTACCGCAGAGGCAATGGCACCCCTCCCAATGTGGTCAACCAAAAGGAGATCAGATTCACTGAAGTAAGGGCTCTGGTTCATATTCTGCACAATCCTGTGGTAACTTTGTAATAATGTAATGATTATATGTGTTTTTGAAAATGTAGAAAGATTTTATAGGTCATGACGGAGTAATAATCTAATAATGATCAAAAGTAAGATGAATTAAGCACTTCCACATGCATTATGTTAGTTAACCTAATTGTTACATTTTTAGGACAACTGGCAGCACTCCAGTGGTCGTTCTGTGACCCGAGATGAGCTGATGATGACCTTGGCCAACCTGGAAAGCATCAGCATCCGCACCAACTATGATAACCACATGGTCAGTGTGGCACTCAGTGACATTGTCATGGATACCACGACTGTGGAGTTCAGCGTTTTGGGTCATGCTAAGGACGTTGAAGAATGCAGGTGCGTTAAGTGAGAAGGAGGAAACGCCCAGTCTGTTGGGTTTCTCCAGTGTGTACACATGTAGTGTAAAGAGCACAATACAGTAATAAATGGATTATTTCATCGCAAGGGCTAATTTTATATTTATACTTTGGTGATTATTTATAATAGTTTTATCTCAGTCTCCTTTGTGTCTAATGCAACAAGAACAACAAAAAGTCTGTTTTTCAGTCAGCTGTTTTCTATTTACCGCAAAGTGTTGTAATTTGCCTCATCATAGTTTCATTATGAAAGCAATGCTTGATCATTTGTATTTTAATCTTTCCCAGATGTCCTCCTGGATACACAGGCCTGTCTTGTGAGATGTGCTCTGCTGGTTTCGAGCGTGTTCCTGGTGGCTTGTATCTGGGAACCTGTGCTGGTTGTAATTGTAATGGACATGCTACTGCCTGTGATCCAATCAGCGGACAATGTCTGGTAAAAAACCCCAAAACAAAAAAAAAAATGAGTCAGACAATTGTGTCTGCATTAGAGGATGATTTGTTTAGCCCAGGTTAAAAAACAAAAGCAGGACAAAATAGGTTGTTTAGTCCTTTTTAAAGGCTTATAGAGCCTCACTACCAGCACATATGCAAGTAACACCTTTTGATTCAAACAGGAAAATAGTCAGAAGTTGGTTTCATGGTGGATGCATAATGGAGCAAAAAGGCTAAGAAACAGTTCCAGCATATTATTCACTGCAAAACCCAAACTTGCTAGTTATGATATAAAAAACACCCCACATTTCCCCATGATTCCAGTCTTGCATGCATGCTTGGGTCCAGGTTTATTGGTAGAGTCATTAACAATGGTATCACTCTTCTCATTGAATTCTCAACAATAGAAAAACCCAAAATATTCTCGAAAATGTTAAATATACTTTGAGTGACATCTGTGTGAGTGAATTGACTGTGTGTTCTCCTAACCACAGAGCTGCCAGCACAACACAGAGGGCCCTCAGTGTGACAAGTGTCGTTCTGGCTACTTTGGCGACCCAAGCCGAGGCCGCCCTGATGACTGCAAGCCCTGCCCTTGCCCGTACACTGAGACATCACGACGGTAAGGTCACAGACAAATGCTCAAACACATCTACAGTACAATATGGAAGACTAATGCATGCGGAAACAGTCTTCAAACAAGGTTTCATTGGTAAATAAACTGAGCTTTCTCACTACTCAAACTGAGCTCATTCAGATACGAGAATACTGTTTTATGCATTTCACATGCTACTCATTAAACTGCAGCTCCTACATTTTGATTCATTATTCTTTCTGCGGACCTTGTAGGTTCTCTGACACCTGCTTCCTGAACATTGACCAACAGCCAACATGTGACGCATGCAGGCCCGGCTATACAGGAAGACGCTGTGAAAAGTGAGGAAACGTATATCATTACCTGTACCTTATCGCTGAGCGTAATTAAGAACCTGTACGGATATGAATTAAGCTGTACGACTCACTTGGGGCTGTTTGCGACAATGACTGTTGTATTGTATGGTGCAATATTATACAGGTGGTTTCTCAAATATGCCAAATGTATTTAAAATTAAAATTAACTACACTTTGATATCTACTATATCTCTGTCTGTTTTTTTTTCCAGGTGTGCTCCTGGTTATCAGGGTAACCCTCTTCTGCCTAATGGAAAATGTGTCCCTGTCTGTGAGTACACTTACATTAAAGAAATCCAAATACCTTTACATTATTGTTTGGCTTGTTGAACTAGTCAGTTATCCAGCCGTATGATCACAAGAAGATCTAAATCTTGTGCAATGATTCCCATCAGTTTTTCCCTCCTGGGGTTACAGTAGATTGTAGTGTGTGGTCATGGCTTAGGTGTGCAGGGTGGCTGGAACCCTCCCAGGTGGACTTTCTTCTCCATATGTGATCTTTCCACTGCTCTGTCCCTGCAGCAAACCCATCTACCAAGTGTGATGAGAGAGGAATTGTCAGCTCCAGCAGCGGGCCATGCAGCTGTAAGGTATGGCTGCAGTATGGTAAACATTTAAATCGTCAGTTGTTATAAATCTGCAAGGCTGAGTTTTTCTGCTGCCATTTTTTATCAAAGGATTGAAGGGCTTGACAGGCACATGGGCCACATATGTGACTGTGTTTGTTTATTTGCTTCTTTGCCTACGTTGCAGAACAATGTGGCAGGCGCTCTGTGTGACGAGTGCAAGCCTGGGTTCTTCCACCTATCAGGGTCCAACGCTGAAGGCTGTCTACAGTGTTTCTGTATGGGCGTCACCAAACAGTGTTCCAGCTCCACTTGGAATAGAGAACAGGTGGGCTGCCAAGCTCTGAATGGAAAAAGAAGGAGCACATATATTTGGCACCATGATGTCACTCAGTGTTTGCTCACTAATGCTGTATCAGCAAATCTTTTCAGGTTCTAGATTGTTTCTAGTTATAAGCAATGTGCAAACGCTTCAGTCAGACTTGTTTCTGCATCTCTCAGGTGCGGGGCGGCGTAAACGGGCAACTCTTCTCCCTCTCCAATAGTGCCAACACTAATACTATCACTGAAGGCATCTCACAAAGGGGCTCCTCTGAAGTTGTCTACCGTTTCTTCTCGAGTCTCCCTAATGACATCTACTACTGGGTCCTGCCTGAGAACTTCAGGGGAGATAAGGTGAGGAAAACTAACAAAACAACAACCAAGTGAGTAGCAGGCAGGGAACAAGGAAAAAATCATGCATGTTTAAGGTGATTTCTGTTTTCTGATTTCTATGTTGTCAAGTAAGAAGGCTGCCTTTATCCATGCATTGAGGCTCTTTTGGACCTTCGAGTCAAAGCCAGTCAAGGATGTCTTGTGACTCCCCTCACAGTATCGGAGGGGTTAAATACCTTTCCACTATTCAGTTTGTTGAAATGCTCACCTTTTCAAAGCAGATGGCCATACTTCACTAATCTGTTTCTGCTGGGAGTTTCTTTCTGTTTAAAACTGATGATGTCTCTCGGCTGTCTCCAAACACTTGCTTAAAGGAAATTTGTGCTTCTCTCTGTATTGTCCATCCATCCATTCGCTTCCGCTTATCCTTTTCAGGGTCGCGGGGGGCGCTGGAGCCTATCCCAGCTGTCATAGGGCGAGAGGCGGGGTACACCCTGGACAGGTCGCCAGTCTGTCGCAGGGCCAACACACAGGGACAGACAACCATTCGCACTCACATTCATTCACACATTCACACCTAGTGACAATTTAGATTATCCAATTAACCTATCCCCACAAGCTGCATGTCTTTGGACGGTGGGAGGAAGCCGGAGTACCCGGAGAGAACCCACGCGAACACGGGGAGAACATGCAAACTCCACACAGAAAGACCCCGGCCTGATGTTGGAATTTGAACTCAGGACCTTTCTGCTGTGCGGCAACGGTGCTAACCACCGTGCCACCGTGCTGCCTCTGTATTGTAATGTCTTGATATTACTATGTAAAGTGCTCTTAGATGACCTATGTTATGATTTGGCACTACACGAATAAAACTAATTTGATTCGAATGAGCATTTGTTTTCAACATGTTGCTACCAGGTGACAGCTTATGGCGGAGAGCTTCGCTACACAGTGAGCTTTGAACCATTTCAGCGCTCTCTTGTGATTGATGGTCAGC
Source organism: Astatotilapia calliptera (assembly GCF_964374335.1). Classification (NCBI taxonomy): domain Eukaryota; kingdom Metazoa; phylum Chordata; class Actinopteri; order Cichliformes; family Cichlidae; genus Astatotilapia; species Astatotilapia calliptera. Next base: position 7,569,562 of record NC_137441.1, read on the forward strand.
CAGATGTGGTTCTCCAAGGCAATGGAATCTTCCTGGAACACTACGCTCAAACCAGACCGCTCCCACGTCTCCCACAAATTGTCACTGTGACCTTCCGAGAGGTGTGTTTCAGTGTTTTTTGGGAGTTTAGCTAAACCTAAATCCTCATCAACATTTCACTTTCGCTTAATTGTTTTTCTCTGGCTGACAGTCTGAATGGCGTCGTGCTGACGGACAGCCGTGTACTCGTGAGCACCTACTGATGGCGCTGGCAGACGTTGCTGTCTTCATGATCAGAGCCAGCTATGCCGACAATTTGGCTGAGAGCAGGTATGCTGGGAGGTTCCTCAAAGAGTGTGGAAAAGTTTCACAAATCACATATTAATCCGAGAGGATCACACTGCTTCACATGTCTTTTTTATGCGTGATTTAGTGTCTCAGATATCCAGATGGACATTGCTGTTCCTCACTCAACTGGGTATGAACGTGCTCTGGAGGTGGAAGAGTGCGCCTGCCCTCAAGGATACAGAGGACCATCTTGCCAGGTACACATGAGGAGAGTAGTCTAGATTATTCTAGATGAGATGACAAAAACTTAATAGCTGCAACTAATGATTATTGATTTATGATTCTATTCATTGTTATTAGTTGTACAGAAAGAGGCATTTTTGCTTTGGAGTTTTTAAAGTAATGGAAAATGAAAAAAATCTGCACTAATGTCTCTTTATAAATAAATCAATAATTATTTATACATGTAGTTTTGCACAGGAAATATTTTCCCTCAAGTGAACTACAGCTGCCAGTTAAATCAGTTTAGTGTATCAAAGCAAGAATAACAGGATGTTAAACATTGATGGTTGTTCATCTGAGGCTAGCTTAGCTTCAAGCTTCTGTAGTCCGTTCTATGTGAAACTGCAAACTCCATCTTCTGATAATTCAAACTGCTGTTTTGAATTGGTACGAGCAACTTTGCAACCTTCGATTTTACTGAAGTTATTCTGACAAAGGAAAGAAAGCAAAGGCACCACAGATGTGTCTAAGCTTGCTAGAAATAAAGTCTCTTAATTTTTTCCATAATACTGCTTGGCGATAATTGCAGTCTGTCTCGCTCCGGCAGTGGAACAAAGACATTTTCCTGTTTGTCATCACTTGTCTCTCACCTGAGGTGCTTTTCCATTTTTTTCCATTCTGCAGGAATGTGACGAAGGGTATACGCGGACTACCTCTGGGCTTTACCTGGGCACATGTGGGAGGTGTGATTGTAACGGTCACGCCAGCAGCTGTGACCCGGAGACCGGCAGGTGTCTGGTAGGTTCTGTGCTACTCTTCCCCTCTCTGTAGCCTTTGTCAGTGCTGAGCCGTCTTTGATCTCTGACACGGAATGTGCAAATTATTTCTTGGCAAATCCCAACATGTGGCTACCTAAGTGCCATATCTTCAACTGTTCCATGGATCACACCCCTTTTTTATGTGTTTCCTGACCTAAAGCAATGTCTCCATAACACTGCTGGCTCAAGATGTGAGCGCTGTCAAAATGGTTTCTATGGAGACCCTGTCACGGGTGGTGCTCAGGCCTGTAAGCCCTGCTCCTGCCCTGGAATCTCTTCTAATAACCAGTAAGTTTATGTCAGAAATCATTTTCAGTTTACTTTTTTTGTTCTTTTTCATGCTAAAGTAAACTGTGTGCAGGGCAGGATCATTCTCAATTGTCATCTCTGTTTTTTCAAACAGATTCTCCACGACCTGCTATCTGGATTCTGACGGCCAGCCGACCTGTGACAACTGTCCTCTTGGATTCACTGGCCGACGCTGTGAAAGGTACGTTGCTCCTCTTCTATTTCTCATCTCTCTATTTTTCTCTTTGTCTTCCTCTCAGGGTTGTCTAAGCACTGCTCAGTGTTTGGGGTTACCTGGCTGGCCGGCAGAAAGGTTTCCAGGGGCTGGCAGTAGCACAGACTGATTTAATTCACAGGAGAGGGATATAAGCATGTCTGTGGTTCAAATTTCCCTTTTTTTCATGGGTTTTGTAGCTGAAGTATATCAAAGGAGGGATGGGATCTCTAATATATCTTTAAGGTTTTGTACTGTGTCCTCACAGAGCTGCTGGTGGTTCTCAGTGTTGTATTGTGGGTGTTTTGATTTGCAGATTGTGAAGTTATTTCTGCTGCTACTAGTAGTTTTCTTCGTCCCACATGCGACACAGACCACTAAGGTTATTTCTCCTGTGGCACAATGCTGTGTCTTTGTTGTTGGCTAAGTTCCCTTCGTTGGTAACGAGGATGCCATCAGTCAGATTAGATTTTTTTTTTTTATAGAAAAGAAATATGCTGAAGGAGAACTAACAGTTTGGAAATAGACTTTTTTCCCTCTGTATATCTTACTTTTGCTTTCTTCTCCTTTTACATTATCTCCAGAAGCCTTTTTCAAAGGTTGCCTTCTGCTTCACCTTTTTGCTTGGCTGATAGAAACACATTGTAGGTGCTGGCTAATGTGATTTCTGCACAGATCAGTTGTTTTGGTCATAAATGTAGATGTGGCATTTATGTGGACTGTCTGGCTAATGAATCTTTGCCACCCCAATGGCAAAGATGAAAAGGTGACTTGGGTACACAGCGCATCTTGTCATTTACTATGATATGAAGTCCCTGCCTGTATCCCTGCCTGATTTTGCTATTTTGATATTAAGAGAAGAGATGCCATCTGCAGACAGTTGTGGGGACCCATTCCTGGAGAAGCACACAGAGGGCTCCCTGCCTATGGGATGTGGATCTGAAACAATATTCAATTTCAACTGGGATAAAGAATTAGAACTAAACGGCAGTGGAGATGATGACAGTGAAAATCCTAGGCCTGTTACTACTATTATCCCTACTAGGGCTTTATTGTCTACTGCATCACAGCATCACAGAACTCAATCAACAAAAATAATTGGGGTGGGCGTTGTTTCAGTCACCCCCAAAAAGTTAGTGTCCAGACTCCCACCACGCTTCACTCCAAGCCCAGAGCGCAGACAGTCAAGCTTCCAGCAACTTCTCCGGCTTCACCTGAACTCCTTTAACCGACGACTGACCATGCTGGAAAGCAACACGCTTGATATGAAGGACAGCATTCATAGTATGGAGAAACAGCAGAGTCTTCTCAGCTCCCAGCTGAAAGACGTTATCAGTCTGCAGACAGCCTCAGAGAAGAACAAGAAAGTTAGCGAGCTGGAAAAGAGCTACACAGAAATGGAGGCTCGTCTGAGCAGACTAGAGGGGCGGTTAGAGATCCTAATAGATGGTTTCACAGCCCTGGCTCAGGAGATGAACAAGATGAAACGTACAAGACACATTTCCCGTTCACTCCAAGAAAAAAGGGTTCTGCCTTCACTCACAACTGTCATTGCGGTCCCATTGCACTCAACACCTCAGCCTCAGGTCAGAGTTATACCTACTAAAATGTCTCTCACTAGTAAAGCCACTGTTCCCAAAAGCATACCGACTCCAGGTCTCCTCTCAAACAAACACAAATCTGCTCCTAAGACAGATAGAAAAGTCCAATCAGTGAAAAACACAACAAACCTCCAATCAGTCAATAGGTCATTCAAAAATCAGTCTTCAGCAAGATCAACAGTCAGGTTGAAGACCAGCCAAAGTAAACCTAACACTAACTCAGAGTCTACACCTCAAACTGTAGTGAAGCCTCAAACAAAAAAGCCGGAGGGCAGGAGGGCTGCTGTGACACCAAAACATAATTCACAGCCAAGGCAAACAAAACTAAAGGAAGTTAAAGAAGAGGCAACAATCACAAAATTTCAAGTGGACCCACCACCTCACAACTCAAAGCCTGCTAAAATCCCTCAGCTGCAAAAACAGTCTGATCGGGCCAATAAAAAGGATCCAGCTCTACTTAACATAAACAATGGCCGTAAAAAGACAGTGATAGCAGATGCAACAAAGAAGGCTCCGGAGAGTGTGAAAACTTCAGAAGATGATTCAAAGAAATTGCCAAAGCCTCACAAAGGTAGCTCTAACCCAGATAAGAAAAAGACTGAGCACAAGTTTGCTCATAAGTTGCCCTCTCACAAAATGAAAAATTCAACCAAGGTCACAGTGACAGCCACAAAGACTGTTAAGGCTACTACAGCCAAGAAACCTAAAACAACAGTAAGAAGGACAACTCTTGCTCAAATCAACGCTACCTCTCCAAAGAAGAAGTCGAACATAACGATAAAAAGGACATCAAGTCCCACTAAATCCAAGGCTGTTGCTAGGAAGAAAAACACTAAAAAACACCAACATAAAAAGAAAAAATATTTTGAATCTGGAGTTTTGGACCTGCTGAGGCTTCTAAATGGAGATTCTAAATCTGCTAAGCAGAGCAGGAATCAAGAAGGTTCTCTACATATTGTCTTGGGAAAGCTGGCCATTCCCATCAAAATTATCCCTGATGACTAGAAAATATGTTGTTGTTGTATAATTTTTTTTCAGTTATTTTTTTTTTATTTCTCTGATCTTGGTCCTATTTATATATACTACAATCATATCAATGGAATATAATGAAGGCACAAATATTACAGTACTTACAGTATTTTACAGTGACTTTTAATTTATTAAAGGTATACTATGCGTTTACAGTATAGACTAATACAAAAGTGTTTGGGGGGGATGTTTTCCTCTGCAGAAACCCAACCATTTTTTGTCATTTCTTCTCTCCCCTCTTATTCTGCTGTGTTTGCTACATTTCTAAGCTGCAACTTTTATCCCAAACCAAAAACAAATTGCAGGTTAGTCACAGTGGATATCTTTAAAAATGTTCTGTCCTCTGCTCTCTGTGTGTGTTTGACAGCTGAGCTGTGCTGCTCACACAGAGCAGAGACCACAGGGGACGGCTTGAAGCAAAATTCCTCTCCCTCTTACTTGTCGAGTCATAAAGAGGGGCCGATTTTAAAGGGACAATGCTTTGTTTTTGCTTTGTTCTTTTTGGTTTTTTTGCAAACAGTAACCAACAAGTCCTGCATTTGATACCTTTAGTGTATTATTCCTTTAGTCTTTAATGCAGATGCTTACATATTTTTAAGTGTATTATGTGGCAAAGTACTGTCAGAACTATTGCACACAATTCCGCTATGAAGAGATTGCTTAGCATGTGAACCTTTCATATGTGTACTTTGTTCACTTCATTATGGGCATGCTACCTCAAATTTGACCCCTAAATGTTCCTCTGCAGTCCAAGGCTTTGGACATAAAAAAAAGAATCCAAGGGCAAAATTTTAATATTGTCATGTAAAAAAATGAGTGTTGCTTTCTGCTTTTGGAGATTGTGCTTTGCGTTTTATATTTTTATAATTTCCATATGATGTTCTTTCAGTATGACAATTTCGATGTACTGTATGTTGATTTTTGTTATTATGATGTCTGTAAAACAAGATTAAGTTAACTCCTTTTGGAAAGTTCTTGAAGTCCCAGTAGACAGTTTGAATAGTGTTTCTGAAAACAAGTTTATAGCATGGAAGTCTGCTTTCTTGGCTGTTGACCTATGGACCTGCCAGAGGATAGGTGAGGTAAGACTGACAGCAGTCGTCCCTGCACAAATCGGGTTTGGATGAGCTGGGTGACAGTGCCAATGTATGCTTGAGCTGATGGTGCTTTGCTTTTCTTTGTCGCACTATCAAAAATGATCACTTTCTTCTGCCTTAGCATCTTCTCTTTTATCTATTCCTAGTAGCTACTATTCCTACCTCTGCTTTCTTTGTTGTCACATGAGTTTAGATTAATAATTGTTTTCATCTTGATCATTTTTTTCTGGTTTTCTATAAATTGTAGTGTTTCTGTTCATTTGAAAAAGAGATTTCTCATTTTCAGCTGTACAACACTCCTGTGAGAGATGGGATCAACATCTGAGACATGTTGAAAGTTTTATCAGAGGCTGTGCTTCATCCATCTCCAGTGCAGGCAGTGTTTAAAACCTGTTAGTATACAGCGGAAAAGCTGGGTGATTTGGTTCATGTTGATGTAATGCTAGCTGTCTGTGTAGATGCGTATACTTGCTGAATGGAGTAACAGAATGGTACATGTGTTTCTTGTCTGAGTCACTCAGTCCTTTGTTTCTTGCTGAGGTCAGTTTTGGGTCAAGAAGATGCCTTAAAGGACATTATTCATCAAATTTATCTCTTCTAGCAGGCTTCCCAGCTTCCTGCCCCATTGTTCTTCAGGTTAATACTTTTTGCATCCTTCTTGACTGGAAATATTTACTTTAACTATCTATTTTTATTTCAGATGTGCTCCAGGATACACTGGTAATCCAATGCTTGGACAGAGCTGTAAAGTTGGCAATGGACGTGATGGTAAATTCAGTATTTTGATCTAGAAAAATAACAAATCTGTGCCTTATTTTTATAAGGAAAATACAAGTTGCAAAGATACTATTCAATACAGAACTTACTGTAATCTTCTACCTTTCTGCCGTGTGACAGAGTGCTATAACTGTGACCAAAGAGGGCATGAAAGCTGCAATAGTGGTGTGTGCAACTGCAAGGTGATCAGACACCGTCACTTCATGTTTGCATTAATTCCTTAGGTATTTTCACCTTCTGAATATTATAGCATGGGCTGCTTGTATCTTTTTCCTCTGATGCTGGTGTAGATGAACGTTGAAGGCCAGTATTGCTCCACCTGTAAGACTGGGGCCTTCCATCTGAGCCAAGAAAACAAAGATGGCTGCCTGTCCTGCTTCTGTATGGGTGTCACTCAGCAGTGCTCCAGCTCAACCTACTACAGAGATCTGGTAAGACTTTAAATAATAGTAAAAATACAAAAACAGATAGGGTCAAGGCCCAGCAAAGACTCCAATATGGCCTACTGGGCAGCGTTAGAAAATGTGATGGAGGGCATAAATCTTGGACTTTTAACTGTATTATCATAAGTTTTACAGTGTTTCCTGCTGATAAAGACCTCCGTTGTAGTCATTCATACTACACCAAAGTAATTAAGTAACAAATAAACAATTGAGTGACAGAAAGGTTCCTGTTTTTTTTCATTATTGCAACTTCCCCCATTTTGCTTTCTTCATTGGTACCTTTTTTAATGTATCTTTTGTAGTGGGTCTCTATTAAACCCTGCACTTTCATTATTCATGTGCAAGAAGACCTTCAAGTCTCATGCAGTCTGTATCAAGCCTGTTAGTCTGCTTCTCCCTTCCTTTTAGCAAAGTTTTTTTTTCTGATTTTCTGCCTCTTGGAAATGAAAGATTTCAGCACATGGTGGAAGGGTGTTCTGTGCTCACAGCCAGAATATGAGAATATGACATCACCATATTAGGGGTATCAACTTTCGCTGATCTGAAAGTGTAAAAATGTGTTTGAAGTGGAGCGTTTAAAACCGTCTGAACTCTGAGCATTTGGATCAAAGAGATTACTTATCTGTGGGAATGTTTAATAGGAGCGTCTTTTATCACTTTAAAACTTTGCGATTAAAAAATGAGGAAATGCAAAATATTTTTCTTTTAAGCACCTTATTTATTAATGTTTTTTAAGTGGTACTGCATTATTTAGTGGCTTGTATACTTAAATTTGCTTTGTAGGTGTCCTCAGTCTTTTCTCCAGGGAACTTCCAGGGATTCGCTCTGGTCAACCGTCAGCGCACCAGTCGCATTTCCACTGGTTTCACTGTAGAGATTTCCAATGAAGGCACTCAGCTGTCCTACAGTAACTTTGACTACCTGGGACAGGAGCCTCACTACTGGCAGCTTCCAGGAGTTTACCAGGGTGATAAGGTCAGTATTAAAAAGAATATACCACAGATACAACAGTTAAAACACCCCCATGCTGCATATAAACATGCTCAGCAGCACACATCAGAAACAACTAGACCATCCTACTCAACTATTTTCTCCCTTTTGCTGCTTTTTCTTACTTCAAGCTTCAGCCAGTCCTTTTAGAGTGAACTTGTTTATCAATCTTTGCGTGATTTCTTTTCCTTCATTCCTGCAGTGGTTTCATCTTTTAAATCTGAACAGCATTTATATTGGCAAAATAATTTGTATAGATTTGATGGCCCCAGTGACGACTCACATACTGTAGCTTGTTCTTTGTGTTTGTCTCCCTCTCCACGCTCTATAGAAAAATTCTCATTTTGCTCGTGTGAAACGAAAAGATCAGGTATAAAGTTGTTGTATGTTGTGATTGCTATTAGATCATATAAAATCTGGTGATTTTTTTCTGAAGTGCAGTGTTATCTGGCATGTTTCAAGTAACTGTACTGCATTTGAAATACGCTGGTTGATGTACAATAATAATAATTATCATGTTATGCATATATCGTGAATATGCACTGAAAAGTTCTGTGATCATTTATCTATACTGGCACAGTTATTTATTAGATGCATGCCATTTTTACAGCTGTGCATGCATTTTGCAGCTGAAGGTGGCAAACAAAGGCCCCTTAGAGTTACCCACTTTTATCAAAGTCCATATTCCACATCGCTTTCTGCTTCACATGATATAAGCCTTGTGGATTGATCATTAATGGTCCATTAAAGAGCTTCATAAACTTTAACTTTTACTGGAATAACACTGCCATAACACTTGCAAATACCATCAGCTCAGTGGTGAGCAAAGTGATCAAAGAGCTTACTTTATCCACATCAATAGAGTGATTCATATTTGCCAGAGGAGCAGCTAAGGAAGGATGCTTCCATCTGGAACCTAATGGCCACTCAACGTAAAGACACCCACAGAACCAAAAGAGCTAGTCAGGTATTTGGTGTGACCTGCACTGTAGATCGGAGAATGTAAAACTCGTTTGTCTAACAAGAATAAGTGATGCACAGTGTTTTTGTGGACATCTATAGAAGTAACAACATCATCTTGGTTATTAGATGTAGCAGCATGAACACTTGGGTTTGATGAAGTGGGACTGAGCAGAAGCACATCGTCAGATATGAGCGTGTGTGCATGTGAGTGAGTTATAGAGAACTCTGGCATGAATAGCAAAATCTTAGTTTCTTACGTGAAAGAACTTTTTAAGTGTTTTGTTGGTGTGACTACATTGTTTGAATGGAAATAATAGAATGAGCCTATCATGGGCAGCATCTACAGTAACTATATAAAAACTGATTGCATGTATAACCTGGTGTTTCTAAATAAACTTTGTCACTTTTATTGATGGTCAAGCAAGGTTTCCATGGTAGGTCCCCCTTCTCTTGGAGTGGGTATATATCAGGTTACCTATTACCTGTCTCTGGTACACCACTTTCCCCTCAGGGTGCTGTCAGAGAGCTGGATGATGAAGTCTGGGCACTTCTCTCTAATTTCTCCAATGGGCAAGCTGGTTCTCCTCCATTTTTTCCCTCCTATAAATCCTCCTCCTTTCCTCCGTACTCTTCTCCCTATACTTCCCGAGTCTCGACTTCCTCTTCGTCTTCCTCTCATTCTCGCTGGTCTTTGCGTAACCCGAGTCCCCCACCCTCCCCATCTGGTATCGCTTCAGTTAGACCAACTCGACCCCAACCTTACTCCCCAGGACATGCTCCTCATCTCCAGGTACACTCTGTCAGAGATTGCAAGAGGTTTCGTTTATTTTTCGCAACCCTTATGTTGATGTCTTGCATTTCTTTTTGGGGCCTGGTTCTCCCGTGAATCAGCAGAGCAAGAACACAGTGAGCAAGACTTATAGTACGACTGGTGGGACCAGCAAGGTAGATAGTGGAATGACTGAGTGACTAACTTCATGTACATTATAATCTTAAACCTTTAAAGTTAATTAACAACTTTCTTTTTTTATTTGTTGAGGGTTGTTTTTTTCCAGATATTTAAAATAAAACTTAATTATAATTTGCGACATTAATGCTGAATATAATGCATGTAGTTCATAAACACTAGAGAATGGGTAGTTGACTTAATTCTAGTGATTAATTGGAATGGAGGTATTTTTTGTTGTTAAGCAAATCACTCCCACTCATTGCTGTCACAGTGTGCACTGTAATTCTCCACTTAACACTGGTTTTTATAATGGCCTGTCATTATGCTGTTGTCTGGTTTAGATCCCCATCTAATTGAGGCACTTGTTAAGCTGTCATTGCCGTATTACTGACTGTGCAAGTTGCTGTTTTAGTTGTCAGGCAAGGCACAGTGCAAGTGCTCTGCTGTTATCGATTGGCAGCAATGAAACTCCTACGTGAAAACATCTACTTCAAAGTGTTTAGTTACATGTTATGTTTGTCCCCGATACTTCCCAGGCATACTTTCTGGAATTCTTGCTTGCTTGCTTGCGATTTCATCTTGCTGCTTAACTCTCGCTCGCTTCCTGTGGCTTATTCTCCTTCCTCCTTTGCCTCTCAGTACTTTCTGGTCTACAAAGGTTTCAACTTGCACCAGGATGGTCTGCTCTACTGGCAGCTTCCAGGGCAGTTCACAGGGGATAAGGTAATTGTGAAAACGTGGCTCGCTCCTGGTCATCCCCTTAGAGGTCACATAAAATATTGCACTCCTATTATCCTCAAGCATTCCTACATACCTGTCCACAAAACCTATGCCCATAGTTTTCCAGTTGTCCCCCACCCTTTCCCTTCAGTGTAGCTTCTTGATTTCCTGTCCTACATTCCTCCTATGTATTAAAATGTGAGGGCTTTTTGCCATGTTATGATTGGAGTTTTAACTGCTTGGCTTTTTGTAAAGTGAGATGTAATGCAAAGGTCAGAGATCATGTTATTCGATTTTCTCTTAATTAAGTGATGAAGTGATGAAAACATGCGTGGCAGTATACGTCTCACATGAGACAAAAGCAGCAGATGCAGCAATGTCATGACTTTCATTCTTTGCTATGGCCTCCGGCTTCAAAAGCATACATAAAGCAAGTTGATGGTATCTTTCTTTGTTAATGGCCTTGGAAAAAATAACCTTCACAATCACAGAAGCCATTAGACATCCTTCCCATGGATAAAATTCAGGGAATGCACTTTTACATGTATTTACAACTCTGCAAAATGTAAAGATGCTCACATGTTGGAAAAAAATCAGTTTACACCTTTATATCCTCCTATCAAAGGACTTGTTGTCAGTAAAAACTCACTTTCAGAAGCCACCAATGTGTTTCACATTTCTCTTTTATCTTGAGAACTGCAGCACTCATTAACCTGACATTAAATTTCACGCTTTAGGTGGGGTCCTATGGTGGAAAACTTAAATATACCATTTCCTATGTGGCTGGTCCGAGAGGAACGCTCCTTGATGATGCTGACGTTCAGATTATTGTGAGTATCTCTGGGAAGTTTGCTGTTTTCTACCATTGTTATATGCATTAGGAGGATTTGCTCACCTGCTTGTGTTTTTCCTTCAGGGTAATGACATCACCTTGGTAGCCCGTCAGCCTTGGCAGCGGAGGCAACAGGGCAGAGAGATGAATACATTTGAGATCGTCTTCAGAGAGGTGAGTGGTTCATAGCGTTAAGTTATTTTATAAGCCAATTTAATTACAAGTTAGATTTTTCCAATTTAAATATATTTTTAATTTTTATTATAGGCCTGTGTTATATATATATAGATAGAGATAAAAACTACAGAAAATTTTAGGCTTGTTGAAGTGAAACCATCCACGACTGAGCCTGTCCTTTGTTTTCTTATCTTCCTGAAGCTGAACATGCTAAAACTCACTTTTCTTAAAATCTATTCATAATGCACACCAATTGCTTTAGCCTATTTTTTTTCCTCCCTACTAGGAAAATTGGCGTCGACCTGATGGCATGATTGCCACTAGAGAGCACCTGATGATGGTTCTGGCTGATCTCGATGACATCCTGATTCGAGCATCCTACTCCACAGAGATGCGCTCCTCCAGCATCTCTGACATCAGCATGGAAGTTGCTGTGCCCAACTACAGCGGCTTGGCACAGGCCCTCGAGGTGGAGCAGTGCCGATGCCCACCTGGATACCAGGGACTCTCCTGCCAGGTCAATATTTTTTTCAATAAATTTCTCAGATTTTTCTTTCTTTTTCCTTTTTACCTGATTGTGCCTAAATCAAGTATGTGTCATTTTTAGGACTGTGCTCCTGGCTATACCCGCACCGGTGGTGGCTTGTACCTGGGTCACTGTGAGCTCTGTGAATGCAATGGTCACTCTGACTCCTGTCACCCGGAGACCGGCATCTGTACAGTACGAAGCACCAGATCAGCTAATGATTGGTATTTTTCTTTGAATTAAAGCTTCCTGACAAGATCTCTAAACAGAGTATTTGCCTTCTTCCAGAGCTGCCTACATAACACGCAGGGTGAGCTCTGTGAGCAGTGTGCTCCTGGTTTCTTTGGTGACCCCACTGTTGGCACTCCAGAAGACTGCCAGCCATGTGCCTGCCCTCACACTGACCCAGACAACCAGTAAGTTCTGGCACGTATATTAAGACGTTACATTCCAGCTCTATTTATAGCTCAGGACAACTGTCCAGTGCAATTAACCCTGTCTTGTAGATTTTGGAGTATTGGTGAAACATTACCCTGTTTACTACAGCCTTATATCAAATCCTGCGTATTTCATTATCCTGATGAAAGTGTCTGATTTTGCACTTACATTTCACTTTACCATAACATAATTTTGCTGTTTCATGGCAATGAAATACCAAATCTGTTGAAAATAATAATTTTGAAAAACAATTGTAAAAAGGCAAAGTCTTAAAGACTACTATAACTTCCATAAAGGACCCTAAGTCTAGTCAAAATTACAAGTAAACACCAATTACTTGTTAACTGAGTTTCTAGACCAACACTTTTACTTTGTGTGTAACTTATGCAGGTTCTCCCCTACCTGTGAGAGCCTTGGAAATGGAGGTTACCAGTGTACTGCCTGTCAGCCTGGCTACACTGGCCAGTACTGTGAACGGTAAGATAACTGCTACTCTCAGAGAGAATACCTCATGTGTTTATTTCAGAAAAACCTTAATAAGATGAAATGCATCATTTATGAAAATACACCTACTGGAATTTCTGTAAAAGTGCTTTTGCTTTCCATGGACTGTTGTGAGACGGGGTTTTTTTTACTGTGCCTGTTAGTTGTGCTCCTGGATATGTTGGAAACCCACAGGCAAGAGAGAAGTGTCGTCCAAATGATGGTAACGTTTCCATGCTTCCAATAAAATAAATGAAAGCCTTGTGCTGTAACTGTGCATGAAATCTATAGGAAACATAATAATTCAGAAATTTATGAAATTTTTGACTGTTCTTACAAAATTCTTCTCAGAGTGAATTCCTGAGTGTTTATATTGACCGTTGCACCTCCAGTTGCAGCCCCACTCGTAGTCAGAATTTATCCAGAGAGAGTCCTAGTGCCACAGGGAAACCCTGTCACTCTGCGGTGTCAGGTGTCTGGATCACCTCCGCACTATTTCTTCTGGTCGAGAGAAGATGGACAGCCAATCTCCGGCAGTGCTGAGAGACATAGACAAGGTACAAGATTCAACCCTTTCACCCTAAATGTAAATGAAACTGACATGATCGTATCTTGTATAGTAGAATGATGATATATATGCAAATGCGAAATTTGTGTGTGCAGGAGCCGAGCTGTACTTCACCAGCGTCCAGCCAAAGGATGCCGGTGTTTACATCTGCACCTGCCAAGACCAGCGCAGCACTAACAGGAGCCACGCTGAAATTGTTGTCACAAGTGTGTATGGGTATCACTGTCACATTAAGAGAAAGATGTTTTTCCTGATGCTGCCTGTTAAAGAACACCAAATATATGTCAGCTGTGGTTCAATAAACACTGATTTTTATGATGAAAAAAAAGGATTTGGGCTTTGTGGTAAATTTAAATTGGTGTCTTGTGTTGCGTTCTGAAATCCACTTGAAGTATTTTTAAACAGTCAATGTAATCTAACTCTCCCTGTCACCAGGTGTCCCTTCGAAACCTATCCAGGTAATCGTTGAAGAGCCCAAATCCCAGACTATAAGGGTCGGGTCTACTGTCCAATTCATCTGTACTGCACAGAGCAAGGTAACGCTGGCTCATCCTTTATTTATGAGACACTGAGACAGTGTTTTGGAGACGCATACCCTGTGAGATTCATATATGTTTATCTGCTAACTTACGTACAGTCACCAGCCTACACTCTGGTCTGGACTCGAAGCGGCAATGGGAAACTTCCCAACCGTGCCATGGACTTTAACGGCATCCTAACAATTCAGAATGTCCAGCCTGAGGATGCAGGTGTCTACATTTGCACAGGTTCCAACATGTTTGGCATGGACGAGGGCAGAGCCATCCTCTACGTGCCAGGTTCGTGATCCTTGGCACCGCATTCCATTACCCATCACGCCTTGCTGCCATACCAGCTGTGACTACCATACTTTCTCATCCTCACACATTACCCCAGTCCGTCGTCTTACAGTAGTGCATGCTTTTCGTTTCACGCCGTGTGATGTAAACATTCAGCTCAGGGTTAACAGCTTCCTAAGCGCTTGCAGTTCTAACTCCCAGTGCTTTCGCCCTCTGCTCTCAGTTACCACATATATGACATGTCTGACCTCATGCTGCCAATCAATCAGCTCTCTTCTCTGCTTTTTTTTAACTTACAGTCTTTTGTGTCTCTTAATGTGGTTTCCTGGAATATATATGAAGAAATACAGCTTGTGGGTTTGGTAATAACTGAAACTGTAGAACATAAGATATAACACACAATATACATGGGCAAGCATACAGATTAACTAATGGGCACTCAAAGGTCATATCTCTTTTGGAGATGTGATTTGTGGACAATGCTTTCTGCCAACACTCTGATGAAGCTACTGCTGATTTTTATCTTCTTGTTTGTTTGTTTTTTGGTTTATTTTTTCATAATTAATCGGTGGTGGTCTGGTTGCTTCCTGATTACTCATAGATTTTCTTGTTGGTGCCGCCAAACATTTTGCTAGCAGGGTGCTGGATTCTGGTGTGCTCCTATGCTCCTCCCTGGCTTAAGTGTAGTGTGTGTAGCGTAGTGCATAAGACGAGGGGAAATGCGGATGCCACGATGTGTGCTTAGTGACTCTGTGACTGACATTCAACTAGGACTTCACTGTAAAGGATGAATAGGAAGAAGTCCTACTACTCTTGAGTATTTGTGTTACCCAACTTTTAAAGTGTCCCTTCATGAAACTACTGGCTGCTTTGTTACTCCACTTACCATCCTGATGATGAACGTTGTTGAACAAAATGGTGCTACTAGTCACACAGTTGGTTAAATCTATGTTTAAATTTACTGTTGAACTGTGCTGTACTGTTGTAATAGTAATGTTTCATTCCTTTAGTGTTAGTCCACCTTTGTATTGATTGCTACTTCTAATTTTTTGTTGGTTAAAAACTTCAATATCTGACTTTTTCATCTGACCTGCAGAAGAAAAAGAAAAAAGCATGTATTAAATCAACTACAATTGTATATTATGTTTTTTATTTACACTTTGTCAATGTTGTTGGTGCTTTTGATTCTGTGATTGACTGAAATTTGTTAGCCTAGAATGTTTTCATGAAATCAAATATATAAGAAATGTAGATTTTGGGTGGCTTTTTAAAGGAACCTTTAAAAAAGGCAACGTGGACACAGTTACATGGCAAGATGTTTGTTTACATTCACACAATTTTAAGTATTTTTACTAAAAAAAATACTTTTAAATTTCACAGGTTAAACTTTAAATGTTGTCTTTTGGCTTTATTTCAGTCGACTGAGTAGATTTCTTTATTTTTCATTCTTATTAATTCAAAGGCTACATGTCAGCATGTATACACAAATGTGCTTTTAAATATATTTTTTAATTTACTCTCCTTTTTTTTACTTTCTTTTTAAAACACACCAAAATTATGTAATGTACACTACAATGTATTTATATTAACTGTGAAATATGTTTAAAAGAAAAAAAGTTATTAAAAGTATCACATATAGAACAAAGAGATTTTTTTTTACAGCCTCACTCATTTACATCTATTATATATTTTAGATTCAGGGTGACCACAAGCTGTATGTTGGCTTTTAGCACCTGAAATTTCTGTATTTAAAACAGCTTCTTGCTACTAACCTGCATGTGGCTACTTTGTATATCTTAATTTTGTGTTGCTGAACAGTTCTCATAGTGATGCTCTTTGAGTCTGTGTGTCTGTGTGTTTGTATGTTTCATGATTCTTTTGTCTGTTACACATGTGGTGGTCAGACTTTAAAGTCTAAGTGGGTTTTCCTCATTGTTAGATAAGCATAAAACTGATACATTTCAAAGCATCATTTCGGAAACTATCTTGACTCACACAATATGTATTAGGTAAGTATTAATTTGAATGCATGAAGCTATTTAATGGCACCACGAGTGACAAATTCTTAAACAATTAAAAAAAACCACAAGCTGAAATGGAAAAACAAATGTCAAAGTGGTGCCATTTGAATTCAATCCCATGATTTTTTAACATGTTTACATCGTGTGTGATGATGTTTGCAATCGAGTGGGAAAAACTACGGCGACTCACATGCAAGGACGGATGTAAGTGTCTCTGAGGAGATGCGAGGTAAACCACCGTTACTTCAGAAAGCTGACCTGTCAGTTTACCTGTTCCCTTCATCCCTTCCTCCCTCCCTCATATCCAGAGGCCTCACAGACTCAGATGTTTTACACATCCTATGAAATGTTTGAAGGACGCAGACATAGTAAGTCCGCATGAGCATGATTTCTTCTACAGGGTTCCCTAGAAGGACCCTCCTCTCTCTGTCTCCTTTACATGCATGCTCTAATCTTCCACAGCATGGATGCGCTAGTGATTTGGTAACATCCATGTACAACCACCCAAGCAACAGCTGCAGACGCTGCATAAATAATAGCCTGGAGCATACATGCTCTCTTATGTGGTGTTCAAAAAGTATCAAAAAAGTCGAATTTAGAGCTAAAAATGTGTTTTTTGTGTCCTTCTTAGAATTAAGGCTTATAAGATTGTACATGAGTGTTACTGGTTCCTACTTGACTTTTTTGGTTCATTTGGATCCATCACTGCTGGGAAAAGTGCATGTTCATTCCAATGGGCATCTCCTTGTGAATGTAGAGTCTACTTTCCATCATTTAGAAAAAGACTTTTAAAAATCTATTTTTTTCAGTCACTGGAGTCCTTTCAGTTACTTTATCGTCCTAGTTACAGATGACCAAAAAAGATGAAATATAACGTGGACAAAGTAATTAAGTATGTTTTGTTAAAATAATAATTGTCCAGCTAATTTTCTGGTTGTGTACTTGCATGTTTTATATGACAGAATGTCATATAGGAAATGTCACTTCATCCTTACCTTCTTTTCCTCTTCACTTTCCTCTATCGTTTCAGGAATCATGCTAAACTTTTTTTATACTGTCATCTGGGCTTCAAACATCATACTGTGCTTAATACATCTCATCACAACCCCATTGCATCATAGCTAAATGTGCATAGCAGACTGGAGTCCACACTTCCATTTGTGTGAAGAGATACTCAGATGGAAGTGTACTTCAAGTAACACCGTGAGTGTTTAGGCTAAACTATACTGCAGTGGCTTCATACAATCAAACACTGTATGAAGAAAATATTTGTTTCTTAAAGCAGTATCTTAATTCTAGTGTGATTATAGATAGTTGTTTTCTGCAGTGGCCACAGGTGAATTAGCTCAACGAGTAACAGAATGGATTTCCATATAATATCTGTGGTGCCCAGAGAATAACTCTTATTCCCATGACTATTTTCCAGACTCACTCAGTGCTCAGTTTATGTTTTTTTGAATAAAATTCCTCAACAACTTCTTTATGGATTGCCATGAAATATGCAGCACTACACATATTCACATCCTTTCACAACTGTTTGTAAACACCAGTAAACCTTTCACATAGCACCATCATCAGGCCGAGAGTGTCAGGTATTTTTTATAGCCCTAAAACTTGTTAAATAAAAACATCCAATCTTTTTGAGCTCTTCTTAAAATGTGATAATTAGCAAATTATTCAATATATTTCCTAAACACATGCAGGTTAACATGTTTCTTGGCATTTAGTTAAAAAATAGTACAAACTAATGGAACTACTGATATTGCTAGTCTTTTTGAATAGCAAATGAAATACCTTTACTGTAATACAGTATAACCAGAGTAAAAAAAGATGAGAAGAATTATATCTCAAAAACTGGGCAGATAAAACCAAAGCTAACTGCTAAGACAGATCCCATGTTAATAATGTGAGAAGTAGTTTTTTGGTGGGTTTTCTTCCTTTTTTGGTATTTTAAGTGTTATTGCATGTTGCACTGATTCTACCATAGACATTTACATCCATCCATCCGTTTTGTTCCACTTATCCAATCCAGGTATGTGTGGGTGGGGGGCAACCATGTCTGCCCTGTGACAGACAAGTCACCAGTCTGTCAGTGGGCCAACACACAGAGACAGACAACCATTCACATTCACGCCTTCAGACAATTTAGAATCACCAGTTAGCCAAACCTCATGTCTTTGGACTGTGGGAGGAATCCAGAGAGAACCCAGGCAAGCATGAGGAGAATATGCAAACTTCACATAGAAAGGTCACACGGAGGATTCATACCCACGGCCTTCTTGCTGTGACGTGACATTTACAAAACATAACAAATACAAATAATAAAATACATCTATAGTCATAATCAAATCAGTTCATAGATGCTAAGCCAGTGTTCAGACTGTCATGCCTGCCTCATGTCCCACAGTGAACGCCCTGGAGTGTTCGTGTCACTGGGGTCAGAGAGTCAGAGATTAGCCAAGGCTTCAAAAATCCCAGTTTTCAGCCTACAGTACATAGCCTCCTCCCATCCGACTGAAAGAGCCCTTTCTTTTGGTCTGCTACCCTGGGATCGAATACACAGTCCAGAAGCTAGCCAAACTGGCGTAGACAGCAATATACCCAGAGGCCCTGCCAAGGACTGCATGCCACATCTCATCTGTTTTGTCTGCACTGGGGATTTAGGCTGCCAAGTGGGTTGAGGCACAGGCCATCACTTTCTCTCTAAGTCTGATCACTCCCTTACATGTAAAAACATTTCCACAGTTTGTAATAAAATAACCCGATGGTCAAGCAGAGGCTGTAGTCTCCTGACAAAAATTCATGATTCATTTAGAAGGTCTGTTTCTCCATGTTAGGTCTGGCGAGATTTTAGAGCTGTGCTTGACTGAATTGTGTCCTTCTGTAGCTGCAGAGGGGGCCCGGCCTCTGGCCACTGTAACTCCCTCAGTGCTGAACGTCTATCAAGGCCAGAGGGCAGAGTTCCACTGCACAGTAACTGGAAACCCAACCCCTGCCATCGAATGGATTGGTATGATAAGTTGGATTTCATTCTTAATCTATTTAATGCAGGGTTTATTGAGCTATTTCTAGTTATTTAAGTAGAAAGACCAGATTCCGCTATGTTGTGTTTGTCTCTAGGAAATCTAGTCCAGCAAAAGAAATCTACAAAACTTACCCCCACTGCTTTGATTTTGTCATTAGTGACATTAGTGTAATTGTGTGATCCCTACAGGAGGTCCAGGTAACCGAATGAGTCAGAGAGCAGTGATACGAGGTGGCATACTGACCTTCACCTCAGTGGACGCGGCTGATGAGGGAGACTACACCTGCAAGGCCCTAAACACGCATGGCGAGCACACAGCGCGGGTTTCTCTCCTTGTCCAAAGTATGCACTGTGTTTAAGTGTGTATGCCTTTTTATTTCATGTTTCCACAGAAACATTTTGAGGACTCACAACTATCTGGGGACAAAATACAATGTTCGGGTTTAGGAATAGAGTGGTTTTCTAAGTTAACAGATGATTCCAGTTTCCTGTGATCACAATATGTGTCTTTGAATGTCATGTTGCATTCTTTGGTTAGACTCTAACCCTAGCGGTCTAGGCAACCTACCTCAAGTCCAAGTCAGTCCTCAAAATACAGAAGTCCAAGAAGGTGACACATTGAGGTTGTACTGCAGAGCATCGGGATCACCCACCCCGAAGCTCACCTGGCTGAAAAATGGAGGACAAATCCCCCCTCAGGTGAGCTATATCCATCTTTCCAATGCCTGAAAGAACAGCATTTAATTAAAAACGGTAATCGCATTTATATTCCTTTCTGTATTATCTCTATCTAAAACCTCAAGGTAAGTCCAGTGCCGATGGTAATCAGAGTGTTTATGGCTGTTTCAGCATTTTGACCTCTTAACTTTATTTTTCCCTCCCTTCTGTTTGTCTCCTCCTCTTCTTTTTTTTGTCCTACCCTGTTCTGACATTTGCTCAGGCTATTCCCTCTCACGGTTTCCATCAGTTTAAAAGCAACAGTCTCGATGTGTTACAGAGACGTATTGAGGACCTGCAGGTCTGTCCATCTGTCCACCGTCTGTCTGTTTTGTCTCATAGTTCACATCCATTGTCCTCTACTGACCTTGTCTTCACACATTGTCGACTAAGTGCATGATCAAACGTGTCCTTGATTCACACTTTGTAAACTATGTTAATTTGTCACAGCTGCTCACTAAGTCATTGTGGCATTGGTGCCAAATACATTAAAACCAACTAGCTTGGCCCGGTTGACTTCTTAGTGTACTCGCATGCAGTACCTGTTTTTAAATTATGTTGTAATAATAAAGGCATTCCATGGTGTCCTGTTTTTGTGCTGTCCATATCATACCATCCCTCAAATGTTTGGGTTCTCAGCACCCAGTTGACCCCATCATTCCATTGAGTGTATTAACAGCACTAAGCATACAGTAGGTACTGTAGGTATTTCAGACATATTTTTCTCTATGTCAGGCGTAGCCCTCTGCCCCCCTGCCCAGAGGGTTTTGTGTTAGTCTGGATTCTGACCGGCCCTCCTCGGCTTGACAAGGGCTTCGGGGCCTGTTTAGTTCTGCCTCAGAGAGCCACTGCGTTGTGTCAGCCTTTCCCAGGGGGAGCCGGGCTCTGCCGTGCGACCACGCAGAAATTCTGTATGCTCTAGCAAACAGCTTGCTTTGAAAACTTGTCAATGGGTTCAGACACACATTGAGCCACAGCCCGCCTCAGCCACTGCTCGGTTTAGCCTCCCTCACGGTTGAATGGTCCGAAGCTAAGCAGCTTTGTCCATGGATGCCCTGACACCCCCCGGATACAGTAATCCCTCCCCAGACCAACCCCTTTCTGTTTCTCCTCCCATCTAAGGTGTTTCCAAACTTAATACAAGCTCATTTTCAGCTTTGCTGGGCATCTGACTGCCATGTGGAGTAGAGTACAAACAAGTCAAGTTGCTAGCTGAAAAGTCTCAGGAGCTCATAAATATGTGGTGAAATTGTTTTAAGATATTTGATGGTGGATATAAAGTTTAGACCTGTTTTAAAATGCTAACTGTCACAACCTGTCTTCTCTAAATGTTGTAATTTTTTCATTATTTTGGTGATCAACAACTGTAAGCTGTAGTAAATTTACAGTACTGTGCAAAAAGTTTTGAGTCACCCCAAATTTCTTTATATTTTGCTAGGAAAGTTGAAAATAGGTACAGTGATTTATTGAAATGTGCAAATGTAAATCGAGGTACATTATGTAAGGCAAAAACAGAGTTTGTTCAATTTTAAACCAGCTTGAAAGTCAATAATTGGGAATTGGGACTGAACAATAATACTTGTTCAGTCTGTGCTTATGATTCAACACAAGAAATATTGCTCTTAAGCAACATTTCTTTGTAAATTCTTGAAGCGGTTTGAAGCATCTGTTCCTAAACAGATACTGTTTATTTGCTCTAGATACTTTTTTAGGCCTGGGAAGTGGTACGTGGCTTAAAAAACAAAAATCCTTCCTTTGCAAATGGTCTAAAAGGATTTAAAAAACAGCCAATGTTCAAAGAATTTTGAAAGACCTTCATAAGAGAAAATGGAGAAGAGACCACCTAAAAAATCAAGAAGGCTGCTGGAAGCTTGGGAACAAAATATAAAGAAAAGTCCTCAAGATGAGTGCACAGTGCTGTAATTATCACTGATCATGGACTATTAACAAATCATAACATCGTAGTAAAGCTGGCACTACTTTTTACACTTCCATGTACGATGGACAGTGTCACCAAATTCATAAACAACTGTACAAACTAGAGTAATAACAGCTCTTGTCTCGTCTTTAAGACCTATGCTATAGCGCTTTTGTGTTGCTTTTAGCTAGTAATGTGACTCAATCAGCAATGTTATATTTGTGCTGTTTCAAGGGACACAGGTAAGTAATGTGCTCTGTCAGTTTATGATTTATCTTTGTCAAATATGAGGCAAATATAAGTCAAATAACGCTTGTTTTGTATTGTTTCACAAAAGAATGGTAATGTAGTTTCTAAGTTTGTCTCATTTTTGTATGTCCTCTCCAGGCTCGTAATGACCGCACCGACATCGGTACTCTGTTCATCCCTAATATCAAGGTGGCCGACTCGGGTACTTATATGTGTGTCGGCAGCAACAGCATTGGCTCAAATAGTGCTCCCATTAAAGTCAGTGTGCACAAAGGTAAGACAGCATGGTAGTCAAACTAAAGTCATCAGTGGCTCCGACACAACTTTCAATTTTAATTTCATTTTATTGTGTTTTACTATAAATACTCTGACAGATAAAAACACTGTTCAGCTTAACTATTTATGTTTGTGCCTTGCAGCCGATCATAGCTATAATGTGGTGAGCATCCAACCATCCATAGCTGATGTCCAAGTAGGCCACAATCTGGAGCTCAATTGTTTTGCGCCAGGAAATCCTCCTCCCCCTGTCATCTGGACTAAAGCTAGTGGACACCTCTCTGCCAATCACCAGGTAATCACACATTGTGCGTCATTGTTCCTCCATTTGATAAGAGATATCTTATATGCTAGCAAGGGAAAATAATCTATATAACCTTTATCTTTTCCAGACTGCACATAAATTTGGTTCTTTGACTTAGACTCACTCAACATGCATACAGTACATACTATACAATCACAAGGATCGCGGTTCTTGCCAAAGTCCAGTGTATGCACAACCTACTTTTGTGCCTATCCATTATATCAGTTTTGTCAGCATTTTTATGTCAGATATAGTAATAGTAATATATAATCCTTAGTAATGCATGCACAGTTAGCATGTATTTCAGACAAAAGAACTTTGTAAAAACAGTAAATAGTAAGAAAAACTTTTAAGATTTGGAACGAGACATTACTGCTGACTTTTTTTAATGCTTTAACCACCAGAAAGTTATGCCATCTAGTTCAAGAAAAGGCTGACATTTCCAAAAATGATATCTCCAAAACTAAGCATGTCACACAAAATAATCTAGATGGACACATCTGTCAAAACAGCTGCGAACCACCAAGAAATAGACTTTTCAGGCCTTGTGGTATCTGGCAACAAGATATGAACTGCAAATCCTTTAACTCCCCTAAGTTTCAATGTGATGACAGACTTGTTGTTCCACAGCAGCTCACAGATGCTCAGTTTGAGTTTCATCTGGGGAAATTAGCTGTAGGGTTCATCCTTCCCACAGTGCATCCTGGTGGCATTGCTTCCCCTGGTAAATGTTAGCTGTTCACACGATTTCAAAGAGAAGGGAATCAGCTGGCTTCCTTCAATTGCTTAAAATGTAGTTCAGTCCCTGGTCTGTGAATTTGCAGCCCTATATACAACAGCATACTTTATGTTAGTAACTATCATTAAATTTCCCGTAACTTGTGTGAATATATTCCTCAGCTTAACGTGTAATGTTGAGACATAATAATCAATTATATTGGCTTCATTAGTGAGTGGTTATAATGTTTTGCTCATTAGTGTATTGATTTTTTTTCCAGTAGTAAATGTAAGGTGGTAATTTCATCTTGCATGTTCAGTTGAAGCAACTCGATTCCTTTGTGCAGGTTGTGGGCAGTCAGCTACGAATCCTGTCAGCTACTACAGACGACTCAGGAGAGTATATCTGTCGAGTACAAGGAAACCCCGGCAGCTCTGGATCTCGTGTCCATCAGGCCTCTGTCTCTGTGTCTGTTACTTCGTCTTCTTCACGTAAGTTTGTGTGGCACTGAGAGCCTTCCCTGAAAAAGATATCATACGGGAGCACATGTTCTAAAACCTGTATGGATCTTTCAGCATTGATGGTGCCTTTCCAGATGTGCAAGCTGCCCATTCTATAGGCACTAATGCACCTCCATAATATGAGACATTCAGAATTCAGAATTGTACGTTGAGGAACATTATTCTGAAATTGCTCAAATAATTTTTCTGCTGACTGGCATCCCTCTTTATTTCAGAGAATCTATGAAAAGATGTTCTTTTTAGACCCACTCATGTTAGTGACCTGTTGCTAATTAACCAAATTAGTTGCAAAATTTTCTTCCAGCTGTTTATTTTTTATTTTTTGGTAACACTTAATTTTCCAGTCTTCTTTGCTCAGTCTTTTTTTTTTTTTTTGATTTTCCGTTGCCATTATATTCAAATGATCTAATATTTTTTTGTGAAATAGTAAAATGACTCAGTTTAAATATTTGATTGTTTCCAATGTTCTGTTATAAAGACTGACTGACAGACTCAAGTAATCTAAGAGCCCATTGGGTTTTTTCACATTGTTTAAGCTCACTGTGTTCACCATGCTTGAGATTGACAGTACCAGGGATTTTTATTTGCCAGCATCCGTCAGCAGCTGGGCGAAACAGGGCATTACATGGGAAGGTGTTGTTCTCACTGCTTCACTTCATGAATTAACTTTCCATTTTCAGTTTCCAGTGTTGCCCAGTGTGACCTCAGATTGAATTATTTTCCCTGCAACTATCCCATGATCTCATCCTCATTCACTTCTTCCTTGACTTCAGTGATGTTTGAGTTACTTTCCCAGCTGCCAGTGTAACCCATCACCATGATGAATCTGTTGCTTCATGTTTTTGTGACTAGTATATCAGTTAAATGAATGAGATTGTTCAAAGAGATTTTGTCCAGAGTCAAAACCACTGCTTTCTGCTGCAGGCCAGCAGAGCCCAATCATTGCCATTGAACCCCACAGCGCTGCAGTGCGTGTAGGGGAGTCAGCCAGCTTCAAATGCAATGTGTACAGTGGAGCCCAGCCTGTTAGACTGGAGTGGAAACTGGCCAGTAACAAGCCATTGCCAGGTAATTACTGTGCTCAAACCGCCTTTAAAGAACAAAACCTTCTTAATAACTACTGATTTTATGACATAATTATTTACAATCAGTTACAGCTGCAGTTCACCCTCCATAATATATTCTATGTTTAATCACTAATTTTAAACTTCATTCAGGGAGCTTTTGAGAAAGCGTCCTTTTTATTGTAATAACAAATTGATACTTGCTTATAAATATGATCAATAAATATTCATATTTTCTAGAGTGAAAGCTTTTACAGTGAAACCAAGGGTTTACGTGGGGGGCTAGAAAAACATATTTGAATGTTTTTGAGAGTTTTCTGAGATTTAAGGATAAAAACCAGGGTGTTTTCACACATTTACTATAGTTCTGAACTTTTCTAAATGTTACCACATGTCCACCACGGTTAAATTGGACAATAAAAAATCTTTAACCTGAAAGTTCACAAGTTTGTGAACTTTGAACTTTCAGGTGTCCATGTTATGTCAGATTGCTCAAAGGTGGGACATTGAATTCAAAGCTTCGTCCTCCATGCTCTCGTCAAGCAGCTTCTTAGCCTAAATCACACAGAGCATTTCTAGTATTAAAAATATGACTAATACAAAGTATTTTCTGATAAACAAACGTAGAAAATGTTCAGACAGCACCCCAACCTGAAAGAGAAATTCTAAATGAGTTTTCATTAGCACTCTCCTTTCCCGTGAAGTTTTACTTCTTTCAAACCCCACACCGCCAAAAAGGTTCACACTTTTGTCTGTCTTAAAGAAGTAATTAGATACCTCTTTGTACCAGTGAATAAGAGATTACTACTGCTGATTTTGTAGACTGAGTACAATTTTTTTAAATGTCTTCTTCAGTTTTTAAAGCTAATTTAATGTTTCATTTGCCACTGTGTTCTGCAGACAATGTCAAAGTCAGCTCTGATGGTTCTGTTATTACCATTACCAATGCACGCACCATCAACCATGGTGCCTATCGCTGTGTGGCAAGCAACCCATTCGGCATCACGCACACCATAGTGTCTTTGATTGTTAAGGGTAAGCTGCATGCATGTCATTCAGCACTTTATTCAAACTGGTTTGCACGATGGTTCCCTCTAGTGGCTGCTTAAATATCAGCACTCCATACCAATATTGTGCGTATGTACCTTCAGAGGCTCCTGTGGCCACGGTAACCCCTGTCGGGCCTGTACAGATTAGGGTGGGTGAGCCCATTAACCTGGAATGCCAAGCTTCAGGAGAGCCCCGCCCCTTGGTTTCATGGCACAGGCTTGACAACAACCGCAAGGTAGTGCTGAGCAGTCCTGTGCTCGTGGAGTCCAACGCAGTCATGCAGGTACTGATATTCTTAGACCACTGTCAAAATTTTCAAACCAATCCAGATTTCTACCTGTTTTCCTAGTTAAAGTCCCAGCTTCCAAGTCAGTGCTTGTCTGTTTATTTTAATATTATCTCTTTTAATTATGTCCTTTTTTCAGATACTAGCAGCACGTCCAGAAGACAGTGGCACATATGTGTGTGCAGCTCGAAACAATGAAGGTACTACTGAGACCAGGGTGGAAGTAATTGTCGAGGGAGGATCCCAGTTGCCTACAGTGCCCAGGGCCTTTGTTCCTGAACCGCTTATGATTGTAGTGGAGGGTCAAACTGCAACACTGCGCTGTGAGGCCCACGGTAATGTATTTTGAATTCATCTGAAACCTTTTTATAAATACACTTTGACAGTTTTTATGTTGTAGTACTATAAAAAGGTAAAACCTGTAAAATCAGCTTCATTTTAAGTGAATACTGCAAGAAGTAAACAGTTTGAAAGTGTCCATTTCAAGCCGAGCTGAAAAGAATATATTTATTTCCCTGCTTT
Source organism: Astatotilapia calliptera (assembly GCF_964374335.1). Taxonomy (NCBI): domain Eukaryota; kingdom Metazoa; phylum Chordata; class Actinopteri; order Cichliformes; family Cichlidae; genus Astatotilapia; species Astatotilapia calliptera. The sequence goes on from NC_137441.1 coordinate 7,596,453, forward strand.
GTCTTTTGGTAGGTTTCCCTGCCCCAGAAATCAGGTGGACCAAGCTGCGGTCCCCTCTGCCTTGGCGGCACACGCTTGTGAACAACAGCTTGGTGTTGCAAAACGTTGGCAGACAAGACTCTGGAGAGTACATCTGCAGTGCCACCAACAACATGGGCACCACTAAAGTCACCATTACGTTAGATGTAGAGAGTGAGTGTCTGTATTTCCATTGTTGTTTCTGTAGTCACTTTTCAGAGTCTGTCTGGGTATGCGTGTACTATGGATTTAAAGTAGTTTTGCAGTCTATAGTTAATCTACTGAGTTTTTCCTCTCTTGTCTCTAGCTCCTCCGTATGCCACCTCTGTGCCTAATGATGTGGCTGTGCGGGTTGGGGAGGTGATCAGGTTGCAATGCCTGGCCCATGGAACTCCTCCTTTGACCTATACTTGGACCAAGCTGGATGGAAACCTCTCGCCAAGGGCTGAGGTTAGGGAAGGGGACCTCCAGATAAACCTAGCTACCTCTGAGGATGCTGGAAGCTACAAGTGTGTGGCCAGCAACAAAGTGGGCAACAGTGAAGTGATTGCAAAAGTCACAGTCAGATGTGAGTTAGGCCAGTAGTCTAAAATAAATACCACTCATATTTCTTCTTGTGAAAATTTCTTCTTGTAACCGTTATGTGCTGTGTCACAGCAAAACTTAGACGACAGTCTTCTTTCCTTTTTGTAGCTCCGTTGGCAGTGCGTGTAGCACCACAGGTTGAAGTAAAAGCCCAGGGCAGTGCTGTGGAGTTCACCTGTTCAGCAGCAGGTGGTGTAGAAACCAAGATTGAGTGGCTAAAGGAAGGAGGAGCCCTTCCACCAAACAGCCACATCAAGGATGGAGTGCTCAGGTAATTCGTTTTGGATTCATGAAAATGGAAAAGAAGTCATAATTAAAAACGTGTCAGTATGTGGATGTTTGTGTGTCCTGAAAGTTTAGTCTTCTCATCTTAGTCTTCCCAAAACAAATTAAACATAATAAACTCAAAAGATCTACCTAAAGGTGAGGTGATATTGTGTACTTTGGATTTTTTACAAGTCAACAAATGTGCATCAATTCAGTCATCACATGAATCAATCTCTTAATGCATTTTGAGTTTTCTATATTGTCTCTGTTAAGGTAAATTTGTTCCTACTGAACATTTTTAAAACAAGTTACAATTATGTGATTTTAATTTTAAAGGGCAGATTATGAAAACTGCATATCAAGGAAAAAATATGATGAATTTATGGGGACTATGTTCAGACGTGGATTTGGTGTGCTTGTGTTTATTTCAGGCAGGAGGTTAGTACAGAAGGAATGAGCTAAAAGTAAACTGCAGAGCCTTTGTTCACTGTGATAAATACACTCTCCTACACGACGGTGTAGTTTGTTGATATGTTTGTAATGTTTTTTTTCTACAACAACTGAGAAGCAAAAGTAAAATAATCAAGTCCCTTAAATGTTCTATAATATGTGTTCAAACTTTTTTCCAATCACCTTTTCCTGCAGGATTGAGAACCTAGAGCAAAGCAATGAAGGTGTTTATATCTGCCGAGCTAGCAGCGTGTATGGTCAAGCACAGGACACTGCTCGTTTGACAATCCAAGGTCTGTTACGTCCTTTGTGTATACGCTAATCTATACACTGCTTTATCCAAACCAGTTCCAACCTTATTCATCTTTGTTATTTATTTTTTCCACAGCCTTGCCAAAGGTCATGATCAATGTGCGTACCTCAGTGCAGACAGTTATGATTGGGAACTCTGTGGAGTTTGAATGCCAGGCTGTTGGTGACCCAGAGCCCACAGTAAAGTGGAGCAAAGTCGGTGGGTCTCTGCCACCTCACATTGTAGTGAAGGGTGGCATGCTGAAGATTGAACAGGTGACAGAGGCCGATGCTGGCCAGTACCGCTGCACAGCCACCAATGATGTGGGCTCAGTACAGTCTCAAGTGGTCCTGAATGTCCAGTGTGAGTTCATAATGGGACATTTTTCCCTTTCATCACATAGGCAGATGCTTGCACTTTCAAACATATTAATGACTTAAGCTCCCACTCATCATCATTTCAATTCCTAACTTGTTTGCACAGCCCTTCCTCAAATTGCTGCTCTGCCAAAAACGAAGGAGGTGGCGGTTGGGTCAGATGCAGTCTTGCCTTGTGTGGCCTCAGGATATCCTGTTCCTGATATCAAATGGTCTAAGGTAGCCTAGCAGACATTGTTAAGATAGATTATTGAGGCTAAAGTCTCTCTTTGGTAAAACCTTATTTTAAAAATATGTGCATAGTGTGTTTTATGTACAAATCTTTTTATTTATTTTTTTTGTTTGTTTATGTAGCTTGATAGGGAGCTTCCTGCTAAGTGTTTCCAAGAAGCCAACGTGCTGACAGTTCCTCGGGTCACCCATGAGGATTCTGGCACATACGTCTGTACAGCCTCAAACAAGCAGGGCAAAGTGGAGTCCTTTACTACACTTGAAGTCCATGGTTAGTGTGGGGAGTTGAGATATTAGTAAATAGCTGTGAGTATGAACCAAAGAAAAGCCTGCGTTAACTATAATGTGATTCTTTTTCTTGTTTTTCCTTCCAGAGAGAGTGATGCCATATTTTGCCCAGGAACCTTCGTCGTACCTCACCCTGCCAACTATCAAAAATGCTTATAAAGCTTTCAATATTAAGGTCAACTTTAGACCTGATAACGTTGATGGTAAGGATGTACATACTTAAATCTGCTTTAATTGCATAGTGTATATTTTGCATTACTTTTTTGTTAAATCTTGCGCATTGTTGTGTAGTATATTTTTCATATCTCCTCATGTGTAATTTCACTGCGTCTCCTGTCCCTTCCATCTCTCTCACATCTCACCCGTGTGGTGGGAAGGTCTCATATTGTACGCTGGTGAGTCTCAGTGCTTGAGAATCTCAGGAACTCAAGGCTGATGTTGGCAGTATTGCTTTTTGGCTGCATCAGATTTTCCCATAATGCATCCAGCTCAGAGCTGATTTTGGGGCTGTGAAACAGATTCGACATGGTGCATGGCCAATGTTTTTGTACTGAGTTTTCATTCGTGATTCCAAGAACACATTTGGTAATATTAGATGTGATCAGTATTAAAAAAGCTTACAAGTCTGCTTTCACATCCCAGTCTTGTTCATCCGCTTCAAAGCTATGTACAAATCAGCTGTGCTTCAAATGATTGTATGTATAAGGAAGAACAATATTACAAATGCACATTTGAAGCTAAAGTCAAGCTGCTTTTGCAAGTACAGTAGTTATACTCTCTCTTTTGAATGAATGGGGCATGAAATAATTCAGCATTGATGGAAATCTATCTGGCTCTAATTTTCATCATTGCCAGTTTTATCTTTTGCAACTTATATGTGACATTACAGATTTTTGCTCCACCCATCAGGTAGCAAATTGTAGCAAAAAAAACAAAGCAAAAAAACCCAAAATGAAATAAACTGCAAGAACAATTTGACCATGCTATTAAAATCTTTTGCTTTCATATATTTAGAGGATCAAATATGGTAAAGTTTTTACATAACAGGAATTAATAAAAATGATCAGGTCTTTACAAGATCTTAAAACTATGTAAGTGCAGCCTCAGATTAATGACAAATGAATAACAATTAATTACATGTTTTACAGTATCCTTATTTTTTTTTAACATGTTGATCATCCATTTTCGGTAAAGATAAAGGTAGACATGCAAGATTGCATGTTCGCATTTCACCATGAGCCTCATATAAGCATGTATATTTTCAGCATATAGAGAAAGAAAACAGAAGAATATGCTATTATGATGTGACTGGTTCCATTTTGCAGCCTAGTGATAGGAGGACCGTTTGTAACATGGCTTTGGTTGGCTTTATACTCGTGTCGCCCTAGCATGCTGCTTTACCATCCAGCTTTCACTGGATTGATTCTTTCACTTCCTGTGTGAATGATACTGCAACCAATATCCATCCTAACAAGTCACTTACATATCGTGTAAATACTCTGAAAGCAGTGCCATTAAATGAAGGCACAGCTGAAAAGAGAAATTATGCACCACTGAGACAAGGATATTCTTGAAATAACATCATGTGTTTAAATAAATCTAGTAGATTTATTTGACTTATTAAGATGGATAAGGATTAAGATGTGGGGAAAATTATCTAGAATCAACTTTGTACTAGTGTTGTGTCTTCTTGCTGTGCAGGTATGATTCTCTACAATGGCCAGAGAAGGACTACAGGAGCTGACTTTATCTCTCTGGGGCTTGTGGGTGGCCGCTTGGAATTCCGGTCAGTTGAAATCAATTTACATTTGTTATCATATATACTATTGCTATAATTTAAAAATGGACAGGTGACCTTAAGAAGATGTATGGATTTTTAAAATCTCTGTTATCTTAGGTTTGATGTGGGCTCTGGCATGGCCACCATACGTGACCCGCACCCTATTAAACTGGGAGAGTTTCACACAGTTGAGCTGCATCGCAACCTCACCCAAGGATATATTATTGTAGATGGAGGAGAGCCCATCAATGGCAGCTCACAGGTACTGTCGTTTCAGTGACAGCTGAGCAAGACAGCTGATCCGCTATTTGCACTTCATTTTTAATGCAAGTTAATGTGGTCTTTTTTCTGTTAATAAGGGCAAGTTCCAGGGTCTGGATCTCAATGAGGAGCTTTATGTGGGTGGTTATCCCAACTACACACTCCTCACCAAAACTGCTGGAATTAAGACTGGTTTTGTGGGTAAGATATCCCATGCTTTACTAAATAACAGAACTACATTGTGGAGAAAGGTTCTGTATATATGTGTGATGATTTGCCCTTACTGAGTGTTGGTACCATGCAGGCTGTATTCGTCAGCTATTCATCCAGGGTGAGGAAATCATCTTTAAAGACCTTGACCGCAGCTCTACTGGTGTGACAAACTGTCCTACCTGTGAAGATAAACCATGTCAGGTCAGTTAAATCTATCCACATCTTTCTTTGTTTGCTGTTTTATTTTATTATAACTAGTAAAACAAATTGTAATATCCTGAATTAGAATGGAGGGATGTGTGAGGATTCAGAGGCTAGTTTGTATAAGTGCAGCTGTCCCAGAGGATTTACAGGCAGCAACTGTCAGCACCACTCTTCTCTCCACTGTCACTCGGGTAGGTGTGAATCACTAATTGACCCCACATTTGAATCAAAGTATCTGAATATTCCTAATGGAATTATTATAAACGAATAAAAGTGTTGCACTCATCATTTTTCACACCTTTTTCAGAGGCCTGTGGACCAGATGCTACTTGCATCAACCGCCTGAATGGCCTTGGCTACGACTGCCGCTGCCATCTTGGCAAATTTGGGGATAAATGCATGGATGGTAAGTTGAAATATACCTTTGTCTTTTATAAAAACAGAAAAATCTAGCTGTTATGACATATTTTTACAATGGTCATGATGAAAATGTAAGGTACATAGTGATATGCAGATATAATTATTTATAACACTGCTATAAGAAATTAAGTTTTATTTTTTTTTATTAATTTCCTCCTAGGGGAACTGGTTACCACGCCACTGTTTGATGGTGAGGAGTCATACATCGCCTATCCTCCTCTGACCAACATCCATGATGACCTGCGTGTTGAGCTGGAGTTCAAGCCAGTGCAGAGAGATGGCCTGATCTTCTTCTGTGGTGGGAAAAAAATGAAGGTGGAGGATTTCGTCGCCATTTCCATGGTGAAGGGACATGTAGAGTTTAGATATGAACTGGGCACAGGTAAAGAGAAATCATATTTATTTTTTATTTCAAAATAAGCAACTGTACAATTTAGGTAGTGATACAGTCCCGATTAAAAGTTTAAGTCTACTTGAAAAATGGCAAAAAATCGTATTTTGCATGGTTGGATCTTCACAAGGTTCCAAGTAGAGCTTCAATGTGCAACAAGAAGAAATGGGAGTGAGAACAAAAAAATTTTGAGCATGCAATTTCTTGAAAACAACACTTAAACTGAAACTGTTTTACAGTTGATTAAAAGTTTAGAAAAGTAGCTATAATATATAGATATTGATTGTAAATATCACTCCATGATATATAGAAGTTATAGAAATGTTAAATCAATAAAAGTGGCACTCTTTTCTTATTGCAATTAGTATAAAATTAAACTTAATAGTTTTTGTATTTGTCTTTCAGGCCAGGCGATACTTGTCAGTCCTGAGCCAGTCTCTCTGGGGCAGTGGCACAGAGTTGTGGCTGAGCGGAACAAGAGGGATGGCCACCTGAGGGTCGACCAAGGTCCAGTGGAGAGAAAGACATCTCCGGGCAAAGCCCAGGGCCTCAATATTCACACCCTCATGTACATAGGAGGAGTGTCCAACATGGACATCCTGCCTAAGCCTGCTAATGTCAGCGACATGTTTAAGGGCTGCATAGGAGAGGTGAGATCTCTGTGTACTAAAAATGAGATGTGGTTACACAATATATTTGAACACGTGGAAGCTTGAATTAGTTTGTATTACATGCTTAGGTTTCCATCAACAACAAGAAGGTGGATTTGTCCTACAGCTTCACAGAGAGTAGATCTATCAGTAAATGTGTGGACAGAAGCCCATGTGACCGGCGGCCCTGTCTGAATGGTGGTCACTGCATGTCTAGTGCTGAGTATGAGTACCAGTGCCTCTGTAAGGATGGATTTGAAGGTGAGTGCTTAAAAGAAGACATAGCAAATGTCACATGCAATGTTCCCTCTAAGCTGTGTTGCGCACAAAAAGAAATCTAACCTGAATTGAAATTAAAATAAATAGTGTTAGTCAGTAAGTGACTGGCTGCTCCAGTATGGGTTTAGAACGATGTCACCTTATCCCATAGTCCAGCCAATAATGCGATTCACATTCGTATATACGCAGCTAATCAACGTCGTTGGCAGGCTATGACAGCATCCTTATGTGCCGACACCGGTATTTTAGCTAGCAAAGCGTGGCTGATGTGGAGTGAAGCCACGTTAATGACGTGTACAACCATTGGAGATGTGAAAGTGTGGACTATAGCACAATTGAAAAACTATAACAGTTTTTCAATTGTGTTGATAGGCCACGTAAAACCATAGTTATGATAAAAAAATATATGCCGTGTTTGTTTATTTCCTGAATACTATCGTTATTTATATTTACTGCGGGAAGAAACTGTAAAAATGGCGTTTTATAAGGAAAACGCTTGAAAGCGCTCTCCGCCTGTGAGCAACCCCCCCCCCCCCAGCCTTTCCTATTGGTGGAAAAATGTACTATCAATCAAAAAATGATATGACAACATGGCATTTAGTTGTTTAGGGAGAGAGAAGTTTTAGGAGTTGCAGCGGTGTTTTGAGATGTGAGAGATTTGCGACGTTTAGCTTCTTGTGAAGTTAGTGTGTAGTGTAGTCAATAGTTTTGTTGTGTGTGTCAGAACAATGAGGCGACTGCTAAATGTTACAGGTGTTACAGGAGTGATACATCTCCTGTTGTCAGGCCTGCAGGTATCAGGCTTGTGATGTTCCCCTTTATCTCATAGTGGACAGAAATCTTTTTTGGGAGTGGCACAAATAATTTGTGTGGCATCAAATTTGATGCAGAACAGAACACCTGATTGTTCTGTAAATAGTTTGAAATGTTTATTTTTAGGGAAAGAGCTGCAAAAAACTTTGTTTGCAAAACTCAGTTACTTTTTTGAAGAAGTAACCTGTTTGACCTGTGACCTTTCTTGACTCATGATTGATATGTGACCCTGCAGGTGAACGGTGCGAGATAGTGAAGGACGCGTGCCATAGCAATCTTCATTGCCAGAATGGAGGCATCTGCATCAACAGCCAGTGTGTGTGTACACCTGGGTACACAGGTCTCAACTGTGAGGAAGTATTATCAGGTGAAATACTGCATGTTGTCATTAAACCAGTCTAAACCAGGAGCAAAAAGCGACTCATATCTTCTCACGTTACACTGCTTAGTACACAAATGTATATCCTTTAGACAAAGCCACACATCATCAAAGCAAAAATGGTTGCACACACAGTCACAAACATACAGCACATGTGATTCAAATTTTCCAAAAAATAAAGCCCATTATACATCAAACAGTTTGCTCCCAGCATGCAGTGCTGGGAGGGTTAACCCTAAATGATTACACATGTCTTACTCCTGCACTCTCACCGCTATATCCTGCACACACAGGCCAGGTCGTCAGCTTCCCAGAGGCCCTGAGGAATTTGGAGTCTAGCGAGGCGAATGGTACAGTATCTAAATATTCAGTCTGCCTGACGCGACCGTGACTAACAGGGCCCTGTCTGAGTTTGAGGGGCCCCATGTCCCTTCAAAGCTCCACCTGAACTGTCTTTTACCTAACATACATGCCCACAAAAACACAATCCAAGCGTCTTTATTCTCACCAACAACTGAGGCTATCATTCCCATTGAAAGTTGGGAGAGGGGAATTCTGCATTTAAACTAAGGGGTAATAGGGTGGTAGCCTGCATTTGGGAGCTAAACTAATATATGCACTCTGCATTGGAGTTGCACCATTTTCATTCTGGAAGTGATAGAAATGTGGAATTCCCCTTGTTTTTCTTTTCCTCTTTCACTCTCATTATGCCTGTGCCTGTAAGATGGATACTTACAAATACAATCTTGTTTCTGTAAACTAAAAACCTGCCTGTTTGTACAACCACACCAAAAAAAAAAAAAAAAACCTAAAGCAAAACACTTGTTTCCTCTTTGAAACTAAGTCAGGTCATTGAGTCTGCTCCATGTCAGAATATTTGTGGTCTCACTAACAACTTAAAGTGTCTGCTGAAAGTACAATGTGATCATTGTTTGGTTCAGTCAGAATGTATTTCAAGCATATTATGTACTCAGTGGCATATGTGCATGGTGCCATGGCTGTGAAGATTTTTGTCCGTAAGAGCAAGAAACGGTCAATAATTGACTCATGTGATGGCCAGTGTTGACACAAGTCTGCATCTTGAAGTTTTGTTGTTCTACACTTTAAAAAAGCAGTATTTGCATATGCATCATTATCTTCTCATCTTTGAGAACATAATGAAATTTAAGCAGTGGCATTTCATTGCATAGGTGTGTTAAAGTGTGACTTTTAGAAAGGTCTAGAAAGGCTTAGAGGTTCTCCGGCATCCCTTTTTCAACCCTACGAGTTCCCCTTGCATTGACATGCTGAAAGACCACAAAACCCTGTGGTCTTTCAGCACCCTTCAAACTTGAAATGCAAGAGATCAGAGAAAATCAACTGCAGTTTTCAAAACTCGGTTGAATTTTCTCAGCAAGTATTCGTCCACACATCAGCCAACCCATCCTTCAGCTCAGATGAGCTTGAAATAGTTGAAGGGAGCTTTTTGGGAAACCACTACAAGGTAGAGGATTTCCTCGGAGAAGGGGGCTTTGGTATTGTAGCCAAATGCCGTGATACTAAAACCAACCAAGCTGTGGCTATTAAAGTGAACAAGAACCGCACTGATATTCTGGAACAGGCAAAAAAGGAAATTTTCATCCTGGAGCAAGGTTGGATCCAGATGCCGCCAACATTGTTCAATGGAACGGCTTTTTCCTTGACAGAGAGCGAGTTTGCCTGAAATTTGAACTCCTACGTAGATCAATGCCTGTGGGACTACATAGGGGACCCGAATAACCGGCGTCTCCCCATAAGCGAAGTCAGGCCAATTTTAGGTCAACTCACAAATGCTCTGTCCCACCTGGGTTCTTTGGGAATAGTGCACGCTGACCTCAAACCTGGCAACATCATGGTTGTAAAACGCTATGAGTCTCCAGTCAAAGTCAGACTTATAGACTTTGGCCTCGCATGTCCTGCGTCTGCAGTGATGCCTGGTGACCGTGTGGGGACGGTTGGTTATAGTGCACCTGAGGTTATGCTTGGCCTTCCTTATAACAAAGCATGTGACATGTGGTCTCTGGGGCTGGTGGCTGTTGAGCTTGTTACAGGGGTGCCACTCTACCCTGGAAAAAAATATTATGATGTTTTGAAATTCATCATAGAGACTCAGGGTCAGCCACCAGATCATGTTCTCGATTCTGGCGTGTATACTGAAGACTATTTCACAAAAGACAACTACAACTACAACCAACAGCGCTGGACATTTAAGACCGCCCAACAATTTAAATACGAGACAGGATATGAATCTTTGGAGACAAGATACATAAAACTGACACGTCTGGATGACCTCGAACAAATAATGATGTTTAGACGAGGACCAGAAGATGGCCAACGCTTATTTGTCAGACTAATTAAAGAGATGTTGGCCTTGGATCCACACCAGCGGATAACACCCTCTCAGGTTCTACGGCATCCCTTTTTCAACCCTGGCCTCTCCAACAGGTTCCCAAGTATCAACATTGAAAGACCATACAGAGTCAACTCTCCAGCATGGCATCTTCCACCCTGGACAAAAGTGATAAAAACACAAACTGGGGTTGGAAAAGGATATTAACAGCAAATTACACTGGAAATATTAATTAAGCTGCTCCAATAATTATCACTTTGGCTTTTTTTTTTTTTTAATTTTCACTCCCCCCACCCCAAACAGTCACGGCAGATGACTGTCCCTTCCTGAGCCTGGTTCTGTCGAAGGTTTCTTCCTTTTTAAAGGGAGTTTTTCCTTCCCACTGTCACTAAATGCTTGCTCATAGGGAATCTTCTGATTGCTGTGGTGGCCAAAACTCTGGGGGAACTAGCAATTCTTGTGAAAATTAAAAAAAAAAAAAAGCCTACCAATATTCAAAGCAGAGCAGCGGACACCTTACCATCACATCAGTCCTTTAATCCGACCTAAAACACCATGTTTACAGAAATAAATTCCATACAAATTGGAACTAAATTTTTGTTTTTGATTGTTTATAAATATATATACCCTTCAGCCTCCTAGTAGACATACCTGTGTTATAAATGTGAAACTCTGACCTTGAAGTCAAGGTCACTGAGCTTTAAGCTTCACAGAGATTTTCAGTAGATGCAACCATGGTATTGATTTGAAAAATCGACACAATCACAAACTTGGATGTCCACCGCACCTCGCCATATACCAAAGATTAAGAGGTGTTTTTTTCTAGGTTTTTATAAAGATTACAAAACACAAATAACAAAAATGCCAACGCTATTGTCATTTTTGACAACGCTATTTTGATGTTGTCTAATGTAGCGCAAAAAAACAAAACAAACCCAAAACTTAATAAATAAAGTAAATAAGGTATATACTACATAGTATACAAAATTTTAGTGGTCCACAATGGGGTCAATGAACAGAATGAAGGAAGTAAGTCTTTTATATGACAATGGTGTGAAAAAGCGTTTTCCTATTTATTTGTATGTTTGTCACACTTAAACATTTCAGATCATCAAACATTTTTTTTCTTTTTTATGTAAAAAGAAAAATCCTTTAACTGTCCAGTTTTCTTGATGTTATGATGCTTCTACCACTGGTTTGTCATTAATAAATCAGACTTTGGCTGCTGCAGCAGAAAAAGACAAAGAGAAAATGTAATCACACAAATCAGAGGTGCAGATTTACACTTTACCTGAAACAGAGCAAAAGTGCTTTTTAAATAGGTTAATGAATATTAAGTAATATAGGCTAGATGTCTGGACATTACTAGTTTCGTTTGGGCCTTCTGGGCCATTAGTCCTCTGGCTTATTGCCAGTTACCAGCCAAATAGCTTGTGTATTTTATTATCTTAGTGTGTTAAAGATTCTAGTTCTTATTCTGGTCAAACTGTGCTTCATTATTTGTTTACAGCACAGCTACAGTTCCAGGTGACTTCAAGTATACTACATGTCAATGGCCAGCAGCCTGTATTCAGTTTGAATATTGCTGTAAATGTACCTGGATCTGTTTCTATTGGGTTGTGAATTTAGTCTCACTGTTACATCCAACTTTTAGAGTGGGATAAAGACAAAAAGAAACAAGAGAGAATGGATTTGTAGTTAGAAATCCAAAGTTGCTTCTGTTTTGCCCACACACATTGATGATGATTTCACATCACTAAGCAGGTTATCAAATGTGGACAGAATGTTAGCAGAAGCTTATAATTCTCATAAGATTCTGTTTTTGTGTCATTCAATACAATGTGTTTATGTGTGACATTCTGATATGAATCATAGTATCTTAAGGAATTCCAAAAATGGCTGCCAGGACAGCTGCCACCACACTGATGTGACACACTACAAATCAACTCTTTGATGCTCTGTGCTGAGTCTGCACAATAACCTGCACTTAAACATTCATTTAATATCACGTACACATATACACATACTGTCCCTCAAGAAGACACTGAGAAAAAATAAAGAATAACATTGAGACTAACTTTGCCATAAGTCATAGGTGTCAAACTCTGGCCCGTGGGCCAAATTTGGCCCGCAGCCTAATTACATTTGGCCCGCGAAGCCATACCAAATTACTATTAGAGCTGGCCTACTGGTATTATACAGCTAATATATATATTGTTTGGTATTAAGCTTTGCTTGTTCCATATTCAGTTTTCCAGCAAAACTTATTGGAGTCCATAAGAAAAGATTCATTCTTATATCTGGAGGAAGATTTTTTTTTCAATAAATATTAATGTTAGCCCGCGACTTTGTTGCAGTTTTGAATTTTGGCCCACTGTGTATGTGAGTTTGACACCCCTGCTGTAGAGCATCCCTCCATGGATATGCCGCCCAAGACCATCACTGTGCACCGGGTGAACCTGCTCTCATCTGTGAAAAGCACAGGGCGCGGTGATGGACCTGCCAATTCTTGTATTCTTTGGCAAATGCCAATCGGGCAGTGGTCCCAAAAGTGGATGTCGGGCACTCAGACCATCCTCATAAAGTCTGTTTCTCATTGTTTGATTCACATCGGTGTCCTGCTGGAGGTCATTTTAGGGCACTCTGGCAGTGCTCAGCCTGTTCCTACACAAAGGAGCAGATACCAGTCCTGGTGATGGTTTAGGGACTTTCTACGGCACTGTCAAGCTCTCCTAGAATAACTATGTCTCCTAAAGTCTCCTGCATGCTCATGAGACTGTGTTTGGAGATGCAACAAACCTAGCAATGACATGTACTGTGCCATCCTAGATGAGTGGGGCTACATGTGCAACATCTGTACAGTCGAGGTATCGCGCTAAATGAAAACTAAAAAAAAAAAATTTAAATCAAGAGGCAAAAAATGTCAGTGAGAAAAAAAATTCCCTGTTTTTGGGTTTGTCTCATTGTTGAGTAGCTGCTGTATCTACCAGACAAATAAGACAGTTTTTTTAAAAAAAGCCTGTGGTTACACTATGGTTACATAGTGTTTTTTTCTGTCGAAGAATGGGACTGTAGAAATTGTCTAGAAATGTTGCATCTAATCAAGTCTGTTTTACCAGGAATTCTCTGTACTTTTACCACTAGAGGGCACCATAAGTTCAAGTGAAGGTGAACCAGCTTTACTGTGACTTGAATCTGTTTTTATGCTTATTTTATTGTATTTATTGCAGATTCACCCTATCAGTATGCAGCTCATTTCAACAATAATGGATACATTGCACTTCCTAAATCCATTTTCCCAAGAAGGTAAATAATTTGTTTTCACATTTAGTGAATTTATATGAATTAATATAATGATAAAGTGAAATTATTATTGTGGTGCTGTTGTTTTTTACTGTTTAAGTGCCCACGATTCACCAGAAACAATTGAAATGGAGATCAACACCAGCTCCTCTGATGGCCTGATCCTATGGCAGGGAGTGGTGAGTCCTGGTTCTGCCTAGTTCTGTGCCTTATATTCATATCTCTCCTCCATGTTTTCATTCCCAACCTAACTTTGCTACTGCACTCGAGCACTCTTAATCATCACTGTGACTGTAAAAAAAAGAAAAGAAAAGAATTGCTGCCATTTTCATAGCATTTCATGTCATTTATAGACTTCAGTGCGGTCGGTAATACATAACTGATGCATTACTACATCTTTCATCATTACACTATCAAATCTTCTGCTGAAGCTATGTCATTTTCAGGCATGCTGACTGTAAGCCTGGCACCCTCTGACACCACTAAATAAATGCATGTTGCTTCTCTAACTCACCCCCTCAATTTTCCTCAGGAGACCAATGGTGCACGCATTTTGCGAAAGGTGCATGCTATTAAAAAGGTATCCACTTTTTTTTTTCCCATCTGTGCCAAATGAATTGTATCTTTGTTTGTAAGGTACTATATCATCAGTCCTCTTTTGACATTGTTAGTTTGCATGGAACATTTTGTGTCACTGCCAGGAATGATCTCACTACACTGGTTCATGTTTGCTGTTATAGCGCTTGTTCTGCAATATGACCACAGGTCAGCTGGTCCGTGTTCAGCAATTCATACACAGTCACACAACAAGCTGTGACCTTGTTGTGACCTAACATATTTAATTCCAGGAACCTGGAGAACATGGCAAACGCAAGGACTTTATTAGCCTCGGCCTACAGAATGGACGCCTTGTTTTCAGGTAGGTCTGTTCTGAAATTCTCTAAATCTTCTGACATGCAGATTAGGAAAAAATGTTTACAACTCATAATTATGGTCATGATTTGTATTATCTAGTTACCAACTGGGAAGTGGAGAGGCACAAATCTTTTCCGACAGGTCAATCAATGACGGCAGATGGCATAAGATCACAGCAGTCAGGTATGATTGCATTTCATTATCCTGCAGTCATTTGCTTTTACATTCTAGATGTATTTAATAAAATAAAGCACTATGAGTTGTGGTTGTCTTCTTTCATCAATAGCTACTTAATTTTCTGTCTCAGTAGAATACATCTATTATTTATATCAAATGAACGTATACTTTTTGTACTATAACTTGTAACTTCTGTAACTTTGTCAGATTATCTGTTGTTGAAAAGGTTGATTATTAACCTGTGGAGTTCCATAATTTCTTGAATTAACTTGTGTTGTGTGGCTCTTTTCTCACAGAACTGGAAAAGATGGCTATATCCAGGTTGATGGAGGAGCCAAGCTACATGGACAATCTAAAGGCAAAAGCCTCATGGTCAACACCAAAGGCAGTATATATCTTGGTGCGTAGAATGGCAGGATTGAGTACACAAAGTGACAAAATATAGATGGATTATTTGAAAAAACAGGACTAAAATACTGCACAATTGAATACATTCATTCACAAATATAAGTTAAATAATACATGAATAGTGATGAATTAATAATAAATAATAATCCATTCTTCCATTTTCTTAACCGCTTGTCCAGTGCACAGTCACAGGGGGGCTGGCACTTATCCCAGCTGTCATTGTTCAAAGACAGTCAGATAAATAATGAGTTGTAACACAAGTCAGAGGATTTTCTGGCTACTTAGTTTCCCTGAAAAAAATTGAGCTTTTCAGAGGCATTATTGTGTCAAAGTAGTTCACATATTTTTCCTGGCATGCAAACAATTTTCACACAATTCTTTAGCCTTCATAGCATTATCGTTACCTTTTAATTTTTCTTGGTTACAATGGAAATAGTTTCTCACTGTGTTTATCTATCATCTAGCTTTATTCCAGTATGTCAGTTTCAGACATGCTTTTCTTCAATATTTGCAAATCAATAAAGTTACCTATGTGGGTGTGATTCCATGCAACAGGTGGAGCCCCGGGTATGACTGCCATGACAGGAGGGAAGTTTTCATCAGGAATGAAGGGCTGTGTGAGGAACCTGGCACTGATGAATGCTCGGCCAGGACAGCAGCCAGCCCAGGCCATTGACCTGCAAGCCCACGCGGCCCATGGCATCAACGTGCAGCCATGCTCTTCATAGACTGCTGCACACACGTACACAAACACACATAGAGACTTTGAAGAAACATCACACACACACACACACACACACACACACACACACACACACACACACACACACACACACACACACACACACACAGCAAACCTACACAAAAAGACTTACACAAATAGAGCCTAACACATACTTGGTGCTTTGCTGCTACCAAAAAAAAAAGATTACACAACAAGATGCATTTATCTGTGTGCAGTAAAACCAAAAAAAAGACAGAAAAATTCAGACAATATTAACACGTCTTCTCTTCCTCGGTGTTGTATTCTTGATGAAGGACTATTAACACAGGAAAACCAGTACAGTTTACATACTTCCAGCAGTAGAATTAGCCATGAGAAAAGTAAAACATATTAGGCCTTCTACGATGGCTCAGATCCTAAGGAGGTGGAGATGTTTTTACAGCACTGAATTTTTATTTATATACATATGATTATATATATTATATTTGTGGGGGGAAACATGCAAACTAACCATAACTGCTCTTCATCTTTCCTAGAATTGTTTCTGGGTTCTAGTACTCTGTGTCCTGGGCTTTTTAAAGGCCTAACTGTATTAATACCTGAAGACTTTTAGGCCTTCTTTCTTCACTTCTGTAGAGGAACCTTTTCATTGCGAGCATGCTTACAGTCTTTCCTGAACCGTTGGGAGAGGAGTGCACATGGTCACAGTCACTTGCAGCTTCAGCACACAACTCAGGACGTCAAATACAAAGGATTAAAAGCTAAGGATATAAGTACCGCTGCTTCAGCTTGGCTTATTGTTGATTCACTAGTAATTTGCAGTGCTTTTTGTCTTCTGTCTATATATTTTTTTTATTTTTAAAGAAAGAAATCTTGGTGCTAAGGTGAGACATTAAAATACAGCACATAGTCAAATAGTTAATATGTCACATGTAGAGGTTTTATTTAGTAATTTGGCATAGATCAGCATACAGTCATTACTTTTGTTGATGTGCATGGCATTTTTGGATTGATTTAATGGCGGTATGGCATTGTTTGTTGCCTCAACAGCCTTATTTGATTGAGTAGATCTCAAAGAAGGAGTTTAAGTGAACTGAAAATGTGTCATTTTTTATGTATGGTTATTGAAGATATTGTTTTATGTGTTAAACTATCTGCCAGTCAGGTAGATATCTGTGTCAACTAAGAATGAGTGTATATGTGAAGTAAATTTGTTTGTTATGTATGTTTTAGACCTTTCCGTTTTTTCACAGAACACTCCACATTCAGCCGCAGTAAGGGTCAGATGTGTGCATTTGGGTTTGTGTGTGTGTGCATGTGTCATTATCCATATCCTCAGGAGGATCAATGCAGAACTGCCTCAAGGTTTTACACAGGTTTGGTAGCTTTAGAGACACCTCACTAAGCTATGAAACTCTGAAGGCTCTGTGGTTCTATGGGATGTTTTCTCTCCAAAGAGAGATTCATCCGCAGCACATAGTTGGATTAGTGTTTGGCCATGTGTGAATGCAGTGGAAGCCTCCTGCAGGTGCTGTGATCAATAGTGTAGCTCTAATAAAATAAAGCATGCTCGCAAGCCTTTAGTTGACCACACCACACAATGGCACAATCACTTTGGGATTCACAAACCCTTTTCTTGTTTTTTTTGTAAGCTTAAAATATTTGTATTAATATCCTAAAATGAGCAGCATCCTTTCACATAGAGTTTTAATTTATTTTGTGTTTTTCTTTTTTTCCCTGCTTTTTTATTGCTTTCTAGGCTCGATTCTACTGTTTTAGAACAATTACAGAAGCTTGCTACTTTCTTTTCTTTGGTTATTGTGTATTGCCTCCCACACCCTGTTGTTTTTCTCCTGATGTTCGATTTCAATAGGGCCCACCTGGAAACTTCTTCAAAAATGACCCCAACAAGGTTCCATTAAAGGTTAACATGTGATATTTGACTGGAGCTTCCTGGTCAAATGGATGAAAAGTGGTCTTATTATTCACTAATTGAAAAAAGTCTTAGGCTCCAAATGTATGAGTGCACAGAATGATGTCATCATGAACAAGCGGGATGAAGAAAGCTAACGCTGTGGTCCAGGTTAGGACATTAAAGCAGATAATGATGGTGTGTGTGCCCCTTGGTGGGTGCCTTATGTGTATCTGCTCTTAAACTGGATTTTCACACATACACTGTACACTGTCACCAAATGCGGTTAGTGAGAAACTGATAGCTGCTTTTGGTTTATTTTACTCCACTACAAATAAAGAAAGGTGCACTTTTGGTTTTGGATTTTAACTTGCTGTTTTTATTTTTATTTTTTCATTGATCATTTTACTCCTTCACTTCTGAGCGGCAGACAAAAGCAAATTCTTACTGTATCAGATAAATGAATGAAAGTGTACCAGCTGAAAAATGTCTATGTCAAATTGACTTGACTGTTTCATTTCCAATGTTGAAAGATGCTCTTCTTGCCCTTGGTGTTTCTTAATTAAAAACAAAATTCATGTGCTATTTGTACGTTGTGAGACTTGTTTTTTGCTGTAATTCACATTACTGTTCAGAAATAATCCATTGTATCGTACAGATATACCTTTAACATGATCTCTGAGAGGTTGATTTAAACACCTTATTAAAAATTCCAGATCCATCCAAGTCCATCCAATTCCATGATAACCTGTCCCATTGGTTCAGTTCTGAACCAAATAGATAACTAGACAATAGTCTAGTTATCTATTTGTTAAGTGACAGTGTAAAAAAGTAAATAATAATAGGATGTGTTCCTCCAGTAATAGACTGATAACTTCTGGAGGGCGTACCCTACCCATTATGTGGTTGGATACTCTCCAGCCCCTAGTTATGGCACTAATTATGCCTAAACATTCAATAACATATTCAATAACATGAATTACAGTGATAATACAGGAGAATATCCTAAATACATTTAAGCAGACACCAGTTGCTGATTAAGACATAACATTTCTCTTCCTTAAAGACCTTTCACAGTTAAAGTAATCATGAAGTTGCAGTTTCTTAAAAAGAAGGCTATCAAATTTATGAAATGTCCCAAATTATTGGTGGGCTGTGTGTCTTTGTTTCACCAGTGAGTCTAGAACTAATCCACAATAGAAGACAAAGGCTGTCAAAAATGCAGGTAGCATTTAGCACAAATTTCAAGAGTGGGAATAGACTACTGCTACTGCAACACTTGAATCATTGTTTCTTCTTACATGACTGCTTCTCTGTGTGGGCTTTTCTGTGTGCTGTGTCACAGTCTTGGAGACGGTTAGCAGGGAAACTGAGCAGCACCAGAATGGCCTCTTGAACGTGAGTGTAACAAAGACTGTGGGTGAGGCCCTTTCAAATGCATCACAAAACAGTTTAGTATCACAAATTACAAACAAGTTCAACAAATTGTTAGTTTAATGTTATTAATAAGCTGAACTTCATTTCAGGTCATAGCTCATAAATTAATTCTCATGCTGAGAAACGCTAGTTGGCTTAACTACCCCAGGTTTCAAACCTGCTGGTAGGATGTTTGACCAAAACTGATGGTAAAATGGAATTGAGCATAATAAGAATGTCTTTAAACTGTGGGAGGAAAGCATAACTGATAAATGATATAGGGACAGGAAAAATGAAAACTCCTAACACAGAAATGCTGGAAATAAAATTAAAATATTCCTTTACTTTTTGCAAGAATCTGCAGACAAATGAAACTACAAATCACATCACATGCTTCTTCAGCCTGCACAGTCTTTTTTGATGAGGTTGTCACCAAACATGGGCTATCAGATCACCTACTGACCTGAGATGGCAGGACTTGAGGAGCGTGTACGTCAGTCCAGAAGTTCAGACTATACCAAACATTGATTGTCCTTTAGCCAACTTTTGTCAAAATCCTTCTCTTAAGTAACTTAAAATAAAATAGTTATTAAAATGTCTCGAGTGGGAGGGTGAATAGACATATCTTAAACTGGTTGTGCAGTGATTAAGATTATGTGTTTGAGTTTTCTGAGAGCTATGGTTTCCTTAGAAGAGAAAACTGGAGTGCTCACACATACACACGGAGAGAATTTGTGTTGCAAAGCAGTGAGGTTGAAGCAACAACAGTGTGTACTTGTCAACTATAAATGCATCTTTAAAACAAATTTTAAAAAAAACAAGTACAGGTGGATATTTGGGTTTATATTCAACAACAACGCAAGAAAATCAGGATAATTTCTAGAAAGAAAATTGAAGTGAAATTATTGAAAAACAAACACACACATACACACATACATTATAGAAGGCTTAGTAGAGTAAGCTATTTGATCTGTGAGTAATAAAATGTTCTAAATAATTCCAGTCTATAGTCTTTTCTGTAGTTATGATACCACCTGTGGGTTTCTGTTGTGTAAATGCAGAGTAAAGGAACTTCTGAGGATTAGAAAATGGGGTTAATAGCTCCAGTTGTTTGTTTTTACTTTCGTATTAAGTGATATACGTGTTTTGTTTTGTTTTTAATTAAAAATGTGTCAGAGAGTGGCTATTTGTCCAGGGTGTAACAAATGCATGATGGGACAGCTGTCTGCTCCCAGTGGCCCAAAATGTGAAGCGTGTACATGGATAATGGATGGATAGATATCTTCTGTGTTTGCTGCGATGGAACTGCTAATATATCTGTTTCTAGTCTTTTTATTTGTTCTGCATTTAATTCCACTTCACTAAAAGCAACAAAGCGTAACAGCATGTACATATGGTACAAACAAACAAACACTAAAAACATCATCAGCATCAAAACTCCATCCAATATCTTAACTTATTACACTCTTATGAACATGTTTGTGGTGCCCTTAACTTAAACTGTGTTCTTGCTTAAATGTAGTTTTATTTGTATAAACTCAGAGAAAGAACACAGCTGATGAACAGTAATAAACTATGAGATGAGGGTGATGAAAGCAATTCAACCAGTGAAATGGAAACAACTACACAACTAGTAAAAATCTGGAAGAATCTTGTTCATGTTTCACTTATCATGGTTTTTTTAGCTTAGCTTTAGCTTCATAATCTCATATCTGTCAAGAAAACCAGTGAAGAAAATTTGAATAAGACTGTAATATACACGCGTCCCTCTATGATGTAAAAATCTGTTTGAGTCATATCCCAAAAGCTGTTTATTTTTGCAAGACATAGTGATTTGATATGGACAATCTTCCTGCTTGTAGATGTTATATCACAGTCACATCTGCTCCCAGCCTGTGGCCATTTAGGCCACAGGAGTCATGTCTGTGGTATCTCTGAACACATGAAGGCTGACATTTTTCAAATGTGAGTTGTGAGACAAACAACATCAATGCCAGATGTTTATAGATCAAACTGTCTAAAGTGTTTCTGCAGTGGCATGAAAACATAAAACAGATTATTCAGTGAATATGAAGCAAAGGGAGTAACAAGCAAACTGTAGACTCTCAATATGTATATTATTAGTTCCAATAATAAACTCAAAAAAATAAGGAATACAATTCAGATCAGACCTATTTTAATAATTTTGCCTCCTTTCACCACCACAATGAACTGACTGTGACTGAAGAGCAGACTTTGAGCTTTAATTGAAGGGCTTTTACAAGTATGGCATTAACTGTTGAGGAATTAAAGCCCCTTTTTTTATACATTTGCAGAGGATCAAAAGTCATTGGACAGTTGACTGACAAGCAGTTTTATGGCCAGGTGCAAATGAAGGAGGCTGAAAAACCTAAATAAACCCATCAGAGTGACAGAAAAAAAGTTTAGGCATGGACAAATAATCTAGCTCATTCTTAAAAGGAAGGAACACACAGAATTTGCTGAAGTTTTTCCTGAAATAATAAAAATCTATTCACAATGTCAAGTCAAGAACATTCTTGAGGAGGTTGGACTCAACAATCAAGCTGTAATATTATTTCACCATGTTTGACAGATAATGTGTCAGTTACTTTAAGTTATTCTTTGTCTTCATCTGTCCAAAACTTTTTTGCATTTTTGTATAAGTTGTTTTCTTAAAAACAACAAAATCCATGTAGTTGAGTGTAAAAAGTGGTTTGCACCTTACTGTGAATGAATTGTATTTACATGCATACTGACATCTCTTGAATGAAGAGTTTTACCATGATGAGCATATCTCCTCAAGAATGTGACTTGGCTAGATGTTGTGATTAGGTTATATTAATTATGGAAAACAAATCTGAAAACAAGGCATTTCTTCTTATTAAGAATGAACTAGGTTTCTGATTTGACCGCTCCTATTTTTTCTATAATTTTGTTTATTTTGCTTTTTTTAACCCCTCTTATGCCTGACCATGAAAGTGCTCGCCAGTCAATTGTCCAACTACTCTGGAGCCTCTAATTAAAATTAAAAAAAAAAAGAAGCTGTAAGACCTGAACAGTTCAAATCAAATCACTTTTATTGTCACATTACTGGTACAGTACATGTGAGTGAAATTGTTGTGTGCAAGCTTCACAAGCAACATACAACTAACCTAAAAAACAATACAAAATATAAGAATAAGAAATTTGAGAAATATAGGAATAAGTATATGAGCAGAACAATACAGAAATACAGAAGTCAGCAGATGAATATTGTGCAAAATGGCATTTATGCACAATATGGAGTGCATAAGTGCCGAAGTTTTGATAAGTACAGTGAAGTGTCTATGAAGAGTTAGTGTTAATGCACTTAATGCAATATTACTGTAACAGCCCTTGCATTAAAGCTCAAACTTTGGTACTTCAACCACATCTTAACGGTTCTATTTATTAAAATCCACTGGTGAACAGAGGCAAAATGATTAAAAAAAGAATAGACTATTGTCCAAAAACTTATTCTTTTTACAATAAATCTAATAACAATATGGTAAATCACTCCTTCTTCCAGTGGAAGCTTATATTATAAAATTGAATATTTTATAATATATCTATACAAAATGAAAATTTACAACTTGTACGTCACTGCCTTTGGTATATTTTCACTGAGTGATCTGTCTCATGTTTTCATGTCACTGCAGACACACTATGGAAAGTTTGATCTATAAACAGTTGGTAGTGATATTGTGTGTCTCACAAGTCATGTGCACCTAACTGTAAGTACATTTCCAAATGTAGACTCTGCCCCCTAACATGTATGCAAGCATGTGGTTAATGGAAGAAAACCAAGGAAAAGCTGTGGTTACTGTAAGCGTCAGCTCATTCATTTAGACGCATTCCTTTTTAAAGGGTGAGGATTTGTTGATAGAACAAAACAAAAATCTCTCGAGTTGTGTTTTTTACAGTCACAGTATTCATTGAACGTTATATTGGTAACAGCAACAGAGGGTATGTGTAACAACGCACGGCTCATGTGTTCTCTGTTTGTAGGGGTTGTAAAATAAATTTGAACATCATGTCCAACCCAAACATTAAATCCCAACCATTTGTCTATTTACACTTGTATTACACACACACACACACAGTAGTGAATGCTTCATTAATCTGTGCTTAAGTGAGTTTGTTAAGTAAACTGAATTCATGTACATGGACTTCTTGAGAAAAGGTAGAGCTTGTACATTTAGAGTCACTTGTTAACATTTTGCCACTTAACTTATGTCACTCTATAATGACTATATCATGTGTTGCAGTAATACACTATAACAAACCTGAGAATAATAATTAAAAAAAACACGAACACACAAGCAAACAAAAGCCTATTTTATTTATTTTATTACTTATTCAGTTTAGGGTTAAGTAAATAGTGAGCTTTGGGTTTTCAAAAGCCACCTGTAAGACCAACAATGATTTTTGACTTTAGAGTTTTCTTTGCCAGTGAAAAGAAGAAAAAATGCTAAGCGGAGGCAGTTAGCAAAGACAAAAAGTCAGACAGCACACCACTTTCTAAATCCTAATATGACTCAGTGTTAAGATAAGATAACCTTTATTAGTCCCACACGTGGGAAATTTGTTTTGTCACAGCAGGAAGTGGACAGTGCAAAAGTTATGAGGCAAAAATTAGAATACAATAAGAATAAATACAGTACACAACTGTACAGAATAGAATAAAATAAAATACTATATACAGTAGAATAAAATAAAATAAATATACAATAAGATAAAAATAGAATACAAATACAAATACTATATACAACTGAGTAAAAATACAACGATGACAGAAAGGATTATTGCACTTAGTATTATCTGTTAAGATTTTTGACTTGTGGTGATTTCATAAGCACATAAATGGATGTGTGCATTAGTTTAATTGATTTTAAACAAAAATTAATTCCATGTAAAGAAAAATAGAAATTCTCCATTCATTGTGTTTCATAATTTATTTTTCATTGTGACAGCTTAATGCCTCAGAAATGTTAAGTAATTGGGGCTTAAGAGGTTAATATGCAAACGTGTTGCAAACAGAAAAGCAGCCACTTAAAGTCATCAAACAAACAAAAATATTTAGATAATAAACAGTGTTGCATATTTGCTTCAGTGATCCACAGCTTTGCGTCACTGAAATATTGATAGCCTTGTAATCACTGAGGTTTCCATATTGTTACATATTAACTTGTGTTCGCACGTCGTATTAGCATGCAAATAAATAAATAAATAAATAAATAATACATGTGTTTTTTCCTCGATGTCACTTCCACTTCAGCGGTAACCGTCAACAGAGTTGAGCAACATTATTTCAGAAAAATCCAGAAACAACAGGGGCGTCACTTCCGGTGGAATGTTCCAACGGATTTATCCTTGGACTTTAAAAGGACCCGCTGAAAAAGTGGCTGGGAAGTTGACAGGTAACCGGTTGTGTGATGACTGTGAAATTGAGGCCGTGGCAACATTAAACTCAGGCGTTAAATTCATTTTCAAATTGATCTGCTGAAAAACAGAACAAAAATATATAACGAGGAAAAATAAGATTATAGGATCCCAGTGCGTGCGTTTCTCCATCCTTTGATTTGTATACACTAAGTAATCAGTGGAGCTCCTTCGAAGGTAAGATGTGACGCATTTTATATGAAATTTAGATGAAACAAGTACATTTTATACCAAGATTTTAGGCTCGCTGGGCTTTTGTCCAGCTGGTTGTGACGCAGTTGCACATCTTGCTTAAACCTCGATGCTGGGGGTGGGGACTCAAACACCTCTACACATTTAAGATCGGTGTGTATTTTATTCTCAAGTCGTCGGGGATGTGTTTGTTCTGAAGGATGGAGCTGTCTGACCCTGCAGAATCTGTCCGATTCTTAGGATAGAGCGCTGCGCATTAAGGTTTCCGCTGACCAGATGTGAAGGTCCTGTTAGTTAGAACGAACAGACAGAAGGATTTAAGAAAGGGATATTGCATGGCTGTCATTTGTTTAGGATCTTTGGGATGTTTATGAAGATCGTTTCTAATCTCAATTCTCAAATAGTCCCAGTAGATCTGCAATTATAAATAAGGATGTATATATCCGGAACAGTACTGTATGTGTAATAAAAATACTCTTATTTTAATTTGTCTTTCAGTTGTTGCACTTTGAGCCAGACATGATCATGGTCCACCTGACGTCCTCCTCTGGTAGGTTCCCTTTCTCACTCTCTTCTCTTAATCTGGATTACCGTACACCTCAGCATGGGTGTCAGGGATGGAAGCTGAGGTGTACTGGCATCAAATTGGGCTGGAAAACAAATATGATGATGTTTGGACAGAAGTTTTATAAACATACACAGCACGACCAACACATTTTATAGGAGAAATTTCTTCTCGTGTTACAACTTCAGTATTATTATTGTTCATTATTGTATACTGACTATAATTTGTACATATACTAATTATAATGCTTACTTCAGCACCACACCATATTCAGTATGCCCAGTTAACCTTCGTTAACAGCTGTGCATCATTTATGCATTAATTGTAAATTCATCACCATATATTTTTTACTATATGTCAACATTTCAGAACACATTCAATCTAAAAAGTATATAGTTTAAATTGTCCAGTGCATTCACTTAAGATTATCGACCTTTGTGAATCGTGAGCTCTGAGTTTTCCTTGTTTTCAATTTGGTCTTTTTAGTTGTTACCAGGAAACATAGGGTATTACATAACAAAGGTCTTCCCGTCATGCTTTGCACTCATTAGGGGCAACCCAGAAATAGAGACCTGTTTGAAATTGACAGTGCATCTCTGGCTCTGGCTTTCTCCTCTTTTTATTAGTGACCAAGAGAGTGAATTGAGTGGTTAGATTAAAACTTGCCAGTAAAATCTTTTAGCTAGTTTAAGCTGCATGCGTGGTTCTCTAATGATGCTTAGGGTGACAAAAGTTAACCAACTGGATTATATGGGAAGCTTGGCAATTCCATGATTTCCCGATTTAATGCAGAATCTTATCTGCATTAACTGTTGTGCTTTGTTTTTCCTGTAAAAAAAGATTTAGATAGTAATTTAAATACCAAATTGCAATCTAGGCTAAAGTTCTGAATGAAAAGTAAAAAAGCATGCTGTCAAGTTAAAGTGCAAGTGATTGTTGGCTTTCTGTTGTGTCTCATACGCTGTTTTCTTTCAGATGAAGAGTCTCTTGAATTCGCCTGGCTTTGGAATCACAGGAAGTTCAGGGTGAAAAACACTTGAAGGGTTAAATATATTGAAGCTTTGCAGGTCATTATCTGTGCATATTGTCTTGGACAGCACTGTGACTTGTTTTAAAAATATATTAAAAAAAAAAAAAAAGCTCACAAAAGAGGAGGCAGATAGAAAAGAATTTATTTATTTTTTTTAATTTGTGGGGCCAGTTTTTGTTTTTTGAGGGGGAGTTTTTGGGCTGGAGAGAAGCTGTGTCAGCAGTCATTCCACGTTGCTGACTGCAATAGTGAATGTAGTCTTAATACTGCAAGCTTGTTTTTCATAAAATGCAGTTTATTTCCAATTGTTGAACTGCAGGGGCTTATATTATCAATATTAATAGTGTATACATTGCTTTGAAACAGTATTTGAAACATCCTTCTGTCTTATATTTTTGTTTGTATTTTCTTTGAATGCTGTCTGAGCTTTAAATTTTAAATCCTGAATAAACAGGGAATGCTAATTTAAACTTGTTTATATTTGATAAAAAAAAGTTATTTAATTTCAAAATAAATCAGCTTTTTTTTTTTTTTTTTTACAAACTTTGACATTGTTTAATGGTTGCAGCTGAACTAAACAGTCCCAGACCTGAAAACTATAAACACTGTTAAACTTGTTCCTTATTTTAACAGACCATATTTAAAGCCCTTATAAAATGGCTTAAAGGTCTGAGTACTGACTTGCTGTATCAAGCAAAATACAGGAAAAGATAAAGAACCATGTAATTGAATTACAACAATGAGAAACGTTATGTATAAATAGTGAATTTATACAGCATTTATATACTGCTTTCCTAGTCATCCAAACTGATAGAATCTGGTTATAAACTATTAATATTGACAATATAATGAAAAAACAAACCAACTAGGAAACTAGGTGGGTTGCAGGTTAATTTTAATGACAGAGTCCCCATTAAAGCCTGGGCTGCTGTGTTATTAATATTAATGTTAATTTAAGCTGTGTGAATGCTGCTGCCATGTCCTTGTGTAAGGTCAGTTTGTTTTGACCAGAGTTAACAGGCTAATTGATCTCTTGTTTGGTATGTGTCAACGCAGTAGGTCCAACTCACTCTCACTGTAGCCAAGGCTGTATGTAGTAGTCCCCTAAGTATCCATACTTGTTCCCCACACCAGTATTTGTGTGTGTTTGATCCATGATACGAGTTCACATTTGAGTTTTAACACTTACATTCATCCTGTTCAGATTTTGTATGCTATTGACTTATTTATTTTTCAAATACTATCTTTGATCTTAGAGGTTATTGCATGTGATTTTGGACAGCGTTTTGCTACAGTTAAACATGTGTAATATGTTTGATTCATTAGTATAAATGATAATATAACAAGCAGATAATGAGGCAGTCCTTAATGTTGCATGCGGTAGGCTGCACACACCTGACTTAATGTACAGTAACAAATGCATTGTAGTGATCTGAAAAGGGATGAATGTATCGTAAGGTTGGTCTCCAGCCAATAATCATGCATCTTGGTAAGTGCCATTTCTTTTACATAAGAGGAGGGAGTAATATTTTCCTTTAAAAAACAAAATTAAAAGACCTGCATTATGATTCCCATGATAAAGTGTGTAAATACTTCTTTTCTTTCAAGTAATAGATGGTATACTTAAGGTTTAAGATTACATTTCAGAATTGTTACATTTTTTTCTTCTTGTGCTCGAACTAAAGTTTGTCTAAATCCCAAAATATGATTAGTAAACTATACCAATTCAGACACTTGCATCAACATGCCATCTGGTGTGGTCTTCTGTCAGTAGGGCTTTAGCTTTTGTTTTTCTAAAACCTCAGCAGAGATTATTGACCTAACACAGAAAAATACTAACTGCTGTTATCGTTTGGTCTCAGGTTTCTTTCAGTGCACCAAAAAACTCTTTCTGAGCGATCGGGCCACAGAACTTCAGATCAAGGAGTTTGCGCGTAAAAATGCAGCTAATGCACTGTCAGTTGCCAACATGGTCATGGGCATGGCCTCGATTCTCAGCAGCCTTAATGGGTGAGTAAATAAAGGAGTAATGGGTTTTACTTGTCAGCTGCTGGATGGGCGGAGTTTGTAAGGAGGAATCATTATGTGAATGAGTGTGGAAATGAATGATGTTGTGCATCAATAACCAAACTTTAGTCATTAAACACAACGCAATAAAATCAATCAAAATTTCACAAAACCCAGGAATAAATCAGAAAACACAACAGAAAAAATAAAAGTAGTATTTCAGAAGCTGAGCTATAATTTAGCAAACATATAAGTGTTTTCAATTATTGTTATTATTATTATTATTATTGTGGTTTTATTGTTTGTGTTTTCAAACAACAATGTTATTAACATCCTGTGTTTAGCCCATCAAGGAAAATCATAATATTTATAACAGATTACGAGCCGCTCTAGGTTTAGTTTAAAGGCACAGTTTGCTTTCCCAAAAATGGCAATTTTCTGTATATAAAAAAAGAGACTTTTCTAACATTGTCAGAACTTTTGAACTTGCAGACATTTAACCCTTTTTACTTAACTGTTCAACCTAACAATGACTGGCTTTGTTCAGGCACCATCACGCTGCGTGTTGGCTCGTTCTGATTGGCTACCTCCTGGATTTGGCAGATGGAGCAGTTGCCAGGCAACTCAATGCATGCTCTGCACTGGGTAAGTGGAGTGTTGTGGTCAATAGCACTTACCAAAGATACACTTCCACTGTGGTGTTGGCAGGGCTTGCTGCACAATCTTTTTGTCTGAGCTTTTTTAATTTGGCCACACAAAGAGATCCAGTAAAGGGAACCTTTGCAATTGAAAACTCTTCTTATGTTTCCAACAGAAGAGTCATGAATAATTTATGCAATGTTATTTGAGATTCATCAAGTTAACTTCTTTCAAGTTATTTCTGTGCTCTAGACAAGACAAGATGAATGCATATTTAAATACTTGCATATTTACGCTTTAAGGACTATATTTGTGGCTTGTTTACAAAAGAGCCCAATGCCTCATAGTAAAAGGGAAAGTATAAATAGCTTTGACATTGCTTCCAGTCTGCAAATTCCTAATTTCTGAGATCCCAAAATAGTTTTCAGTTGCATCACAATACATTGTTGGCTGCACATTGCACATTGCAGGGGGCTTTGTGTCTCAACAAGCCTTTTCTGCATGACTTTGCAGGTGGGTGTTGTTGTGCCCCCCACGTATTTTGTCAAATGAACAATAACTTTCTGATTAAGCAGCCTAATTCCACGGGATCATGGCCCAATTGTCTATTTTATCCTGTTGCTTTGGGTTCTCGGCATATCTGAAATTGCTAAAATTGTTGACCCTGGACTGTGGAATTCCACCTCGTTCATCTGTGCCGTGGCCTGAATCACCTCATCCTCATCCGCTGAAAACATGCTATGTGCTCCTGAGGGATAAAGAGATAAGGCAGTGGAGAATGTTGTTTATAGAATGCCTGCCTGTTGGGCTGACACTGACATTTCCACTTGAGAAATTTTTGCACATTCACCGCACGGCTGTCACATGACATGGCACTGGCAAAGATCAGTGCTGAAGAGACATAATACATCTACTGTGGCTTTCACGATTAATGTGCTATGCTAATAGAAGCAGTGTGACACAAGCCTTTCTAAAGCTTATTAGTACAGCTATCAGCAGCAAACATGCCAAACCTTCCTTTTTCATGTTCAGGTGCAAAGCTAGATGATTTTGCTGATTTCACGACCTTTGGGATTGCGACGTCATTGCTCCTGAGAACATCTGATCTGCTCGACAACATCCTGTGCATGTGTTACGTCCTTTCTGTCTTTGTCCGCCTCTGTTTCTTCTCCAGTGGTAAGTTTAAAAAAATGTAGTCTTATTTAACACTGTCATTTTCAATTTAGTCTTTAATTTCAATCATCACTTTGCAAAGTAAGGACATAGTTTGTGTTGTTTTTCCTCATAGGCATCCCTTTCATGTATCGTGGCCTGCCCTGTATTTACTCGTCGGCCATCTTGGCAAGTGCCTCTTTGCTGTCGGGGGGAAACATGGCATTGCTCCGAGTCATTGCAGTTGCCATGATCCTCTTCATGATCAGCCAGAACTTTTACCCTCATGACAGAGTGCTGGAGTCGCAGGCCTGGAAGAAAGTAGTCTACGCTGGAGGTAAAGTAATTTTTAAGAATCTGAAAATCTTAACCGGAACTGCCAAAACCTATAAATGTTTTTACTGTTATTTACTTATTTATTCTTAATGAGGTTTGAGCCTCTTACTGCATGTGTTTATGAATTCTAAACTTAACCACAAGGAAACATTTATTTAACTTATCCCAGTCCAAATGTAAATTTAAATCGCTTTGTGCCAAAATTTGAATTTAAATTCATTGAAGCTGCTTTTTGGAAAAAATGTCCTGGCTGTTCCACATTCAAATGTTTTTGTGCTGTGATAAAGATGGAATGCTGGCTAATCAGTCCATTCTGCAGATCAAAGCATCTAGTAAACACCTCGATATTAATAAGAAGTGTTGGGGGAAAAAAACATTATTGAAGCCCAGATAATGAGTGCAACACCTTCATTTCGTGCAGACATTCAGTTTCTTTTTTGTGTTTTTATTCTCAGGAATCATCATGTTGTTCTGCTCTTCCTTCCCTCCTGCGTGTATGTACTACCTGCTGTGGTCTGTCTCCTACATTTTGTTCCCAACATCCCTATGGAGCAGTAAAGTGTAAAAGGGATGCTGGCACGCTTAAAAACACTCCCAAACAGGTTTACCTCAGCCCGTCCAGGTGAACCAAGGCTTACAGATTACTGCTGCGCCTTACTGCTGTGGAGGATTCAAGCTAATTCATGCATCACATGCATGCACTCTGCTTAATGTTTTTATTTTGTTTTGTTTTTTTTAGATGACACCTCTGAGGGAACCTAAAATCAGTAAGAATGATTAGCAAGGCATTTTATGTTACTGGTGAGGATTAACCTTCATCCTGTCATCTATTAAACCCCCTTCTTCAGTATTAATCCAATCTTGGTCAGTATTGGGAGCACATGGCAGCAAGCACATCTACAGTATGATTCTAAATATTATTTTAAAAAATATATATATTTCCAATATTTTCTTACTTCTAACTTGTTGTGGTTTATCGCAAATGACTTAATAATATTTATTTCATAGTGTTGAGTGTAGTTAAAGAAATGGCTACTGAAATAGTAACAATTATGTAGGTATGTGCTCTAATCCATGAATCAAAAGTAATAACTCATTGAGATTCAGAATTTCATGCCCTCTCTGCATCTATACTTTAAAACAAAGTCATTTTAATTCATCCAGTAGACCCATTTTGATTGAAATTATATTTTTTAACGTTTGTTTTTTGGATTGAGATCATTACCGTTTACGGAGAGGTCTTAAATCCAGTGATAAAGGAAAATATAATTATTTAATATGATTGTAGTGTCCTTCACAATTTTGATTTGCTGTTTGAATATATGTTTTAAATAACTTACTGACCAGTACTCTTGTAAGTTAGGGGCTTTTATTTAAGCTTCAAGACTATATGATGCAATAGATTCCCTTATTTCATCAATGTGTGATTATTTTTTTATTGGGTTATTATATGCATTTGCCTCTGTTTTAAGAGGCATTATGGTTTAAATAGTAAGTAAATCCACACTGGACTGTAATGATGTGATGAATTAGTGATGTCACAACAGGTGTCTTTAGAACATCTTATGTGGCATAAGGAGTCAAGTTGAAATACTAAATCCCCAGCAGTTTTCTGCCTCATGTAGTGTGAATTTACCCTTAGAGAGGCTTCCAAACCTTTCCTGCCATCTAGTGGGTAAAATTACTGCACGTTCTGCTTCAACTTAAAGGTAAGATAATGTCAGAGTCAGTGCTGAGTTTGATCACAAGCATAGTGCAGCAGACATTAAACCCGAAGAGGCTGGTGGAGGAAATAATGTGTGTGATGATATTGGCCAGTATATATCTGATCTGAGACAAATCACTTGTTTTGTAGATCTTATTTAGTAAGAACGCATTTTTGAAATCTCTCATTGTGTTTCACAGTGGGTGTTAGTGCCTCTCTGCATTGTGAGTAACAAATGATTATGATTGTTAGGTTTTTCTCTGCATGTATTATTGTAAGGTCGACCTTACAATATAAAGGCGACTGTTGTTGTGATTTGTATAAATAAAATTGAATTGAAATGAGAAGATTATATAGTTTTGTACCAATTTGTTCAGAAGCCCGATGAAATGTGAGCACAGAGTAACAGTTGAATGTGTCTGTTTTCAGGCCTAAAGATAGCAGGGCGGGCAACAAATCATAATTTACACAAATTATGATTTGTTGCCCGCCCTTTAAAAAACCATCATCCTTGAGCTCACACTCAGAGGTGTATGAAATCACTCGCAGTTTAGGTTCAGTGATTTTAGTTACTTTAATCAGTCTTCTGTAAGCCACAGCTTTTTGGAACTTAAGTTATCCCTATTATTCTGCCTTAAAGAGCTATTTGAAGCAATGATAATCAAGTGGAGCACAATTTTACAACACAAGATCTTTGTTAAGAAATAAAAAAACAAAAACAAATGTAATGTCTTCTGATTCAGTTATGATTTAAAATCACTGTAGTTCATTCTCGACATGGTTTACGATAACCAGTGTTACGATTAAAATCGACAGTGAACTGAGCGCAGATGTACTTGTCATTCATTGGTGGATTCAGCTTTTCTGTTTGGGTGTTTCTGGTTTTGAAACTGTAAAGTCACAGTAATTAATGTCTGCATGCCAAGAGCATTATAGATACAAAAACTGTACTTTGCCCAAAGATAGTGGAAAACTTCTCAAGTATTACTAAAATCTGTGCTTTTAGATCTGTACAATTTGACCACAAGGCTGTATTAAAAAAAAAAATAATACTTGGAATTATTGTCTTGATTCATTATATTTTTACTGAACTGGAAATGTTAGAACTCCTGTAGTCACTTTTACCATGTCGGATTGCTATCAACGTCTCAACTAAACCCATACACGGTTATTAATAAATTGTGATTGATCTCTAATGTGAATGTTACTGACATATTTACCATACACTCACTGGACAATTTACCCTTTTGCCTTCAGAGTTCTTAATGACATAGATTCAGCAAGGTGCCGGAAACATTCCTCAGAGATTCTGGTCAATATTGATATGATGGCATCACACAGTTGCTGCAGATTTTCTGGCTGCACATGTATGATGCTAGTCTTCTGGGCCATCACGTCCCCAAAGGTGTTCTACTGGTTTTAGAGTTAGTGGCCACTGGGGGCCACTAGAATACAGAGAACTCATTGTCAAGTTCAAAAACAACATTTTTGAGATGACTTGAAGTTTTCAGCATTGCAGGCATTAGGAGACAAGCACAATGTAGTCATAGAGGGATTGACATGGTTAGCAACAATACTCAGGTGGCCTTTAAATGATGCTCAGCTGGTACTAAGGAGCCAAAAGTGTTTCAAGAAAATACGCCCGACACCATTACATCACCAGCAGGCTATCGAGGTGATACAAGACAGGATGGATCCACACTTTAGAGGTTTTTTTTTTTACTAACTTCTGACCCTACCATTTAAATTTTGTAGCAAAATCTGACACTTATCAAACAGGCAACAGTTTTCCATCTTTTGTTGTACACTTTTGGAGAGACTGTGTGAAATGTAGCCTCAGTTTCCTGAGCTGACAGGAGTGGCACCTGGTGTGATCTTCTGCTGCTACAGCTCATTCACTCCAGGGTTTGGTGTATTGTGCCTTCACAGCATACCTTGGCTGTGCTAGTTTATTTGAGTTACTGCTGTTTTCTTATCATCTCAAAGCAACCTGTCCTCTGGCCTTTGTCATCAGTAAGGCATTTTCACCCCCACTGGGTATCTTTATTTTTCTAGTAAAATAGTAAAATCCTAGTAAAACACTCAAACTAGCTCATCTGGCAATCATATCATGTTTAAAGTCAAAATGTGATAGTTTCTTCTGATTCTTCTTCTGGTCTGAATTTCAGAAAGACTTTTCACTATTTCTTATATACCTACATTTAATGAGTTGCTACCATGTGATTAGCTGATTCAATAACTGCATCAACCAGCACCTGTTGTTGTGCCCCCAACAACAAGTATACTCGAGAAAGTGGCGGATGAGCGTAGGTCTATTCGATCAGTCCTGCCATTCTCTTATATTCAGTTATGTCAATGACCTCAGAAATACAAATCGGTGTTGTATCAGCAATGTGCAGCGAGGACTCAAACAGCTTGATGATGGCTGAAAATGCTGGTCGCTCTTTGAAGCTCCACATCCAACAGTACTTCATCAGGTCATACCTAAATACATATGGAGACATTTAGAATTCATCTGCGTTTCATCTGTTTCACAAGCAAATCAGTATCACTGTCATGGCTGCTTATCATATGAAGCTAACCAATCACAATCCTGGATAGCCTGTCACAAAGACTTTTAAAGTTAGAGGTAAACACTGAGCAAACACTGAGTGAATTAGTGAGCTTTAGAGGTGCTGGTTCTTAGACAAGCCTGATAGCTTCTTGCAGCAGTTTTATATTAAACATGAAAAGACGAGTGTCAATCTTGTCATCTGAATTATTATCAAATCTGCAAACTGCATCTTTAACTCATCCTCATTGCAGGGACTTTAAATCTTAATGCAGTTTTTGTGAGTTTGAACTGACTTTGACTTTGACTATACTGTACTTAATGCATGTATTTTTATATATATATATATATATATATATATATACACACTCCATACAGATTTGTTCATACGTCCCTGTCTATTGCTTGCTTTTAGGTGAATTACACGTACAAAAGTCCACCGCAGTTCTTTGGTCTCTTCATTCGATAAGACGCCTGCAGCTTTGGAAGCACTGTTGAAGGCTTCAGCTCAGGGTATGGAGGGGATCCTGAGGTATGGGAAAAAAGCATTTTTTATTAGCTCTGTAATGTTGTTAATGGTTTGATTGTAGTAATTAGTAGATTTGGATTAAGATAAGATAGAAATGTACTATAAAACTTTGGCAGATAAGATGACAGTACTTTACCTAAAGTGATCAGTTCATATAGTAGGATTCCAAATGACCACCTGGTGTGCGGGGAGAACAAAACAAAACACTGTGACTCATAGAAACATGATTTTTAAAGCATGTAATGCACATACAAGAGCAAAGACAAAAAATGTGAATAATAAAAAATATATATCGTGTGTCTTTGTTTTGTTTCCTTAGCCATAACTCTGCCCTTACACGTCGCTTCTGTCGATACTGAGCAGCATCATAATCCGCTCTGGAGCCTGCCATTTCAATGGCACCTTTGCTGCCCTTTGTCTAATTGCTGAATCCATTTTGCGTCCTTCAAATGCCACGCCCAGGCCAGATACTCGAGCCGAGAGGCCTGGGCCAATTAAGATGTTTCTGGCAGCAACATCACCATGCACCAGCCTGTGCTCTGACATCAGGTAATCCTGGAGGAGGATCCAATTACAGCTAAACATGTCAATCTTTTTGTTGCAACAGTTATTCAAGATTCAAGATAAACAACACTTTCCAGCATCTTGGGGGGAAGAAATGGCAGAATGTCATCTGCTGTAGGGCGTGACATCTAAAATGAACTCGTTTTATTCCAGTTGTGTGTTGGGAATAATTGGTCTAAAAAAAGTGACTCACCAGGCCAGCTGCAATCTGTTTTGCCACCAGAAACACTGACCTCTCAGAGAAGTTTTGCGAGGGATCTGCAGTGCTTAAATTGTTCTGGAGTTAAAAATAAGTCCTTGTCATTGCAATACATTGAATAATTGAAGATTGCCTTTGCCACTGAATAGGTAGAAGGTTTGGATCACTTACATTTCTAAGTGTCCAGAGGAAGTGAAGGAGATTCCCTGGGTTGTAGGCATCTAAAACCAGGTACATGGGTAGACGTTTGGTGTGACAGTGCAGCATCTGCACCACATTTTCATGTTTACACACTGAAGCACAGAAGAGGAGCCACTCAACAAATTCTTTAGCTTCAGGCTTGCCAGAGGCATCTGTATGGGATTAAATTAATAGAATAAAAACTGGACAAGCTTAACTCCAGTGATGACCCTTGCTTTATATCAGATTTATACAGTACCTCGAAGGCACTTAACCACCACGACAGAAGAGGCTCCACCTTTCTTCTTCAGCAGACCTTTACAAATGGGGCCATAGCAACCAGTCTGCCAAAACTCTAGTCCCTCAAGAACACACTCTTCTGGGATTTCCCAGGGATCTAAAGCTGCCGGGACCTTTGGAGGACCTACAGAAGCTGTAGACAGGGATACAATCTGCTGGCCTGATACAAGGGCAAATATAAGTAAATAAGCACTTGGCATTACTATGAGACACTCAAACAGAAATATGTTAGATTTTTAAAGGATTTCACGCTGTTTTAATGAATTGACATATAGTTATTGCAGCTCCTACCATTTTTAAAATGAGGTGAAGTCCTGTGTCGTCGTTCTTTATTTTTACATAGAGTATAAAAAATGAGAGCCACCACTAACACCGTGCTCAGAGCCAACAGGGAAGGGATTATAATGAGGGCAAGTGTGCCTGATGACTCTTCATCTACAAAACAAGTTAAAGAAGCAGGTTCAGAACATTTCAAAGTACACGCTGTTGCTTTCACCATTTCACAATTACTTTTTCACACAGGGGCAGGTCGTTTGTCATAGCTTTTTCCCCCTTGAGAAATTACACCATCATCTAAAAACTGCATTTTGTATTTACCCCGGTAATCTTTGTCTTTGTGACAAACATGCAACAAACTAAGAAATCAGGAAGGGGTCAAATGCTCTAGCTGTCGTGTATACAAGGCAAATGAACTTCCAGCTAATAGCAATGCAATCATTATCATGTTTAAAACTTACAGGATGGACAGAGAGAGGTGTCATTGCTACATTTTGTGTCCACGTCCATTAGGAGCAGGTCGCATTTCTCAAATGTGGGAGAATCTGCAGACCGTATCAACAAAAGCAATTCAAGGGTTGCCAGTCGAGAATTTTATTCCGGTGTTGAGTAAAACTAATTAACTTTGAAGTCATTTGAAAATGAAAAAACAAAAAAAAACAAAAAACGAACAACGCACAGTCTAAATGTTAAAAATTAGTCTTCCTACCTGACACCAGAGGCTCTATTGTGCGGGTGAACAAACATTTACAGACCTTATAATATAAAAATTAACAGCAGTGGGGGAAAAAGAGAAAAGAAATCAAAATAACACAGCTGTTATCAGCGGCTTGGCACTGTGAGGGCGCTGACCGGAGAGTGGCGCTGGAAAGTTGACTGACTGTTAATTATTAGCAAAGCAACAGAAACGATAACATTAACAGGAGTCATGCTCACACTTAATGCAACCAAAACAGGTTAGTCACTAAACTGTGATGAACACACACACACATCTCACAAGAAATGTGTCTCTGCTTCATCAGACAAAATATGAAAGACAAAGTAGATAACAGGTACGGGCGTTAAGAAAAAGGGGTAAACCAGGTAAAAAAAAATTAAATTAGTGAGCTTAAATAAAATGTATATTTAAATGCGCTAACGCCGATGTTTATTTACTACATTCATATATAATTAATCGCATCGGATGTGTAAGATTAGTTAAAATCTAATAGTTTTACAAGTGAATGTTGCCAGCTGGCGCTTTGGATGACATGCCAGCCTCAGTCTGTTGGCAACCACAAGAGGGCAGACTTGCACAAAAAATCAACAACCACTACTACAATTAACCGACACACAACCTTCCTAGTTCCAGATCTCCAAACGCATTTCACGGACCTAAAGCAACCATGTAAAATTCAGGAATCACTCAGAAGCTGTTGCACTTTGCAATAGGAATACAAAGAAATTTGGAGAAAAAAATCCAAACCGCAGACCAAAGGTCATACACAGAGATAGGTTACCCATCTCTGGCTATCTGCAAGCATGTTCTACGTGAAAATACGCGTCCCCAAGGGGGAACTCCGCCTTGCAACGGACTGAAAACACTCACAGAACTCCCACCCTTTGCCATTCACCATTGGCGTAATATACGCGCTTTGGGAACGCCTCCCACATCTCCGATTGGACAGAACTGCCTGCCGTCATAAAAGCAACACGGAAAACGATTAAAAAAAGTTATGGAGCGGAGCCTAATCGGATCACGTCTGTTGCATGCTGCTGCATAGTTTTCAGAATAAAAAAAATCAGCTGTGCTTCTGGAAAAAACAGGAGAGAGCGCATAGCGCGCGACGAGGCGCAACGAGCAGAGTTTCGGTGTTTTGAAAGGATCAGATAACCGATAACCGCTGAGTTCGGGGGAGGACCAGGTGTGTTTTCCCGTTTCTAAGGACTGCCTTGTTGATGTCACCATGGAGGAGTGCTGGCGAGTAGGACAGGTGCGCAGGGTGAAGTTGCCTCAGTGGGTTCGCATGAGGAACTGTCAGTGACAGAGGACTTTTTCAGCAGCTGATGAACCTCGTATAAACCCATTTTTTTTCACGTTTTCCTGTATTTTATTTTATTTTATTTTTTAAATAAACTATTTCCGTCAGTGTTGTCAAATGTGCTGGCGTTTCCTGAAGTCCAGAGTGGGATATATGCTATTTTTCCCACGCTTTTCTGACAGGCACTGGTGCGCGCAAACTGCTGGACTCGCCGGTTCCGTCCTGCTCTGTAACACATATCGGGGTGTAACAGTGCGGGGGAAGCTACTGTTGGTTATTAACCGCACATTGCTGTGAACTGGGGTGTGGGATCGAGACGCCCCAGCATCAGAATCAGCACTTTCCGCTTCAATGCGACACTGACGCAGCTGGTCTCACATTCCAGTCGCGGACAGGTGATGCTCGGATAAGTCAATGGAAGGATATTTGATTCTCAGGAGCAGCTGAGCAAAAAACAACAAGCAAACAAACAAACAAAAAACCAAGAGTTGTTTTCCTCGAGATGGAATACACCACAAGGCAGCAGCATCATTAACTTCTCTAATCGGCAATGATTTTTCCGTGCGTCATTGCGTCTTAGGTTTTGAAGCGGTTGTTGCTTTGAAGGACAATCGTTCTTGGACTTCCCTATAGGTTTTCAACATCTACCAACAATGTCCAAGACACTGAAAAAGAAGAAGCACTGGTCAAGTAAAGTGCAGGAGTGCACCGTCTCGTGGGGAGGTTCCGGGGAGCTGGTCACTGTAGCGGAGGTGCGAGGTGGCGCTGAGCTGGGAGAGTTCCCCTATCTTGGACACATAGTGTCGGAGGCGTTGGTGTGTCACGCCGGGAGGCTTCCCAGCATTGGGGACGTTCTGCTGGAGGTTAATGGCACTCCCGTGAGCGGACTCACAAACCGAGACACGCTGGCTGTCATCCGCCACTTTCGGGAGCCAGTCCGCCTGAAGACTGTGAAACCAGGTGTGTGTCCAATGTTATTTTAAATCACTATGACATCCTTACATACGAAAATAAACCTGACACGTGTTTTTTAAAATAATTCCCCCCTGAAAATGAGAACCTGAAAATAAGAACTGTGGACTGGTGTGACTGAGATGAGGAGGTAGCCTGTGTTAAAGTGTGTGCGTGTGTGCGTTTGGTTTATATTTGGAAGCAGACTTGCAGGTCAGCCTTGTATTTTCAGTTGGCCTAAGCATATCTAAATTGTCAATCAGCATACTTCACATTCTTTCATTCATTCATGTGGTGACTCATATTTACACAACCCCTTTACTGGAGTAAAATCCTGCCAGACAGCATTTGTAAAGGGCATGCTGTGTTTCACCATGCTTCCTCATCTTCTCCACATCTGCATGGTTCAAAGATAAGACACGAACCCCCATTAAGGTCACAGGCCTCTGCATGAACTCGCATAATACACATAATCTTCATTTTATCACTGCACAAGTGTCACATCTACACTTGTGAGCTTGTGTGTTCCACATTAAGAGACTCATAATTCAATGCATGAAGGTAAATATACACTGTTATTCAAATATTTGATATATTATGTTCAGTAGATCTGCTCATAGTGCACTTATTGGCTCTGTCTTTGTTGTTATCTTACTTACTAGCGGTAGTTTATAATTCTTCCTGTCCTGCACATACATGCTTAATCAATGCCACTGTATTATATGTGTAAAAACATACCGGATACAAACTAGCCAACTGAAGGAGTGTAAATGGAGGCATAATAGTGGCAAGGGATTTGTTAATGGTTACCTTGCCCTGTTAGACTATGTCATTTCGCTTGCATTGTAAAGGTGAGAATGAGTCTAATTGGATCAATTACACACATGCACCTACTTTAGTTGCCAGAATGCTGCACACACACTTGACTATATTTACTTTGTAGTTGGTTTCTATTACAATACATAAGTATCAATTCTAATATTCTTGGATGTACTGGTGAGATATATATATATATATATATATATATATATTGCATTAGGTCAGTTCTCAACACCTACACTGTTGCAAACATTTCTTATTGACCTTGTGTTACGTAATGCATTTTAAGTGATGTTCAAGCTGCACTTGCTCATCTCTAGGCTGCTTACCATCAGTTCCTCTGTTCCCCATGGGACCTCACTGTGTGTTTAGATCTGTCCCCTCATCCATGATTAATTCATGCATCATCCATTATTGATGGCCGCTGCCTGCCAGGATGACTAGTGGCTGATGACCAGATCATATGTTAGCCGACTGGCATTCTTGTAAACTTGCATTCTCACGAGATTGCAAAGTTAGGAGAGGAGACATGCAAGTACAGAGCTGTGGATCTTGTGGTTGTTTAGGTTAGGTTTTGTCCCCTTCAGTGAAAAAAATGTTATAGTACATTATTGCATGTTTACCTTGTGCTTGCAGAGCAAACAGTAAAAGAAGTTAGAAAAGGAATAATTTTTCAGGTGTCTACCTGATGGAAATTTTCCATCTTTTCTTGTTGCCTAGTTTGTCTTCACCTTATCTTCACCCCACAGCCGATTATGGCTTATCGCTACACTTTGCTATTTCCCATCACCTCTGATATTTTACCATATCTAATCTTTTATGTTCATTCTCACTTTTGCCTTGATACTTTTTTCCTAATCTTCTTGCATCTATGCGCTCCTCTTCCTACTACTAATTTAACAATCTTGCATTGCCCTTCTACTGGATCATATTAAATGGTAAATGGCCTGTATTTATATAGCGCTTTACTAGTCCCTAAGGACCCCAAAGCCCTTCACACATCCAGTCATCCACCCATTCACACACTGGTGATGGCAAGCCACATTGTAGCCACAGCCACCCTGGGGCGCACTGACAGAGGCGAGGCTGCCGGACACTGACCACCACCAGTAGGCAACGGGTGAAGTGTCTTGCCCAAGGACACAACGACCGAGACTGTCCAAGCCGGGGCTCGAACAGGCAACCTTCCAATTACAAGACGAAGTCCCAACTCCAAATATTAATGTTACCTTTCTGCCACGACAGTTTTGCAGCTTTAAAATCAAATAACATTTTTGTTTTTTCATCAAAGCTGAGAGTTGTTGATGTTTCGCCTCTGCCATCAAGACAGAAAACAGAAGTTTGTCTCTAGTGGTCCTCTGGCTCCTGCCCAGCCAATGCACTCAATATGCAGCTCCCATCCTGAGAGCTGAGCAAGGCAGTAACCTTGAGGGGACGATTGAGAGTAGAAAGGTAGTGACGGCCGTTACCTGTCGCAGTTTAGAGACCTGTGAGTGGGCAGGTCATTGATTAATGCTGTAAACAGACATAGATCTGCTTGTTTTTGCCTCATGGAGCTTAATGGATGGGCCATTTACCTCCCAGGTCCTGAAGCACCTTAGTTACAAATCAGGTCTGTAACTGAAGTTGTTAAAAAAAAAAAAATTTAAAAAAAGGCTCTTGGAAAATTTTCTCTCTTTTTTTTTTTAAAGTCTCACAGATGGATAATGATGATGATGATAAGACCAATGTTCACTTTTTACAGTGTCATGAAATTCTGTCTAAGGAAAGCACGTGGAAACCTTTCTGGAGGCGAGATTTAGATTGTCACATTTCAAAGTGCTAATTGTTTTCTCAGTTAACACATTTCTCTTTTAGACTTAGAAAGTCTTGTGATAAATGTGGTGTTAAAATGTACCCGCATATAAGTAATGCAAGTATAACATTACAATAAAGCGGGGGATGATTCTGCTGGACCTTTTACTTAAGGTGTTAATAAAAGTGACATTTTCTTTAAAGGAAACAGAAATGAAGTCTTTTATTTTTCTTGATTTTGAATATTTTTCCTTGTTCATACAACAGATGAATTAAGCTTCAGCTAGGTATCTTGAGATGCCACATGAGCCTTTTTATTGCAGAGAAGCGTTTTTTAAAAATTTCTTCATGTAAATCAAAAACACCGGCGATCTAGTCTGTTTGTTTGTCTGTGTGGGTGTGTGTGTCGGGGTGGGTGTGTGTGGGTTGGGAGGAAGGAAGTATTCAAAATATGTAATTCAGTGCAAACACACTCCACTTAATAATACGGGAGTGGTGATGTCAAATTAGCTTCCTCACGCTTGCCTATCCAAAGCACCTCGGGTATCTTGCTTGAGGATTTGAACAATAAAGTCCTTTTTA
Source organism: Astatotilapia calliptera (assembly GCF_964374335.1). Lineage (NCBI taxonomy): Eukaryota > Metazoa > Chordata > Actinopteri > Cichliformes > Cichlidae > Astatotilapia > Astatotilapia calliptera. Next base: position 7,639,426 of record NC_137441.1, read on the forward strand.
ATGCATGTAACCCCCATTTTAACTAATGAGCCAAAAAAGAATCCTGAAGACATTGCCATGAGCAATCCTGTAACAATAAACTTCAATAATAAAGTAGGAGATAATTTCAGTGGATTTTATTCCACCTGTTAGGCCTTTTTCCTTGGATCTTCTTACGCTGTCATATATCACTAACCTGTGATGCTCGGTGCTTTCCAGGAGTGAGTTAATATGATGAAATGCTTTACTTTCCATTCTTAATTTGCTTTGACGACTACCTGAAAATGTGCTTTCATGCGTGTAGTTGATGCTATGGCTGTTGCTGAGCAAATGTCGAATTCAGCACCTTTACTAAGTGCACCTTATGTTTAGCGCTGCAACCAATAATTATGTTCATGACTGAATTCTGTTATTTTCCTGAATGAGTCAAGGTGTTATTTTTCGGCCTATGATTATTTCCATAAACTAACTGTGATGTCTTGAAATGTGCCGTTTGATCAAAGGGACAGTTCGAAATATTCGAAAGATATTCAGTTTTCTGTTATGACACAGAAAAGAACCAAATCCTCAAATCTTAGAAGCTCATAATGTTTGGTGTTTTGTCTGTTAAAGTTATTATTAGTGTAATTCCAGCTGTTTCCATCTATTTAATGGCTTTGTAGATTGTCTTACAGGAAGACAGTCTTGACTATTTTAAATGTTCCTGATTTTGGAATCCATTGCCGAATCACTGGAGGTTTTCTAGTTGTCTTTTTTTTTTCATTACATTGTTGAAAACTGGATTTCTTTACCAACGTTAGCCTCACTTGGTAATTTGCTCCTTTTTCATGTCTAAAGTAGAGACTCTCACTTTCTTTTCTTTTTTGTCTCACCGGTGTAACATCGAGTTTCATATCTCACGCGTGTGCCATCAGGAGTACAGCGGAGCATTAAGCGCACAGTTTGTGTTAATGTGATTCCCTCACAGGTTCAGTCAGAGCTTCGACTAAGCTGCTCTAACCCAGCTGAGACGAGCTGTCAGCGTGTGTCTGGTTCTGTGGCTCCTTCTCCCCATGGTAAATGTAACTTCGGTTCCAGTTGCTGCTTTTTTTCCCTGCGCGTCTACTGTGAAGCCCAGGTTTGTCCTAGAATTTACCTTGGAAAGAAGGTGAAAGTTTTTGCATACCCAGATACTTTGAAGTGTATTAGATTTCTCTTTACAATCTGAGTGCCATAAAACACAGTCAGTGTTACAAGTGCAAAAGGAGCTTTATTGGTACCCTTAGTTTCTGCGGTCTCTACTTCATTGGGTTTTTTCTATGCCTGTTAAAGTGTACGCATCTTTACATTTAAGTCACATCCATCCATCATGGCCTCCTACTGGCTGGAATCCCAGCTCATTCCCCAGTCCAAACTTCTGCACCTTTTGCCTTTACACCAATCAGTGACATGGGATGATGGTTTGCTCAACTCCCCAGATGACAGCACTTGCCATGGATGAAGAACATGTCTTCCTCTTCTTTTCTTCCCTCCATCCCTTAGTAGCAAAGCCCCTTCAGTTATTAGTGAAGCCCTCTCCTTCAGTAGCTCCTCCTAAGCACAACTCTGCACTATCTCACAGTCTCCTTGTTCACTTTTGCCTACATCATCTTGCATTCCTCTCCTCCTCTGTTCAATGTTAAGGGGAAAAAAATGACAGAACAGGGACAGTGTAGGTTTGCATAGTAGGACTTATTTAAATTCTTTGATTTCTGCATAATTTTAAAATTTTGTAATCTTCAACAGATGTCAGAACTCCCCCCCCCGAGAAGTTTAGCAAACTGGGATTCAACTTCATTCTACGTTGCCAGTCCTGTTCGTAGAGCCGCATTGCAGTAATGAACTGGCCAGCAACAAAGATAGCATCTTCATATGAGCCATACCTTTCATTGGCAGGCACCACAACTTGGCAGGCATGTTCAAAGGCAGTGGAGATGAGTGTGTGTGCTGATTCACCAAGACTGCCTCTTTCTACTCACTGAGTGGTCATGCTGCGATGTCAGCAGCAGCAGTGTCTCCAGGTTACTGCTGGTGGAAACCGGCAGAGAAGAAACATACACAGAAAAACTTGCACGTTTTTTCCTTTAAGACTCGTTGCCTCCTTTACTCAACTTGACTATTCCTTGGGGTTTTTGCAACAGTGATGCATCTCTACCTTTTTAGCCCCATTTCCTATTAGATGATGTCAGGATCTAAACTGTCCATGTATTTGTTAAGACAACCTGTTTTGCTGCACTACATGAATGAAGCTTTGACATTTTTTAACACTTATTTGCACCGAGAAAGTCAAATCATCCAAGATATTTTTCACTGTGAATGTACGATTCTGTCTGGGGTTTTTTGTGTCCTCTGAGAAAGATATAGAGATATAGAGAAGGCATCTACTAATGAAATATAGTTAAGCAAAAAATTGTGAGACATTAAAAGCAGTTACAGACTGCACCAAAGCATTCATTCATTTTTACAAAACATTAAGCTTGTGTGTTTTTATTAATTCATTAATGAGTGACTTCTTGCATAGCTTTGGTGAAGCAGTTTGTGTGGTAACAGCTAACTGTTTCTCTCTCATCACCAGTTAACAATATCATTGTTTTGCCACGCTGAGCACTGCTACCAGCTTAACGATAAGAAGTGTTTGTGCCTCCTGTATCGGAAAATAACAGCAGGAGGTAGCAGGGCTGGAGTGAGCTGCTGCCACACAGCACACATGAAGACGATGTGCTTTTAGCAGAAATGCAGCGCCATCTGACTCTCATGTGTTCAAGGACAGACTGGCCATAGACCAATTAACTTAAGAAAAGGTCCCTTTTATCCAACTGTAAGCTGCAACTAAGGACGTTGTTTAAAAGCAGAAATAGAACCAGGCTGTTATGAATCAATATGCAGGTGCTGATGTGGATTGAGGAATATAGGGAGGTAAATCATTTGATAGTTGATTGAACCAAGTTTCCTCCAGATGCACAATCACCGCTGTCTGTGGAGAGCCTATTTGGGGACTTTGTTTCTGGCTGGGTCCGTACGAACCATCCCCGCGGTGTTACAGCAGAGGCAATAATGCGAACAGAGTGAAGAGGCAGCTGGCATGTCGCTCATTGGAAATTTCCCTGAGAAGGATTTTCTTTTGAAGGAGCTATTGGATTTAAACAGGGGAGGGGAAAAAATGATGAACAGGTGTTGAGAAAAGAAAATGGGGTCAAAGATGGAGGCGTGCAGACAATAGGAGGGAGCATGAAAGTAAGACTGAGCGAGAATAGCAGGAGAAGAAATGGAGGATTTGACAGGGAGGAACAGGTCGAATAAGATGAGAAAGAGCAATAATCATCTCGGGACTGAAAACGATTATGTTACCATTAATCACAATAATGGTATTGATCCCTGTTTTGACTGTCTGAAATGATTCTGCCTGCTGTTCATCTAGGCAGCTCGTACTATTTTAAACACGCTGCACGGTCAGGATTTCCAATTATGTCTGCAAGTAACCAGTTTATGTGCGCTGAATGCATATACGTCTGGAAGCGTGCATTATAATGAAAAATTAAGGCACCTTTGAATTGGTGTCCACCTTTGGTCGCTTTTTCAAACCAAATGCAATCATAGAGAAAGACTGCTGCCAGAGTCTCTCCTCCGCAATTTTTCTCCTATTTATTGGTACATCTTTTCAGTGATACTGAAGGAAAGCATGGTAGCAGTAATGGGATCTTTCTTTACACTTTGGATCATAAATCAGTTGAGAAGACTCAGTCTCAGAGCTGGTTGGCTGTAGTACTTTAGATTTTGGCCATGCGCCCACATTGGTGGGCCTTTGTCAATACTCATTCTGCAAGCACAGCCCACTCAGCTGTTTAGTTGTGGTACTCCACCTCAAAGAATCAATTTTCAGCCCATTCTGCTTGTGCCCATGACAACATCTCATATCAAACGGATATAAAGCCCACCGCCCTTTTCACACACCTTCAAACTAACTCCCTACTCAGCCAGCTGCTCTCAGGACTGCAGTACGGCTGATGTTTGTGCCAAACCTCTGCATGACAACTGGGGGAGTCAGTTTTTCATGTCTTATCATGAGGCTTCCTCATTTCTTCTTCTGTTCTTTTTTTGGGGGGGGGGTGTTGTTTTTTTTTTTTAAATCATCCTTTTGAAGAATAAAAAAACCCAGCTACCATGTGTTTCTCTTAGAACACGGATAAGCTTTATTAATAGATAAATTAAACATGCATTAGTAGTTAGGCTTACTCATCTTTGAGGAGTCTTTAGCTGCTTTCAAACTAAACAGTTCAAAAAGGCCCAGACATTTGTGCATTCACGGATCTGAAAAGAATTTAAAACAATTTTAAGAGCCACAAATTGTTTGCAGGAAAGAGAACCGAAAAATGAATTTTCTCTAACTGTTACTAGAATTATGAAGAAACTTCTTGCGTTATCTAAAGATGCTTTTGCTCTGCAGTGGGAGAGGTGGCTGTTTTCTCATCCTCTTATGTTAATAATGCATCGTATGCTCTCCTTTCGCTATCCCTGGTGAGATTTCATGTTCTGTGGAGATGAAGTTCCCAGACTGTCCCCATTAGAATTCATAGGTGTTGGGATCTCAGGCCAGCCAATTTAGCTTGCATTGCATCGTAGCTGCCTTAACAGGTTATTGATCGGGGCCAATCTCTTCCCTGTTAAGGCAGCTAACGCATCCGTGGCCAATGCGTCTGCCCAAGGCTCTGATCTTTATGAAAAGTTGAGGACACCAGAAGGACGCTGTGCTCAGTATATTTAACTTGCAGCACTATCATGATGTTTTGCCTTTGCACAGAGTACTTGCGAGCTAACAGTGAACGGTGATTACATCCGCTTTGACAGTGTGCCTTCTCACTATTTATTCTGCTCATGAGGACGTTCTCTTATTTCCTTCTAATAAGCAAATGTAGCTCACGAATCACAGAGTCATTCTTGTCCATGAACCAAGAAGAGGACCTACACTCTCTGTGCTTGAGAGGTTTTGTTTTTTTTTGTTTTGTTTTTTTAAACTCAAGCACAAACACGCCGACAAATCCACCCCCCTTCCTAACGATACACACATTCGCTCTCTTTGGCAGCTGTGTGCCGTCACTGTTCTTCAACCAAATAGACTCAAGGGATCACATGCACATAACTCATTGTTTAAAGTAAGCAGAAGTACGTGTCTCTCTGCAATCCTGACATTGTAGTGATGGTTACAGTCACTCAAGACAATAGTTAGTCAGTTGTTTTTTGTTTTGTTTTTTTAAGTGTTGCTCAAGCTCTCAAAGAGAGCTTGCTTAAAAAAAGTCCAGTTTTTCCAGTTAAGAAGATAGTTCTGCTATAGTTTGTAAATTAGCACATGCTCACTTTAGGGCATCACTAGTTCGGTATATTTCCCAGCATGCACTTGCAACTTTAATCTGCCACTGTCCTAATAACCTCTGGGTATTTGTATTTCCTGTCCTTGTTATCACCTTCTGTAGTATTTAGTTTTCACTGTGTTCCCTGGCATATTACATTTGTTGAGATTACAGACACTGGCTTTGGCTCTGTTAGCTGTCAGTTTTCCAGGGTAAGTTTAAGCAGCTGCTCGGTCAGTGCTATTTGTTCAGTCATCCCATCCAGTCACAGGAAAGTATTTTACTCCAGCAGAACATGTCTCAAAACAAACAAGACTCCTGAGCGATGTTGAGTTACTACAGCTTTATTCCACAATTAATCCAAAGTAATTGAAACATTCCTTGATCTGTTCAATTTCTTTCAGTCATTTTCGTCAATTTGTGTCCTGGAGGAGGAGTTGATTGATTCTTGGCAAATGTTGATCATGTGCAGATATTCTGAATTTGTTGGGCACAGTGAGAAGTGCTGCAAAGTTCCACCAGTGTATTGTTACCAACAGGTGCTTGTTCTGGCAAACATTTTGCAAAGCTTCTGTGGCACTTTTACTTCAAGACGACAGTTTCTTCCTTTACTTAAATCTCAGCTCCTTTGCTTATGTTTTTTCTGTTTATGACTGATACAACACTAGATTTTGCTTCTCTCCTTGGATGACCTACATTTAACCAATTTGAGTTGCACAGAGGAGGACTTAATCTTCTTTTATTACTATAGCGTATCAGCATCAAGGATCAGTCGAGGCTCATAATTTGAATGCCAGTCATCATATTTCTAGTGTTTGTTCCATAAATGAAGTGCTTTCAAGGCACTGCAGCCATGAAGTGTCATAACTCATTGTGATGCGAGTCAAGTTATCACACTGAAAAAGCTCAGAAAATCACACTCAAGTGGATGTAGTCATTGCATGCATTGTCTCTGGTGAATCCATTCACTAAAAAGGAATGTAGCCCAACTGCTGTCACTGTGATGTGGATTCACAATTTGTATTTTCTTTCTCATGTTTATAAAAAGTCAGTTCTGGGAAAAGAAAACTGCAATGATTTGATATGAGCAGACTTTTTGGACATAATCTTAAGTAACTGTATACCACAGCCTAATAATGGAACGCATGAATCTCATGCTGACAGAGTTGCTAAGTGAGCAAAATGGGTTCTTGGCTGAAGAAAAAAGTGAAAACATGAGCAAAGAACTTGTTCTTAAAGGGTCCGAAATTTGGCTCTGGAAAAAGAAGTTGCTGTAAGCTAGTCTGGGGCCAGTGGTCACTCTCGTCTGGCTTTCATGATATCAGACTTCCTTTGGATTGGTCCAAGGCCTAGCAGAGCTGTTATGTAGTGGCATCGCTGCTGTCTCTGTGCCCAGACTGCCTGAAAGCCCATGTGTCAAGGGGCTCCTTAGGATCTGGCAGAGAAGCACAGCTCACACTGATTCAACACTTCTGTTGACAGGCTGTACAGCCAGGTGGAGAAGTAAACACACATGCATACACTGGCAGGGGTAGTCAACACATACACATACTAAAAGTACACGCACAGATGCACAAATGATAGATGAAGTTCAGATTCTTCTTAAAAGACACCCATCCGTTTGTTGAACTCCATGACCCCAACCCCCTCCACCCCCCAACAGCAGAGTAGCATGAAATGGCTCCAGCCTTTGGAGTGAAGAGCAATTGTTCCTGTTGTCTTAAAAGCAGGTCTCCTTTTTTCAGCTTTGTGATCACAATGTGCTGAATCACATGAGATGTGTGATTTACGCTAATCTCGAATCTTTGAGCTTAATTTGCAAATATTACTATTCGCTGTGAAATGGAGGAGGGGTTACCTCGCTCAGGATAAAACATGGTTTAAAAAAAATTCACAACAAAGAGTGATATAGTACAGAAAGAACCCTCAAAGCACAACCCTCTTGGTTGTGCTTTGAGCTTTAGTTATACTGTAAAGATATCATCGTATAATCGACCTTATATGATTCAGTAATTGCCTTTCCTTCATTAGCTTAGCACAGCATATTTCTTGCCTCATTATATCTGGTCATTAATTCATTACCATCATTGATTTGTTGTGTTTTTTACAACATGCCTCTTTTCCTGAGGAGGCCATTTACCATGTCCTCAAAGTTAAGTATGCTAACTTACAGCTCCATGCAAAAAATGTGAAATCACCTCTAATGTCTTTCAAATATGTACAGGAAATATTTGCAAGCATACAGGAAAATACGTTATTTACTTCAAAAAATAGAGTTTGTACAATTTTAATATTTAACAAAAATGTGACCACTATTCTTCAACACAGAACTGTGAACTCCGGGTCTTCAGAAATAGTTCTTCACTGCGTCAGTAGTGTCAAGGTCAGGGCTCTGGGGAGGCCAATCTTTGACCAGTAGTGTTCCAATGTTTTTCGATCCAGGTATGCTTTTACTACATTGGCAGTGTGTTTGGGATCATTGTCACGCTCATAAATGAGGCTGTTTTCATCCCCAACACCACAGGTTGAAACCATGACAGAACCACCACCGTGTTTCGCAGATGGCTGTAGACACTCACTGCTATCTCTCATGTGGTCTCCTCTGTGCATACTCGCCACAATTTGAACTAGAAATTTAAAACTCGAGCTTTCAGCTAGTAACTCTTGATGAATAAGATGTGCAAAAATATTATTTTATCTCAAACTGTTATTTTTGGATTAAAAAAAAATAGATTCAACTAAATAAATGTGTTTGTGTGACAGACGGTAGGAACAAAGTGCTTAAAGATACAATTTTAAATTATTTATTTTCTATGTTACAACACTGGTTCATCCCTGGTGCTTTTTTATGCTTGAATGATTCATAGTACAGTGTAAGTGGCTTAATAAACAAAATCCTCTAAAAACGGTCAGATTAATGGCTGGGTACAATGTCTGGATTTAAAATGAACAAAAAAGATAATATCCAAAGAAGAATGTTGAAAAACCTCCAGAAAGCACAGAGAATTATTCCCCAAGACCACTTTAAAAATGACAAAATCTGGTTCCTTGGAAGCAAAACATAAAATAAAACAAATAAATGAGGATTGACTCAAGATTTTAGCACAGCACCATAACCAACAAATATGCATTCAGTAAAAAAAATGTCACAAAATACAGATGTCAGCATATGAAAACCAAACAAAACTCAAAGAACTCTCAGAAATATGGCAACATGTGTTACTTGAATGGCTGCTGGAACGATTAGGGCGCAGTTTGAGTTCTTTCACATACAAAGACTCACACGGGGTTTATGTGACTTTAATACTGCTGTGGCTTTTTTAGTGATGTAGTTGATGACTTACTTACCCTTATTGTGAGTTACACATGCACTGAATGTCAGCTCGTAGATGTGAAGGATTCCTCTGTGACCATGAGACCACACACTGACTTACAGGAAGTTTACATCACTCATGCTCTCATGTAGCTGCTCATGGTGGATGATCATGCAGTGGTTCACCACAGCCTTTAAACTCCAACACACGAGTGTTGAAGACTGCAGTTGTTTTCCCATGTTTGCTAATGTTGTCAAGGCATATTAGTCACTGGAGGCAGTTTTTCTATATGCCAAGCAATCTTTTTTGTTATTATTTTTCACTTTGAGTTTGTTATTCATTTATTTGTGATGTATTTAAAGCTATGTATTTATGATGTGGCATTGAAGGTAAAAGCAGTTTGCCTTTCAAAAGCTCCTTATTGATTTGTTCAAGGACTCTTAAACATTTTAGCTCTGAGTCAGCGTCTTGATAAGTTGCACAATGTTGTCTAAAAATCAAAAATATGTGTTTGTTGTCTTGCATTTTTCTGCTTAACCTTCTTGAATATGGTAAAAATAATTCAGCATTTATGAAGAAGATGAAGTTAGTACTACTGTAATTGGTAAGCTTAAGCAAGCTTTATATCCTATGCAGGTTTATTTCACAGAAAAAGGGAATATAGACAAAGAGGGAAATCCAACAAGCCTATAGAAGAGCTACAGTTTGTAAGAACCAGTTAAAGCGAATGACTCAAACCATGAAAAATCATCAGTATTATCCTTAAATGGTGTAGTTAGAACAGTTGAACCTCAGTCTATGCAGGTCCTTGATACCTGTGTTTTCTCTTCCATCTCAGCCCTTCTGTTCTCTTAGTGCTCTGTTTGTTCCAGCCATCTGTTTATTTACACTGATTTATTGTCTGTTTTTATCTCCGTGCTACAGCGAGTGCCGCTGCCACGATATGCAAATATATGAGCAGCTTTGTCTGCAGCAAATAACAGCATGATCCCAAGTTTGAACTGATGATCAGGAGTTATAACAAGGCTTAGAAAACAGCATGATGGTCTTTAAATGACATTGCTGTGGATGGAAAAAAGCTTTTAAAGGGTTGAGTTAGAAGTTTATGGTTTATAGATTGTTATTTACCTGCTGCACCCGCAATAATCCTCAGCCCTTTATCTACCTTAGAAAGAGAAACACATTTGGCACTCGTCCCCTGTAGGTTTGCTGCTGAGCAGCTTGACAAATTAAACTGAATGAGAGTGAATCACCACAAACGCATAGGACAAAATAGTTAGACACATACATGTACCCTAACGATTCCCCAAAAGCCTGCTGTTACTCAGCTAATGATCCTGCTCGGTCCCCAAGTCATTTCTATTACTGGGATATGCTTTATTCATCCATCATTGGCTGCTTGGTGATGCAGGGTGGCAGGGTGCATAAGTGGCCCCGCACTTCCTTTCTCTCAGCCCTCTGTCAAAATCACCTCCACCCCCATCCTCCCTTTTATCTCCTCTGTCCTTCTGTTTTCCTCTTGCTCATCTATGGATGGTTTATGTGGGAGACTGGCTAAAGTAGAGCAGGCTTTATTCTCTCCTTCTGTGTGGGTTATAGTACTTGCCTCAAAAGGGACAGGGTTTGCTGATGTGAAGGGGAGCAATTCCCCAAACGGAGTGCACATAAATGTTCACTGAACACACATGACTCAATTTTTGGTTTTCGGTGTGAAATTAACCAAAGGTTTGTCCCGGATTTGGAAGCAGCAACTCTCAACGTGAAAGCCGGTACACAAAGTCATTTGGCTAATAGATAGCAGGTTCAAGTTCACTTTGCTGTGCTTCAGTTTACCCTGTCGGTTTCACGTAAAACCATCAGTGCCTTCCCTTTGTCTCTAGAGGGAGCCTTGCCAGTTATCCATGAATGTAAAACTAGCCACACTTGTTTGTTGGTTTCGGGGGAGTTGCTAAGCAGTATTGTATTTCAAACTGAAGCCTGTTTTTCCACATTGAAGAATGATGATGTGTGTCATTGCTGAGAGTCACGCTGCCAGTTTAGCAGAAGCTAAAGTTGGAGATAATCATCTTAACCTGAAACTCTGTTGTTTCTGCCACTTGATTGACGAGTGAATTTTTGCTGTCCTTTACAACCACGGTTATATAACCACCATTATAAAGGATGAAGGTTTGAAGTTGTGGTGTCTCACTGTGAACCCGTATCACATACACGAGCTAACATCCAAGCCTTGGAAATGGGGATAGAGTATTTTCTTTCTCTCTTTAAAGATTTAAAGCGAGAGGTTCACCATAAAGGGTTTAGAGTGACACAGAGACCGACATTCTCCTTTTAACTGTGTCCATCTGAGGACAGGTGAACCAAGTTGTCTCAGATTTGTGCCATCGTGTAATTGCGGTGTAACACTATGCTTGATCTGGGGTTTTTTTGTTTTTTTGTTTTTTTAGTGGAATCTCAAAGAAGAAACAAAGAAAGGTGTTGTTGGCCACATTTGAGTACGTGTTTAAGAATAAGGGAACAGGAGGAAGAGGTTTGCCCAGTCTCTCTGGGAAAAAGCTCTGACTTCCTTTCTGCACTGCAACGGTATGCGTGTACGCACATACATGCTTGCCGCAGTGTGAAATAATATTCTGTCAAACATACAAGCCTAAAGCTCTGTTGTGTGTTTGTGATTAGTTGTCAGGCTTGCGTTTTCTTTCTGCATCTCTTTGATCTGCTTCATCTCCAGTATTCTCTGCTGTTTTTTTGGCTCTGTTTCTTTATTAATTCTGCACCAAGGTGTGTCATGTAGTCTATTTTGAGCCTTCCCTGCCAATCCTGTGGAATCAAAGGCCATTTGATCCTATGTTAATAATATATTTTCTTCGTGATAGGCCTCTTAGTTTCTCTGCTTGAGTTATGTTGAATCATCAGTGCTGGCAAGTCACTCATAAACAAAGCTGCGAAGGCAATAGAAAAAAATGTACGCGAGATGCAGTATGATATTAATTCTGCTCTAAGACAGTAATGTTTGCCTTTGTGTTTGGTTGGTAGGAACATGGATGAGGACTGTGGAAGTGCATGAGAAATGAATGCTTTTTGGTGGAAAGGGGTGCCTCGGGAAACTCTGTAATGAGGAAGAAAAGGCATTTGACATTTTCTGTCGCAGGCTACAGGCTGTTTCACTTCAGAACAGAAGAAGAATAATGGGAGGGGGGGGGGGAGCGAAAGGAGGAAACGGTGAGGAGGTTTAGAATAAGAGATCAGGAAGAAAGAGTACAGGAAAGAAAAAGAGAAGGATTAGGAGGGGGAGAAGTCTAGAGCTAAGTCCTACGCCCCATCTGGAAGGAGATCAGCCATGCTGTCTGGTAGTTGGGGGGGAGGTTTATATTAAGCCATATGCAGCTCCACTGAATTACAGCAAATTGCAGATAATGGCTAGTCAGAAATGTCACAACAATCATGTGTTGATTAGCGCCACTTCAGATACTCAGGAGTGTCTGTCTCTTCTTGGGCCATTAAGCTGGAGAGCAATAGTTAGTGGACTCTGAACTTCAGCGTACTGTACTGGTGTATAGTTTGCACACATAAACAGGTTGTTAGTAATACATTCGCATTAAGTGGCTCCATTTTTAACGTGGGAATTAAAAATTAGTTTCCTGCAGCGTAGCGTGGTAGCCTTTGATGGCTTTTTCTTTATCAAATTATCAATTTTTTTTTTTGTGTGTGTGTATCTGTGTCTATAGCATGCATTAGTATGCATGTTTCTGTGTATAAGTGGGTGGGTGCATTCCAATGTTTGTGTTTCTGTCACTTATCAAAGTCCAGATGTTGAGTTAATTCCAACCAGTCCTCTGTAGATTACTTCATTACACCCTGCTTGTTTCTCTCTGCCATTCATCTCTTGGTGTATTTTTTTTTTGAGAATCACTAGGAGAAGATATTAAATTAAGTTGCTTTTAAAATAAATAGTTGACTGAGGCATTTGAGTCATGAATGCATATTTACCTTTGGACTACTTGGACTTACTTGCACTCATGTTTTGGAGTGTGAAAGCATGGTCTGTGTAAATATTCCAATACAAATCTAAACTGAAACCAAGCTCAAGTGTTTGCTTATTGGTGACAGCTCACAGCTACAGTGTTATTTTAACATTTCAAACATTCCATCCACTTCCAACTCTTAAGGCAGAAACAGGAAGAAGACACCTGTTATGCTCTATGAAACAGTTTTTTTTTTCCCTAAGCCACGCTCACTATTTCAAACAATTTTCTTTGAGGAAATTCTCTTAATAACTTAGACTTGAAGTCCGGGCATTGGTTGTTGGACAGCCATACTCACATTTGGTATGGATGTCAATAATGTGGGATTAGTAGAGACCAGCACAGCATGAGAGTAGCATGTGATTGTAAAGCACATCTTATATTTAATGTTTCTGCCAATCACAAGAGATTACCTCTAGCCGTTGAGCATGAGTTAGTCATGCGATGGTTTAAGTCACATACCGTACGCTGGTCTGACGGTCACATGCTAGACATCGGGCTAGACTTGCTGCCAATGTGTGGTGAAAAAACAGTGGCAGTACTCTCAAACATCACTGCACAGTAGCATTAATAGAACGAGAGTCTGTTTGAAAACCATCCAAGTTATACAAAATCCCACCGATGCAATGAACCTGTTTGTTTGATGTGGCTATGCTTTGAAATGACTCATAAGAGAATTTGTCTCATGAGCTGTTTTTGCCAGAAATGCTGAAGTAAATAGTTGAAAAGAACTTTTCAGTGCAATTTTTAGAGAGAAAGCTGGGCAGAGAGCAGCAGGCTTATTAATAAAATCTGCCCTGCATGGAAGGCATCAGTGTGACAGACCTTTCATCCTTACAAATATTCTCGTGTCTTTGGCTACGTCCACACTAGCCCGGATAGACTTGAAAATGGCGTTTTCGTCTGAAAACGCTCCGCGTCCACACTAGCGTTTTCAGTCGTTTTCACATTGTTGTGCGTTCACATTGAAACGGCTGGAAACGCTTACGTTCCAGTACTGCGCATGCGTGAAACGCAAGAAGATTTGGCCTGCCTCATTTCTGTTTGCCGTTTATTTACTTTTCGGCTCTTTGAAGCGTCGCGGCAAAATGTCGACTAACGATGAGGTGGAGTTGTTGCTGCGAGTAACACAAAAGTACAAAGTTGCAAAAGCGAGTGAGAATTAAAGATTTTGAAGAAAAGTTATCTGAAGCATGTACAAACTGATATTAATCTTTAATAGGGCTGTCAAAATTGAGCGCAAACAAAACAACTGCTGTGTAATGCCCTCCACTATCTTTTTTTTTAATTGGTCACATGACTGCATCATATGACTAACATGCGTCATCTTTTTCAAAAGTCTCCGTTTTCGCTGTCAGCACTGCGACGCATAAGCACCGTCTTCAAATGTATGCGTTTTCGAGAGCGTTTTTTAAAACGCTTTGTTTTTCTTCAGGAAAAACGCCGTCTCAGTGTGGACGGGAGGCGTTTTCAAACGAAAATGCGTTAGTGTGGACGTAGCCTTAGACAGTATTGGGTACTGGCCACAGAACAATGAGATTCTTGCACGTTTGGTGATTCTTAACTCCGCTCTGCTCTGTTGACTATGCAACCCAAGAGGAGTGACTCACATGTAGTGACAACCAGTCTCCATCACTGCCTTTGGGCCAAGAACTCTTCACTCAGTCAAAGTTGCACAGTTTGTTATGCTCAGGGGTGATATTGCACAACCTAAGGAAATATCGCTCTTGAGAAAAGGAGGGAACTGAGGGTGGGCTCGTGGAGTCTATTGTTCTCTTGATCCATGTTCAGACTTCAGGGAGGGAGGAAGCACTTTGGAGCAAACGATGTGTGTTTTTGTGTGTGTGTGTCTGTGGAGGGCTAGCTCAGTTAGGTGAAGTTTAGGGTTGTGACTGGTGCTGTGCGTGCCTGGCCAAGGCTCGTCTTGGGGGTCAGGAAGAACAACAGAGAAGTGTTATGCTGCACGCTGCTGAAACCCAGCTGGGGCAGTACTTAACCCACATGCACATACACGCCATCGAGACAAGCATACTGCTTTGTAGTTCAGTGAGCACAGTGCCAAGTCATTGTTAAGTGAACTATGGATTAACGTATGTATGTGTATTGGAGGAAAGGGCGTACACATGTGCTAGTTTGTTGTGACTATTTGTTAGGAGCAGCCGCTCCTGTAAGCAGATTTATCCATGTGTTTCACGTATGAAGCCTTTGTGTGAACCGAAGCATGAATTGTGCGTGCATTCTGTCTTTGTGTCTCTCGTGCTTCATTTGGCCCCTTAGATTTTACCTAATAAATCCCAGTGGCAGTTTACTGATGTAGAACAATTAAATGAAGGAGTCTGGCATATTTTTGCTGTAGTCTTACAATAACAGGTGTGTGTCCAGCTCTGTGTACAAGTGTGCTGATTAGATCTGGCCTCTATCACGCACGCTCGGAGGCAGCTGTAGTGAGACAAAGAATTGTCTCTGGATTCTCGCAGATCTGCCAGACCATTTCTGCTCCAAGGCCTGCTGATTTCAAGGCTTTTTTCCACGCATGCCTCAGTGCTGCCTCACTCCCTGTTTGACGTGCTTCTCTGAACATGGGTTAAAAGTGAATGTGGAGCTGTGAATCTGAAATTGGTATCCTCACAGGGCTTTATCTGCAATGCTCAGAACTTGTATAAGAAAATTTTTTGATTTGTCACACTAAACTGTGCCATTTCTAAGTTTGTGTGTCTTACTGTGTACTTTGTCCACTGGCTAGTCGTTGCCTGTTTGGATATATAGAATTTGCAGCAATGTGTTCTGTTCTCTTGCGGTATTGATCAGTGCTCTTAATTACTGACTGCAGTCCTCTGCTGTGCTTAAAAAAAAAACCCAATGTTTACACCAAAAATATAACCCAACACTGACCCTAGTGCAATCATATCATCCTGTGATGTAACACAGCTGAGGGCATACATAGTAATCATAATGTTCTCATTTTACTAAAGATCAGCTTTTCCTTTGCCCTGCAGTCTTATTTTGCACTTCTTCTATTCAGTTCCTCACATTCTTCTTACTCTTCTTAGTTAAAATATTCAGAAACACTGGATATTTTAGAATCATAAAAGCTCCCGTCTTCCATCAAGCTTCTGTCAGTGTGTGTACGCAACCACTCTGATATCTTTATCTACCTCTGCCCAGAGCTTCCCAAAGCTGTCAGCCCCCCAGCTCAGCCGTCCTCTTCTTTGTCCTCCTACCGCACAGTGAGATAGAAACAAACAAGTCTGAAGGCTTCACTTGAGCTTCTTTTCAAAACTTGTATAAAGTTTGAATACTAACTTAATGACACTTTGGTCATGTTATACTTTGTGGAATCTGAACTCTGAGAGAAATGATCAGCGAGAGAGGCAGTGGACATTCCTGTAAGTGCATGCCTCTGAACAATAGTACTTCGTGTTTGTCTGATCTACACTGTGCACTCCAGGTAAAACTGAACAAAAGTCAACTGCTCGACACCATTTAATCACAAAAACAGGGAATGCTTATTTTCCAATTATTTTTATTTAAATCTTTTGTATTGGTCAAAGGTCCTGTATTTGCTAAGTAGCCACTATAAGTCTTTTTGACTTTAATTATTTAAAAGTTGAAATATTCCATCAGTCTTCACTGTGAGCCCTTAAAATATTCAAAGATTTAAGTGCTGTAGGGAATGTGCAGCAGTAGGTCATTGATTGGGAACAAGAAGCAACTTCTCCTTACTGCTGATTTGTTATAATTCATGCAAATGAGGTGGAGGGAAAACACAGCTAAACTGATTTCATTCTTCATTTTGTTGGATAGGGCACATCTACATCTACAATGCTAACAGAATATGAGTTACAGCAGAAATGTGTTTTACATTAGAAAGTATAACTTTATCATTTAGAACACTACAGTCTGAATACTGTAAGTATGGAGGGAAAACACAATGTAAACAGTTTTTAAATTAGTTTTTGCATTTGTGTTCTACACAATAAAGAGTTCATAAACTGTTTGTTTCACATTTAAAGTGTTAGCTACAAAGGCAGTTTTGATTTTTAGTGCTTTTTGAGTTTATTGCAATGGCCAAGAATGTCTTTGCAAGCTTTAATCTTTTGCCAACAAAATAGAAACACAATTAAAAAAGAAACAACTCTTTTGCTAGAATAAGCACCTCTGCTAAGACGTTCGATTCAAAGTCTGAACCTCACTGAGCTAAATCAATTCCAAGACACAGTTATCAGACTTGCGAAAGCAGTGCAATAAAGTTTACATACCTCGTCCAGGAGCAACATATTTTCAGCATTTGTGAAAAGTGATAAACATAAAGAAACAGGTTTAAATATATATCCTACTACATCTACTGACCACTCTGCTCTGTTTTCTGTTTTTGTGATCCAAACAAAAAGCAGGCCTTCTGTATGGGATCAGATGTACTCATTTCACACAAGTATTACCAACACAACCAGTAATCTTCCACTCCTCATCCCCTGGTACAGTTTTGCAATCCTAAACTCTCGAGCGGTTCTCTTGGCAACGGGTTTTTGTGACCTTGTGAGGATTGGCATCAACTATTTGAATAATGCCATCTGCAGATGAAAGAAATCCGCAGGGGTGTCAAACATAAGGCCTAGGGGCCAGAATTGGCCCAGCAAAGGGTGCAATCTAGCCCACTGGAAGGTTTTGAAAAATGTGAAGGAGGGCTTAAGTTATTAGACTTTCAAGTTGAAGTTTTATTACTTCTTTTTTTTTTCCTTTGACTAAAAAATTTCAGTTTTTTTTTTTGTTTTTTTTTTAACAAGAAGTCTACATTTAAAAAAACATTTTCTGTTTTGTAACTAAAGGATAGTCAGTGAGCTACATCTGTTGGAACTTTTGAAAGATTCCTTTAGTTTACTGAAGCAGCATTTCTTTATCATGTAGAAGAACCGAGACATACTGTTGAAATTGCACATCTTTTTCCTACATTAAGATATCTCAAGGATTAGATGTGTAGTTAAACTTCTTTACACTGACAGAAAGGGTAGTTTCACTGGTCTAGGCCACTTAAGATCAAAGTGTGTTTGAGGCCTACGATGTAAAGTGTTTGGTCTATAGATACCATACCAGGGAAGCTTTGCTCAGCGCTAATGTGTTTTTAAAAAAATTCTATACTTCCTTTTTTTGCTTGAAATTGTTTCAGCTTAAAAAGATTAAAACTGCTTCAAGAGTCTTTAGATGCAGTCTGTGTATATTCAAGAAAACTGTAAGGCTACAAGGTGAGGAGTGAAGGAAAATCTCCATTACGTAGATATCCATCATCACCACCCTTCTCAGATGGGGCTATCAGGCTTGCATCTCCACCACATTAAGGTCACCATGCTCCAACCTTAAGATCTGAAGGTGTCAGGTCACAAACTGCAATCTGTGGTACAATCATCTGCTCTTTTCCCACCATGCAGTTTGGCTCAGAGGCAGCTTTTATTACCACAACAGCTTCTTGTTGCTCAGAAGAGTTTACCACACAAGCAGAAAAGGGAAAGGGTATGAAAAATGATCTAAGAGGATAGAAATAGAGGAAGGAAGAGAAGAAAAGAGGATAAAGTGGCAGATAGGATAAGAAAGAATATGAGATGCACTGAATAAGGGTGTGAGACTCTAGAGGAGAGTGCAGGCAGTAAAAAATGAGAGGGATTTGGGACTGACTGATACAGATCCTGATCTTATCAATTAGGATTCATTTTATTCCTTTTCGAATTTGTTTCTTTCTCTTCTATGCACTTGGAAACCACGGACAGCAGATGGGCAATCCATAAATTCTAATAAACTGGCAACATAGACATAATGCACAGAAACTACAGCGACATCCCTCTGCAGAATATGCAGATCAAATCACAGCCCTGCTGATGGGAAGGACCAGAGCATTTGTATGTCAGTGTGAGGAGATGGCGAGCACCCTCATCCCTATTTATCTTCTCCTTTCCTCGGTACCATGTTATTTATGAACAGTGCTATCTGTGGCAACACCATTGTGCCCTCCCTACTCCCCTCTGCCCTGCGTAGGGATGATGTATTCTGCTGCTGGTACATTAATGACGAAAAACAATCCATTGCACTTAGAAAGGGGCACTTTAAATCCCAATCTGAAACCTCCTAACCATAGTATATATTGATCTGTCTAGAGACCTTCAAGTTCTACATCACTAGGGAACACAGTATGTCTTGAAGACAGAGTACTGTGCTAGTGTTAGATGCTTAGCAAGCCTGATTACCTCTGATTCACTCTGTAGGATGCCAGCGACCTCTGACATAAAGCCAGAGTCATGAAGAAACCCTCTTACACCATTTGGAACAGATGGCGTTGGCCCCACAGACCCCTTATGTTAATATCACGGAGGTAGTCTGGGATCAAATGGGATCGGCGACACAGGAGACAAGTTGTTTCGTTAAGGGGGCAAATGTTTGAAAGGCACAGAAAGCTTTCAAGGTTTGATAAACCAAATATTATTGAGGTTTTTGTTCTTTTGTCAAGAAGAAACTTTTCATGGCGCATGTTGTAAAGCAACCTTATTTTAATGCCAAACACATTTGCATTGTACTATACACAAATCAATTAATCATTTCATGTAAAAATAAATGCTGGGGGGTTTATTCTTGCTTTTGTTTTTCCATTCCCCCCCCCCCCCCCCTTTGCCTTGTTGCTGTTTTCCACATCATCTGTCATCCACAAGCTCTAGCTGCGGGGGTGTGGGGTCTGCGCCAGTGTCACAAGGCGTAAGGGCATATGTCCTGCTCGTGATCCCTTTATGTAAGGGGCTTTATTTGGGAGGAAGCGCTTGGTTACGGTTGGGTCATAAGCTGAGGCTAATTGGCAGCAGGCATCCGGGACCCTTTAGGACAAAGAAAGGACTACACTAACAGAAAAGTTGGCATGACTAGATGTTGCCTGGATGGTTGAAATTTATGAGGTGGCTTAGGCACTGTGGCTACGGCACTGAGTGTATCACAGATGTGAGGAGTAGGGAGGTGGGGGTAGGGGGAACAGGGAAGAGGAGAAGGGAGAGGCACAGATGCAGAGTGTAGCTAACAAAGGTTGCCATGACACTGGTTGATAACACGACCAGCCTGTTGCTTTTGTGAGTGTGCACAGGCTAATGTTTTATTAAAGCATAAATGTAAACTGTTTCTCTAAAGCTACAAAGATATGGTTAAAGATGAAATCATTCTCATATCAAGTAGTAGTTTAGTTGATGTAGAGCTTTTGGGGGGTGAAATTGCATAGTCTGAAATGTTGGTGAATCACTGGTGTGGATGATACCTTTTAAATGTCAGCCTGTTAAAGAGAATTAATCATGTGGTTAGCTGATAAATGCTATTTCAGAAATCACTAAACCAGGAACAATGGTAAATGCAGTTTAAACATTTTGTCATTAAACATTTGGGAAGGATTACTTATCTCGCATAATGCCTCTGTCGTGCAGACACGTCAAGTCCCGACTGGCTAATAACTCCTGCTAGATTGATGTCTTCAGGCCTCAGCCGGTGAAGCGTGAGGACAAAAGATTTGTCAAACGTGTCTGCGTGTGGTTAAAAGAACAGTCGGAACCAAGTGACGAGTCGTGAAAAAAAATTCCACACTGGATTTCGTTTGGATTAGGCCAATTTTCTACAAGACATCAGTAATCCCTGGAGTCAGTAAGCCTTTTTCCAGGGTGCAGAGACACAATCTGGTCAACATCATAAACCATCTGTGACTCTGCATCATCAATGGTCTGCGCCAACATGATGCACACGCTGTCAGCGAGAACAGACGTGAATGGGGCAGACTTTACAATATACGCAGCTTGCTCTTTTTTTTTATGTTGTGCACGTATTTTGCTATTCAATTTCCTATTGCCCTTAGGGGTGAGTATGAGGGATGGAGGGATTAAGCGACCGGGCCGAGTAATTCCGTCCACACATTGGCTGGATTATGTTCAGACTTTGCTTCGAGGACGCTGTTCCATTCTAATTGCAATTGGCTGTTATATAATACCATTTGTGGAGTTGGGTTGACATTAAATCATATCACGATAAATCAAAATACTCTGTGGTATTAACTGTGACACATTCATGATGTAGATTCTTTGCTAATAGTTCTTTTTTTCTGCCTTATGTTCAGTTTGTGTGAGCAAGTTAACATGTATCTGTTAGTGTCGTCCAGATTTATCAAAGATAGGACGAAGGAAAATTTGTCCTATCCTCTTGTTTCTTCTGTTTTTCCAGGGAAGTCCTTTGCTTTTTCTGACAACAGAAATGAGACTGAGCATATTTCCCTGCAGCTTCCTGCATCCTGGCCTTGTTTTCCAACTTGGATCAATACTATGTCATAATAATCCTCCTCCATTCCTTTCTCTTTCTTCCTGATGCAGCAGCACCACCTCCTCCATATATCTTTGTCTTGGGGCATCTGCATTTGCACCACAGAGCACAGCACACGAATGAGTCTCCTCTGACAAAGGCCACATCGATTCCTCCTGAGCCACGCGCAACTCTGGGGAGCATTGATCCAGGCGCTGTTGAAATAGTGTTACTTATTGAGACCTGATTACGTGCTAAATGGCGTTGTCCATAATGGGCTATTTGGACATACAATAGGAAACCGTCATGTAGAAATGCTGTACCATGCAGTGGCGCAACTAGGAGACAGTATGCTGCTAGTTGTTATACTGTAAAACAAGTTGATTTCTTATTTACTGAAGAATGCCACGCACTGACCTATCAAGCTAAATAATTGGTAGCACATAAAAATATAGAGGATGTCCTACAGTGTTTGACAAACTGCTCAGTTTCTTGTTTGGCATGACCTATTTCTATTGATCCACTAGCGAATTGCAAGGAGTACATCAGATTTTAGACTTGTTTCAGTCTTGATTCATGTCTCCTTTATTACAGCCTGCTCACGAACCCATTAAAATGGTAAATTTTAAAGCAAAATGAATTCATGATTTTAATTTGAGATTTGAATGTTAGGAGAAAAGAAGAAAAGAAATTTAGAGAGTTGCAAATGACCAACTGCATGTTTCAGGTATGCTAGTATGCTAGGCTTTTGCTCACCAGCAAATAGAATAAATCTGGATTTACATCGGTGTCTGTTTGCACAGCTCTGTGCCTACGCAGGAAGAAGGATTATAGGAATTCATCCAGAGCCTAAGCTGTAGAGATTCGCTTTCGTGCATTGGCCAAACAGCAAGCCTGTGCACGATACCTAATGTGTAGGTCAAATGCTCGCTGGTTTTAAAATAGTCTCAAATAGGAAAGGGATCATCAATGGCATTCTCATTGAAGGGGGGAAAAAAAGCAATAAAAGCAGGAAAAGCTCAAACAGACAATTTAATTGTTTAACACTCCGTTTCTTTTCTGGTGCAATGATAAAGCTAAAGGATCAACGGTAGTACAAATAGGAACACGAGTAACCCTATTGTACATATTTTTGGGCTTCAACATGGTATGTTCAGCATAAGTAGTTTCTACCTTGCCAGGCACAGAAGAATTTCACTACTTTGCTGTTTTTGTGGTAGGGGTGCTTGTTTTGACTGCGACACCCAGATTTATACACGCCCTTATGGATAGCCTTTAAACTCTGCAAGAGTCCTGTAGCTCACCTAAGAACCATGCTGTGGCCCACTCTGCCGATAGCTTACATAATTCTCATACCTTTGACCTTCTCCCGTGAGCACTGAAAAGATGAGAAAGGACAGGAAAATGTTATGGTGGGTGTTTACTTCGAATTTGACTCTCGTCCCCTCGTCTTGGCCTTTCATCTTATCAGTCTCTTTATTGTTTCAGCTTTCTTCTCTTGCCATAGGCTCCTCCTTCTCTTTGACCTTTGACTTGTTCACGTCTCTTGTTATTGCCTCGCCTTCTCTGTCAGCTGTCGCCATCTCTAGCATTCCCTGAATTACATTGTTTACCTGTTTTAGCTGCTCCCTGCCTCCCTCGCCTCCTGGTCACCCTGACCCCTGTATGACTCTTGTGTTCCTGGCTGCTGGCAGATCTGTTGTTCAAGAGCTGTTTGATGAAAATACCAGATGAGGAGTTAATTGTTTCATTACAGACACGGTGTCTGGACCACCGTCAGTAATTTAAGAGCTAATGAGTATGGTGGGAGTTTGTGACTGCAAACAAATGATTGCAAATGCATATAACCCAACCTAAAAAAAAATATTTCTTCCAATGAAGATAATTATCAATAATCTCCAAAGCAGGAAACACCTTTAATATCACATCAAACTATGAACCTTTCTCAGAGAACCACTACTTTACTGTTGCCCAGACCACATTTCTGAAAGAGAAAACCCCATTTTAACCCGTTCTTTGTGTCCATGTGGATTAGTTATGGTGAAATCAAGTCTAAACGTGATCTTTATCTTCAGGACTGTTATTCTGAATAGTTTGTACATTCCTATTTCTGGAGAGTAAATGGTATTGCATCAAATGATAAAACTGAAAGACAGATATCCTGAACAATGTTTTCTCTTTTTTTCCTGTTTTTATTTTATGGATTTCTGGTCGTGCGAAAGTGTGTGCAAACCTTGTTTCCCCCTCTCAATTGTGTCAGCGAGAAATATTTGATCAAATATTCATTTCTCTTTGCTCAGATCTCATATTCAGGTTGTAGTTACAGGTTTCAAACATGAGAACTGAAGCCGCTCTGCATTTTTATCCGACAGATGCAGGTAACACTTCAGGGGATTCTCAGTGGGTTTTAGGGTGTATAAGATCCAAACTCAGATCATTTGAATTGCAGGTCTAAGGATAGTGGGTGTCATGTGCTGTACAGACTGTAAAACACCCTGGGACAAACGTGTAATTTTGCGACGTGCAAATAGAATTCACTTGAGATAAAATGAGCACAGTGAAGATTGGGATTTACTTGGATAATGTTTTCTAGGTTTTCCAGGTTTTTAAGGGGGAAAAAAAAATTAGTAAATCAAAATTAGGAATTGTGGTCTTGTCGCTAGTAGGTGTATGTAGAATACATTTGCACTCTCTATTTTTAACAAATAAGTATAAAAAAGTGCATAAAAAGAAGAAATTTAAATACAGCCTGTTTTCACCATGTTTACATTCTTTTCAGTCAAGTATTTCACCTCATCACTCTGGGCAGATTTCCTGTGGGAGTTTGATGTAATCTCATTAGCGTTGTATGACTGTTGTCTTAGGGCAGGGATAGCTCAGTAGGTAAAGTGGTCGCCCCATGATTGGAACGTCGGTGGTTCGAATCCACTAAACGGCTACCCTGAGGTACCCCTGAGCAAGGTACCGTCCCTACACACTGCTCCCCGGGCGCCTGCTTAGTGGCTGCCCACTGCTTCACTGGGTGAATGGGTCAAATGCAGAGAAAAACAAGTAATTTCCCCACAGGGATCAATGAAGTATTATTGTTGTTGTTGTTTTCAGTTACTCAAAAGGGCCTAGATTTAGGTGCCTCATAGCTGCTCCATTTTCAGTCTTTTCCTTCCTGGCTTTGTAAGGAGCTGTTTTGCTTCTTTCACAGGAACTCGATTAGTTCTTGGTGAGGAGGGGCTGGATGTCGTCCCTCCCCCCTTCCTCTGTGGCTGTTACTGATGATTTCATGCTCGCTTTATGATTGCCGCAACTTAAAGAGCATCAGACAAAGCTGTTGCTTTGAAAAAATGTCAAGACTTTACATCATCATCCAAAGTGGAACTGAATGTGCACTCTGACAAAACTGAGTTAAAGCTGAAAATCACTGACATTCCAAGGTGCATCCGTCTCATCATGTGATTTCAAATCCGTTTGTGCTGCAACATTAAAACGAATCAGGTCAGTGCCAGCAATGTGGACAAATAGCAAAGCGTGTAAGAAAGGCCATTGAAGCTCGGCTCTCCTTCACCTCAGACACTCGCACAATAGGAACTCATTCTGCTGCCTGCCTTCCTCTGTTTGCTCTGTCTTCCACAGGCCACTGCACCCAGCCCTAATCACTTTACAGCTGCTCATCTGAACCCTTCAGATCATCGGGCAGAACTAAACCTCTGCTGGTCCAAAAGGGATTTCCTCAATTTACTGTATTCTCTGTCACATAGCAAACGTAGTGAATTTGTATTCTGGCAAACATTTTTACTAGTATCCACTGTACTAAAAAAAAGGCAAGGGCCTACATTGGTTTGTTATCCGTTGATGGCACACTTTTAGCTTTTTTTTCTAATGCTCTCATCACCATCCACAGCCTCCACCAGCAGCCTTTGCTACCAATTACATTTCTTTCTGTCTCTAAACTGTAGTTTTGTCACTATTATGTAAACTCTAATGTGCAAGCTGTTTGTCGTTGGAGTAAAAAAGTTGAGTCGGTTCGATATGTTGTCTGCATGACCCCGAGTTTTTCTTTTTTTTTTAATTTTGGTTCCCCCCCCCCCCCCCTTAGAGGTCTCACTGTTAACCAGTCAGTACATGAACTGTGTGGCTTTGGCGCATAGTCTAAATGTTCCCTTAGTCCATCAGGAGTATATCTCTCCAAGTCCCAGCAACCTCTATTATGCATCAAGTCTCCAGGATTTCATGTTCCCATTCTTGCCTCATCTCTGCAAAAGTATTAACATAATTGGCCTTATTTTACAAGACCTTTTCCAGCGCTGTCCTACACCCACCTTCCCCATTACCCACTCATGCCCTTTGTAGATTATAAGCATTCACCCCACATCCGAACCAGCTAAAGCATTAATTACAAGCTGTGTGCATATTGTTGTGTCTTATCTCACTCTCCCACAAGGACTCGTTAGACAGTTGAGACATTTTTGGGAAGGTCATTTCTCAAAGAGAAAAAACAAATGAGTGACATCCTGTGAAAGGATATAACATGAGATCTACAGCTGACACATTTACAAAAGTCATTGTGTCCCAATTACTGCAGCTCTTTGGTGCTTTGTGCAGCTCGCAGTGAACTTATGCAGAACGCAGAGGCAGTGTGGCTCAGTTTTTTCGACCTTGAGTCTTATTTGCTGTGCCTGACTGAGTGAGCGAGCAGAACATTTACACATCCGTCATGTGCATACCATACAAATCTGGTGCAAACTGGTGTCTGTGAATGCTCTAGTGTATGATTTGCACCATTTTCATATTAATCAAAACATTCAGTGACCTCCAATTGTTCATATATGTGGGTGATTGTTATCTCAGAAGAATTAACTTGCATCAGAATAGGAATTTTTTGTTATAGGATCAGTCGGAACAGCTTTGCATTGATTTGCCCTAACCCATCCCTCTAAGAGGACAAGTGGATCAAATCATGCTAGCTGATATCTAGTGGGAGAATGGTTTTGGTTATCAAATACAAGTATTTATGCAGCAGAGGTCTTTTCGCACGGAGACCATCACTGTGTAACGGGCAATCATGTAAGCAGCAGGTGCAGTCAAATAGCCACATTCTTCTGTGACCGCCATCTTCCGTGGCCGTCTGTAACCAGCGTCCTAATTTAAGCACATCTTAAAATTCAACCCATGGTCAGGAATTGTTTTTAAAATT
The DNA here is from genome assembly GCF_964374335.1 of Astatotilapia calliptera. Taxonomy (NCBI): domain Eukaryota; kingdom Metazoa; phylum Chordata; class Actinopteri; order Cichliformes; family Cichlidae; genus Astatotilapia; species Astatotilapia calliptera. The sequence continues at coordinate 7,665,590 of NC_137441.1, forward strand.
ACTCTCATGTCCCTCTAGCCCCTGTGCTGAATATAGATTACAAACCAGAAGAAGGCAAACAAGTGGCATGCTACAATATCGTCCGTGTTCGCTTGCAGTAGTACATCTTGTCTGTAGTTTAAAAAACAAACAAACTTGTTTGTATTTTTCCGCTTTTGCTTCTCTTGTCTCCAAACGTCCCGCATTTTTTTTTTTTTTTTTTTTTTTTTATCAGATGCATCTGAGTCGGTACATTTATTATTGCCTATTTGTTATTCTTGTTACAGTATCAGTTGAAAGAAGGAAGCAAAAGCCTTGAAGGAAGCATTTACTGCCGTGTTAGTGTAGATAAACACATTTAGGGTTTTCTTTGTGAATTTCTTTCTTGATTCAAAGTGAAATATTTAATGTGGGGGAACTTTCTAAACCTTTCAATCTTTACGTACCTGATTTGGATCTCCTCTCGCCCTTGAGTGCTGGACCTGATTTGTATCAGGCAGTTTTCAGTCAGACTTTCCCTACCCTGCTTGCCGCTATTTGTTTTCACCTGGGTGCATAGGTAACTATGAGAACATTGTGCAGCAGTGGAGTTGCTGTGTATCCTTGACCACATCTTGTTTGCTTGTTTCTCCAGACCTCTCAGATTGCTAATAAATTAATTATTGATTGCTTTGCCACCGGAAGTACCGATAAAGAGGGAGAACTCGAATGTAAATGCAGTGGCATACACCCACGTCTGCCTTCCTTCGAATGTGATTACTTTACCTTTGCCCTGAAAGTTTGACTCATAACTCTCAGGGCGGGTGAACCTCGCCGTCATGTATTTCCACCTCAGAGAATTAGTCGATTTAATTTAGGCTTTGTAACCTTGAAAACGGCATTCATCTTTCTCCTCTATAGATTTTTTTTTTTGACTTGACTTGACTTGACTGTTCTCCACCCTCTTTCCCCATACTGTTTTTAGCCTCTCATTTTTCTCAATAACACCAGCAACACTGGTGGCAGCCAGGCACGGTGAAATACAGACTGCAATTGGATGAAGTGCAAGGCTCCCAGACAGACGTGAGCAGGGTGAAAGGATTGGGAGCCCCATGCCAGGCAATCTCCCTGATAATGGAATGTGGCCGTTCAACAACATTCATAAATATTCAGATGAGGCGAAATGAGGCTGCCCAAGAGATTGTGTGGTGCAAGCTGTCAGCGGCATGCGCAAGAAGAAACAACAGCAGCATTGCTGCGCTGGTGTGCTGCAGGGAAGGGGGCAGGATTTCTTTCTGCCATGTAGTCAGAGTGCGGGGGTGATATTGTTCGTTTTGTTGAGCTTTGTTTGATTTTAAATATGAACCATGTTGAGCATATCTCCTCTTTCTGACTGGGTAAAACAAACAACCCACTGACTCCGAGAAGTGATGTATGCGGGCAGATTGAGGCCTCGCTTCACCTCAACAATTGGCATACACTGCAGTTTCCCCTCAAAGTATGTGTTAGAGCCACAATTACCATGGTAGTGGCTAGCCACATTTGAACTGAAAAACTCCAACTCTGTGGGTCATGGATAAATCCTGGAATCCTAATAACTAAAAGATTGTCTGCAGGATAACAGCAGCTGGAAAAGAGTCATATTTATAGAAGTAGTCATACTGGCTCAGTGTTTGTGCTTCCATTTGTACACATTTCCAGGATTTTAGTTTGTTTGGATTCAGAAAACATTACTAATATCACAGAGCTCTCTGTTAAACACATGAAACGCATCTCCTTTGTTGATCCTCGTAGTTAGTTGTGATGCTCGGAACTTAACATGAGTTAAGTACAGCAGTATAACGTTCATTTAGAGTAGCTGTACACAATCAGAACACAAAACCATAATTCTGTACACACACAATAGTCTGTAACCTGGTGTTCTTGTTCTCCTGTCTGTGAGAGCTCTTTTGTTTTTTCTTGTTTCGTTTTGGGGCAGCTAGCTAGATGTAGACATTTGTGCTTCATCATGAAACGACTCAAAGCTCAAACAAAATGAGGAGACTGCAGAGATAATGGGTTCTGAAATGATCACAATCCATTAAAATCCAAACAAAATGGGAAATGGCTGGTCAGTCATGTGGTGAGTGTGCAAATACAAGTATGTGATGGAGGTTACTGAAAGAAAGAAAGTTAAACAATAACTAACAAAACCCAAATCAACGTCACAGGCAAAGGTTAGCATTAAGCCTTTTTTTTAAGGCAATTAACCTCAAACTCTACTTCCAAAGGAGTAACAGGCAGTGTCCAAAGTGTCTTTACAGCATTGAGCATTATCTGCTGTGCATCAAATCTCATTTGTTTTTAGTTTAGCCCCTCTTTACTTAATCTCTCTGTGCTTAGGACAAACTTATGTTTAGAAAACAGGAAAATAAAGGCGTAAAAAGCACTTTTAACTGTTAACAAAACACTGTTGACAAATGAAAATCATTTAGTTAAGCACATCATCGTGGGTACTTGGGATCAGACTGATTACAGTATGTTATGCCTGATTATTGTAACAGGATCTCTGATGATAGGGATTAGAGGCAGTGAACCATTTGGCAAATGTTTTTAATGCTAGGAGCAGAGCTCTAGAACTTACTGTATTAGGTAAAATCTTAAGTTTGGCATTGATTGCTAATAAATCTTGTAAAGATATTTATGGGTCCAGCAGGATGAATTTAGCTGGTAGTGCAAAGCAGTCTGGGGACTAGATATAACATCCATACTGTATAGAGGATATATTCAAAAGATTGATCTCCTGACTTTCTTTAGCAACAAAATAAAATAACAATTGTACTTTGTTCAATATTTTGGTATTGAAACTAATGACATGTTAGCAGTATAGGCTGTTTTTGATGCTAATCTGTAAAAATTAACATACTCACACACTAGGCTAAGCTCGATCCCACAGTAATAATTTAACCCGATTAGCATTGTCATTTTGAGCATCTTAGCAGCTTGATCTTAACAAAAAGATGAGCATGGCCATAATGAAGTTCTTTTTGAAACCATAAGCAAGCACCGAGGACACAGTCGTGCTGAACTGGTTGTTCCCATCTGAATGTATGAGCGTTGTCATTCTCAATTTTATGCTGTTTTCTTATTGAGAGAAGCGGTTGATGTATGTGATCAAGAAATAAAGGTAAACACAATCACTCTGCGTCCCTCGTCAATTGCTTAATGCAACACTTATTATCGGGTCAGCAACCAGAAAGCACTTTGAAAACCTCTAATTTGAAACAAAGCCTGATCAACAATGGTTAACCCTGAAACTGAATGTTAATGCATAATGTCTGCCAAGCCTTCTAATGCACATCTCTGGGACTTTTACTGAAAGCTCTTTAATGGAGCCAGTCTCATTCATTGAGACTGATGTAACATTTAAAATAATGAGGTGAATAAATCAGACCACCTTGTGCCATAAATCAACAAAACCAGAGGAATGCGCGTGTTGTGAATTTGCCTTTTTATGCATCTGTTGACATTTTCTGTTCTCCTGGTTGCTAATGCCAGTAACTTGACTCACTAATTCTGTGATAGTCATAAGACGGGGAACGTAGAGTGGCCCCGAATAATACTAGATATTCAGTTGTCATCCAGACATAGAAGTGTGCAGATTTTCTAAACAAACCAAGAGCCTTTGTCGAAATAGTGGGGTAACAAATGTTGGACTGCATTATTATTACATTTGTGCAGTGTGTGTGTGGTTAAGTGAATTGAGGAAAGGGGATATTATGGATGATATTTTTGTAGACCACTGTGGTGTGGCTGTTCCTCTGAACTTTTTTTTACATGTTTAGTCAAACAGTCTCAACAGCTCTGCTGCGTCTAGAGTATCCTGCATTTCTTCCAAAACAAACCACGGGTTAATCTCTATTTTTTTAAAGCAGTTCGCAAAAATCTAGCCAATATTTTTTAAAAACCCCAACTCATTCCATTTTCTTGTTTTTTATAAAAAGCCCTACTTACTGTGGGACATGCGTCAGTATGGGCTGGCACCTATGCTGCTGCCCTCTGCAGCAGCATTTTGTTGTTAACTATCTGCTCAGCCTGCTGTAGGGAGAGCAAAGAATGAGGAGGAGGATATAAACGAGAGAGAATGAAGTGCCAAGTGAGTCAACATGCCACTCTGTCAAGGACGTTTGCTCCTTTGACAACGAGGACATCTTTGGTCACACTGCACTGTGTGTATGCGTATGTACGCAGGGCAGAAGCTGTCTGAGCCTTCGGGTCGTTCCTCTGTGTTTATTTTACTTCCTAACCACAATAACTGGCCAAATCTCCGGGTTTTAGACCGTCAGGGGGCATCAATTAGAAAATAGAGGGGAAAAACAAAAGAGCTCTTCGGCTGAGCGGTGACTTCTGTTGCATAATGATGGGTCACTAGTCACTCATTAGCTAATGGTGGCTATCAGACTAGGAATTAAAACCCACTTTTACACTTAATAAGCAAATGCACTTTTGACTGGGATAGTAGTGTGTTATCATATTTCAGCAAAATACATTCATATCTCACTATTTAATGATAATAATACTGTTTCACTCATTAAGAGGCATTTAAGCTGGAGAATGTTAATGGGACAGATGACAGTGATGTTACGGCTCATTTGCTGAACTTTGAGTTCCTTCGGTGATCAAACTAGGAGACTTTAAAGCTCCGGGCTATTTTTTGGCTCTGCTCATATTTTGCATTAACATGGATCTAGGGTGATCCAATCAGAAGTGCACCCAAGATGCATTGCAGACAACTGACTCTGAATTCAGATTATGTGCAAGTATATCTCGGGTCATACTGAAAAGCTGCCCATTCAACTGATGAGCCTGCCTCTAATGAACAACAGCTAATGCATGTAGAGTCCTGGACCCACCAGGTATGGTAGGACTCGCACTATTATTAGCCATTTTTCTTCTTAAAGATTGTTGATCAGTGGGGCAACTACAAATTAAGTCATCTGAGCTGAGTCACTCTCTCACCTATGTGTTAAATAGGTTGGGTTGCAGCACTTAATGGAGCTTGATGGGTGGTTCATGTAGTTTGCTATGCTTTATTGGTTGTATACTTGTTTGCAAGGTTATCCTGCACAGGACTGTGGCATTTGGTCTTTGCAAAAAAATGTAAGCTACATGTTTATTTGTGGGAAGTCATATCTGCTTTTAAGTGGGTACGCAAGAGGGACGGGGAGACGCATTCTAATTACAGGTGTGAACCAATGGACTTAGATCCTTCTCCTTGTGATCAGAGGACCTAAGATGCATGTTAATGCCAGGCATGAAGAGGGCTTCTGAATCGTGATTCTGCAATGTTATGACGTCTCAAGATAGCAGTAATGAGAATTTTTTATAATGCAGATACAGACTTTGAGTGATGTTTGGAATAGAAGTGCACAAAGGGAAAGAGGGGATAAAGGTTTAAAAAAATAACCTCTTTCAATGCAATGGACAGGAACAAGATAACCGGAGAATAAAAAAAATCTGGGGACAGAGAGAAGGGTAAAAGGAAGAAAGGCACATCATAGAGATGGTGAGAGCTCTCAGTGCTGCCACAGTGCAAGCTGAATGACAGCATATCAGATAGCAGCTGAATTGTGGCGCCCTTGTGTAACTCCTCTGCCACGGCTGTCACAGCATGGCTGGGGTAAAAGACATTTTCCCTGTGACTACAAGGCTTAAATTCTTGTGTATAAATAATATACTCTGTTGTAGAGTTATCGATTAGAGCTGGGTTATATCACCAAAAATCAATTTCAGATTTATCTGGGTAATAATTAATTTAACAAATATTTTTATAGTTATCATTGCACACAAAATCAGTCATCAAATCCAACATTTTGGAATTACAATCATGTAATTGGATAACAGTTGCCTGTTTGATTTGTTGTATTGTTATTAATTTATTGCAGTGTTCGGTCATGGCCATCAAGGGGAGCACTTTTTATTCTGTTTACTGTAGGAAACACAGACATTTTTCAATAAACATTTACTGCAGCGCACGCAATCGGTTGAATGTTACCTCATTTGTAGGAATGAACAACATTGTGCATATACTGAATAATGTAACCACTGTGACCTAGATGTTGTCGAGTTGCATTGCACAGGTCTTTGTTTCTTCTCTCTTTACATCTATTAGTCACTGACGTACCGTGCAGGCAGTGAATGTTTTGTTTTGACTCTTTAGCCGTCAGCGTGGATCTTTACGTTCAACACTTTGTCTTTCTCTATCTGTGCTCATTATCTCTCGTGCCCTGCTCGCCCTTTCTTTCTCTACCACAAATGCCTGATCCACTATTGACAGGGTTGAGAAAACAGTCTAGTGGTGTGTATAATTCCAAAATGGTTTCCATAATTAAATAGCGACTTGACACTAATTAGTTCTAGCTGTTGATAATACAGCCAGCCTAAATCATTTTACAGTGCCCTCTATTTAATTAAACAAATGGACTGATAAATAAGGAGCTTGTTTGCTTTCCGCCCAGCTCTACATTTGATAACCAACTAACTTTTCTCAGTCTTTTAGCTAATGGCTGGCTAACCAAGAGACTTGACCCATCAAATAGAGTGCTTTAAAAACCGCTTAGAGACATTTCTTTGACCAAGTTACTGAATGTAAGGTTAGGATGTTTAAGCTTTTTTAGATGTAGCTGAATGGTTGGAAATTTGGATCATCCAGTTAGCCATTCCACAATCTTTGGTCCAATCTTAATATCTCAATAACTACAAAAAAATTGTTACATATTCAGAGGATGTGTAAAACTAAACACTCTCCCATCTGTGTTGACAGATGTTGGCGTGCTGAGTACATTCTACAAGCTTTAGCTTATTTTTTGATGTCAAGAGGTTACCATTTTTTTTGATAAGCATGTTACAATAATGTTATTACTAGAAATTTCCCAAACGTTCAAAAATGACTTATTCTCTTGTTCCCTTCTATTTAAGGATTCATCTCATGGACAGCTCTGAGGTTCACCTGACTCTTAACCTACAATGTGAGACCTTTAAACTAGTGGTCTCTAGAGACACTCCTTCTAGAATCCCATTTCATGTGCTGTACACATCCGTTTTCAGTTGATCATTAAGACTGCAGCACTGCACTGATGCAGTCAACTGGTTTAGTTAGGAAAAACAACCTCCTCGTGTGGCACGGAAGGATTCCTGCCTTCTCTCAGTTAATAAATCAGAGTAAACTTTTCCACCTTCCTGTAGCATAAAATGAAGTAATTTGTGCTTTTTCTTGTTTTATAATTCGACAAGTGCAGCACAGCATGCAAAATACTCTTTCTGTGAAGCTCAGAAAAACCAGTAGGGTCCCCCAGGAATCCGCAGGTACCATTAGACCCTGGTGTATGCCACTACTTAGGCTGCACCCACAGCCCTCTCTGTCTGAAAAGTCCTTGGAGTCGCTTTTCCCTACTTTGAAGCCTTTTGCAAGCTGTCAGCTTCAGAGGGCAACAGATTTGCAACAACAGCAAACAGTACGCTTACAATGATTTTTAAACCCTTTACAGTGCCTTGCATCAAAGGTACCATAGACTTCTATGTGATGGATAGTCCTACACAGGTGTTGGAAGCACTCTGAAATGTGGGACCAAATGTCCCACCTACATGACGAGTGTTGTGAGTCGTTTGTGGAATATGTGCTGCTCACACAGTACCTTTTTGTAGTTCCGAGCTCCACAACAAACCACAGAACTAAAGAAACTCTCCCAAGCGTAATCAGAAAAGCCTTTGCAACTGTGAACTTATTGTATCTTAAAGGGGGAAAAAGCTGTGACTAAGCTCAATAGTTCTCATGCAAACCATTATAAGCTAATCTTAGATAATTGCTCTCTTTGGTGGCTATTGAGCGAAGTCCAAACAGAACAAATTTTATCCCATTAGTCTGGAAAATCAGGTGTGATTAATGATATGAGGTAATGATTGCTGTTCATCAGCACCTTATTACGATACTGTAATGGCATTAGTTTAAATGTAGATGCAAATACATAAATGTAATTTATTGCTCAATCCAGACAAGACAAAATACAGACCCAGCAAAACATTTATAAGGGAATGTTAACTGTTACATTGTGCTGCATGATTTATGTCTTGAACTCACTGATATGGGCACAAAGTGCTCTTTTTACATCTTGTTCGGTGTCTCAGATCATACTCTCAACACTGGGCTTGATAGGGCACATTCTCAGTATCTTTAATGCAGCTGAGTAAGCGAACACTCTGACTTGCAACAGCTCTATTCCTCTTTTTCTTCTCACGTGGGTGCTTTATTTATTTTTCACCCTAAATATTTGGAAAGGGTGAAGAGTTTTGGAATGTGGAGGTGATGCCCTTCCCTGGTGCAGACCAGTTTAGGTTGCAGGCTGTAGCAGCACAGAAACATATACTTCATATCCCTGAGGTCACTATTGATGCGTACAGCTTGATGAGAGAGGTCAAGGATTGCTGTGGTAGATTTGTAATGAAATATTGCCTGCTCAGATTGTATCTGGGAAAAATAACAAAGTGATAGCCACTGTGGCCAATGAAAAGACATTCTACACAATGGAAACATGACATGACTTTGATAAATTTCATTAGAAGAGGTCTGCTGCATGTTACAATTCTCCAGACACCCTAGACAACTACAGTATATGGACTATATGCCTGTGTGTGTTACAGCCGATGGGATTCAGTTCTGGTCCACTGCATATTATTATATTCTTATTAATATATGGCATGGTAATCCTAGGATTGCATCCTAGGATCATCCCAACTGGGGTTTATGTACATATTAGCTATACAAGTACCCCCTGCTGTACATCTACTGTCATAAATATATCTTACTTAGATAATAAGTAAGATAAGTAGATAATATACTTAGACAAGACATTTTATATGTCTCAGTCCTCAAGATAGTTGTTGCCTAAGAACAACGGCATTCATCAGCTTGAATTTTAGTTGATTGCGATTGCTAAATATCCAAACCTCTCAACCTGCAAAAGTCTACTTGGAATCTGTAGAAAAGTCAAAAATTTTGCTTAATAAATTGTTTTCTACTTATACAGTCATTTACATGCTTATGGAATTTTAGTTGCAAGTGACACGTACCTTAAGAGATAACCAGATGTTGCAGAAGTAGCAGCCTTACTGGAGGTGGGTGTTCTGATACCGAAAAGATTTACTGCGTTTTCGGTTTCACTTTAAACTTAAAACCTCTACTGATGTGAAAAAGCTGCTGTTGAATTATAAACAGAGTTATTTGGCACTCACAACAGAATGGAAACTCTGAACGGACGAGTGGTTCTGTTGATCTTGTCAGCTCTCAGGAGTATGACTTTACAGTACAATGCAATGCGCCTGCATCTTTTGCATATCGAGACCTCAAGGGCCAGAGTTATTGGCCTGTGGATGTTTCATCATAGGATAAACATGGGATTGGCTTGGTTACCTCAGTCTTGAAAGCGATAGCATTCTGACATAGGTGACTTTCAGACAATATTTCAGTCCTTCCAGAGTTTTATTAAGACATACACATGACAGCAATGGAAACCCCCCAGTCTATGTGGAGTATTTATATGTGCAATATTTAACAGAGAAACAAGAATAGAGTACACAAGGAGTATGAAGTCATACTTTTCTTACAATGACATGGTGAATGAATGTGACTGTGTGCCAACTGTTTCTCTTACTTTGTTGCTCTCTATAGCACACTTTTCTCCAAAACACTCATGTTTTTCATAAGCTGTTAAACTCAGGTGGACAAGACAGATGTGCAAAAAAAAGGCACTGCTGCATACAACAACAGCTCATGTATGTGTTTATAATACTGCGAATGCTCAAACATGAAGCCAAAAACAACAAATTAATCAAAAGGAGTACATGTCTGAAAGTGGCCTCAGACTTTGCACTGCTACAAGTAAAACCGTAGTAAAATTTGTCAAATTGTTCCGCTAGTGTTTATATAATTATAAATCATGCAAAATTCTCAAATGTTATACAATACATTGCCAACTAGTAAGATTTCCAGCTTAAACCTGGGTTCATTTCTGCACGATCTCGATAAAAATTGCCCAGATGGCTTTGATTTGAGGACTGGACTTCTAAAATGAGGACTGAAGGGACAATCAAAGGACCTGGAGGTGATATGACAAAGGATGAAGAGAAGTACAACAGCCCGTTTTGATATTGAGCATTCTAAATACTGCTATGGAGAACCCAGAAGAAGACATAAGTGCGATGCACATGGGCAGGTTGTTGCACACCGTAGATATAAATGCCTCTCATTATCTCTCCACCACACGTACATCTGTGTTTTATTGATGATTCTGCAGCCATGATAGTGCTGTTATGGGCTCCCTATTGTGTGAGGAGATGGTTTTAAAATTGGATGCAAAACTGAAATCTATTTAAGGAAAATACCTTGAAAGGAGATGCCTTGTGAGCTTGTGATGGGCACCTTTCATCTTTTAACAATGCTGTTTTTAAAACATTAATGTCACTGGAGATTGGAGAAAAGCTTACTCGTAAAAAAAAACGTAGGCAAACACACACACTTTTGCAAATATCCATTTCATGAAGCAACTGCGGTTGGCATCTCTTTTTCCTTATCTCCCCTTACACCCAATAATGGCACTTGTGAGCTAAACTGTTAAACATCATCCTTTCTGTTTGCCTTTGTAAGCCAAAAAGAACAGATGGACCAGTCTTGATAGGATTTTCTTCACATCCACTTCAAAAGGCTGCTGCAGACCCTGCTGAGCTGAGATGTGTGCCTCGTATGGCCTAGCCACTCTGAGAGGTTGTCAGTATGCTGAGTCACTGGAAAAAGTGCGCTGACAGGCATTTAACAGCACAGTGTAACCCTGAGGGAAAGGAGGACAAAAGTTACGAGGCCACTCAATAATAGTTCTTATGGAGAAATGTGGGGACAACCCGGAGAAACATGGGTGGCCAGCAAAGAAGAAAGGCGGATGAAAATAAACATCTGATCAATGAGTGCAGGTTTGTTTACTTGTAAGGGGCTGTTAAAACTATAATAAACAGATAATACAGTAAAATGGGTAGTTTTAAACCCCATAAAAGAAATCTAGCCACAAGCGACTTGTCATTAAGGTTACCCACAAATAATTGGGTACATGTTAGTTGATGAGATGAGTCTTAATCTACCAAATTAATTGGTCAGTTACAAAAAAGAAATCTTTTGAACTCTTTGAGATGTTAATAATTCACATTCATTATTATTCCCACGGCTCGTCTGTGCAGTTATGAGATGTTTAAATGCTGGGCAATAAAACCGAAATGACCAATTATTCTGAGAGAGTAAAGAACAACCCTAAGAAGGTGACATGCAACCTCAACCTCATTACAGGCATCTAGCTGCGAGCGTGTATTTAATGTAACATAGTGCAACAGTGTTGTTCATAACATTCCTTAAACCATTTTTTTCTCATGCTTTCAAAAAAATACACATTTGAATAATTAAATTAACATCATAAATGCGGAACAGCTAGTAGACTAATGCGCTGGCTTGAATAAACGGCTAGTAGTTGAACATTAAAATCTGTGGTTTGTCAACGGGAAAGTTGATGACCCGCTAGATTATACGGGCACCACCGTACCTTTTGGATAGAAGAGCCAAGAAATCAAAAATAATGAGGATGACACTAAAAGGCCTCTCTATTCATGGCAATTTAGTTTGTCTCGGTTGTCATTCAGTCTCTTTTTGTTTCATCGTGCATTATTATCATTTTGGAAACAGGTTCGGCTTCAGAGGCTTGTCTTTCCTGTTCGGTCCCTGTGACGTTATCACATAATGGAACAAATTTTAATTAAAGAAATTAGTGAATTAGTCATACTCAAATGGAACCCACTTCTCGTAAGATTCACCATACCCTCTAATTAGTATGGAATATTCATGTAATCTAAACACCGTGTGTGACTAATGCATCTCCAACTGGTTTTTGAGCTTAAATAGGTAAATTCATTTAAACTCCTCCATCATGGCTGTTGAATTTAATCAGAATTTAAGCAGCTGCCAGCAGCCATTTCTCTTACTATACCTCATCTCTGCGAGAAACCCGTAAGATTAAGTTTGCTTCACTGTCAAAAAGGTTTATCCTTGGTTTGGATTCCACAGAGACAAACAGTTCCTCATACTTTGTGATCGGAAAGATCTGTCAGCGCTTTTTCTTCTCTGTCTCTCTCCGTCTCTTTCTTCTTCTTCTTTCTTGCTCTCCCTCTCTTGCGGTCTATCTCTATCTCCAGTCTCTATTGAGGGGTTCAGGCTTCTATTTATTCCTGGTGGTTCATTTGAGCTTAATCACATTGCACCAACTAGCAGCCACCTGGGGACAGGCAGAATTAATGTGTGTGAGGGACAGCCAGCAGATGGATAGGGGACCAGTGGCCCCAGTAGGAGTGTGCAGAGAATGCCTGCTGGTTAGAAAAGAAAAAAAAAATCTTTCCCTCTACAATCTGACTTACGAAGAGTAATGACAAGCAGGAGCTGTCTGCGGGCTGACTGATTGTTCCGAGCTGTCCACACCACAGAGCAAGTCTACAGAAACCCTTGAGGTTCAGAGAAAGGTAGCATCTAATATCTGTCTCACTAGTGGGACCTGGAAAAAAAAACACACTGCATAATGAAACATGACAGATTTTAGGATTAAGACTTTTTGGTTACAAATGGGGTGACTTCACAGAGGATAAAGAAGTAGATGTGGTAACGTGTATTCTCTTTGATTTTGAGTGCTGAAAACATTAGTAATATCAAGATCACTTGTCTTGAGCAAGAGACTGAAAACAATTTAACCACTGTATGACAGATAACAGACCCTCTCTCTTCTGCTTCACTACCCCATCTACACTCATGAAGCGCAGAGTTTTTATAGCAGAGAATCCCAGTAATGGGTTTTGCCAGTGTGCAGGTGACAGCTGTTGCCGGAGGCATTATGTTTTGGTCTTGTTCATATATACATCAAGCTGACGTTCGGCCATCCCATTCTAACAGACGTATTTGCTGCTGAATGTCTTGAAGGAATTTCTTAAAATATGACAAAGCGTTAACTGTAAAGCTCTTGGTGATTGAAACTCAAGGTGCCATGTTTTCAGCCAAAAATATTTATCTGACAAAGATCAAGTTCCCTTTTCCAAAAGGAGCGTGCAAACAAAATGAGTACGTGTCAATACAAAATATTGCAGATGTGATGTCACCGCTTGTATTTCTAAAAGTGAGGTTTCTGGAAGTAACAGCAGGAGAGAGTCACTGTAGACAGTGACTGTGGAGCAGTTCAACAGCAGTATGCTATTTTGATGCATTAAGCAAAGTCGAAAATAGGACAAGTATTTCTTGTGGCTCTTCTCACCCAAGTTTTTCCAGATATTAGGAAAGAGTTACAGTTTCCACAAACTTCCACAAAGTTGTGCCTTCTCAAGGTGACTGTCTTTGATTCAGTTTGTTGCCATAACAATGCAATATTACTCAGAGGTACCCTGAATTGCTTTTGATCGAGTGGATATTTTTCAGGGCACCTTTAATACTGTACATGCACATTCCAATTTATGTGTAATTGATGTCAGCCTGCCAGTTTACTGTAACGAATGTGTACCTACGCACAGGGCACATTTATTAAACGGTCTCCATCTAAGTATAATACTTAGCAAATACTAACACTTGGACTATTGTTATTCTTGGAGTGCAATGTTGCATATGTGTTTCTGTATCAGTGGTATTTTAAGTATCAGCTTTGGACAGGGTGGTGTTTTTATATTATTGCAGGCTGATATACATTTCCCATCGGATTTTCTTGTTATAGAATTTCAATTAAATTGTGTTTAGATGCATTTTGTCAAATCATGTTTGACATTATTTTATTTTTGTTTTGTTTTTTTCCATGTGGCTCCTCATCTATGAACAATCGACTGTGACGCTGACAGGTAAGAAAAATAAGTTTTTTTGTTTGTGACCTTTTACAGTTCTTATGCCTGCTGCTGCCTAATTTGCACTATTAATTTGCAGTAAAAAAAAATAGAGTACATTTCTTTTATATAGACTAGTTTGTCTACCGTTCTCCTGTTAAGAGATCGTTGTTATATTAAACCATATGGCACTCGTGCATTGTGCATTTCTTGCTTTTCTGTTACATTATTAACCAAAACTTGGCTGAAAATGAACAGTAGAGTTTTCATCTTTTTCATAGTACAGACAAAAGCTGCTTGAACTCAATTATAGCATACTAATTATTTTCTCCACTATCTTTTTCCCCTCTTAAAAGCCAGTGAATGCTTTTTCTAAGTAGGTTACTCAGCATGTCCACCTCTTAGAGCTAGATTGTCATGCTGCAAATGGTTATTTGTATCTTGTAATGTCCTGTTGGTTCCTATATGGAAACACTCAGAATACTCGCAAACTGTCACTGGCCTGTTTTCCTAAGAGGAAAATTTACCAAAATCTCCAGGGGCACCTTCAGTCTCCTGTTTAAGAGACTGCTTGAAGGGTGTTATCTTTTGCTATATGTGACCTGCCCTCAAATTATCCCCTGCAAAGTATGACACACTGAAAACTCTAACAACCTGGGGATGTTAAGCCTGGAATTTAAGGTCTTTTACAGTTGTTCTCATCCAGATAGTTATTATGGCATTGGAGTGTCATTGCGCAAGCTTTCTAGGGCAGTTAGATGTTATCTTGGCCTCTTTATAAGCATGTGGGTTGTCTGATTGACCTCAAGTGCATCAACAGACTCTCCACTGTGTATTATTTACATCCACTCCTGCATCAATCATTCTACGATATACAGCCAGGAGAAATGAGTCCATATGGTTGTATATTACGTCAAGAACTTGGTCAGTCTGCGGTACAAATGAATCGCAGGAGTCATATTGACAGTTTGATGTCTTATGGAGTTTCTGTAGCTCAGAGAAATTGTTGCTTACAGTTACATCATCAATGTAGCATTAAGAGTACATCTAAACTCTAAGGATTTGGGCTACTACTGTATAAATTATTTTTCTTGTTGGAGATCTTCATTGCACGCAGTTTTTGTACTGTATGGACACAACATCCACATCTGTGGTTGTGTATGTGGTAAAAATGGGCACAGTAACTGGATAAACTCTTTCATACGTTCCAAAGATTTCTGGTTCATTGTCTGTTGTTTTGTCTTCTTTAAAACAATTCTCCCTGTTTTCGTTTATTTAAAAAATATATCTTAAAACTCAGCTGACTCAGCTAATTAATGATAACATTATTTCAGACAGACCACAAAGTTGAGCTAAAGCACAATTCCAGTAGGTCCACGCCAGCTGATGGCTCAGCTGATATACTATAACAATCCAACTGGCAACTCTCATACAAGGTGCAGTATTTATTTTATTTTCTGAACATCTGCAGAAACCCTTTTCAATGCCAACTCCAGCCCGGAGCCTTCTTTTCATGCTGTGTCTGACTTCATCAGTGTCTGTTTGTTGTTACTGGTCAGTGTTGAGGTTGTCACTCAAAAGGAAGTATTACATATTTATCTTTACTCTTTAAAAAGTAATTTGCTACATTACTCATTAACTGTAAGAAGGAAATACTTACACTACACTACTTGTAATATAACTTTTTGCGTCGTTCCACATTATGGCATGAGATGCACTGTCATATAATTACCAGTTAGCAATATAAACCTTAGGCTACATGCTGACACACTGCCACAAATCCCTATTCAGTTGAGGACACAGGATGTTTCTTTTAGTGTTTAAATATTAACTCAAACCTGAGAGAAAAATGTTGTGGCTACGGTGACTCTGCTGTAGAAACAGGAAAAGGTAGAAATGGAAGCTGCAGTGCCACTTCACTGTTTGTTGGCTGCTTGTCTGTCCTCATCTTTCATTCAGCTTTAACACCATTCTGAATTGGAGTTCTTTTTAATTAGCTTTATGTTAGTGTCTTCTTCATCAAAGTATCGGTGGATGTTTCTGGCACTCACACAGTTTGCACTTTGCTGTTACATTCTTCTCCTTTTGTGCAATAAAAATGAAAGTTAATATTATAGCTCTGCTTTTCAAGCCTTTTGGATTATTTTCTCTATTCTCGCTCCACAGGAGCTAAACACAGGCATGTTTGAAAAGTTTTGACCACTAAGCTGAAAGAGGCTGATGGGGTATTGTCGTCAGCGGGCAGGCGGGCGGGGTGGACACACGAATTTGTGAATGCACCAACTCAAGAACAAGACTATGGAGGATCTTCAAACTGATACCATAACTGCATCTACTTAAAATCTCAGCAAAGTTCCAATCTCAGTGACTTTGACCTCAAGATCAAGGTCAGAGGTCAGGTTTTCAGAAGATTTTGTGAACGCGATAGCTCAAGAAGGAAGTCACCTAGGATTTTTAAATTCATACCACAGGTGCATGTACATAAATCTTGAACAAGTTTGAATCTCAATGGTCTAGACATCAAGGTCAAGTGTTCTGAAATTGTCCTAGTATTTTCAAGTCTTTGCCATATTGTACCTAATAGGAGGTAGCACTGGCCATCATTTGTGCATCCTTCATGAGAAACTGGCATAAAGCAAATAACAGCATTACTCTTTGGTTATTATTGCTGTTATTAATACTCTAATTTTATATATATATACATATGTAAATATATGAAAAATGTAATGTACTTACAGTACCGTGTTACGTTTAAATATGTCATATCCAACCCTGTGGCTGAGGGCAGAGCAGAGGTGTATGAAAAAATATAAATTGAGTGAAGTACAGATTAATAGGTCATGTCCACTTTACCTGCTTTGATCCTGATGTGGGTTGTATCAGTGTCACTCTGTTAAAGCTTAGCTGTGACATTTTAATAGTCATTATTAATGCTCCTGCTAAGTCTACATGTGCCCTGTGAAAAAAGGTCTAAGGTCTGAAAAAAGATGTTTGTACAGTTTGTACAGCCCCTGACCCTTAGTTTGCACCTACTATAGTTTGTTTCTTGCCTTTGGCTTTTTTAAAATGTCGTAATTTACTTTTAATCTTAGGTATTCTGTCTCTGACAGTAATGTGACTACACCCAAAGCAAGAACTTTCTTATTGGGTTAAAGAGCCAAGTTACACTCACATTAAAGCAGTTTAAAAAGTATGTTTTATTCCGCCGTTGAAAAGAAATCACTACATACTGTACATTAATGCCACTGTTTTGCACAATATCCAACTACAAACCTCTGTATATTTTATATATTTTATTTTATTGTTTACTCTATTTAATTTGTAAAATATGTATACACACACACACACACACACACACACACGTAGAGAAACATATTTAGTATACACATCCAGTAATGCATATACTATTATATATTGTACATATATTTATTAGTCTCTGTTGCTTGTGAAGCTCGCACACAAGAATTTCACCCACATGTACTGTACCAGTGTACCTGCACATGTGATGTGACAATAAAAGTGATTTGATTTGATTTGAAAGTAGGCGTAATTCCACATATGAATCTTATAATTCTGCCTACGTCAAACTGCCAAAGCTACAGTCTGTCATTGTTGCTGATTGAGTCGTATTCCAGAAATGTGTTTGCACTGGGGATTTAGGAAAACACAAAATTTATTCACCTTAAAACAAATGTTATTCTTATTTTTGAACATACACTCCCTGTTCAGGATAGAATTAAAAAAGAAGGCCCGTCCCACAACAGCAGAACAATATATTCCCAGCTGAATGAAGAACTGTGTGTGACAACGCTTTTACTTCTTGACAAAACAACCTGTGCAGTATACCCACACAGTTCCAGGACTGAAATCCCCAGAAGGTATCAGTATGATTGATGCTTTTCTCTCTACTGATTGCTTTACTTTCTTTCGTCTCACAAACAGCTGTGAGACCTGAATTACGCCTGGTAATGAAACCACTGAAAACCAATCTGGCACGAATCTGACGTCACAACTCTGATGTACTTGAAGGCTGTTTCTTACAAGTGACTGAGGACTTACTTTTTCTCAATTAAATGGACAGCCAGCTCTGACATCTGTATTTTGATTTGCTCCTTTCTTTTTTTTTTTTTTTCCTTTGTCTTTGCTCTATCAGACAGCTTTGCAGTATACTGAATCTCTTGCTCTGTGCACAGCATCCAATATTTATATGGAGCTTGAAGGCAGATAGCATGCCAAACAGCTAAATGCCATGTGGGTTTTGATGAATCTATGCAGTGTTAGTAGGATTTTACAGATAATGATATCATAGCACTGAACGTGTAAATATTCAATATGTGTTTTTTATTTTATTTTATTTTTTCTTCTTTATTATTATTCTCATCCTAAAGCAAGCTGGACTTAATACCGACTTGCTGAATTAAATAGATCCATTTTCTTTCTTGTCTTACTGTGTCGATTTCTTTCATGCAAAAACTTGAAACCACTTTTGTCATTTTTAATAACACTGCCCCAATATCATAAATCTGAGCCTATGTTTATTTGAAAACATTCTCAGTGTGACTGTGCCAGGGGCAGGAGGCGAGGACAAATATAAGTGGCATCAATCACTGGCTGTTTCATCTCCTGGCATGGCCCCAGACAAACAACATTTAGAGAATAGCAATGCTGCTCCCTCAGTTGTTAGTGTTTACAACCTGTGTCTGTTTTTCCTTTTAAAGCAATCTTTTTATCTCCTCTGTGCTTTATCAGTCTGAGGGATCCTTTTCTTTGCAGTTTTTTATTTGACCCAGGGATCATAAAAGGAAACTGCAATCCAACTTATCAATAAGACAACTTCATGTCAGTGTGTGTCTTATAGCTCTGGGGCCTTGCTTTGATAGGTTTTCTTGACTTTCAGTCTGAAGTATAAGTTTTATTTATTCCTCTTCAAAAGTTTATTTTCTATACAACATTCTAGTATGAGGATAATTTATATTTTGATAGCAATACAATATGTGACAATATGTTGTACACAGATGGAACAGTGAGTATTACTGTCATCTGATGGTGACAGACTGTCAGGAGGTCTTTTTTGGTTTCAGTCTGCAGACCAGCTGGCGAGACCAACCTTTTTGTGTGGGGTTTATTCTCCCTGTACGTGCATGGTTTTTGTCTGAGTATTCGGGTTTCCTCTGGGTCAGGTGGTGATTCTAAGGTGTGAATGAAAGCATAAATGTGATGAACCGGCAACCTGTCCAGGTGGTACCCCTTCTCTTGCTCTTGGGATAAGCACAAGCCCAAATCAGTTGAATGGATGGATGAATTAATGTTATAAATATGCATTAGCTTATTACGGGGTTGTAATAACATTATGGGCATGTTAATGTTACAGTTCAGCTTACAGAGCGGCTGGTCTGTCTGCGTAGTTCTAGCTTTTTTTTGTGCCCCTCTTTAAGAGAGCACTTCTAGCTCTCTAAAATGGGATAGCCTTGCAACAAGGGAACTCATTAATCTCCCTCTGTATTTCCATCGTTAGCACTAGGAGAGTAGAGTGCTTCCCCACTTAATTTGGCTTTTGTCCAAACTGTAAAACCCATGTGTTAGGAGTAATATGAAAATCCAGTTAGCCATATTTTCTCTAGGAGCAGTCTGTGATGTCTCTGTCTTAAGATCTTTCAGTGAGATTAGCAGTATTTCATCCATATCTTGGCTGGTGACTGACAGATATGCTTTCCTTTCCCTTCCAGCTTTTTGTCTTGGACAAATCAGCTACATTAACATCTGGCCTTGTTAACAGTTTTGCCTCTCCTGTTTCCAGATTCTTCTCCTGGCTTTCCATGTATTGAATAACATCTTTACATACAGCTTTATCACATCACAGACATTTTTTTTCTAGGTTTTTAGTTGCTTAATTTAACCCTTTTATTGTCGCTGCTGTGTTATTTATTTGTTGTTTTCCCTAAAACCAATTAAATCTTACTAATTAAGACTAAATAAAACAGTAGTCCTACAGGCTTTGAATCCTGACACCTGCTAAATGAAGTCTATATAATTACTGCATTTGAAGAAACCGGAGCTGAAGTATGCTTAATTTTCAGTTATGTCATTTTATGAATGAGACAGTCCACACTCTCATGCTGTACTCTAGAATAGGAGAAGTCAAGGGGTCAAAAGCCTTTCCATAATAAGTGAAGTGAACCATAAATTGAAGAGAGCTTCAAGCCTTGTAAAATTCATAGTGGGTTAATTGCACTGTCAGTGCACGTATGGGACTGTTTCATTGCATTTGATCTAAAGATGGTGAACAAAGTCAAAGCAGCCCTGAGAACTAGAGACAATTAGTTAAAAGTCGTTAACACAACAATGAGTGATGCTTCAGTCTGAGCAGGGCTGCGTGATGAGAACTGCTCTGTAATGGTGTTTCCTTCACCGCCTCTGCTGGCTAATTGACAGTGTATTTATTCCTCTGAATTAGCGCCTGGTTTCAGCTTTTCCTCCCTCCCTATTAAGAAGATTGGCTGTGAGCGTTTAACTTTGTCTGTCCATTTATGAGTGAAATTGTTTGAAAAGAGGAAAAAAATACATAATTGGGCTGGCTTAGTGGTGCCTTGATTAAGTGGCAGAATGTCTTTGAAGTGACAAAGTTTGATTTTTGCACACATGCAGGCGTTTCCCAAGTGGGACTTCTGGGTCAGAGAAGGCCAAAATATTGTGTGATGTAGTCTATTCCAACAGAGCCAATTTAGCTTGTAATTGACCTCTGTGTTCTCCCTCCTATGTATATTGATTGGGGGGGGGGAAAGGGGGGTGGGTCCTAGTGAAGTTATAGACTTTTAGCCTTACCTTTGGTGTCTTAAAATTTAGGGAACTTTTCTAATAATTATTTTTTTCTCAGAAATAAATCCACCTCCCCTCCTCCTCTTCCTCCCAATCCCTTGCTTGCTACAGAATGTTAACCACAACAAGCTAGCATGAGGTTTGGAGTGGAACAGATGTCATTATGCATGCTTCTGTAGATTAGCTAATCACAGACACCACCTGGGTGTGCTGATTGCCATTAATCCACTATTATAATTGAAAATTATGGTTTGTGCTGCAAAAGCATGCTGTCTCTTCATCGGCCCTAATAGACCGCGCACCTTTGCTTCCTGGCAAACTTGTCAGTCACACTGAAAGCAACGTGAACCCCTGAGGTGAAGAGCTAATATATTTATATGTGTATAAAAGTATGTAAATAGAATGTTTGCACCATATGAGAGTGGTCAGGTTTTACAGACTGTTTGCTGAGGATACGCAATTTAAATCATTTTTGTTGTCCCATTTGGATTCCTCAAATCTGACATGAGTGCTGGCTTCCTATAGGGCTTCATAATGATTCACTTAATCTACTATCCCAGACAGCTGGCAGTAGCCTCTTGTGAGTTGCCCTCTAATGGAAAACCCAGCATCAACTGAACGATGTCCTGCCACAGAGCCTGGTCCTCATCCTGCTGCCAACTCTTTGCTTGTTCCTCCGTTTATAATCCTGTTCAGAAATATTCTCAGGGAAAGCGGATTACCATACAGAGGGGTATGAATCTCCCTCCAGTTGTATCACGCTGCTAATTAAATTTATCATTGTCTTCAGAAATGGTTGCTATCCTCATTCTCCTCACTCTCTGGGATGCGTGCTCCAATAAAGGCGCTTCCTGTTTTAGTTATTATGCCTAATGGATTTCTCTCAGTCTGGGATTGTTGTCCGTAATCGGCTGTTCTGTTACATGTGAAGAGCTCACAAACAAAAATGGCGGTATTGCATCTACTCCTCCGCCCTCCACCCACCCATGAAATGAGTGACACTCCACCTTTAAGCTGCATTTCACTTCTCCAGTGTTACATTGTTAAGTGTTTGTCTTTAAATGGAAACCAAAAAGTTAGAGTAAAATGTTAAATAAGAGATGTGACAAACAATATGCTGCAGCGTGTGGTCTTATTTTTTTCTCTCAGAGATGGTTTTTAAAGATTTAATTACCAAAAATCATCTTTTGTGCTTTTTGTTTTTCGAGCAGATGGATAATAACTGCTATTTTCCACTTAGAGAGCTCTTAAGACGAAATCCCTTAGTTAAGAAATAAGTTCCCTAACTTAAGCTCCCCTGTGCTCTGGGCTCAAAGACTGAAGACTGGAAAAAATCAAAGGTAAAGAAAAGTAAGGCTGGTGGTATCCACACTAAAGTGGATTTCCTGCCTTCACTCTGCACCGTCACACGGTTTCTCTCTCTCTTTGCCCCTTCAGTGCTGCCAGCACCAAACTTGTTTTTCATAGCACTTGAAACACAAGAGCAGAGTTGTTTTGTTTCAGCGTAAGACATGCTTCTCCACGGTAAGAGATGGCGAAGCTTTCAGCTGTCAAAAGAAACATTGAGGAGTGTGTGAGGAGAGCACAAAAGAAGCAAGGAATGCTTGTCTCCAAATTCATCACAGCACATTTCCAACTCAGGCTGTGCAAGGGCGCATTGAAGATGGACACAGGAGTATACCTTTTACATATGGACCTGCAAACATAAACATTTTTTAACCGTCACCATGACTGTGTTCGTCCTAAACTCCTCCCTTCCACATTCTTGACCTTAGGTTAACCATGTGTAATGTTCGCGTTGCACATCTTCGGTCGGATGCTTCAGAAGATCGTCTGTGAAAAAAATAAGCCAGATAATTATGATTGAGAGTCAGTGGGAGTGTGTTGGTGTGTTGTGGTTGGGGTCGTCGTGTCCTCCAGCATTTAACATTTAGCTGAAATAACACAGGGGGTGTGTGGTCCATGTTGGCCCGCTGTATCAGTTAGATTTTTGACTCACCCTTCACCCCATAGGTCATTATTGAAATCACGCCGTACTTTGTAAGGTTTAGCTCTCAGAGGGATGATCTAGCCTTAGTTTGTGTGTTACTGCAAACTGGTACAACTGAGAACAAAGCTGTGTGTTAGCTGGAAAACTCACATGGAAAGAATCATCTAACAAATTCCCACCTCCCCCCACTGGAATGTTCTGGCAAGCTATCTCTGTGACATAATATTAATAACAGAGACCAACTGTATATATCAACTGGGAGATGACTCGCCTCCATTAAATCAGTTCTGACTGGATCAGTCCCTGAGCTACACAACATCATGACTCATTCACTCAGGCTGGGTGTCATTATTGCCATGCTCTCCGCATGCACTGTTTGCCTGACAGAAAGCACCTTCAAGATTCTAATAAAGTGGCTCAGGGCTCTGCTTGTGATATTTGGTGGTGGATCTGACAAACACGTATGTTTTCTTTTCGGTATATGGTCTTAGCCTCTTTCTGTCCCACTGCAAAGCGCCCTATAGGGAGCGCTTTGAATACATATTTTCAGAGAATTTGTTCATGTGCGTTCCCTCTGTCTGACACTTACCTACAGATGCATAGACACACATATCCATACAGTGTGCACATGCAAGTTGCCTGGAGCTAAACCAGTGTCTAGGAAAAGGGTGGTGAGCCTATAAAGTTGGTATATGTAGAAGTTTATATAATGGCATGTATTACAGTTCAGGTCAGTCACGCCAAACGTTTATGACATTACATAAGATTACATTATGACTCTTTTTTTTTTTTTTTGGCTATTGGACCCACAAATTTATGGTGGGTAACCTTTTAAATCTCAAATGATGGTCAGGCTTCTAGCCTTATTTCTCTTCATCTGTCTTGAAGACTAACTGTGCACACAATTGTTTGGCCGTTAACATGAAGGTCATCCCAGGCCTGTTTATATAGACCTTTATAGACAAACGAGCATCTGAAATTGGTCACAAAAACCTGTGAAACGCAGATCCAGATGTTAATGAGGTCATTCATGGTTCTATCCCAGAGCAGTTATTTTTGCATGTGTATGATCACGCCGTGCTCTACTGGTGCACAACAGGAACAGTCTCAGAACCTTTTGATCCCACCTCTTACACTGTGATCTCCCCACATACTTTGCAGTGTTTATAGAGACAGTGTTGGCAGACTCAGCCAACCTCTACTTCTGTCGGTTGTGTGACAACATTGTGGACACAGATGTTGATTTTGATATGCTCTAGTTCGCCCCACCCTACCACGTCCATCATGCCTAATCCATCAGTCTGTCGGTCATGTGGAGGAATTATTTATTAAACATAATCAATGTCTGCTATGTGGAAGTGAAAGAATACAAATCAGAGACGGCCTCAAGAATGGCATGAGATAAATATTTAGTTGACATTCAGCAGCTGTAGGGAGGTTTTGCCTCTCTGATTCTCTTCATATCTGCTCGCTGGCATCTGGCTGCTATAACCTTTTCATCTGCTTTGTGTGACTGATGTGGCTGCCCTCTCCTCCCAGGGCATACACCAGGTTTATTGAGCAGCCCCTCGTGTGTCATCAAAGAGTTACAAACATTTAGTCTATGAATTATCTGTATCTAGTGGCCAAGCGATGTTTGTAGGCATGACTACACTTAAGTTACACCTACACTTGTATATATGAGCTATAAAAAAACAACAACCTTGCACCGTCATTCTAATTATCCTCCACACACACATCGTATGCACACCTCAAACGCACGTATGAGTGACGGAAGATGAGCGGTGGGCTAAGATTACTGAAGTTCAACTTGCTGACTCATTTCAGTGATAGGTGAGTGTCCTGTTCTGCAGCCAGGCTGCTACACATGATAAATGACAGTAATGTAGGAGAGTGGTTTCTCTTCATGCACACCCTCCCAGCATAGCCTCCTGGAGATGGACGACAAGGATCAGGTTGTGATTGTCTGCCAGAAATAGTGGATACATCATTCCCCGGACCTGGAATTGCTTTTTAGCCATAGCTACTCATGACAGCACATGCTGATGAAGAAGAGTGAAGGTGCAGTCAAGGACATAGTGATGTACATGAAGAGGTTACAGTAAACTGAGTCTGCATTTTCATGTGTCTA
The DNA here is from genome assembly GCF_964374335.1 of Astatotilapia calliptera. NCBI lineage: Eukaryota > Metazoa > Chordata > Actinopteri > Cichliformes > Cichlidae > Astatotilapia > Astatotilapia calliptera. The sequence continues at coordinate 7,690,399 of NC_137441.1, forward strand.
AGTAAAACATGTGGTTATAATCACTTATGACCAGACCAAAAGTTATTTTTAATTGTTGTTTTGAAGCTTTACGGCATGTCACATGATTGCCTCAATTGAGGAAGTTTACTTGGGATGCACTGATCAGCCAGCTAAGGGCCACTATCGACTGGTTTTGCTTTAGTCGTGACTAAATTGCTTGCTAAGTAGCAAATACTCTTATGAGTTGTTATTCTTCATTAAAAATCCTTCTCAAGAGCAGACAAAGGCACATCAAAATATTTAAAATAACTAAATCATAAGTACTCATTATGCAGAATCGGCTCTGAGGCTTCATAATTGCTTACTCAATGTTAATAAAAGTCTACAGACTTCAGAAGAGGTCAAAATTTCATGAAGCATAAAAAATAAAATGCATCTTTCCATTATAAAAGACCACCTAGTTCTTGGTACTCTCCCTTTTTAAATAGCTTTCATAATTATTGAGTAATTACTTACTGACTAATAAATGTAATTGATTCAGCACTAATGTATGCAGATACAGCTCTGGTGTGTGTGTCCGTGTCAGCAACATGCCATTTGAAGATGTGAGTCGAGACTCGAGACAGCATCTGGGTCAGCCAAGCAACAAGATGCACACATCAAATCAGCAACTGCTGCTCCTCGGGCGGTGCTTTCCAATACAAAACACCTTCTGCTTGGCTGTGCATATTATTAGCAGACATGCGAAACATCACTGCTGACTACCCAGGGCATTTTAGGCAAACGTTACGCACACACACCCACGCACATACACACTGTATGCAAACATACGAAATCACGCATCGCCAAATGTCCAGAGTTTAGGAACTTGGCAAATTCCTCTGTCATGACACATCCCTTGTAAATAATTCTTGTACCACATTCTCACGATCACACAAAATGTTAGGCGTCTGATACATTTCATTGCCACATGTTTAGAGTACTTGTCGAATTTTTTTTTCTTTGATGAAAATCAAAATCAGTGTGTGTGTGTCAGACAGAAAGAGAGAAAGGGAGAAAAGCCGGAGAGACTTTTTGTTTCCCTGGGGTTCTCCCTGATGCATCAGGGAGCATATTGTCAGTGACAGCCCAAGTTATTGAGGCTAAGAGCGCATCATTTTACTTGCTCTGTAGAACTATAATCCGTAGAGCTGCAGATGCTACTTTTGCCGCTTTGGTGCATTCTGAAGCAGAAACAGATTGCACGTGTTTTACAACTTTAGGAAATCTTGTGCATTGTCCTTTACCTGTCGTGGATTTTTTTGGTACGCCAGTTCCTCCTGTAATCGTAAATGTCTGTGGTTGGTGGAGCTTGATAATTGTTAGGGTGCAAATCACATGTATTTGCAACATCCACCACTCTTGTTGTTGTTGTTGTTGTTGTTGTTGTTTTGACCACCTAGATCTGTATGAGAATCCTTCCATCTGGTCCCTCTCATTCCCATTTTTCAATAGGAAGCTGACTGATCTCTCCTCTTGTCGCTTCTTCATTTCTCTCTGATCCACTGATGACAATGAAACCCTTTGTCTCCCTCTCCATGCGGCGAGATGTAGCGATGACTATCCCAGAGATGGGGCAAGAAAGATTGTTCTGGTCTTTGATCTCTTGTTTCTCATTAAACCCCTTTGGAAGCTATTATTTGTTAGAGTGCATGTGCGCACATGCATGCTCACGTGTAGTGCGAGGGAGCGCTTTTGTTTGTCTGTGGGTTGTGTGGGCCTATAATAGGCGTATGCGTGTGTCTGTGTGTGGATAGACAGACGGAGGTTTCAAACCGCAAAGATAGCAAACAGCAGAAGGCTTTTTGATGATGTAGCGTGCAGAAGGGAGCTACTTCTTTTCTGGCCTCCACATAGTAGATCAGCAAGATGAATAATGGGTCGAGGAAGAAATGTGTTTGAAGGCTCTCTTTTTAACACACACACACACACACACACACACACCTTCATTCCATAACTGTTGTGCATTGTATTTTTATCTAGAATTTTTATCTTATTTGAGTGCCTCAACGAGGACTTGACTCACTGTAAGAATTTTGGAGCTGTGCATTCAGAGTAAAAGTGCTGTGTAGAAATGAAGATGAAAACTATCAAAACAAACAAGTTTCTAAAGGACACCTTGTTTAAAAACCTGTTCTTTTCTTCCTTTTTCCATGCATCGTTTCTCTTGCTGTCATCTTTGTATGGGTCTGCTGCCTGGTAGTAATTTTGGAAAAGCACGTTTGAGTCCTCTGCTGTAGTGGACGATGGAGGTCTCTACAGCTTGTTAAAAGTTTGCCGTTGTTGACTTTTCTTCCCTGCTTTTTCTCTGAATCTTTGTGAAAGGGGGTCCTTACAGTGTGTTCCATAGGCTTTTGGCCATACACTGAACTTGGTGTAAGATTCACTCTACAGAGTGATAAAAAGCAGCCAACCTGAAGTAAAAAGTGCACTTACAGAAGCTTGGAAAGTAAAGCGTCTGGGCTTCTTTAAGTTTAAGATGCCAACTGTCTGCCATCTATAATCCAGTTTTGAGATCCCTTGATGCCCGCTCACATCCAGGGCCCTTTGACTTCAGTAAATCACATGATAGGGTGGGGCTAGGCTTCACAATGGGTTCACCTGAAACCTTGGCTGATTGTGACCCACACCTGTTTTCACACCTTGGCTCGCCTTCAAGTGTGATTAGGTAGAGGATCAATAGGGGATCCGTGACCCTCTTGGGAACACTCCCATGGGGCTTCAAATCTGGGACTCTCCACCAATTGCTCTTAGAAATGAAGAAGCTTCTCGGATGAGAGGTGAAACGTCTTCAAGAAACTTAAAGTCCTTTCCTTTCCAAGCTCCTTAGACTATGATGACCTGGATGACTGAGAACCTTCAGAGACATACTTACAAAAGCTGTACCTTTTAACATTGCAATTTAAGTGACATCTACTGATTAGCCTTAAAGTACCTTAGGTATCCCAAACTGATACTTACTCTCCTTTTTGACACTAAAATTCTGAAAACACAATGGTACCAATTTCTTTCTTCTGTACCATTAGGTACTGTAGGCAGTGTATGCAGTTCTTCAGGAACTGAGGGGGGCAGCACATCCTAGTTTGTCATTACTTGCTGAAGAAGAATGACACCCACAGACACTGCAAAAACTGTAGTGTATGAGGAAGATGACAATTAACTGCAGCTGCCACAATAATGCTGTCACTCACCTGACTCATAAAGGCAGCCCGAGGCAGGTGATGATTTATTCACTCAAGGTGTGCTTTTCAGCCAAAGGGAAGAAATTCTCCCAGTTTAGCAAAGCACCCAAAATATCAACATCCAAATCTGCTCATAGAATTAAAAGTAAATGAATTCACAGTTCAACATTCAACCATATCCTTCTTATGTTATTCTGAAATTTAAGTTATCTGCAGTAATGTTAGTAGGTTACACGGCAGCGACTCTAACATTTCAGTATCTGTTCTGTAAACAAAATATAAGATTAGCATTTTAAATAAATTATCTGCAATCACTGTGCTGGTGATTTAACTTTTTTAACTTCTTAAACATGAATTCTTCAATAAATACATAAATAAGGTTTAAGTTCATGGGATAAATAATTTATTTTGGTGTTGAACTGGGTTTTGAGAATCCACTGGTTCTAGTACTAGTACATTATGTGTTGCACAATGGAAGAATTGTAGCATTTACTAATTAGCCCAGAACAGGAAGTAAAGCTAAGGCTGCTGGGACCTACGTTTGTTTTAAAGGGTTAAGGAAAATATGTGTTTTTATATAATATTGCCACTGTGTTAAAAAGTCATGGTTACACCAAAAACATCCTGTGGGAATCACAAATATCTGAAACAAATTTCATGGCTTTCTGCCATAGGTGTTTGGAAAAATCTTAAAAGTGATTAGGATACATCCTCTGGGAACCATGATTATCTGTACAAAAGTCTGAGCTGAAGTACATGGCAACATATATCACTGGATAACTTCAAAATAAGCTGTCAGTAAAACCATGAAACACCAATCATAGGTAGGATTAGGTGATATAACGATAGCTATTTCTGTGTGGACCAAACTAATATAAACTGTAATCAAAAGTTATATTGGTTCAGCAGCAAATGCATCTCTAATAGGATACAGGACAGCTGTTTGTTCCTGGATTTTGGTATGGATGACCTCCAATAGCTGATGCACATATAGGTAGTAGAGGTGGGTGTGTCAACTGAGTTGCAGTGGATCTGACAGACTGCAGGGCCAAGAAATCATTTTCTGAGAGAAGTGGCTGGAGATAAATACTGGGTGAAGGAGAGTTTAATGCCACAATCTGTCAGTCTGCTCCATATCACAGAAAGGGGATAGGACAGGAGAGAAGAGAAGACCTGCTTCTGATGACTGTCAGGTGACTGTGACTGTTCTTAGCCTCCCTGCCTCAGCTAAGAATCAAAAGGCAACCAAAAAGGCTTGCCTGTAGCTTTGTATACATGTATGTATACGTGTATGTATATGTGTGTAAATCTATAGAGATATAGAGATTGATAGATATAGATCTATAGATAGGTGTGTGTGTATGTGTGAAAGGACAATTTCAAGGTCACTTCTTACTGCCTGGAAAACAAATGCTTGTTACTTTTATTGCATGTGGTTAACTATTGACTGGGGAGGACAGGGTACTTTGAATTAATGTGAAGTCACCTCATTTGGCAAGAATTCATCACACCGTACTACACAGACTGACTGGCTCCACTGAAGTTTTGATATGGCATGCACACATGCTCTATGTATCAATATAATAGGTGTAGACTGTTAAATGAGCCAAGACTGCACTAAGCCAGTTTCATCTCAAACATGTAAGTAATGGATATTTAGTACAGTCAGCCAACAATTGCAAGTAAGCCACCCGAATCCAAGAATATATTTCTGAATGCCGAGTGCTTTGGGAGACCATCTGTGTCTACTGCCAAGTGCACTGATGATTATTACACTGACTATAATAAACCTATAACATTAAGTCCGCATTCAATCTGTAGCATGACCATTCCTTTCAATTACCTGCTAAAAGAGTTCATTGCATACTTCTGCCAAGGGTGCAGGGATAATGATGCTGTCCTTGTGGCACACCAAGCTCACATAATATCATGAAGAGTCCCTTCTCCAGCACCTCATTTCCTCCAATTCTCTTATCAATAGGAATTTGATACTTATCGCCGATAAATCCTGTCATTCAACATTCTGTAAAGTCTTGATTTTAAAAGGTGAAATACTGAAACATGTATCTTGTCTAAAAAAAGTCTCTGACCTGGCCATTAGTTACTTTACAGCCAAAACACCCACACTGTGCAGTCTGACCTTATGTTAAGATATGGTGCCACTAATTGGATTTCAAGAGAGATCTATCTAACCTGAAGGGAGAAGGGCTACTGGGGACATTGATTTCCTTCATCTAACATTTTTCATCCCAAAGTGTTCCTCCATCCACAATTAATCACTTGAGCTTTGCAGCACTAATTGACTTCACACAGACTCCCTTTTCTAGCCAATTAAAGTACAGCTCTCAGCTTAAACAGTGGCCACACGAGCGAAAGATTTGTTCTAAAACAAGAAACAATCCACACCTCTCCAACTTCAAAGAAGGGTGTTTAAGGAGAAATGCTGGTTTTATTCATGTCACATTGATTGGGCAGACATGACACTGAAAGATGAGCCCACTGGTGTAAAACCCACCATGTCTGTATGCCTGTTGCTCTCTAAAGGGAAACCAAAATGAGCCGTAAGTGTTTATTTCATTTTCCTCTACCTTTTTAGTATAAATATAGACAACCGTGTTTCCAAAAATCTGGTGATTCCTCTGTCTGCCTGTCATACAGAATGAGGCAGGACATTCTATTGTCCCAAGTTGCCAAATGAACCTAACAAGGTGGTAATTAGCAGATGGTAGGGGCTTTCTCACCATTTCTGGAGCTGCACTACTGTCAGAGAATTGCCTCATTAGACGCCCACTGACACCCCTGCTGGTGACATCTCTTCATTGCTTCCTCTCTCATTTTGGAAGAGCATTGTGTCTATGCAAGCATATTGTAATTTAACTGCCTGTTTACTGGATGCCTGGGTAAATATCTGTATTGCAAGTGTATTGTTTTGGCCCCGGTGAACCGAGAGCATGCTGGTGTGCCAAGTCGAGCTGCAGGGTTTTAGCAGAAGACAAACAAAGATGGATAGTTTTACCTGAGTGCTCGGTAGAAAGTTTGGAAGCTTATTTGTTTCTGTAGTTGAAGATAGTTTTTTTTTTTTTGAGTCAACCTAACTTCTTTCTCATGATTATATCAGTCTGAACAACAGATTAACAGCTAATCTATTGCTCTGCTGATGATTAAAATACTACGTAAACTATTAGACTTGGTTCCACTTTGGTCACTAGAAGATGAAGCCTATCAAAGTGATAATCGATAGGCAGCACATGAAATTATTAGCCTATATCTTTTTTTCAATGGCATGTCTTAAACTGTTGGATGGATTGTCGTGAGACACTTTCCCCCAGATGAAATTTCAGTTGATGGTGTTATTTCTTTCAAGACGAAATGCTTAAAAAACCCATTACTGTCATCCTCAACTGTGCTTTGCTGGTTGTGTGATTTGGTACATTTTAACACAGTTTTTCTAAGAAATTGAACATAGTCAGCATTATACCTGCTAAATTGTGTTAGCATTGTGATGAAGGATTATGTAGAAACAGTCTCAGTGCTGCTAGCATGCTTCTAGGCATTTGATTTTATTCTGTTTTGTTGTAATTATGTTTAAAAAAAAATCCGAAGCACCTCATATTTCTAAATAAAAGTACATTACAAAGGATTTGTTCTGCTTTAGCATTTCATTGTGCACTTTAAAGCAGGAAAGTTGTGTACCCATCTGCTAAGCCTGTCCTCCTGCTCCTCAATATGTGACCTGAAAACTAATGGCAGCTAAATACAAAAAGAAGGCTTGGCTTGTATTTGCCTTTATCCTTGCGGCAGAAGACAGGTGAAGAGGCACTATAGCGACAGGTAGATGCAGACATCCATTGAAAGCAGAGGATTGTTATTAGAGCAAATAAAAGGTTAAGTGGCTAGCAGTGGAATAGAGAAAAAGGAGAGATGCAGGGAGGCCTGATAGCAATTCAGAAAGTGATCTCAAACATAGGTGTGAAGAGCCCCGTGGGGATCTGCCAGGGCTGATGAATCTCCACAGAAAGGGCGGCACAGGCATGCATGGAGTGGTTGAACAATGATTAAAAGGGAAAATGAGACAAGCATGGTAGATTTCCATGTGTGTTCCCATGCATCATCATTAATCCTCCGTGCAAACGTCACCCACTTCGTGCACCTTGTCCGCCTTCACTCCCTTTGTTTTTAATAATTCTCCATCCTTGAACTGCAGTTCCCCTTTTCCCCAGCTGCTCCCCTACACTCCCCCTGTGTGAGAGTGCCTAATAGCCGGATGACAAGGCACAAAGGCTTCCATTGTGTCCCACATGCCTCGTACTACTACCCTGGCAGGCCAGTGATGTGCTGCCTTGTAACCTAGCAGGAAGCTGAGAGTCGCTGCACTCCCCCTTTCTCTCATTCTCTTTCTGTCTCTGGAGATATGATGTGGCAGGCTAACGCAAGCTGACAGGCAGGCCACAAAGGCTACCCTGTTAGAGGCTCTTGAGTAGGAGTTTGCTTTGGGCAGTGGAGGTAATTTGCATGTGTTTGTGTGTAAGTACGAGAGAGAAAAAGAGATTGATTTTTGTTGACCCTGCGTTGTATCTACACATAGTTGCGGGAATTCTGTGGTATCGGTTAGTACCCTCTGTTGTCCACACTGAAACCAGTTGATCTTCCAAGGCCTTGTGTGAAAATAGATTTGGGGTGGGTTTCCCAAGCTTGATAAAAGCCCTGGCGGAGGGGTAATCACTCCCATCTACACAAGCTTGACCCAGTGGGAGGGATGGGATGTATTTTCTTTATGTTTATTAGAATTTGGGGTTTTTCATTTCTCATAGCTTCTGGGAACATGGACCGCAGGCTTGTGGCTTTTGTGGGGTTTTGTTGTGTATTCAAAGCCAGGCAGCTTTTGTTTCATTGACCTAAATTCCTTACATTCATTGTGCCAATAAAAAGTCTATAGAGTTACATAATAGATAGCCATGCTTCTCCATGCCTTAGCACTTACTTGTACCACTGACATGCTGCAATTACGGTACCGTTTCAGCTTAAGCAAATTAGCAGGTACATGAAGGATGACTGGAAGCCCCAAAAATTCCAAAAACCTGCCTGTGCCTTCCTGCAGAGCACAGTGCCACAGTACTGAGTTGTGTTGAGCATCCAGTAAACAAGAAATTCAAAACGTTTTATTAAAAAATATTCTCACCACCACTTTTTAAGACAACATTATCCTGCTGATCTGCAGTCCTAGCATTACTTGTTTTATCCCCTTAGGGAATGAATAACAATGAATTTAATTTACAATATTTTGGAATTAGGTGGGTTTTTATTTTGTCTTATTCCCCAGCTGCCTCGGCTCTCCTTTAACACTTCCGAATGAAAATGTCATAAAAATATTGTTCAAGTTTTTCTTGAATAGGAAAAGCTCTTACAGAGTGTGGGATGTGTAGGATGCGCCACAAAAAAATCATTACTTTCACTATGGGAATATTTCTCTTTGCTATTATGAGAGTTGGATTTTTTTTTCTACATTTTATTTTCTACATGTGTCTGTATGCGTATGTGTGTGTATTTTGTAAATTAGTGAATACATTTGAATGCAAAAAAAAGTTTTTAGTTGTTAATTAAAATAATGATGCAGAGTACTATTTCAAAATATTTATGAGCAGATGAGCCAACAAGAGAATCGCTCTTACAATTTGTAAAATTACATATTTACATATTCTGCTGGAAGACGTGACTGACTTAAGCTCCCCACAGTAGTTTAATGTCGATCTCATTTGGAGTCTGTCATTTTCTGCATGACTTGTGTTTGATTTGTCAACATTTCCTGATTTGGATAAGACATCTGCTGGATTTCACCACTTCTGTCAGAGACTCTGGCAGACATTGGCACATCTTGGCCTTGCGTTTCTGCATTTTGGGCAAAGAAAAAGGGACAGATGCATAATACAAGACTTGATTCTGATCAAAGTCAAAGTGTTTTTTGAGAAGAAGAAAAAACCCCAAAGCCAAACAAATGGCATGACAATTGATGTAGATATCACATCCTTGTGCCCACTCCCTTAGTCAGCAGCGTCAGGTTAATTGTGTACCCCCTGCTAAGCAGTGGTGGAGAGAATGAGCTTTGATGCCCGCAGTGGTAGTGAAGACGTATTCAAAGCACATCCTGCGTGTCCCTTCTTCAGAAAGAAACTTATGCTCCACACACAGCTTGAGACCACACAGTGGAAGAGTCTAACTGTAGCAAAGAAGCACAAAGGATTTTGCTCTTGGTTTCTTTCTTCTCTCTTCATCTCTATGATATTCCATCACTCTAAGAAGAACTGTAAATCTTCTTCCTGCACTCTCTTTCTCAGACTTTCCTTCCTTTTCTTTTGCTTCTAAAAAACAGCCATCCTAATGTTCTGTTCCTGTTTTGTTTTTTTTTGTTTGGTTGTTTTTGTCGTGAGTGCATCTGAATTATTACTACAAAATTGTCCAATTAATGTTTAATCAGATCACTCCCCACACTTGGATTAAACTGCTGTTCCTACTAGGAAATAATAGTGCTAATGTTATGCTCTTGCCTTTTGCCATGCGTCTGGATTTTTAACGATAGAGCTTAATAAATATTTAATCATGTGACTAATAGGTTTCATTCCGATCGGGATTGGATAGAGATCATACTATGTACATTTACTTACAGTTGTGTGAAAAAGAAGGTTTTCCAAATGAGGACACAATAAAAAAAAAAAGTGTTCCTTAGCAGGTCTTGAATTACATAAATATGTATGTCTGATGGGTTACATTGATTGACTGAACCTACAGTGGTGGGGAAAAATGTATCTCAAGGGTCTAACTCATCGATGATAAAGGTGGGCATAGCTACAGTGACATCATCCATTGGTTTCTGATGTTCAGCGTTAAAGCCTTGAGATCTTGATTTAACAAACAAACAACAAAAACCCGTTTTTGACAAGGAGGGGTGTGTCTGACTGTGAAGTGCTTTGGCTGGCAGCTAATTGGTCACAAGCCGTTATGTAATGAGCATACCAAGGCCAATCCTCCTTTTTTAAAACATAGCACCTGTGCTATCGCCATCTGGTGGCCATCAGATAAAATTGGCTTATTGTTTGTGATCTGGAAGCTAGGTCCATCTTTTGCACAGTTTATTGCAAGTGTATCTGTAACCTGTGTATTATTCTCGAGCACGTTTCAAAAATAAAGTTTTTAACTAAAGCTTGGGTAAAAAAAAATAAATCTATTTTTATTTCTTTAAGGCTTATTCTTTACGTTAGCATGATAGCATGAAACATGACAGTGATCATTATTGGAAGCGTAAAACTTTCATAGACTTGCATGCTACTATGTGCTACTAATCACATAGTATCAGATGTAAATATTTACTGTCCCAACATGTGGTGTTTTTGATTTGGGCACTGTAGCAGGGGTTATTGATTAGAGCTTTCCAATATTGTTGGTTATAAAATAAAATTTCTGATTATCTTTTTTAATTGTCTTTAAATGTAAATAATCAAAATGGTGTTTTTAAAATGTGTGTAGTTTGGAGGCCGTCCAGTGTGAATTCATAACTCAAACTTTTCTTTTCTTTCCCTCCAGGTAAAGTGTTGAATACTGATTTGCGTCACTACCTCAGTCTGCAGTTTCAGAAGGGCTCCCTGGACCATAAGCTCCAGCAGGTGATTAGGGACAACCTGTACCTGCGTACCATTCCCTGTGAGTAGCTTCCTCAGCCTTGGGCCCTTCAGTCTTCTCTCTCTGTCTGGGTCTTCTTGTTGCCCTCTCACCTCTCCAGATGGAGCGTAGTCTCTTCCCATCTGTAGCACTACCTGTTATGCATTTTCCTCCAGGCCCTCCCTATTCTTTAATTCAAATAAACCCCTTTAACTTGTTTTCTGTTAATTTCTTCTACTTACACTTCAGTATTATAAACTGCAGATTTTCACTTCTTGATCTTACCAAAATTTGTAAAAGCACACAGTCCTATGAAAACCTGAATAGGCTTTTATATGGATGTCTACATAGGTAAAATGTATAAATATAGACTTCAGTGCTTGTGGAATAAAAAAGGGTGAAAAACTTTCAGTGTTTTTATGTTTAATAATGGAGTTTTGCCCTCGTGTATATGAAATATTTAATTAAGAGAGATGTTTGTCAGTTTCTGATTGTTGTCAGACCTTGGTTGTGTTCGATTTAAATTCAGGAAAGAGTAATTCTACATTTTCTTCCCTATTTACTTTCCACCCTCTGATTTTTTTTTTTCCCCCCTCAGTTTGAGTTTGCTCCACTGCTTCTTTTGGAATATTCTGTGTTAATACCCGAGTGATTTAAAAATGGACAACAAGGGCAACAGGCGTAAATGAACGAGCAGCTGCAGTTCTCTGGGATGCGCAGCTGAGTTAAAAAAAACAAAACAAAACATAAACAACAATGTTTTTGCCATTTATCACTGAGACAGCATTTATTACTTGTGCAACTCACAGTTAGCATTTGGAAAGCTTTCACTTCTGACATTTTGCTTGTGGGGGACATTATTCAAAAGACAGTTGGAGGTGCATTTAAGGAATATTGCTGTGTAGAAGTATCACTGATTAATTTGAGATGCATATTTATTTGTGTCTTACCGAATAATCATGCTTGCTGTCGTGGAAGTTTCACAGTAGTTTAAAGTTTAATCATTAGACCTCCTCTCCTAATTACAGTGTGATAAATAACATCTCAGTCTTTTCTATCTCAAATAAAATGCAAATGTTACATTTTCTCACATTATCACAATGATTATCACAGCTGAAAAGCCAGTGTTGTAGTTGTACCTGCTTGTGCACATTTGGGTCTACTTTAGTGAGTTATTGTGGAAGATAATAGAAACTGTGAACCACGCGTATCAACACTGCGGTTTGGCTTCAGTAGCTCAGCATATGTCCGCTGTCCAGTTTGCTCATTCAGGCCTGTGCCAGTGGCTTATCACAGTGCACTCAGCCAAAGTGACCCTGTGAGCAGCCTAAATAGCCATTACAGCATGATGCCATGCGCTCATTATAGCACTCCAAATAGCATTTCGGAGTGACAGAAGTATGACTTTGCTTTTCTGCTGCACACAGAGAAGCTTCATTAAGTGTCACTCTTGCCTCCCACAAACTGGGGCTCAAGCCAGTACCAGGGGTCTAGGTCACCCAAAAATCCTTAAAGCTTCACTAAATTCCAACACCCAACTCTACCGTCTACTATCGCTCTCTCCTTCCCTGGGTATTAATATCCATTGCAGCACAGCACTCAGGCCCACTAGTCTCGCTTCACGATAAAACACCAAGGAAGGATGGTGCAAAGGTAAAAATAAAGTGCCTCAGGTTTTCAGTCAATTGCAATTTCTATTTTGAGAAGTTTAAAAACAAAAACAAAAACTAAGCATAGCTGTTGCACTGAACTCTTCACTTACTGTTTTCTACTTACTGTAAGTCTCAGACAACTGTGGATGATGTGTGCCAAAATGGACAAGCTAAATGCCCACTTTCGAGTGTTTATTGTGTCTTCACTGTAGCTATTGAGCCAGCAACTGTAACCAACACTCATATTTCCATGTCCCTTCATGTTAGCGTTCTGATTTATTGTGTGTTTATCGTATATTACAGTCAAACTCACACAGTCTGACTAAAAGTTTGAAGTTGGCACTATGCGATCAAGCATCTGTCAGTTTACAAATGGCAATCCACGTGCTTCTTTACTCATTCTTTTTTGTTTTGCTGCAATTAGCATCTTGTGGGAAAATGCTTGTTGTTTCTTCTGGTGCTCCACTGAGTGGGTGTTCAACCTGCAAAATACAGTTCACGACTAAGAAAATCCATGAAACACAGTTCATATCTAACACTGGAGAGCTGGATTTTGATGTGAAGTCAGAATAACCTCCACAGACCTACTGTATCAACTACATTTACTTTTTGTTTTTCTTCTGTTTTGCTCCTGTATTGTTTTCATACAGTTGTTTCATCTCTTAAAAAAATCAAACACATAAACTAAAAGTTAAAACAGGCTTGTATTTTCCGGTGAGAATTGGCAGCAAATTTCTTCTGGTGCTCTCTTCAAGGCTCCTTCTCCCAGTGCTCTTTTTTTCAGGTGGCAGTTTCAGCAGTCCTAGCAGTCTCTTTCCACTGTCTAACCACTGAATAACAAACTACACATACAGTTTTATTTTTGCTATCTCTTTCATGTTTTAAAACTGTAATGTTATTGTTTTCTCCTTTATTTTGTGTTATTTTGGGAGGTTTCTGCTACCTTTTGCAGTCATGTTGCACCAACTTCATATGAATACATTTACATGATTGTATAACAGGAAAACCGATCCAGTGTCTTGGAGTTTGTTGGTAAGGTAGCTGAATTAACAATAAATAGCTACATAATACATTTCCCTATTCCTTCTTCCAAAAACGAGCTCATATATCTTCTTCTTGTGATTTTTATTGGTCTCATCTGATTGCTCTGTTTGACAGAATAAAAGATTGCCTTTGCAAGAAACTAAGCAGTTTCAGATGCGATGGCTCACACTGCAGTCGGGATGGATGTTGACACAGAAAGAAAATGAAGAATGGGGATGGGTTCCTATTAAGCTCTGAGTTAAAATCCCTCGTGCCTGCAGTGCAGTCAGATAGCAGAGCGGTTTAGCTGAGGTATTTCAAAAGGCCTGATTACATCTAAGATGATGGTAAGAGCAGCTGGCGTGTTAAGGAGCATTAAATTATTTTCATAACAGTAAGTTTTCAGTGTCTTGCCAATGAGACCATCAACAAGGGAAAATGTGACACTTTTTAAATCACAGTTGCAGCATGGTACTACTTAATGGCTCTTTGCTGGAATTGAAAGTGCTTTAAGGTTGCCTGTTTCAGGGGGTAAAGGACTGTAAAACGAAGGAGAAGGAGAACCAAGGATGCATTTGGGGAAAAAAGGGAATTCTTCTTTCTCGATTATTGTTTTAGGCAAAGCAACTGCCACCGATCATAACCATTGACATTTGGAAATACACTGCAAGTATGCGTGATTTGCTTGTTGTTGTTGTTTTTTGTTTTTTTATTCTTTTTTTTTAGTGCAGGAAACAACTATTGTGGCTAATAAATCAACAGAAAGGGCTTTGAGGTGACAGTGCGTTATATTCATTTGAATCTATTCACAATATCAGTTTGTGGTTTGTTGATAATGAGGTCCCATAAAATGCGTTGCATAAACAAACAGTTTATTTAGGTAGCCGTAGGCTGGCATGTCAGAAGTGTACAGCACCAGGATGTACATTGGATTAGTTATTATTAATTTCGGAGAACTAATTTCCACACAGAGCAGACATGCAGATGGTGTTATTATTTAAAAAAATATGTGTAAGGTCAACAGAGAGCTTTCTAATTTTTCTCATTTATCGTGCTTAAAGTGGTGCTGTTCTACACAATCAGCGTCAAAGTATGTAATTAAAAATCTTGTTCATTGTCATCACTTGTACTTCTTCTGTATTGTGACAGCTGTGTTGCTCTGTGGAGGACATTTTTTTCCCTCTGCTTCATATTTGAATAATGAATTCATCGCTTTGCTGTCCCAGCTTTGTTGACTATTCATGATGCAGACACAGATTCTCCCCTGAGCATTGTATTTGGACTTGAATCACATCCCTGTGGGCATGTTGGATTGAGTGTCACTTCCAACCCCCACTCCCACCCTGGCGATGAATGGCACATTCCACTTGTTTGGAGTTCCTACTGTATTAAACTTTCTCATTGTTGGCAGGTACTACTCGGCAGCCTCGAGAAGGGGAGGTTCCGGGAGTGGACTACAATTTTATCAGTGTGGCGGAGTTTCGTGAACTGGAAGAAAGTGGACTGCTGCTGGAGAGTGGCACCTACGATGGTATGTTCTCATACACAAGGAACACAATATTATGGAGGGGCCTGGATAGATAGTTTACTTTTAAGTGGGAGAAATAGGGAGTTACAAAATATCAGACACACATCAGACCCTGACCTTGGTATCGAACTATAAAATGATTTTGTTCTTTTCGGACTTTTGTCTGGTTGTTGATTGTTGTGAATACCAGTTTTTCCTCTGAGCATAAAATACAGCCACTTTTAATCATTGTTATAAATAATGAGAAACAAATACTGTACTATTATAGGGGTAGATTTGAAGATTGAGTCATACAGACAGCCACAGCCACTGGCAGTCACTGTCAAACTTTTTGCCCCAGGCAACTGCTAGCAACTATTTTTCAAGATGTTGCTTGCCAGTGCGAAATTGGTTGCAAAGAGGTATGTGATGCCGCACCAAAAACCTCCATGTGATTGCCCTTTGGTTGCTAGCAGGTAACCATGGTTGCCAATAGTTTGCAAGATGCTGACTCCAAACACTCGCCAAGCCGTAGTAAAAATTTTAAAAAGTGTGATGGAAAACAGAAACTTAGACAGTTTGTCTTCAAAGTAAAAGTTACATCTTTTGAGGTGTGCTTGCTGCAGGTTGAAGAATAAATGTTGAGTGTTGGAAGACAAGCCATCGCCTTCCAGTAGCCAGTAGCAAATGACCAAAGCAATTACAAGGAAAATTTTGGTGCAGCAAGTTCTTTGTCACATATCAGTCTCTAGGCTTGTGTGACTAAGGCTAAAGATGGATTTAACTGTAGTGTGACCCCTGAATTGGTGCTAAAATCATGTCTACCATAATGAAATCCTGCAGATGTTCTGTTTTGCCATCGCACCATAAACAAACCACATCAAACAAGACAACTTTTCATTTAAGATCACTCTGCTCAGATTGTATTCTGGCTCAGTTGACATTCTTTTCATCGGCCTAAAGTAACTGAACCAAACTGGAAAACACTACAATTTCTGTAAACACTATAAACACTGAGGACAGACCAATGTCCCAGTCCATTCCAGTCGCCAGGGTCCTGGTTATTAGTTGTCTTGTGAATTTGCTGAGCTGTACTCAGTAAGGTCATCAGGTGAAATCAGCACATTGCCCGTGTCATCAAACTGCCATCCTAAAAATGAAAGAACTGGAGATAATATATCCCCAGATGGCTTTACCCCATTCACCTACTCATGATGTCGAAAATGTGTTTGCTATGTAAAAGCTCTTTCATCTGCCCTCTGTCCCACATCTGCTCCTGAGAGACTGGCCCTCCAACCCTGAGCCTATGAGCCAGTGCTCGGGATAAATAATGGATCCCCCCCTGTCCTTTTCTGGCTAATGTAACACTACCATGTGTGTATTGAATGGAATAGAAACACAACCTCACAGAGTTAATTATTAATGCCAAGCCTTTTGCTCAATAAACTTCCACACAGACCTACAAATAGACAGACATACTTTAAAGCAGGAAGTGAGAGGGTGAAATATTTGACCTCATAATGGCTGGCCTTGGTTAGTGAGTCATCTACTTCACATTGATTACTAGTGGCTCCAGGCTTTATATTGTAGATGGTAAAATTAACATGCACACCATGCACATTATCTGATAATGCATGTTTTCAGAGGTCCCGTAAAGCCCATAGCTCTTTAGGGTTTTTTGTTGATGATTTATTAAAGCACATGGATATTTTCTTTAATTGGATTAAGGGTATAGTACCCACATTATATATGATTTATGTTGTTTTGTGTGTCTTAGTGTGAAAACTGTTTCTTTTTTCCTTCTTGAACTGAACTTTGAATGTCAAAGGTTCAGGGAAAACAACAGTGAATCATCATTTATCACTACCTCTCCCTTTCATGACACGCTTAGTACTGTTTGTAGACAGTGCATTCACTCTCTACTTTAATAGCATATAAAGATGTGGTCAAAAGCCAACAAGACACACATTAATGTCATATTAATTATGGGGCTCTTAATGATTTCCTTGAAGTGTTCTTTTTCCAGGATGGACTGATTAAACAGAATATATCTTTGGAGACTTTAAGGAAACAAGAATTGGGTGCACAAGTTTAAAATTATTTTGGAGTTTCTCAATGTACCAGTACTACTGGCAGCAAAACAGCCCCAGACCATGATGCTACCACCACTGTGCTTCACATTTGGTACAATTAATTTAAGTAAACTTCCAATTCTGCCAAGAAAAGTGTTCAAATATCCAGCTAGAATTATGCCAAAGGTTGCTGATGTCTACCAAAAGCAATTGGTTGGGCTATATCTTGCTACAGGACATTTAACCAAATATTACTGAGGATGTATTTATACGTCTGACCCTGTGTGGATTGGAGAAATTCCCAAACAATTTAAAACCTGTGGATCCAGTTCTTGTTTTTCAGTCATTAAAGAATGTACCCTGGAAAAAAGAAAAGTTCCATGAAATGGTTAAAAACCCACAATCACCATTACCTCTGAGACTAATCCTGCAGACCTGTGAATAATAGTAGCATGCTGTAACCAAGACCGAAACTCACTCTTGCTGCTCTACTAAAGGGAGTATTTGGTGGAGGAAAAAAAGTCTTTCACAGACTTTCAACTCACTAAACAACAATAGGAAGTTATTTAAGAAGGCCATTAAGATGAAAATACTTAACTAAGCATGAAAGAGGAAAATTGTGTTTTCAACAATCTTGCTCTCCGCTTTCCAGGGAAGTATTAGCATAAAAGTTGACTCAGCTGTTGGGGAACTGAATGGAGAAACTAAAACTACACAAAAACATACAGATTGGTTTGCCAGTATTTCTTTTACAGAGAAAGTGTCAAAGTGTAACACTTATGTTGTAGCTGAAATTGATTTGGGTGCCTGTATGTATGTGATTTAGGGCATATCCGACTTTATGCCCCTCACTGTGCAAGGTAGAGAAAAGCCAGTGGTATGAATCATTCATGACAGATGCTGCAAGCAGAAATGGACCAGCAAAAGTCAATAAAACACTAGGCCTGCTACAGCTGATTTAATTGGATTTCATCTGGAAATTCCAGTGTTGTTTTAATTTTAATATCTTATTATTTCCTATGTTGTGTTCAACATTCATTTAATATGAATTCCTGATGCCACGGGATCCCATTATACTGTGAGCAATTATTAAAATCAGTGGGCTACCTAAATTTGTGGCTTGTATGGATCTGGCTATGCTTACATCCTCATCCGTGATTGTATTTAACAAGACTGCCATGGGAAACATAACCTTGATTACCTGTTAGAAGGTATAATCATAGGTCGGTGCAAAAATGGCTTGCTGGATGCACTGCAAATATAAAATACTACATAATGACATACTGAGGAAAAAGCACAGGACATGATTTACAGACAAGGCTGCACTAGGGTCTTTTTAGCTGACGGTTACAGTCTGAAGTTGCAGGCCCACCAGGGGATGGTTTGACAGGGGCTGAAAATGATGAAATCCCTTTGTTTGTGCAATGCCAAATTCATCCCCCATGACAATCACAGACTTTAGTGGAGAAGAAATGACTGTTTACGGCCTCCTTGTTTTGCTCAGCCACACTGCCTACAACCATTTTATAATAGGATATTTTTGGTGTTATAGGCTTTACGAAGTTCTGAGACAAAGCTACATAACTGTGGATTAGATTTGTAACAATGCAACAGGCCAGTTTTCACAGAAAAGGGGGGTATAAAGGTGCTGGACTGGCAACTGCTACGTTTGCCTATTCATGGGAACTGATTAAGAAGTAACTCATCTCTAAGGAGTACAAAAGAGATGGTATAGTACTCAATTAGATTTTTGCACATACAAAAAAGAAAAAGGAAACATAGAAAGGGAAGAAACGGCTGAAACTGAAATTGAGGAAAATAAAAGATATAGAAAAAAAACTAGTTAGGATTGACAAGCTCAATAATAAAAACAGGAATTTACAGTAAAGATATGAATGGTGTTTAATACATTTTGGGTTTCACAACACAGACTCAGGAAATGAACATAAACTAGAGAGGAAGTTCATTTATGAGAGGCAGGTCAACAGTAGATTGCTAAGCTGTACACACACACAAACACATGGAGACCGAGCAGGAGAAAGCAGAGTTGACAAGGTTGGCTTGTGAAGTGTGAGCATCCATGCCAAGCAGGGCCTACACCCAGTGCCAAGGCTGGAGCATAAGAGACGCTTCACCCGCCTGAGGCACAAGCAATCAGTGATGAGGCCTGGGCAGGCTGGGCACTACCCAAGAGAGTGGAAGGCCATCCTCAATGATTAATGAGGGTCGGTGACTGCAGCCGGCAGGTTCAAAGAGTCAGAGGGATAAATGTGGTGAGGGTGGAGGGGGCGGTTGTGGTGAGAGCTGAACCAAAGCATAAATCCTTAAGAGGTTTTTCCCAAGCTTCCACAGTATAAGGGATGTCTCCAATTTCCTTTTGTCTTTGAAAACATCCCCACAAAACATTTGCTAGCAATTCCCATTACTAAGTGACCCTGACTTCATGAATTCTTGCTCTGTAGCATCAGAGCTCATAACAAAAGTTTCTCTGAAGGATAAAGTAGGATTTGGAGGAGTTAATTCTCCCTGCAAATATAACTGTGGTAACAGTTGTACTCACATTTTATTCAGTTACTCACAAGTTGGAGATGTGATACTGTATTCTGGCAGCTGCTGACTAAAACAGATGGCATGATATCTACACACACACACACAATCTGTATACACATTCTTTCCCATCAATAAACACATGAGGACTGTGGATACATTTCATCTTGGGGTCTCTGGGGAACAGCAGCCAAGTTTAAAAACGTGTTCTTTCACACAAAACTGTTTCTTACGAGCAGCAAACATACCCTTGCATGTTTAGTATGAGTGTGTGGCTGTGTAATCTTCTGACAGTGCCAACCAAGTGTTAGCTGAGTTAAAATGAAAATGACTTTGCTTTACACTGTCCATCCACCACTCACCACCTATCTAACAGGTGCTTTAATGTAATAACACTATGCTGAACTTGTTAGTACTTTGAGAATGAAAATTCACAAGCTGTTGATGATGGATAGTAATACGTTGATCCACTGTGATTTTCTGTATTTGAGACAAACTTTCCCTCAAGTATGTTAAATATAGAAACCAAACTGAGATGCATATAAATCTCATCCAATGTTTGTGAGTGGGTGACTTACAGGAATTTGGAATTCCAAGATCAGGAGCTTGATCTAAATCTAAGCTATTAGGGAACAAAAAAGGGGTTCCTACCTAGATAAAATAGTAATTTTTACTCTAATTTCTTTCTGTATTTGCTGCTTCTTGTTACATTTTTTTGGTAGACCACAGCATATTAATTGGCTAAATGAGAGCCCACATCAACAGGTGTCTATTTCTGTCAATCACATATTGTCACGGGTAGCTGCTGGCATGGTGGCCTCAGGGATTTTTCCTTCTCCATTTTCTTCTGAGAGTGAACAGTCCATTCATCTTAGGGTAGTAATTAAGGTGCAAGATTCATGGTGAGCACTCTGACATCATCGAGGTTGCCAAAAGGTGATCGTATCCTATTAAAACCAGAACCTTTTGTCTTGATAAGGATGCATAAAGCATTTGTTAATTAGGCTGAAATATGTCAGCACCATGCACGGGTCAGATAAGTTTCTCCCTTTTTTCTTGCTTTCGTGAAAAGAATATGGCATAAATATTAGGGAAAGAAAAGCAGGAATGTCCATGTTGCTACTATTACATATGAGGATTGCACACTATGTTGAGATTTTGGAATTTCATTTATCAGTAGAGATGTTTATATATAAATATGTGGAAATGAAAAACAATGAACTCTTTCTCTTTCCCTTTTTGTTGAAATGATGCAGCTGCATTAATGTGAGTTCCTGGTGCAACAGATTGTTGGGTGCACTGGGTTGGCTAGACCAGTGGTTCCCAAGTGGGCACACTCATGAACCCTAGGGTTGGGAAAGGCAGTGTAAAACAACATAAATTATACTAACCAGCAGTGCAGGCAACCCACCACAAAAAACAAACAAACATAAAAATAAAAATTGATTTAAGGCTTTAACAAGACCAGAGAGCTCAAAAAGCTCATCCAGAGTAAGTCATCTGTCTGGAGAAGTTAGCTAAAGCTAATAAGCTCACACGTGAACGCCAAACACTCCTGGCCTATTTCAAATTAGCAGTAGATCTGATCCAGAGCTGGCCAGACTGTTTGTTTGTTTATTGTTTTTAATAAGGCGATAGAGGCAAAGTACTTGCTAATGGTGTAGCAACACTCCTGCAAGGAAAGCCCACGTGTACAATCTGCAAATAGGCTGTGACAAATAGAATCAAAAGAAGGACTGAACTTTTTGTGTCACTCCACAATCTGCCACCTAGCAGATAAGAACTTTCTTAATCCTGAGGGATTTATTTTGTAGCTTTTAAAGATAAGACATGGTAATTTAATAATTTAAAATAGCTTCTATGTTTAAATATTAGCCTTCAACATAAAGAATAGAGGGTTTTCCTTGAACTGTATATTTTCTTAGCAAACTGTGTCAGCTGGCCTTTTAGTCAGTAGAGTCAATCAAAGATAAATAGAGTATTCAGAGCCACTGGATATCACACAACACCAACACCTCAGATGAAAGCAGAAAGGCACTGAACACATTTATTTACAAGGAGAAAAACTATGTATATGCAGAGAAAAAGATCCAGTCATCCTTGTAAAATGCAGCGAATGCCTGTGAAATGCTGCAGAAAGCTCACCTGCTGCTGGTGCTGCTTCTCCCTGCCACTTTCTCTTTTTAGGTTAGATGCAGTTAATGATTTTTTTTTACCTTCTTATAGATGTTTTATATTGATGTCACAGTTAAGAAATATTTATTGCACTTAATCATTTAGTGGTCTTCAAGTCAAATCTTTCTCTTCGCTTCACTTTCTGCCACACTGAAATGAACACACATACAGCAAAGCTAAGGAGGCGTGTGCACGATGAAACGGAGAGCAGAGCTCGCCAAACCTCTGAATCAAAAAATGCTTTTAAAATATATCAATTTAAAAGGTTTTTCAAACAAATACTGCACCATTTTATACACATACAAACCCAGCTGTGTTACTAGAATGAGTTGAGGTATAAAGAAGTGAAAAGAGATGCACTTTGACTTCATACTGTTACATTGTTTCATTTCACTTGTTCTGTGGACACTAATAATTTTAAATGGGTAAATTATTAATAGTTGTATCGTATTGTATTGTATTGAACTGATGGTACCTGGTGCATCCTACCACAATTTGAGAGAGAAAGACTCCTGAGTATCTCTTCGCTCCCACGTCTCTACACAGAACAGCTGAACCGACACAGTTCTGCCTTTCCATCAATTTGGCTCAGATATGCAACAGTAAATACAGCCTTTATTGTTCGTCTTTACTCTTGCTGTTATAATTTGCAGTTGTGCTTTTTGTGTATAGATAATCAATTGATCTTTTATTCTTTAGTTGTTTTTTTCACAGATATCTTTATTATTGATCTGTTAGAATCAGGAATTAGGATCTGTTTGACCTATCTGTTTGTAATAATGAAATATATTTGTTATTGTGTGGCTTGTCGTTAAAATAATAAAACATATATATTCTCTATAGAGTCATCACATAAAAAGGAAGACACAGATCACAGAACAGAATTAGATATATTATAATTATACATAGTACATAGTAGACAGCAGATGCCTGGGGATCTTGCAAAGTCACAGGATATAAATGTTAAATGATATTAGCGGTGCATTAGCAAGTTCTTAATGAGCTGGACTCTACAGTTTTTAAACTACAGTTTAAAAAAACATCTAGCCTGCAGTCTTTTCAGTTCACTTTGGGAGCTTATGGTTTTGTATCTGTGTGCTGGACGGAGGTAGTGATTCTAAACAAAAGCTGCTTTTCAGGTTGTGACTCATTAGTACACAGTAATTACAACGCAATCAATTTCAGTGTGCTTCCTTATTTTGGCCATCGTCTCTCCGCTCTTTGCACTGGGGTACTTAGAGAAGCTACGGGAACCTTTGTGTGAGCTTCAGAAACTGGAACGAAGAGAGCAAATTACCACTTCTAATTTACCTCCTCCAATTTTTATTCCACGATTAAGCTTGCTATTAATTACAAACCTAGTAACCAATTGATTCTGATAATAATGCTCTCTAATTTAAATGTGCATTAATCTATTTACCTGACTCAGTTATGATGAATTTCTCATCTCATCTCTAGGATGATTTTGTTTTTGTTTATTTAGTGTATCATAATTATAGCTGATTAAAAATGGTGTTTGGATGGTAACTCTTAATAACCTTATACTTTGCAGTCAGTGTAATAACGCATTTCAGTGTAAGGTACATTAATCTGAATGCTCTTTGTTTTCCTTTTAAGATGGCAAGCGATAATTTGATAAGGCTTTGAATATTTATTTATTATAAACGAGAGACATTAAACAATAGAAAGGATGATTGTTCCTCAATGTGGAACTTAATTCTATTTCCACCATATCTCTGTCAGTGAGAAAGTGGTCCTTCCCTTGTCTCTCTCCTCCCCGCAGACTCCTTGGTCACAGTGTCTTTCCACTCTCCGATGTGCCGTTTAACTGTTCAAAAACAACGCTCGGCTACTGAAACAAAGCACGGCACACTGCAATCCCACACAAAAATATGAGGACAATCAATACTTCCACCATACTTTCACAACTATTTTCTCACATCTTTTGGCCTCAATTGTTTTTCACAAAGAAAGAAGGTGGCGAGTAGTAAGTGGGTCACCCCGTTTTTTTTTGTAGTTGAGAAAAGACAAAGGCTTGCTCTGTGGTGTAAGACCGTTAACTGCCTTAGGCTCCAACATGACAGCAAAGGGAAGCTGATGGACTTAAAGGGACAATCAAGTGCCCGAGAACCTTGGCATAAGCGCTGTGGCCACAATTGCCTGTGAGTGAAATAGTAAATATAACATTGTGTTTTTTAACACATAAACAAAATGAGTGAATCAAAACTTTTTTTCTTTGGCCACTTCAAAGATTAGAAGCCAGCAAATGATCTGTTGTTACAGTAATAGTCAGTGGTCCTGATTGAGCATATGGTATTGTGGGTCAGTACTGATTGTGATATTGGCATCTAGGAGAAAGGCTACAGACTTTTTCATAACCTGGAGATTTTCACAACATTTGAGGGTTACAACAGCAAATCCTTGGTCTCATTTTGTTCCAGAGTACAGGTCTGCCAGATAAAATTTGTAGGTAAAAAAAAAAGCAGTAATCTTTCACACTTTAAGTGATACAGTCTCTTTTTGGTCTGCTGCGAGCACAATGGTTTTGTGTGTACTTCTATCTCCTCTTTTCGCAGTACACTATAAAGCCAGAAAGAAACTCTTTTCATACCATAGTAAACATTTCTGGCTGTCTGTGTGTATTTTGGTAAAATTGAAGTGTCTACATTTAAATATGAGATCTTCAAAGCAGAGGCTGCCTAGCAATTTCTAAGTCTGCTCTAAGGGTAAGGGTAAGAAACAGATTACAGGTTAGCTGAGTGGAAGGGTTGTATGTGAATATGTGTATAGATAAGTGGTTGGGGTTAGGGTTATATGATGAAATTAATCAAGAAAGCTTGCACATATTTTTTTTAAATGTATTAA
The DNA here is from genome assembly GCF_964374335.1 of Astatotilapia calliptera. Taxonomy (NCBI): domain Eukaryota; kingdom Metazoa; phylum Chordata; class Actinopteri; order Cichliformes; family Cichlidae; genus Astatotilapia; species Astatotilapia calliptera. Next base: position 7,715,072 of record NC_137441.1, read on the forward strand.
AGAATATATTTCATTGTCACTCTCGCCCTCTCTTCTTCCCAGGCAACTATTATGGGACCCCTAAGCCCCCTGCGGAGCCGAGCCCTGTACAGCCAGACCTGGTGGACCAGGTTCTGTTTGATGAGGAATTTGACACGGAGGTCCAAAGAAAACGCACAACCTCTGTCAGTAAGATGGACAGAAAGGACAGCGCTGCTCCAGAGGAGGAAGAGGAAGAAGAGAGGCCTCCTTTGGTCAACGGACTGACCGGTGAGGGACACCGCTGTTTTTAATTTTTTCGTGGCTTTCACAAGTGTTAGTTAGTATTCTCTGCTAGCTGTATTACAGCTCCCTTCATTACTGGCTTTCTACACATTTAAACCCCAGCACTTTTTTGTTTGCTTGATTTATTTATTTTTCCAGCAGTTCATTATATTGTTCTCAGAATGCAAAACAGCAGGACCTTTTTACTTTTCTCCTTATCATTCTTCTCTCCAAATAAACATTCTCAGGATTAGCTGCTCTGCATGCAAGGTCGGCACTAAATCACAGCACTGCAAAGTCAAAATGTAGCCAAAGTCTGTCTGAGATCAATAGAAGCAATCCCTCGGGTAGAAAGATAGTTTGTGCTCGTTTCATTCGCATACACGGATGCCACTGCATGGCTCAGCTAAGAGCTAATAGTGAGGATGAAATTGTAGCAGTAGTGAAAGTCATTACCTCAAGACACTCTTTTATTTTAAACACTACAAAAAGTAGAGTCGTGTGTTGCATATGCAAATTGAAAAATGTATCTCGAGTGGCAACAGCAGCAAATGCTAAATTAAGAAAGGTTTCTTTTCTTCTCAATTCTGAGTGCTTGCAACATGTTTTTAAAAATGAAGACGAAAAAAAAAAGATCTGAAAAATAAATTGTGCGTAGCCGTAGTTCAGGCAGGCAGCAAAGTCAAGCTTGGCTGCAACCCTGCACCTACAACCCCACTGTGTCAGTGCCGGCCCACATGACCTGATGTCTCGGTTGACACGCTTCTATTCTATTTAACAAACAAATATCATACCCCTCCTCTTCCTTTCATGCTTTGTCTATATGCTCATGGGCATGGACCTTATGTGTAGAAGGACACATTAGGTCCCAGAGATATAATACATGGATTCGAATTCTAAAATAAATAAATAAATACATTTTCTTTTAAAAAGATCAGTTATTGTATTAGGTTGAATTTCTATATTTCAAAGTAAGAAATTGTCAGAGATATGCATTGTCATCTCTGGATGGCAGTGTAGACCTCAACCAAGAGAAGATACTAATTATAGACAAATATCACTATTAATTAATAATAATAACAATAATAATGGATTGCATTTATATAGCACTTTTCTAGGCACCCAAAGCACTTTACAATTCCACTATTCATTCACACACTGGTGGAGGCAAACCACAGTTGTAGCCATAGCTGCCCTGGGGCAGACTGACAGAAGCAAGGCTGCCATATCGCGCCATCGGCCCCTTTGGCCAACACCAGTAGGCAGTACGGTGCAGTGTCTTGCCCAACGACATAATGGCCAGGATGGACAGAGCTGGGGATCAAACCAGCAACCTTCCGGTTACAAGACGGGCTTCCCAACCCCCTGAACCACGTCAGTTGTCTCACTGAAAATACATGAATTCTTCATATGGTTTTAGAGTGCCCACTTAAAGAGGTAGCAGCTGGCATATTTCTGGGCCTTGAATGTAGTTAAGTACTGATTGTACATTTCTTTCATGTAATTTCGGGGTTTTTAGCAATCTTGCCTGCACAAATTTGCAACAGCTCTTCTGTTTATATTTCTTTGAAAGGGCTGAAAGCAGCTGTACCCTAGAGCAAGTGTCTGTGTGTAGTCGTTTATTCAGACTTTATAAATGCAGAAACATCTTTCTGGTTCTATCATGAAAAAGGGCCCTGGTTTCAGTACAAAGAGCTCTTGACTTCTTCCAGTCAACAGTTGTCACTATTTTTCCCCTGCCATTCCTTTATTCCAGCCAAACAGAGTGAGCATTCAATGCCACGACAAAGCTAGGTCACACACAGCCAGATGAAACCTGCAGATAAGAGCCTCACCCAGACAGGCACACATACACATCAAGATTAGGCAAATACCCTCACGCACAAGCAACACTATGATGCTAATAGAGTTGTGATGTAGCGCTCCCGGCTGGGCTGAAGCATTGGTCAACTCTGCTCTTGCCTGGGAGGCAGTTCTCAGTACATCACTACTGACATGCAAATCCTATGGCAATTGCTGCTCTTCCGTCCTCTTTGCGTGTACTCTCTCTGTCTCTCTCGCTCGCTCTCTCTACCCCTTACACTCCTGTGGATGTAACAGTCCGGCTAGTGTACAGAGGAAGAGCAGCTCGAGCAGCAGCAGCAGCAGCAGTAGGGAGAAATGCAAGGAGCCCAGAGGAGCTCCAATGGCGCCACATTCTCACGTCCTGTCTCCTTCTCCTTCTATCATCTCCCACACCACTACTCCCAACCCATTCCTATTTCTGTCTCCATGCCCATGTCCCTCTCCCCATGCCTGGCCACAGAGCACAAGGACAAAGCAGAGTGGAGGAAGACAGTGCCCAGCTACAACCAGTCAGCCGGGGCCATGGACTTGCGTATATGGAACACAGAGGATGAAAGTCAGGAGCCCTTGCCTAAAAACTGGGAGATGGCCTACACAGAAACCGGCATGGTCTATTTCATCGAGTAAGTAGCCTTTCTACTGTGACTTCCCTGTCTTGTTTTTGTCCTATTACACTCCCATTACATCACCATTGTTCTAATCCCATTGCTTGTAGTCCCAGTTTCTTCTTCATCTCTTTGTTTCTGCCTTGTTAACCCAGTATGTTTAGAGTTCTGACTTTTTCTGCTTCCTATTCAGTGCAACTCTCTGTACTGAATTACCAGCAGGTGCTGAACATGGAAGTTGTCTGTAGACTCAGCCATTGCAGTGGAGTTGAGTCTCAATAAAGTTTTTCCTTTTATTTCCCCTGCGTTTGATGTTGGTTTTGTTGGCTGCCGCTAAAAGCAGCAGGCCCGCATTGTTTACCTGGCCCGTTAGTGTGGCAAACAGTCAATGCTGAGCCACTGAGAGAGCCAAGTAAAGCTGCCTGCTGCTAAATCAATAGCTCATTCTGCCAGTGAGAGAAACAACAGGGTAAATGGAGCTCGCCACCCCTGACCTGCTGTCTTAGTTCTGCTCTTTATGATCTCTGCAACTGCTCACTCTTTTATCTTTCTGTGTCATCCCTTTCCATCTTTCTGTAATCTGTGACTTTTTTTTTCTTTTCATCTCCCTTATGCCTCAAACGGTCCTCTGAGCTTTGTTAAAACTGTACTAATATTTTTAAAAGGTTATTTAATAAAGTATTTGATCCCAAAAGATTAAATACTAGTCATAATCCTGTTTTGGGAGAGCTCTGTTCGTTTGCTAGAGATGGAAAAACACTCCCCGGGTGAAGTGGCTCCCAAGAGATCTAAGCGCTAATTGCTCAACTCTAATGGCATCTTAAGTATTTGAAAAATAATTTAAACTGTGCTTAAAGCCCTGTATCTTTTTCATATTACAGTCATAACAGCAAGACCACCACCTGGCTGGACCCACGTCTTGCCAAGAAAGCCAAGCCACCTGAGAAATGCGACGAAGGAGGTGAGGCAATAGGAGCTAGCTCTGTGATAAGTAACAATCGCGCAGGCACTTACAGCCATCGAGTCCGCTCACATGCTACCTACACTTTTCCCAAGTCCTTGTTGTATTGAAGGGTTTGTGTGTATGAACTGCATCCCTGCCTCTCTGAAGGGGGCGCTGGCTAACAGACGGATACTGAACAGCTGAGCGCTCCTGGTCACAGTCATGCTGGTGACACAGCACAAACCCCCAGTCCTCAGTCCGCCCGTCTCCTCCTAATGGTTTCGTGGACACATGCAGAGAGCTCATCAGTGCAGCATCTCTCAAAAGGCAATTTTCTATGGCTCCTCTTGCGTAAAGATCTCCTCTGCGCTGCGTGTGTTTGTCACACAGCAGCAGAAACCCGAGATGCTGAACACATACACACCACTGGAAAGAAGGGCTGTTATTTTTTCCTGGGAGGCTTTCTAACAACACATGGTGTCCCCCCCTCCCCTCCCGCCCGTCTTCCCCTTCCTCCTCCATAGTGTGTATCAAGTCTTAAACACATAGTGACAAATAAAAGAAGGCCTCCTGTTCTGTAGGTGTAGCTAAGCATGCTGTGATGGTGCCAGTCAAAACACCACACTTCATTGAGTGTGTCCAATTGTCCATGTAGTGCCTCAGCAGTATCTTAAGTGATTTGAGTCAGCCTTTTCCCTGTCTGTTTTTTTCCCTTTCATACAGAGTTGCCCTATGGCTGGGAGAAGATTGAGGATCCACAATTTGGCACATACTACGTAGAGTAAGTAAAATTCTCTCTTCCTTTTATACCTGGAGATCCATAGAAATCTACACCTGTTGATAAGCATGCATGGTGATATTGAGTCTCTTAGTCTCTTTCCTGAAGAGACATCATTCTCGACCTTTATAGGTTTTCTGAAGCTGTTTCTGCATATTTGACTTCTCTAAAATGCCCATTTAGAATGGTTTCTATTTCAAGATATTTTTGTATATTCAGCAACATAAAGCCATATCACTTAATACCAAGCATATACATGTTGAGCTGCTGGATCTCAGGGGAACCTGTGGGACACGTGATAATAGTACATTATGCAATTGTGCAAACAGTAGTTTCCCACAATTCTGCTGAAAGCACCCTTGTGGGAACTAACAAGTGAGCTACAGCTTTGTCTGTGTATCTGAAAAAGAAAATACAGTGGAGACAACAGACAATGAAGATTTAGAGGTCCCTGAGATGGAAACGAGGGTGAGATTCAATTCTGATCGAGAGTGTAAACAAGAGCACAGTGTTTCATTTTAGTGCCATTACTGTGAACAAAGAGGAAGAGACCCGCAGGCAGGGGGGAAATATACGCGCCTGTTTATGCAAGAGGGTCATTGAGAGGCTCTCTCTCTCTCTCCCTTCTGTCTCTGTGTTTTTTTTGTCTGGCAAATTTTATTGTGAATGAACGACCAAATGCAACGACGTGACGCAAAGTCTCACTGTGTCTACAAAACATGAGGCGTGGCAATCAAGGATTGAGAAAGTGAGACAGAGCAAAAGAGGAAATGACAGAAATGAAGGAAATAGAATGTTTATCTCTTCAGACATAATGGCGAGGGTATCTCTGTGCATGAGTCATACGCAGTAAGAGTGTAGAGTACCCATGCACACACACACACACGCGCGCACACACGTATACAGTCAGTGTCTCAGCATGTGGCTGATTCACTGTGCAGCATCAATGCATTTTCTCTTCCTAAGGTGCTGTAATGGTGATTTACAACCGTTAAAGCTTATTATGCAGATGAGCTACCTCTCTCCATTACCATCTAACCGTGGAAGGACATTTCCCTTGGTAACAGGAAATGTTTAAGCACACAGGTGTGACTGCAAATCATTAATTGTTTTTAGATTAAGTTTCGTGTTAAGTCCCCCAAGTATAGCTGCTGATCCTGGATTGGCAAAGCCTGGTTATATTAGGAAACTTCTGGAACGATACCACCTCAGTGCCTGTAATGTGAAAAAGGGCACATTTTTATTTCTGTCATTTTGCTGTTCATTAAGTCTTTTTATTCTCGCATTATGAGGCATTGAGCAGATGTTTATCCCAGCTATACAATATGGGCCCATAGCATGAAAGATTGCTACTGATTTCCTCCATGTAAATTCTCTCAGAATTCATTGGGCATGACAGTTAATTTATTTTTAATTAATGAGGTTTAGATATTCTCTCAAACCATTTAAATGTGCAGCAGTTCTGGCAAAGACAGGTTAAAGATTTTCGTAATGTATTTAGAACAGCTCACATATTATAAAGACAGCCTGTCTGCCTAGCACATGTTATGTCACAAACAGCCCTCGTATTCAAATCGCAGGTTTGCATGGCAGGCAAAGAACAGTATCTGCTCTTTGGACAAGCACTATTCAGCGATACCAAACGGTGAACCATCAGTTGGCAGCTCGGACTGTCAACTGACATGAGAAACTCAGTAATAGATCAACAGTATGCAATCGAAACAAAAAAACATTTATATTTTCAATGCACATTCTAGCTTTATCTAACATTCTGATTTTTGCTCATTTAATATTATATTCCCTGTACAGCCACATCAACCAGAAGACCCAGTTTGAAAATCCAGTAATGGAAGCTAAGAGAAAACCAAGTGTGGACACGCCCATTGCAGCACCTCCACAAGCTGCTACGCCCTCAGGTAACTGCACCTACAACGCTCGAGCCGCAGGCATATTAAAGTGGTTCATACACAAGGAAGGCTTGAGAACAAATTGTCAAATTTTGTCCGTTTTGTACAGAAAACTGTCAGTGTGGAGGAAAATGGGTACTTTCTTTGAAAATCCAGTCATTAGAAGTTGAAGTTTCAGCAACATTTGTAATGAAGAACAACTTTACTGCTTGACCACTGCATTTCAGCCTGTAGCCTTCATCAAGATCAACATTAAAATCCAGTCATTACCATTACTAAACACACGCTTGAAGAGTTTTATAGTAGACACATAGGTCTAAATTGCATTCTGAGATTTGAATTAGCAAAAGTTGCATTTACCTCAAAACTCAGGTCTTGTCTTTGTTGGTATTATAATACTTTAAATGTATCCAGTTATTTTGGGGATTAATTACAACCAACGTGCTTCTATAAAAGCTTTAGTCAAACATGTCCAATTTGGGCTCATGACAAATGTCTAAATCAGCCCTAAGATCAAAATTTGTTAGTTGAATCCAGAAATGGCTAAAATAGATTTTGACCCCTAAATATTGGCAAAAATGGCCCAATTGGGGGTAGGTGCTAATTTTCTGATGGTCACACTCCCCAAACTCGTCACCCTGGGTTGATTAAATTGGACTCATATGAATTCAAATTGTTGACAAATTTACAATAAAATACATGTTAGTAGGTGCTAAACATATGCAGTCATGTCTGAAAAGGGCAGCATATTCTTTCCCAATGCCCTGTTGAAGACATTGTGATCTGCAGAATTTCCACCACTGAAATACATTTAACCTTTGCATGTCCTTCATTGGTGCCCTAGCTTGTTCAGAAACTAAACAAGTGTGATGTCCATAGAGAGATGAACTAATATGTGATTATTTAATGTTTCATATAACGGCTTCCTTATCTAGACTTGATGAAATATTATGTAATGAAGCAGCCAGATGAAAAGCCAATGTTGAAATTTAAATTTGCGTGTATAAGTAATGGACATACATATAAAAGTTTTTACTACTCAACTATTTCAGTTGTCAGATTTGGATTCAGCTTTCATGTCAGATTCCATATGAAGAAGCAAGAAAACCTCTAAAAAGTTATTGACCTGATGGCTGTCTTACAGGAAATTCAATCATGAATCTTTAATTAAACAAAATGTTTTGTACTAGTGTGTCTTTGACTTATGGTAGTGGCGCTACAATCGATAGCTCAGGCAGTGGTAGTTTAACTCAGTAACTTCTCCACAGGGCGATTTTCCTTCATAAGATGCAATGCAGTCGACAGTATTATTAAGATGTCAGCTTTATAGTTCTAGCTTTTTGTTCAGCAAAGATATTTATATAGATTTGTGCATATATATATATATATATATATATATATATATATATATATATATATACATATATATATATATATATATATAATCAAAATACTGGGACACTTTTCATCTCCTTCATGTTAAGAAGTCTGTCTGGAAGATGTTCTAACAGTTGACAGGCTTCTGATAAACAGCCCATAGCCTCTGAAGCAATGATATTCAATTTGAATAATGGAACAGTGCTTCACTGGGCGGCAGAATTCATTTTGACAAGTAGATATGATATAGGGCGGGTTCTGAGGTCTCTTTGAAATCCTTTTGCCACAGTCACTCATGGTAGTTGAAAGCCCTCTTTAGAACAGAGGGAGGGAGTTAAATAAGAGAGACAGAGAAGGAGAGAGAGGTGACTGCCGTTGAAAGTGACTTACGATCATAAATTGCATTTCCACTGGGTCATCTACTCATCATTTACCACCTGTGGGGAATGCTCCTGCTTGATGATCTAATCACCCTCTTCTCAGTAAATATAAAGGTCTGAGAGACAGAAGACTAGGTTGTTGTAAAATGTGCAAGAATTATAATGCTCTTCTGCGTGTGAACACAAAAGGCATGGCCTCATTTGTATTCAAACTAGCCTCTGTATTTCAGACACCCTTTGGACACAACTGTCTGCCTCAGTCGGTTGCACGCAGACCCCACCTCCCACAGCTGAGCCTTTCTGCAGTTTGTGGATGATATTGCTGCGTACCGCCGCCTCCAGCTTCGACTGCCTCCCCTGTGCTTGTTCTCCAAATTCCCACCCTTGTTAATGAGAATTAATGGCTAGTGGTCTTGTGCAAGTGTATGGACGTGCGTGAGGTGGCTTCTAAACACTGTTTTGACAAGGCTGGCTAACCTGACCTCCCAGACAATGCCGCAGAGCACAAGAGCAAAGCGCCGCCCTATGTTCAGCCATAATTATCATGCTGAGAATCCTGTCAGACATTTCATATAATCGCTTCACCCTAAGGAAACTTGACTGTCCCTTTGTGGCCTACAGCTTAATCAAGACCATGTAAACATGGCTTTGGTGTGTAGCTCCCTTTTCATCCCACTTGTGATTGTCTCTCTCCACTACTGTTATGCCAGTATTGCCTTCGAGGTGATTGTGCGAGAAAGACTGTTTCAGTATGTCGGAGCTATCTGACAGGGATTAGTTCCATCATAAATCATACTTATTACACACTTGTGCCCCAAGTTGTTCAGGAGAATTTCATGTTTTTGTACCTGCTTGCAAATCCTTGCTCAACATAGACTGACATTTGTTAGAATATCCCTTGTACTTGTCCGGCACTGACGCAGCAGTGTCATCTAAGTCATACTTGGCATAATCTTTTTTGTCTTTTCAGAGCGGTCACGTTCCTCTGCCAATTGCCATGCAATTATGCAAATCACAATCCCATGACACATTGAGAGTGGTGTAGGAGACAGGGGAAGGGGGGACTTCTATCTGTGCTCTCCCTAATGAGATTGATGTCCCAGCATCTATCAGTGTGGGAACTGCCAGAGTAGAAGCCCAGCACGCAGGGACAGAGCACATAACTCACAATCTCATAGGCACACACCACAGAGAAGGGCAAGCTCGGATTTAGTTAAAATTTCTCTCTTTCTGTCAAGGCTAACTCTATTTCTTGCTGTCTCTTTCTGTCTCATCACTCTTATCTTGCTCTCTTTTGCACAAATGCACACCTACACACACACACGCGCGCGCACACACTGTCTAATATAATTCTGTTCCTGTCTTCTATAAAAGCGCCCCATTTACACATCCTGCAGGCAACACAAAGGAAATTTGCAATGAAAAGTTTATCTGGAAAATGTCAGGTGCGTTTCAGGATGGATTTATCACTGCAGTGAAAAGAATTGGTTGTTTGCGGGGAGACTTGGGCAAACTTTAGGCATTTTGCAATAACTAGGTGTTTATTGGCTTTGTAAACAGAGCAGTGGTTTTGCAAGTTGTGTGTCTCTGTTTGTGTGTGCGCGTGTGATTTGTTGGAGTTTGCGCTCAAACTGTGAGTTCTTAGTGTTCATGTAATTACTAGCAGTAAGTGATGTGCTGTCAGACATGTTGTCACTGTGCGAGTATTGTTATGATGGTGACAGATGGCAATTTATGAGCAAGCGTTTCAGTGTCTCTTCCTATACTGGGCTCATTTTCGCATACACGTACAATTCCGTCTCACAAACTTTTGAACTACAGAGGCTTGCTGCATTCATGTGTAACTGACGCCACTGTGACTTCATTTACAGTTTAAAAGATGAAAAGACATCCAATTACTTTTAAACTGAAACTGTTTCCAGCAGGTAAACAGAAGCAATTAAGTGAATTTTGACACTTTTTTGCCTTCTGTAGAACACCAGGCAAAATTTTAAATGAACTAATCACATTGGAATCTGTTTATTTTGATGTGTTTAAACTAATATTCTTTAGAAATCAGGCCTTTTCCCAGCTGAAATGTAAATATGTTAGTTTTCAGTTGTTCATTTAGCCACTTCTGAAGCTTTTGCTGTCTGTACATGTGTTCTGTCCGAACATTTTTGTGTGTGGAATTGAAAGCATGGTGTAAAGAATGTGTTCACACCCCAAACATTTAGTGCAATAATTTTACTGAGCGTACTTGTGATATTAGATCATTAATGATTACCTTCTGTCTACGTCTCCTTTAGGTTCCACAGCAGAGGAGCCTGGCAGGGGAATGTGGGGGTTTACTCGAGATCCAACTCAGTTGCAGGGCAACATACTTAAGACAGCACTTAGAAAAAGCCCCCAGGGCTTTGGATTCACCATTATTGGCGGAGACCGACCTGACGAGTTCCTCCAGGTCAAAAACGTCCTGCCAGATGGGCCTGCAGCACATGACAAGAAGATTGCCTCAGGTAACATTCCCCACAGACATAATGTTTTTTAAGTATCTGGTTCGCATGCTGTTTTAACAGTTGGAGACCACCCTGCTGTAATTTGTTTCCATGATGCAAGGTAATACAATTGTTTAAAAGCAAAGTCAACAAAATCCAGTGTCACATTCACGTGTACACGGGTAACTGTGCATGGCATTTATCTTTATTCACGCAGTAACACTTAAGCTGGGCATTAGCATACATTCTGTACATAATACAGCTTAATGTGCCCTTTGTGTACACACAAATAAACACATTCGGAGGCAAAAAACCGAACAGGCACTTCACTCTGAATATCACATTGCTTGATCAAGCAAAGACAAATGTTTATAGGCAGTGTTCAGTGGAGCAGCTCGAAAAATAGAGAAGTCATCAATAAACCTGTGTGTAGTTTATAGTAGAGGCTCACATTTTATACGCACTCGTATATTAAAAATGTAATTAGCCTGCATTCAGGCAGCGTGGCTGCAGGTTGACATGTGTGCTTATGTAAAAACAGGGGATGTATATGAGTCTGCCATGTAGTGTGTTTTGCAAGTGGCACAGTAAGTTCTTTATTGTTGCATGTTCTAGTTCTGTGATCACATGCATGGTGACTGTATTAATTTGAAGTATGTTACTGTGTAATGCCTTAAGATTCACATTACCGTAGTATTGATTGCCGAGCCATTGCGGCTGCTGAGAATCAACTTAAGAGTGGAGCAAAGAGAATAATTATTTTCAGTGTTTCATTTCCCTTGAGAAGGAGGGTAATTGACTATAACAAAAGATGAATGTAATTAATTTCATTGGGTTTTAATTGCAAGCAGTAGACTGTAACATCTTCAAGTAGGTTTTTTTTTTTTCATTTCTGAGTATTGGCCTACGGCATTTATTTATGCTAAAGGTTGAGTGTTTGAACTTTGTGAGAAAATATATTTCGCTTAGCTTTTTGAATATGTAGCTGTTGAACTAATCGTATGAGCGACATGTAGTTGGTCTGAACAAGCAACAAACTGGAATATGAAGCTCACTCACGAGAGTGAAAACGTAGCCTTTGTTTTTTCTTTGGTAAAGTATCGATTGTGTGGGTGGGCAATCCACCTCTGGGCATCTAGCCACCTAGCTAGTCAGCAATTCAGCTGCTTATCCAGACCTATATCTGGGGCAGGCCAGGGGTGATTAGAGTCTATCCTTTACAGTACATGGAGATAAAAGGAGGAAAAAGAAAACACGTCAATGACCTCGTTTTATTTTTCTCTCTCGCACACTCCCTCCTCCCCCGTTAACATGTTTGAATTTTTTAAGATATAGGAGTCTACTTATGTAATCCAATTGCATAATTGCGCTTATCCCCATGTCTTTTTATTGGTGTATTGTTGTAATAGTACTTTTCAAAATTTCCTTTGGCATGGTGATGAATACAGAAATTTAAATTTTGTCCAATTTTTTTCATGTCACAAATGTGTAAAAGCTTTTTGTTCTTCTTTAGGTGACGTAATTGTGGACATTAATGGGACATGCGTGCTGGGAAAGACTCATGCTGATGTCGTGCAGATGTTCCAGTCTATCCCAGTCAATCAGTATGTGGACATGGTCCTGTGTCGGGGCTACCCTCTGCCAGAGGACACCAGCAATAGTGAGGAGGCATCGAGCAACCTCAGTGCCTCTAAGGACACTTCTCCTTCCCCTTCGACACCACAAGACCTCAATTATGCTGTCAACGATGGAGCAACCCTTTCTCGGCAGACTGCGTCAGTGCCACCTATAACCAACGGAGGACGCCACCACCATCCTCATTCCCATCAACACCACCACCTTCCACATGCCCTTAATCAAGAAGGGCCTGACCCTACTCTATTACAGCCGGAGCTGGTGAGTGTGCCCTTGGTGAAAGGCCCGGGAGGTTTTGGCTTTGCTATAGCGGATTGCCCCCTGGGACAAAAGGTAAAGATGATCCTGGATGCCCAGTGGTGCCGCGGCTTGTTGAAGGGTGATGTTATCAAGGAGATCAACAGACAGAATGTCCAAACTTTGAGCCACTCGCAGGTGGTCGACATCCTCAAAGACCTGCCTGTGGGCAGTGAGGTCAACGTGCTGGTGCTTAGAGGAGGTGAGTCAGCAATGATGAAAGTTCACTTTGCTGCTATTGTACTATTGTACACTTCTGCTGCAGGTAAGCCTGCAACACTGACATTATAGAAGGATATCACAGGTGGTGAGTTTACAGTACGTATGTTGTGACATCGCTGATGTCTATATTAATCTGCTGTTTAGACAAAATACAGGCGTTAGTGCTATTTAGACCCACGTTTCTGAAGTTACTTTAATCCTCACTCACCTTTACGCCACCTGTTCTATTTCTTTACTTTCTTTTGGCCAAAAGAAAACACAGAGCGTAACAGTCTGGTGAACAGTCTGCTTCCATTTGTAAATAATTTCCTGCGAGAAAGTGAGACATTGTCAAAGATATTTCAACTGTAGAAGAGGTGAGATTTAATGTAATGCACAATGTTTTAATTTAAAAATAACAGCACGCATTGTGGTGTTCAGTAGGTGTTGCTTGAATACACAGACTCTCCCAATGTTAAATAAAGCAATTTCACGCTCTGGTCTACACCAGCTCTGCATCATCCACCATGCACTTTCCCAAACAGGGAGGAAGTCATGCTTAGTCACATGATGAGCTATGCTAGGAAGGTGCAAATAGATGGCAGTTTTGGTGATTCACTTGCTGCCTGGAGAGAAAGTGAGAGGGGAGGTAGGAGTGATGGAGCACAGTGAATAATGATTGCCCTTCTTCTTACTTCATGCTTTCACAGATTTGAAGGGCTTGTTCCTTTATGCCTTTACTGCAGTGCAGTAGCCTAGATTCAAGAGATCAGTGTTGCACCCACATATCAGATGTGCACAGCTGGGGTCTACGTTGAGCTCCAGGGGGTTGTAGTTTGTGTGTATGCTGCTGTGCCAGCCTGATATGCATTTTTTAATTGCAGTGCATATGGAGGATTTGTGTGTTAATGTTTAAAAAAAAGCAGATCATAGCTTTCCAGGACTAAAAGGAGTAGTGCCGCAGGGCTTCCCTCAGGTCACCCATGGACTGGGATTAGGGTAGGCTTTACTCCCAGCCGGGGGCTAGAACTACCTTCTAATGACAGCAGAGCAGCGAGAAATGAAACAGGAAATTATTTGGCCTTGCTCCCTATACTGGATTTAAATCTGGAAATGAGACAAAGTGCCCTTCCCCATGGGTTGTGTTCTGAACTCAGTATCTGAGATATGATATGATCAGAGATTGTGAAAATGGAGATATTGCCAGTGAATTTTTACATAATATTGGAAATGGGGGGGTGGGGGAACTAAATGTTTTTTTATTAAATCGATGCCAGTAATTGTCTTTGTGATAAATTGATTTGATGAAAATTCAAATTTGAAAAGCTTCAGTGTTTATGCTGCTCTAGTAATGTAGCTAACAGCTGGCAGGTTTAAACCACAGAAATGCATGTTTTCCCATGGCTTAAGGTCATCTGTCTCTCATCCCATAAACCGTTCATGCAACTGGAGTCTACTGCCCCCTACTGGTTTACTTACACTCTGGTTCACATTCTGCTCTGTGACCATGACCATGTCAGAGAGAACAAAAACAAAAGCTAAATCTGAAACCTATGAGCAAGTTCACTGTGTGAGTCGGTGGAGAAGAAGGTGCAGATTCTGTATAAGAACCGAGAGAGGGTTTAGTCTTGACATTCAACCACTTCAGGCCAAAAGTTCAAATCTGTAGTAGAGTGAAGAAAATGCAAAATGCAACTCATCCTTAAATAATTTAATCTGATGTAAGCAGATGTTGGCAGATGTTTGCTGTTGTGTTGTTAATGACGTCACTTTAATTCCCACTTCTGTCTCTCTGCTCACAGGTCAGACGTCTCCAGTGAAGTCACTGAAACCAGTAAGTTTTCTGTCAGTTCAAATCCATTTTGTATGATGAAAAAAATAGACTCTGCTGCTAAAACTGCTGATGAATTATTAAACCAGAAAACTTTTGTCTTGGTTACCCGCAAGCCCCAGCGTGTAAACGTGTGCGTGCTGTAGTAGCTGCTGTTAGAAGCATCATTCAGGGAGCCCACATTAGCCAGGCTGTTATTTCTGGAACTGCATGTGGGTAAATATGCTGGCTTCTGGCAAACGGCAACTTAGCATCCCTCTGTGTATGGGTGTTTAAGATGATATGCCATGTTCAACAGCTTGTTCCTCTGCTACTCCTCCATGATGCACTCTTAAAATAGAGAGTGTTGGGGCACCGACAGGCTTACTCATACTGTTTTATTTGTTCAATGCATAATTATTTAGATCTGTATGGATGTACTATTTTATTTTCTTTCATTTTATGCCGGTGGAGTAGTTTGTCACTCTGGACAAGCTTTAATGATTTTTTTCCCTCCATTAGCTACCTTCCTACTTTAGACATAAATCATTGCTATAGTATAGAATACCTTTTATTAAATAACCTGCAGACATAATACAATGATGCTGAACACATTGGCAAAAAATATGTAATATATAATCCATTAGTTTAATGGATGATTGCCTTATAATGAGCTCGTGCTTTACCATCTTGTATATCACATTGCTTGTCTCTATGTTGCAGTGCACAGGTCCCATGTCTCACGGAGTAGCCCAGCCTACTTCACACCAGGCACCTCATTCGGTGCCCCAACAAATGGTCCATCCGTTCCCTCAGCCCACGATGCAGCAGCAGAGGCAGGAGATGATCAGCAGCACAGAGACCCTAAGTCAGCCTGAGGCATCCCCCAATGCATCAACGTTCTCCTCCAGCACCCTGCGCTCAGCTTCACCCAAACCAGATGCATCTGAGCTCTACCTCAAGTCCAAGGCCATTCTAGACAGCAAGCGTAAGTACAAGAGTACTTATACTTACACAGTTTACAGTAGTAAACTTTACTACAGATGCAAAGATTTATTTAATTCATTCATGTTTTTTAACGTATTTTTTGGATTAGTGAAATTAACAAGTTACCGGTGTCAATGCTGATTCAAATTGCTACTTTGTGTTTCATTATTACACAAAGAAATCAAATCCTCAGATGTGCAATTCTAAAACCAGCTTACAGTCTTTTGCAAATGCTAACACACTTGTTACTGAATTTCAGGGACACAGAAGCCAAATACGACACAAAAAGACGCAAACGTCTTACTCCTATGTCACAACGAAATACTGCAATCAAAATAATACAGTCAAAACATTTTTGAATCAAATCTGTGCACATGCACCACATGAATTACTTATAGACCACAAACACAGACAAAAAGATTCTGCCACCTCCTGTTAGCGTCTGACAACATCATCTCATTAACATCGCTAGCAGTGTCATCTCTGGCTCGGCAAGAGGGAAAATATTGCTCTAGAGTTTCCAAAAACAGCTGACCTAGTTTAGATTGCTTAAACTCAGATTGCCTTGTGGTCAGCATGCGTTTTTCTTATGTATAGGTGTGTTGTTGCCCATGTCAAGTATCTAGGTGTTTTCCTGATGGTCATGAGAGATTTCATTCTTGCAGTTAATGAATATTTTTCATCAGTTTTTACCAATTATATTTTCTTTTCTCTGTGCAGCTCCCAATACAAAGGACCTGGATGTATTCATCAAAAGGAATCAGGAATCAGGCTTTGGCTTTAGAGTCCTTGGGGGCGAGGGACCAGATCAGCCAGTAAGTCGGAGGCCAGCATCCATTTAAAAGTACTGTTGGAGACCCTCAGTCATAAGAGCAGCAGACTGACACCAAATTGAAGCTGAATTCTGTTGATTTAATATTAACTGAAAGTTTCTTTTCCCATCTCTGGGAATGGTATTATGAAAATACCAGCCAGTCTGTGTCATGAATCTCCCTCAGATCGGTATATTTAGCTATGTCTCTTACACCATCTTACTTCCGCAGGTATATATTGGTGCCATTGTGCCACTCGGTGCAGCTGAGAAGGACGGGCGCTTGCGGGCAGGGGATGAGCTACTTTGTATAGATGGCGTGCCAGTCAAGGGCAAATCCCACAAACAAGTGCTGGAGCTGATGACCAATGCTGCTCGTAATGGCCAAGTCATGCTTACAGTCCGCAGGAAACTAGCATACACAGGTTGGTCTGCTTCTGAATAATCAGCTCCGCATTCCTCTGAGGGCACAGAAAGCGTGGCTTCTTGCTCACTCCTTTGGCTTATATAGGTATGCTAGAGGAGAACCTTTGAGGGAAAGCTTTGATCTGGATTTTTTTTCCATTAATCCTTTAAATTCGTTGTGGTAGATTTTCTCTGACTGAAATGAAGTTTGTCAAAAATGGACTTTTTAAGATGCTACTCTATGCTGTAATTTTCCTGAAAGGAAAAAGATGGAATTTTAAGGACGGTTAATTTATTTTAATCATGGGAGGTGAATTCCAGGTTTCATCTTGAATCAAAATGGGCATAAAGTGGAAACAAGAAAAGAAGATTATTTGCTCTCTGTTTATCTGTCAAGGATGATTGCAGTTGTGTGAAAAGCACTGAAGATTAGATCAGCTGGTAGAGTTAAATCTCAAAGGATGGAAAAAATGCTGACTCTTCTTTCTTTTTTCTTTTTTTCTTTTTTTTTAACTGCACATACCCTGCTGCATCCTGGCTGGTTTACCCCACCGATAGCCATTCCATGAATAGAACAAGCACTTTTTGAAATTACTACAGATTTGATGTATCACAACAACAGCTTGATCACATTGCAAAAAATTAAGCATCAATCATGTGAGGGTTTATGCTTTCAAAGCAGGGGGCTTAGAAAGCGATTCACTGATGCTGGCTTGCAAAACAGAGACTCAGCAAAACAAACATACAATGAAGAGAGATGGAGGTTGCTTAGCTTGTCTTATGAATAACAAATTGGAAAGGCCTTTTATCTCAACTGTAGAGCTGACGGTCTTTCATTTAATGTGGGTAAGACATGCTGCAGAAAGGCTTCTTTGATAAAGCCCCTGCTTCTGCATTATTTACAGAAGGATCTCTGCAAGAGCAAATCAGAAAGATTTTGTCAAGTAATTGTTATTGGTTTAAATTTATGTTAACTAAATCAGACTGCTCATACTTAACGTGTGTTGGTAGAATCATTCTGAAATGTTAATATATTGCATCTTTTTTAATCAGTCCTAGAAATGAAGTCCAAATTTGCTACAATGCTAAGCATTTGTGTTTTAATATTTTTGTACCGTTTTTTTGTTTTTGTTTTTGTTTTTTTAAAGATGGTGGAGGAGAAGATGACAACAACCAGCAGCCCCAGCAGGTTGCATCTGCTTTGGTCAACAGCTCTCCCAAGATGCCTCGTACTGAAGCACCAAGCATCATCCAGCCTGCTCAGCCTACCCGTCCTGAGCGCTTTGATGTTACTCTGCAGCGCAAAGACAACGAAGGCTTTGGCTTTGTCATCCTCACGTCAAAGAACAAGCCCCCACCTGGAGGTTAGGAATAAATAAAATCAATAAATCCTTAAAAATGAAATCCTATATTGTGTTTTTACTTTTTGGAACAACAAAATCTTTTAAACATCAAACACATTTCCAGCAAAATCTGTTACTTATTGACATTTAGTTATGCTAGTGGAGAACATGTAGGGAGGGAAGCGTTAAAGTCATTTTTGAAAGGATTGTCCTGAAATAATCGCAAACAATAAATTCCCTTTTCAGATAAGAAATGCTATTTTCATACTGTTAATATTCAAATACTTCCAAAGCTGATGGCACAAATTGTTAATCTTAGCTATTCTCTGTAAAGAGCTTATTGGGTATGTGCTCAACTAAGACTGAGTGTAACATAAGTCATAAACTGATATATTAGCATGTGCGTAATGCTTTTACATGATGTGCAGGACATCACATAAAGGCATTATGTGTTCTTACTTAAAATTTGGTCTCTAAATGTTGGGCTCATAGAGTTGCATAAACATCCCACACTGCAGACTGTCATTTCTCTGATTTGCTCTCTTCCAGTTATACCTCACAAAATTGGTCGTATTATTGAAGGCAGCCCTACAGACCGTATAGGTCAAATGAAGGTGGGAGACCGTATTTCTGCTGTCAACGGCCGCTCCATCATGGAGCTTTCACACAACGATATTGTTCAACTCATCAAGGATGCTGGAAACATTGTCACTCTTACTGTTGTGCCTGAAGATGGTGAGTTGACACAGACCAAGTCACAGTGTTGCTGCGCTGTTCTTTTGTCATTGTTTGCTTTGTTTTTTAACTGCATTTTCCGGGAATAAGATCATGAGGAATCTTGGCACACTTTTACTTTTACAGACAGCGCTCCTCCGTCTGGAACAAATTCAGCCAAGCAGAGCCCTTCGGCACAACACAGAGCTGTAGGCCAACAGCCTCCCAGCTACCAAGATAGGTAAACGATTATACACGCATACTCCCACACAAGCTTGAGCATCCACACAGGCTTGCCAGTATTCCCCTTTGAAATACTAAGTCCACTGGAGACAATCTAATACAGGTTCTGCCACTTGAACCATAAATTAGCCCCAATCCTCTCAAAGCGCCTTCGGTTTTGTGCTGCAATGTGGCCCATTACTATCTCTTGTGCCTCACACACTCTTCGTTATCCAAAAAGACAGAAAATCCCCCTGTGGTCACCCTTTGGATGGTGAAGCAAAGGAAAAGAGACAGATTAATAGGGAGTCTTGCTTCCCCTTTGATCTTTCTTTTTAAACAAGGCCACCTGTGTCAGACTTTTTAATCCCACTGCCACAGAAATTTGCCACCATCATTTCTTGCCCACCTCCGCTCACTGTCCATCAGCATGCATTCATATTC
This sequence comes from Astatotilapia calliptera, assembly GCF_964374335.1. Classification (NCBI taxonomy): domain Eukaryota; kingdom Metazoa; phylum Chordata; class Actinopteri; order Cichliformes; family Cichlidae; genus Astatotilapia; species Astatotilapia calliptera. Next base: position 7,734,496 of record NC_137441.1, read on the forward strand.
TCCACATTTAGCCCCCTGTCCAGTCCTCAGCCTCTTCCTCTCCGCTTAATCACCAACATGCCTTGGGTCACACTAGGCTCAGATATGAGCTGAAACTCTCAGCTTGGTGGCATAAAGTGTGCAAACTCTTCTGAAAGCTAGAGCTGGTAAGAATTCCTACGCTCTTTATATAGTGCGTCAGCACAGCGAAGTTCTCACAAAGGCATTGTAATGAGCTCTGCGAAGCATTAAAGTATGCCCCCTTATCTATCACTGAAATGTAAAAGCAACATGGTTCTTTGAAGAATTTACATTTCTCTGTGTGTTGCATAATGACGCCAACAAAAAGAGGCTCATGCTGCTGTAATGAAGGAGGAGTAATGTGTGGATCTCACACTGGACACAGCAGAGAGGGAACAGAATTAGACTCCTTTTCTCCTTTTTTGTTTTTGCTCTCTGATTCTATATTTAAAATGGGATATGCATAAAAACATTGTTACTAATATTACATTTGAATAAGCTGGTGGTACAGGCATGTATGTACGAGAGCACCGAACACATGCATTTTATGGGTTTTCATTAGAATTCGATTTTTGAGGCCAATGTTGATATTTTAGTGTGTCCGTGTATATGTGTGTGTGATTTTTAGTGATTTAAAATCCTGATATTCTGATATATTTTCGATCGATTCTTTTTTCCTTTCAGACACTTGAGGCATAAACAGATTCCCCTGATATTTGTTACGTTATTTATTTACTCGTTTATGCTCTGCCCAGTTTGCTTGGATCAGTTGTGTTTGTGGCATTTCAAGCATGTTGGTTGCCAGAGTGCCCTCTGATAGACTTGCGATGTCAACACTCATACGATGGTTAAAGGGTGTTTCTTCTTTTCTTTTTAGTATTCATTTATTGGCCTTTATAAATGCCAGTGGATTAGCAAACAGCTAATACTCGTCTAGTTTACCTGGGTTATACAAAGGGCTGTGTTTCCCTCACCTTTAAACTGCCACCATAGTTGCTTCTTATTATTTTTGGTATGAATATTGCGCATAACATATCACAGTCTACCTCGTCAGAATAACTGTTTACTGACTCAAATTTTCATAATAAACGACGTCTATTTCATGTCTTTGAAATATTGTTTTCTAAATATAGTAAATATTTAGTGTCATATTATAGTAAATTACACTGTAATGCATCTTCTCTGGGGTAGGAATGGTGACTCCGAGGCTAAGAATCATCTTTCACCAAGAGATGGGACAGGAACTCTCATTCCATCGGGCCCTAAGCAGGTGAGGCCATTGATGTTTATATTTCCCCAGTTGTAGTATTTTATGGTTGTAATCTTGTCATTCTGCCCTGGTGTCAATTGATCCCCAGAAACTCTTGATCGTGATATATATCAACCAAGTAATAGATTTTCCAGATTCATTTCCACCTCAGGAATGATTTTGCATCAATTGCTTCAGTCTTAAAAGCTCACAATCTTTCTTGTGAACAACAGGGCTGCTTTGTGGTGGAGCTGGAACGCAGCCAGAGGGGCTTCGGCTTCAGCCTGAGAGGAGGGAAAGAGTATAACATGGGGCTGTTCATTCTTCGACTGGCCGAGGAGGGACCCGCTCTTAAAGATGGCAGGATACATGTATGTTTTCTTTCTCCACTTTATTGAAGTGCAATAGTTCCTAATCAAAGCTTTGAGTTTCTCACAGAGCACTGTACCTCGGGCAAAATGAGACATCCTGCCCCTAGCAGTGGAAAAGTTAATGTTAATAGATTTTTTTTTCTTTTATTATTATTTGTCAGGTTGGAGATCAAATAGTGGAGATCAATGGCGAGGCCACACAGGGCATTACACACACTCGGGCAATTGAGCTGATCCAAGCAGGAGGCAATAAAGTTCATCTACTTCTCCGACCTGGCCAGGGCTTGGTCCCGGATCACAGTGAGTTATTGCAGAGCATTGCGTGCATGTTGTCGCCGCTGCATATAGATCTACTTAATAGCTTATTAGTCATACATATAGAGAAGCTTTTGTATGGATATGCTAGATAGCAGGGTGCCGAGTTTCCTTTTTCTCATGCATGTGTTGCAAGCTTTCTTGACTTTTCTCTCTTCTCATTCTGTTTTACTACTGCTATTTGGATCTGCCTTTTGTGCTCTTTATCTGCCTTGCTTTCTCTGTTTTCTGCTCTAGCACGGCTGTCTATTTCTACTTTTATCTCTTCCTTCTATAGGTCTGAACTCTTCTTCCACCCTGTGCTTCTACATGAAACCAGAGCATCACTAAAGGCCTCACTGCTTTTCTTGGTCTGTCCCTAATAACATTGGTAATCCTTGTACTCCACCTACTTTTGTCTTAGAACTCTCCTTTCAGAGTGATTTAACTCCCAAATTAAAGTGTTATTCTCTATCCACTATGTCATCCCCCATGATCAGCCTGAATAGATCAGTTCGTTGTAGCTCAGTAATAACCTAATGTATTACAGTATAACCAGACTATCTAGAGGGCTGAACTAAAGCAGTGAGTCCTAGAAGAACAAACAGGCCTGCAGGAGCATTGGAAGGCTTCTGAGCCCCACAGGTTATTTTTTAAGGGTATTACAAAACAAGATGCCACTGAACACTCACTGCGTCCTTAGTTTGAGTGAAGATGGATGCCTGGAGAGAAGTTCTTAACCAGATATTGATCAGTGAGTGGAAAAGTAGTAAAAGGATCTGTGTTTATTCACTGGCATCAATCTTTCAATCCAAAGACCAAATTATTTGAATGAGTTGTTGCTCTTAGAAATCCAAAAGCTCATTTCAGCACCTCTAAGTCCATCACGCTCACTTTTCTCTCTCTGTTTTTTTCTGCTGCATATATCTGCTCTCAACTACAGCTGTGCAGTTCTTATCAGCTCTGGGGAAAATTGAAACGTCAGTGCTGAGTGAACTCTAGCACCTTTTCATTGATAGCTACGTTGTCAGCTGATACACATCTCAAACAAGGCAAATATATTAGAGGGGGCTATTACAAAGGACTATTACAGAAAGTGTGGTAGACGGAAAAAATCTTTTTTCCAAAAACTGAGCATATCGCGCTTCTATTGTATGACTTATTTAATCATCTTTAATCTTTGTTGAATGTGCAAAAAATATCTCGTTATGATTTTTTTTTTAGCTTCTGCAGTTTCTTTGCTTTCACATAGCAGTTTTTTTGCTTAGCTCAAACTTTTTTCTTACTATCTGCTGCTTGCATTGTAGGTTCAAAGGACAAAGTAACCATTCCAACCTCAAGCTTTCCCAGATTCTCTGTATCTGATGGGCAGTCATCTCCAGCTTCTCCATCCTCTGTCTCCCTCTCTACCTCTGAACTTTCCCCATCCTCACCCAAAATATCTGCCCCTGATGAGTTCCCTGGGGGTGACGGCATAGAACGTGGGTCCCCTGGTGCTGCGAGGGAGCATGGTAGGCAGGCTAACAAACCAAGAGGACAGCAGCTCTCTGACCCTAACCATAAGCGCACCACCAGCCCAAGCACCCAGACCAATAAAACAAGCAGGAGCGACTCCGCAAATGGTAGCCCCAAAAGAGCCACTGAAGGCCAAAGGGAGCACATAGATCGCTCCCAGAGCCCTCGAAAAACAGACCAAGGCCACAGCGGATCCCTGGAGGACATGAGCAAGGACAGAAAAGCCCAGGGACAGAGAGGCTCCAAGTGGGAACGTGACCCTGCCGTGCCTTTGAGCAACCTGGAGGAGCCTCACAGCCCCAGGCGCCCAGCTGGCCAAAAGCCCAATATTGCCTCTGGAGAAGAGAAGGACCTGAGGTACAAGCAGACTGATTCAGCTTACTGGCAGGAAAGAGGAGCTACAGAGAGTGGAGACAAAACCTGGGGAACCACTGACTACTACAGAAAGGCAAAGAGGGCTGAGCAAGAGGCACTGGTCCAAAAATCCAACTCCCAAGCATACAGGGAGAGGGTGGGGTCAGACGCTGATGGTGGCACACTGAGCCGAAAGACCGCAAGAGACAAACGGGACAAGGAACATCGAGATGGCAAGTACCATGGTTCAACTGAAGAAGTGAATAAAAAGGACCCACGAGGTTCAAACAGTAGCATCCCAGACCCCAGCTGTAATGGGAACACTTCCAGCAAGAAGGGTCCCATCACCCCGGGCCCGTGGAAAGTTCCCAGTTCTGCCAAGATCCAGTCCCGAGTGGACACCACATATGCAGATATCTGAAACCCTGCCAGGACTCTGCATATATAAAGAAAAAGCTGAGCCACAAACATGAATTCAGAATTGAAGGATTATTTTTTTTAGACATGTCTGACATAGCAGATCACTGTGCAACCAGCAACATAGCTTCTCATTGCTCCTGATTATTTTTTTTTTCTCCAACCACTTTGCCTACATCAGTTTGCATCAAGCTGCTGATATCTGATCCGACACACGTTGTACCTACATGAGAATTTGTACTGTATAATGATGTGTAAGCATGTGTGTAACAGATGGGTTCTGAGTGTGGTATTTGGAAGTAACAATGACGTCTATTTTGTGCCAATCAGAGACTCCGGTAATATAAAGAAGCTGCTCCTAATTGCACTCACTGTGAGACTGTTTGTGGGTTTTTTGGATAAACTGCTCTCCTCCCCACCACGATGAAGGATCCAGATTTTTTTTTGTTTGTTTGTTTTGGGGTTGTTTTTTTTTATTACGTGTGTCACGTTTGAAGGTTTAAAGGCATACACATGCAATCACAGCTTTTCTTCCAGGTGAGACTAACTCACTGTTGCTGTCACAAATGGATGTTTTAAAAACTGAGACTTGTGATTTTCTCTGATCGCTGTCTTAAAAGCGAAACTGTCTTGTAAGTCCTTTATGGTTTGTTTTTTGAGACCGACTAGAGTCGTGAATCGTCTGTGTGACTGCATTCATACATGCGAAGACATGAATTCCCTTAGCATATCAGAGAATGGAAAGACTACCCTGGAGCTTTATATGCATAAATCAGCAGACCAGATACTTGTGGTTATAGTTCTAATGTTTGTTATATGTGTGTTAATGAAAATAAAGCATAATGTAATTTATTGAAATTAAATGTACACAGAACAGTTAGTACACATAATTTCACTTTTCACGTGGACTTGATGAGGCAAGGTAGATATGGAACGTGTAGATAAGCATCTCCATCTAAAAGAATACATTCAAAGACTGCAGTTTATGCATCTAATTTCATTCAAGCCTGATTCATAAAGTTGCTGACTGTTCACAGCTCTGTATTTTAGGTCCTCTGCCTGCGTGTACGTATACAAGCTGACTTGTAGGCCTGTGTATTTTAAATATCACTGTAGCATCGACTATACTGAAAATGAAACACATCTCATTTAACAAAGTGGTTACACATATATCGACTCATATTATACATGAATTGAATTAACAGAGGCTGACTGTAAGAAGTGAGACATCTGGCTTTTAACTTACTAAAAACATTAGAAGATATGTCTTTTTGTTAACCATAAATATAGGCACAAAAACAGATGGTTCCAACACAAATATCTATTTTTGATCATTATTTTTAGTACATGACCCCCATGATTTAAGTAGTATAGTATTAATATTATGCTCCATTATAGGCAAGATGCCTGAAGAATTCACCAAATAGTCACCCTTTGGTGATTGAACATATAGTGCATGAAATTGGCAGTACCATTTCTTTAGGAGTCTGGCTTGAAATTACAATCTAAGGTTTGTCAACTTTATTTTTTTAATAAATTCAGTGTAATAAAAAAGTTATTGGGATATGTTGCCCTGCTCTAAAATGACAATGTAGCATCGTTCCAGTGTTTCTCCTGTGGAGTAGAGACACCTAGTGGTTTATACACTGCTGTTCACAAGCAAATTATTGCTTGAACCCAACCCATAAGGATGTGAAGCAGTAATACATGCATCTGTGGGTCTGTAAGACCACTGCTTAATTTATTGTCCACTTTATTGTGACTATGATGCGATACTGTATTAATTACTGTTCATGCCATTACCATGTATGATACTGTGGCCTTGTATTGCTCCAACATATATACATATATATATATAAATATATAAAAAAAACTTTTAGTTTTACATCATGGTAGTTGTAAATGTTTATAAATTGTACAGCACCTGTATAAATATTTGCCTTCATGCAGGAAAAAAATCCTCTAAATTGTTTCATTATTTTTTTAAGGGAAGGGAACTGAGAGGAAATGCTATAAAGTGGTTCAAAAGAAATAATAATAATCTGGTCATGGCATTTTGTTCATGCACTGATAAATAAAGGTTTACTGATTCAACATGTTTGTTTTGTCCTCTTTTTACGCCTCTAGTGGGTGTGCCACTGCATTATGATGACAACTTTAAAAAATATATATATTTTTACCTCAAATTGGAGTCGGTTACAGTGGTTTATCGTTGTGGCGTGTAATATTGCTACTTCACAGCTCTCATCCGCTGCAAACGCAAAAGCTCCGCCTCCAGTGGGTTAACCATTACGTCAGCTGAGCGGAGGTGAGTGCGTGCAAAGCCGCACGCATTCAGTACATTCCAAACTCCAACTCCCATGCAGCCATGCGCCGTCTTTAAACTACATTACCTACAGATCAATGCGTTGCGCGTGCGCAATGGACTCAAATCAGCGAAGGGAACTACAAATTAACGGCAAGAGGACTACATATTGTCGGGGACCTGCGCAGTAGGAACCCAGAGTCCTTTAAATTGTTGACTACTGTACGTGCAAAGATGGCAGCTCAGGTCGACTTGCTCCGTGCCAAAGTAGAAGACAAAATGGTAAGGGATCGTCTGGAGCGATTCATGAAAGAGAAGAAGAAGAAAAAGAAAAGGGACTTGTCACCGTTGGCCGACAAACGGGAGAGGTCTGAAAAAGAAGCGAAAAACGTGAAGCTCCATCACCACCATCATAATCACAAACATGCCGAGCACCGGATCCATCAGCCGCATCAGCTGCAGCAAAATCCCAAGCCCCACAACTTCAGCACGGACAAGCTCGTCCTGCACAGCCACCATCACAATCACAGCCTCACCAACGGCACGAAGAAGCCGATTTTTCCTCCGCCTCAGCCGCGAAAGGTGCCGGAGCAGCTACAGAAGAAGCAAACGGTGCCTTCACAGCCACCTGCGCTCTTCACTTTCACGCCTCTCAAAGTGGTCAAGGCCAAGCCCCAGGAATTCAAAGAAAAGCCCAGGGATAAGGACCTGAAACTAAAGCTGAAGAAGGAAAATGAAGAAGCAAATGTGAAACACGCCGAACTGAAGAAAAAGAAGGGTGAGCTTTGCTATTTTCATTTATTTATTTATTTACTTTCGTTTAAAGACTGTTGGCATTTGAAGATGGATGTTGGGGGGATCTGAATGACAAGTAATGGCATGTAATGTGTGAGTCTTTTGATTACAACAATTTGTAATGTTTGCTGTTAAGTAGTGCAATTTATAGAGTAGCTATACAACTGACCTAGTGTATATCCTTTGATAGTAAATAAGAAAAAAAGAAGCAATGAATACGTAAAACTTACAGAAAATATGTCCCCGAACCTCCCTTTAATCATCATTGCTAGTCTGCTGCATTATGGGTTGACTAAAGAACAGAGCTAAACACAGCTTTTTTTATGCACATCCTTCTTTTCTAACTTTTAGCTGCTCATTTACTTGTAGAGCCAAGGCCTCACAATGAGAATGGCAAGTCTTTAACACTAGAAGAATATCTCCTTAAGAAAAAAAAGAAGAAGAATCATGAGGATGAGCAAGGTGTCAAGAAGGTTCGACACATGCACAACAAAGCCGTTCAGACTGTATGCTCAGGGGTTGGAAAAGATCCTTCTCTGCCTGGCAGCATTAAGCATGAAAGCAATCACCATCCCGGCAGAGATGCTGTCGACTACCCGGCCCACCTCCATGCTCTCAAACAGGTTCACGCCCCCTTCTTTTCCCACCAGGACCACTACATCCGCAGCTCCTGTCTCCAGACAGGAACACGATATGGACGCTTCATACACGAGGAAAGGCAACCCAATGGTGGGGGGTCTATCTTGCACGCCTATGCTGACGAGTTGGCCTGTCTTAGTCCGGCTGAGATGGAGTGCTTTGCCCAGGAATTTCTGAAGCTGGCTTTTGCCGAAAAGCCTAAAGGTGCAGCCTCATATGCCTTGTCAGTAGTACACAATGCAGCTGCATACCTACCGGACTTCTTGGACTACTTTGCCTTCAACTTCCCCAACACGCCGGTCAAAATGGAGATAATGGGCAAGAAAGACATTGAGACTACCACTATTGCCAACTTTCAGTCTCAGGTATGTGAAAAGGGCAAAGGGTTCTCTTGACCATAACACAAAAAATGTAAACAGAATCCCTCGTGACTTCCATAAACAAATACAGTACAGGACACTGCTTGGGGTGAGCAGAGTGGTTAGATGCTGATCAGCATGAATTTGTGTTTAAAATATTTTATTTTATTTTTAAAAAAAGGCTGAAAAGAGTAATTTCCATTATGAATGGAACTAACTAAATGTTAAATATATATTGCTTTTAATAGATGTTTTAGTGTAAAGATTCCTTGGTTTTAATCAACTAACAGTACAAAACTTCTTGTGCTATAATATCAGAGCATAAGTGGATTTATAGAGGGGGTAGTTTTGGGAAGAGCAAATTTAAACTTGCAGAATATGTTGGGTTTTGGGGTTTTTTTGTTTTGTTTTGTTTTTAAGAACATTTTTGTGTCAGAGATGCAAAAACATAAATGTAGTAAATCAGGTTACAGCTGAGATTATCTGTCATGAACGAAAACTGAGTGTTTTTAAGTTGTAGATGGTGGAAATGGATAGCATCGCCCATAAGGGCAATGAGTTCCCTCACTCCACCAATGTTTATACATCAGGTGCAGATACTTTTTCTGGTGAGATGCGATACACTAAAACCGAAAACAAGTTTTAGATAAAATCAATATTGTTGTGAGTCAGAGCAAGTCTTACAAAAGCCACGATCTTAAATGAGGTACAAAAATATTTGCCTCTCAGTAGCTGTCTGTGTTTAATGTATATTCTCATTAAGTTGATAAACTGCTGGTGGCTGGCTGCGTTTGTTCTCATAGGGCACTTACAGTCACAGTTGTTTCATGACGTTGCAAATAGGGGTGGGTTTTGATTATCGATTTATCGATTAAAATCGATTCTGGCTTGGATAATGTGATATCGATTCATTAAAATCCTGAATCGATTTTTAAATATAAATGTATTTTGCCCGAAATGCCAGAATCTCAAGTTAAACCTCACGAACTTTCTACAACCATCGGCGGGCGCTTTGTGTTTACGTCCTTTTTTTGCGCTGATTCTGAAGCTGTAGGTTTGATCTCTTTCCAAACAATATTAACTGAACCAGCAGCAAAAGAAGATCCAAACTACGCTTTACATAAACATTGTCCCGAATTTCCTCTTACTTTTGCTGTTTTGCTTCCACCACGATAAAATCCCACTTCATGAGCTCTCTCTTTCTCTCTCTCAGGAATAGTTTTCCATCTAAAAATCTCTGTTTTTTGCATTATTCGCTTACTTATTACCCACCAGTCTATGGTGTCGGCCACTGTTTTTTTTGTTTTGTTTTGTTTTGGGTTGTTTTACTTACTTCTGACAAGAAAGCCTCATTTCTGCCGTTCAATACTAAACAAATGTAAACTTTTTAAAATTATGCAAAATTGGAAAAGGCTTAGCTGTGTCTTTAATCAAACCTCTGTAACTTTGCTCTGCTTCACTTCGTTTTTGACTGCACAATATTTTTAAGGTCATCTGCTATAAAAACTCAGACCAGGAAACCGCCTTCATGTTTTTCTGTGTTTTATACTCAGTTACTTTGACACAAATCTGCTGTGATGCTTACACCTTTGATAAAGTCTCACAACTTTCTTTTTATAGATATAAAAATATTGATATGTACTGATAAGTGATCCGAATTATAATATTTCAGACTGTCTGAGGCAAAATTTCCCCGAATCGAATCAATTCGGGACCTTGTGAATCGGAATTGAATCGATTCTAGAAATCAGTGACGATACTTAGCCCTAGTTGCAAATTGATTCCTAACTGCAGAAAGATGAAACTGTGTCAGTACATCTGCAAATGTGTGATGCTGAAAAGGATACAGAGCTCAGCAGTTTGTCGTCTCACCACTGCATAAATGCACAAAATGTTTTTGTTGTTGTTTTTACTTACTACAGAATTTTACTAGGTCATTACATAAAACAGCAGTGTTTATGTTGCTGATCACGTCTGTGATTCATGAAGCGTTTGATCATTTTGCTACAATGACTGTAGTCTAGTATATTTTCTATGCATTTATGTGCTTCTACAAATAAAGGTGTGACTCACAGATTACGGTCTGTAGTGTCGGCTAGACACACACGGGCCAGAAATCCATTAGAGTGACTTGTGTATGGATTTTCCCCCTCCTTTGAATATGCTACCAGGTGATGTGTGACTGAGTAAATCGAATCTGTTAGCCATAAAGTGTCACTGAAGCTTTGTCACAATCATTAATCTGTGATATGAGAGTGCCCATTCTTCTTCGGGTTTTGACATTTAACAGTCATTTGTTTTGTGTCTAAATGCAGTATACAAAGACAGTAAGTTAGACTGTAGCGCACACCCTGAAATATATTTAAAATTTCTGCTGTCCTAGGTGAATCGGACTTACTGTTCAGGGACTTATCGAGCAGGACCCATGAGGCAGATCAGCTTGGTTGGAGCCGTTGACGAGGAAGTTGGAGATTACTTCCCAGATTTCCTGGACATGCTGGAAGAGTCACCATTTCTCAAGGTCAGAGGAAATATTAGAGTCCTAATAGATGGAAGTTTGTAGTCTGCCTACATGGCTCACACAGCAGCACTTAGGTTTTGTAACAATTTTGTTTTGTGTACCATATGCTAAAGAAGTGGGACAAGAGTATGCATACATTGCTGCAGCACTCTACAACCTACTGCTTACTCTAACTTTATGGAACAAAGTACTGTGAAACTAGCTACTTGGTTCTGTAAGGCTGCAGTTGGACCCTTCTCATGCTGTATGTGCCCTAACCAGTAAACATTAGGTCACTCAGCATTAGCACTAAGTGATTATTTTAATGCTAACATAAGAAATCGGATGAATCCAGAGGTATACTAGAGCCTTATGTGTGCCATTATTCATCCAAATAAATTGAGAACAACATGCATTGTGTTGCATAACAAACAATAACTGATGTTGGCTCTAGTGAAAGCTTAATGGAGCACAGAAAATACAAATATAGAGTCCTGAATACTTCAGCAAATTATTGCCTGCAAAAAGCAAAATATTGCATATGAAAAATGGCAATTTTTTTTCATTTGGCCTTATTTATGAAATCCTAAATGGTAGGGACTGTGTATTTAAAGTGATTCTAAAACTGAACCTGACTTTCCAATGATTATTTCAAATTGAATATGCTCGAAGCCTAAAGTACAGGAAGCAAAAACTTGTTGCAGTACTTACGTTCTGGGCCGTAGACTTGAAGATGTTGAATACAGTATGTTGCTGTCAGGAATGTTAAGAAGTACCAATACTCTGATTGATCTAGTGCTAACACATTCCTACTGGTTACAAGTTGTTACCACCATCCTCCAGCATTACCCAGCATATACAGGGCTCATCGGCAAATTGCATATGCTTAATAGGCTGTAATATGATGCATATCAAGGTAAACTTGATGCCTTGATGTTTCTTAATGTTTGTGTCTGTGTATATCATCACAGATGACCCTCCCATGGGGAACCCTCTCTAGTCTAAAACTGGACTGTCGCTCTCAGAGTGATGATGGGCCGATCATGTGGGTCCGACCAGGTGAACAGATGGTGCCCACTGCTGACATGCCTAAGTCTCCTTTCAAACGGCGCAGGTACAAGTTCATCTGTGGGTTTATCAGTGTATATAGGCAAAGTACTCATGATGTAACCTCTGGTTTTCTTGTTCTTGTGTGTTTCTTCAGGTCCATGAATGAGGTAAAAAATCTGCACTACCTACCGAGAACCAGTGAACCCAGGGAGGTTCTCTTTGAAGACCGGACTAAGGCCCATGCTGATCATATTGGGCAGAGTTTTGACTGGCAGAGCACTGCTGCTGTCGGTGTACTGAAAGCAGTGCATTTCGGAGAAGGGTGAGTATCTCTTAAATAAAGATGATGCGATAGCAGCACCTCATGCATCATGATATGTGAAGTGGGAAAGTAACTTTTCGATATACTTTGTTTCTTTTTTAAAATCTCTTACAGGAATAACCGACCACGTATAACCAAAGATGTAGTGTGTTTTGATGCTGGGGACTTCAATGAAGTTGTCCAGAGGCTGCAGCTGGATCTGTACGAACCTCCAGTAGCTCAGGTGAGACGTGCGGCTTTATAGCAATGTGTTTTGTTTTTTGTTTTTTATATTATAGCGGGGTTTTTTTGTTTGCTTTAAAATAAAACCGCTATGTGTCTTCGTTCTTTGTGCAGTGTGTTCAATGGGTGGATGATGCAAAGCTCAACCAGCTGAGGAGGGAAGGCATTCGCTATATCCGCGCCCAGCTGTGTGACGATGACATTTACTTTATCCCAAGGAACGTCATCCACCAATTCAAGACCGTGTCTGCAGTCTGCAGCCTCGCCTGGCACATCCGCCTCAAAGAGTACCATTCAGAAGACGTAACCGCAAAGGAGGAGCAGCAACCCAACGATCTCAGCCCCACCTCTGGTCGAGTGTCGTTTTCCTCCCCTGCGAGGCCTGATGCCTCCATAACCCCCTGTGCAAGACCACAGGGAGACAACATCCAGGGTGGGGTGGCTAAAACCGAAGAACCTGAGTTCCAGAGGCCAGCAACACCTTCCCAGGAAACCCAGCCAGCCCCTCCACAGCCTGCTAAATCTGCTCACCTCCCAACAACATACAAGGATCCCCACCATTTCTTAGCACCAGTCCGCCCTGGATGTACACCTTCAAAAGAGCCCAGCCTTCCGAAAGCTCATGGCCACACTGCAGACTTCCCTGAATGACCTTATGCCCCCATCTACGACCACAACCTATATTTCCCCTGTAAAGGAATTTTGGACTTGGACTGACATTTTTGTCAATCAGGAAGCTTTTCGACTTAACTTATTGTTCATGCTTTTGTTTTTAATCTTCAAATGTTGTTTATGATGTAGTCACATGTTTTCCCGTAAGTCCAATTACATAATTTAATGGGATTGTATAATACAATTTCTTATTTTATATTGCTCTCATATTCACTGTAACGCTTCACTGTTTTATTCAGAAGCTGTGTATGATGTATAGAAACTATTATTTTTTAGACTGACATAATTTGTCACATGCACATGTTTTAATATATGTTGAATGTTTAGCTGGTTTAGCTTCCATATCATGGAAGAATTGAAGTCGCAAAATGCTTGTGGATCGATTTAGAAGCTTAAAAAATGTAAGTATAGAAGCATGATACTGATCTTTTTTTATTTTTTTATTAGTTTCAGTGACCGATGCAAAGTGAACTAATGTTACCTTAAGAATACTGTGGCTTCTCATTGATAGACTGAGTTGTCAAAGTGCTGCCAGGCCTTTCTTATTTGATTTAAAAGCTTGGGAAGAATTTGACTTTTTACATTCATCATGCCTATGGAAATAATAATTAGCTATTACTTTTATTATTTTCAAATGCCGTCTTTTAAACTTGAGTATAATTTCCTTTAAACGAGGCAACATACAATATATTACAAGCACTTAAATCTTACTCGTCTGCTTCATAAGTTGAAGTTAAGGCAGTTCTTTATTTAAAAAACATTTTATACAGGGCCTTTTTCTTACTGTTAATACAGTTTTTTGATATTTATTTATTTTCTTAATATCGAGCTTAACATATAAACACAGGTTTATAACCAGTGATGAGTATTTAAGATTATGACCTAATTGTAAAAGCACTTCTAAGTGACTAAGGAATCACATCTATTGCGCTTAGCAATAACAATTTGACTCTTTTCTTCATGTGTGGAGTTTGTATTCAGAATTTGGAATGTAAATATTATATTGTTATTGCTGGGAATATGTTGCAGCTGTCTTTCAGTCTCCGTTTAATTAAAATTCCATTCACACTCTTATTGTTAGCTGATAATGTCATTATGCTGAAGAAGGCACTTTGTAGTGAGTTTGACGTGGTTGCAACTATGGCTACGTTCACACTGCAGGTCTTAATGCTCAATTCCGATTTTTTGATCAAATCCGATTTTTTTTTTGTCTGCGTGTTCACACTACAAATAAAATGCGACAGCAAAGGCGCTCTAGTGTGAACGCTCAAAGCGGCCCGCATGCGCAAAAGAAGACTTCACACACAACGCGCTCTGTTTAGACCCAGACCAAACAGTATTGTTTGACTGATGGCCCTTAATATAAAGACTTCGGACTTTGCGTTTCCCAATTTTTGCTTTAAGTTATTTTGTTATTTACATAATAATGTAAATAACCTAATAATTATCCTTATTGCTGTTTTAGAGAGGAGCGGTGCTTCAAAGGATAGCTGCAGATTTCTGTCAGAATCTGCAGATTATACAGTACAAATAAAATGTTCACGTTTCTCCAACGTTGTCTTCCCAACAGTTTCACTGACATCTACACGGGATGGCCAGGAAGCGTTCGCGATGTCTTATCGGGCGCTTCTCCGGCGCTGAGATTGTCTTGTGTTGGTGACGTAAAAGACGGATTTAATGCGACATGACCGTTCAAACAGCAGTCGCTTTCTAAAACATCGGATATGTATCGGATTCAGTACCACATACGAAAGTGACCCAGATCGGATTTGAAAATATCGGATTTGCACTGTCATAGCATGATCGGATATGGGTCGCATAGGGTCAGAAAAATCGGATTTGATGCGCTTTCGCCTGCAGTGTGAACGTAGCCTATGTGGCGTCAGAAAGTGTAAGCCCCGCCCCCCGCCTTCACAGGGTTGGTCCAAAAATACTGCTATCTGTCACAACATTAGAACTACTTGCCTCATAGTATGCAGCTCCTGGCACAGCACTGTCAGCAATCCCAAAGGGTCTGTGTCTGTGGTCTCTGGGGATCAGACTATTGCATCTCACAAATGCACAATTATATTCGAACCTGAAATTTTGAGGCCCAGTCGATGCCTTGGACATTTTAATCTGTTCAGCCACTCCTGAGCACTTTTTGTGCTGCTCAGGGAGGCCCATACAGCTTTTTTTGGAGTGGTACCATCCACATGAATACCAGAATTATTTCCTCAAAGTCCAACACAGTCTGTGTTATTTCTTTGCGTCTCTTTAATGCTGTGGCTAATAGGCATATAGCATCGTAGCTTTGATCACGTTTTAGAGTACGTCAGAGTCTCTGAAAAACCTTCATTCTGTTTTCTAAATTTTGTTCCTGTGTGAAGGAAGTGATGGTGTTTTGCTGCCTTTGCTATACCACTGACTACATCTTAGTGCCTTGTACTGTATGTAGTAAGCCTCATTTAAACCTGCAAGGTTTATTTGTTGAGTAGGATGGTAAAATGGGGAGAGGCTAAACAGCCATAGTGTACCATGTTTTTGTTATTTAAAAAAAAAAAAGTTGCTCACATGATCCTTTTACATTTGCATGATATCCAAAAGCAAATAATAATAGCATCATCGTTTTAGAAGATTAGGCCTTTCATATCCCAAACTAGGAGAAAAATGACTTCTTTTTTTGTCAGAAATGTGGCTTTCACGTGGTCTTAACTTAATAAATTGATGTAGAAAAAAAACCCACCCCATCACAGCCCTGTCATATCAGGGTTTTGTCATTTCATGTCGCGATGCTCTGTGTGCCAGAAACATGGTTTTCTGTTGTTTGTAATGTGATCTCGTCTTGTTAAACAAGAGGGAAAAAACACAATTAGAATGCATACTGTCAATATTTTTTAATAAATAATTTGTGTGTAACCAGTGTATGTAATATAGTTAAGCTTTACAGTTGCAACATATGCATATTAAATATGCATATTCAATGGTCCATTAACTGGACATGTCTTTTAAGGTGGTGTTAGTAGTTTTTAAAACATTTAAAAACCGCAGGTGGTCATGTCAAATATGGCAAACAGACATTGAGTATTGAGCTCTATTTCACAGAAAAAGTCAAGTAATGAACACAAAGTAGCATACCCGTTTCATGTTATGCTGAAAGCATAAAGGCACATATCAAAATATATTTCTTCCATGCCAGATTTGACAGCATTGCTTTGAGCTTTAATGCAAGAAGTGTTAAAACTTCTCACTGCTTACTTCTGCACACAAGTTATTCTAATGACTAGCATTCCTGAGTTTGAACTTTCAAGTCATTCATCTTAGTGGCTGTCCATGTTTTTCTTTTAAAGCTACTGTTTTTTAATTAAAATCCATTTTTGTTCATAAATCGTACGTAACATATTCAGAGCAGGTACCAAGACTCTCCTGTTGGGGGTGCTCTAGTGCTGGTGCTTGTTTGATCGCCACTTAGTCCTGAGGCAATGAGACGAATCTTCTAGCAATGCAATGTGTCACTGTGACCATCATAAAAAACGCTTCTACTTTTTATGTTTCCAGAGAAGTCAGACCCAAGTGTCAGGATATTTCCTGGGGCCTTTCGGCTTTCCAAAACGGTTTCCAAATCCTGCGGGTGATAAAAATGATGTTATAATGTATTATGTGATACTGAAATACATATGATTGGTTACAGTATATGTAGGCCTACCAAACTTGAACACTGAAAAAACACTGCATGGTTGAGATGACGCTCCAGGTTGAGTAGGAGGCATTGGAGGGGCAGTTTTTGCTAAGGATATGAGAATTTACAGATCTATTAGTTTAAGCTTTCTGATATCAGGACCATATCAAAGTTTTATCTTAGCATACTTACGTCTTTGTTTGTGTTTAAAAAATCTTAGACTCTAGGCAAAGGAAACAAAAACACAAATTAGAGCCGATATCCTTTCAAATATCCCTGAAACGTGCAACTATGTACTTGTATAGTTTACGTTTACCTTCGTTCTACTCATGGCCTTTTCGCTGTTTTTGTCTGATTTGTTTTCTGATTTCTCGTTGTTCAGGGAGGCTCTGCGGTTCACATCACAGTGTTCCGCTTGAGCTGATTAACACAGAAACAGAAAGAAAATGAAATAATTTGTGTTTGAAATTTCACCAAGCGCGACCTCTAACGCGATCTGCTTTTCACATCAAGAATAATCCCTATGTTGTGAAGTCTTATAGCAAAGCACTTGGTACACAGGTCTTCTAATAACAGTGTGTGTGAGAGAGGCTACTGTGTATTTTGTTTAATGCCTGAACCAACTCACCACTTCCTCCTTCAGCTACAAACACAGTAGGTGGAGCGATCGGCTGAACTACAGTTGGGGGCTCTGCAGTGGAAACACAATGATAAACTACACCCAGCACATAAAGAAGCATTTAGATTAATCATGAATAAAACAAGTAGCAATTTAAAAGTCAAGCTTTCATCACTTGTTTTATCATATCATGCCTCCCAGTGTACGCCAACATTTTCAAAGCAACAAACAAACTTTTGACACCATTTAAAATCATCAAACAGTATTTTTTATGTAACAGTAAGTAAAACAGTTTGGTCACTGGACTAAACCGATTAAAATCCAAACTTGTTATAGTCTATAGTTTCTGTTCCTAACTTTGAAACAGTCTTAATAAGAGCTCTGTGTATATGCAAAAGCCACTGCTCACTAGAAACCACAAAAAGCTTATGATTATGATCAAATATTGCTATTTATACCCTTTCAATGGAAAATCGCTTAATCTCACATCTAAAGAGGGGGGTATCATCAATCATTGAACTGAACAACCTACCTTGTCTTGAACTTTTAGGTCGAACACTCTGTGGGGAAGTGTTTAAAAACAAAAATGTTAAATGTCTTATGGAACTTATCATTTTAATCACTGTTTTGCTTGTTTGCTGTCTTATTTAGAACAGCGTGTTCTATTGCCTTGGAGCTATTTTACCACCATTACCTTGCTCCTGCTCATGACAGCATCGTGGAAATTCTTGGGCTGAGAAGTGCCATCCCACTCAGATGATATACCCACCCTTGTTGAGGGGTGCGCTATTTCTAACGGTTGTGGGAAAATGGCGGTTGGCTCAAGAACTAAACAAACAAAAAAACAAATAAAAAAAAACCCATAGACATCGAGTACTGCTGTTCAAATAAACAGCTGTAGCTATCGCTGCTATAAGCAGGTGATGGTATACTCACTTTCTTCCGTGGCGAGGATGAAGGATTGTCGAGTTCTCTCTGGAAGGGGAGGTGTCAGACTGCGCTCGGCTGCACAATCAAATACAACCAACCGTAAACTTTTACATTTCTTATTAGGTAACAGTTACCTCATTCACTGTTTTGCATGCAAGTGTTTTACTCTAAAACAAGACTTGAAGGCAAACATCAAAGCTAGATCGTACCTTTGGCAGGCTGTGGGGGAGATAGCGGCTCCACAGACGGAGAGTAAGTACAGTTTGAAGAAAGGTCAGGATCATTTACTGGTCCTACAGTACAAAAAAGCAATGCTATATAAATCATCGCAATGCACATGTAGAAATATCCTGCTAATTGTGAGAATTTATGAAAATGTAAAATTTTTTTTTTTTAATTGTTGTAGAATTTTATATAGGTATAGTTTATTACGCTGTTAATAATAAATAAAATCTTACCTGTGAAGGTCATTTTCACTTTTAGACTCTACAAGAAAGAAAAGTGACCCACGGTTATCTATATCTACATCTCAGAAATATTTCCAAAACAGTATACATTAATTTCAGTTTTATTTTAGATCATGAAATCTAACATTAACTGTCGCTAAATGACTACGTTAATTATAATGACCTTTTAAATATTTTTTAACTCCTCTTTCTCTCCTTGCAAGCAAAAGTTTGTTCACAGAACTAAAAGGAAGCGAAAGGGAAACTACACAACCACTAACCATGTACAAACACAACAGGGATAATACTCAGCAAGGCATTTATTCTTACTACATCTAAACAGTTACCGCTATTGTTTTGTAAGGGAAATGGTTTTGAAAACGGTAGTGAATCAACAACGTGAGTTATCACAAACCTTGACGTGTGTCATTGTGACATTTCTGGGTGTGACATTGCACCCACATGTTCTGGGATGCACATAATTACTAATAACTACTGTAAATGAGTAAAATGAATAACACATACAAACTGATTCCAGACCCGATTCCAGAAAAGCAGTAAATGAAAACAGAAATTAAGATTAAGTAAATCTCATGAAGTCATATTTTATTTGCAACAGAACACAGAAAACATTTTAAATGTTTAAACTGAGAAACCGTCCCACTTTGGGAAAAACTATTAGCTCATTTTGAATTTGATTGTAGCAACATGTATAAATAAACTGGTAACCAGCAACAAAAGGCAGGAAAAACAAGAGGTACTAAAAAAAACACAGTAGACAATTGTACAAATAAGTCATCACTGTTGCTAAGATCACTTAGCAACAGTCAGTACCATGACTTGGAGGAAAAAGGAGCATCTTTTAGAGGCAGAATGAAAGATGGCAAGAGGCTCGCCAATCTGCAAACAACTGTATCTACAAGCACATTCATAATGTTGCTCAGTGTAAAATTGTATAAATATTTCATCACCAAGAGCGTGCAAGGGACAAGGCTGAAAATCAACATTGGATGCCCTCGGGTGGCACTGCATTGAAAACATGAATGGTTTTGTCACGGAAATCAGTCTGTGAACACAGTTTACCACACCATGCACAAGTACTTGTTAAAACTCAATCATGCAAAGAATAAGATGCACACATGATCTAGAAAGGCCACCATCCTTTTAAACCAAAGCTCATTTAAAAGGCAATGTGGAAAACTGTAAATTTGAAATTCTTTCTGGAGAGCATGGATGCCGTTTCCTCTGAACTAAAGAGAAGTGGCACCACGTCGCTTGTTATCAGCACTCGGTTCAAAAGCCTGTGTCTCTGATGGTACAGGGGTGCATTATTGCCTATGTAATCGGCAGTTTGCACGTCTGCAAAGGCACCATCATGGCTGAAAGGTGCATGCAACCCCATCCCAACATTTTTGAGACATGTTGCTGCAATCAAATTCAAAATGAGCCAGTCTTTTTCTTCAAATGTTTGTCTTGATTTGTTTTCTGTTTTCTACTGTGAATAAATTATGTGATTCTGAGTTTTGCAGACCATTGCATTCTGTTCTTATTTGTACTTTACACAGTGTCCCAACCTTTTACGACTGTGTTTGTTGAAGCTGCAAAGCCTCGTGAGCGAGAAACCCAAAAACCAGTTATCAGTCTGGTGACTGAGAATAACCGCAGTCAAGAGTAAGAGCTATTATTTATTTTAAGCTCTGCATGTATTTCGAATAATATAAAAATTTGACAATGTCTATAAGTCTCAGGTTTGGTTAGAACGACCAGTTCCTTAATTTGCTGCAGCGCAACACTAGAGATAAGCGAGATAACCTCCTGCAACATGTTTTGTTTATAGATCACGATGACTAATACAAGAAAGCTGCTTAAGTAACCGGTAGATTGATTATATATTTAATGGACTGTTGATTCTTTCTTTTTCTATTTCTCAGCATTACTGACACATTTTGCAGGAATTCTGTCTAGAGAATTCTTTCTTACCTTACTCCTCTCAAAAGATTTCCTCTCATTCTGAAATGTAGTGGCTCCAAGATTTGAGTTGCCAAACCATTCTGAAGACATTCCTATTACATTCAGGTTCACCGCTGGTGCGACTGCTGGTATGACCTCTAATTTCTGCTCCACGGGAGCTGAAAAGCCAAAATAAGCAATTTCATTAATCAATTGTCTTTTTATGAAAACTGAAATACCTGAAAAAGCTTTTTCATTTTTTAAAATTACTGTTTCATCATTGAGATTTCTGAAATTATAAAGTTACCCTGATCAATAGCCAGCTCAAAAGATTCAGGGGTTCTTTCTGGAAGTGGGGGTGCAGGTGAGGGGGGACTGCCTGGAAGTAAGGAAAAGTATCATAGTGTATCAATAATAGTGCACTTGCTGAATAACATGATTGCAATATGAAGGATTTTGATCAAATAAGATCTTATTGCAAGTGCTCAGTAAACGGTTGATGCATTGGAAACTGTGTGTAATATGTTGCAGACATCTACATACTTAATAGTCTCATTTTATTTTCCAGTTACGTGTTCTTACCACTAATTTCTGTAAGTGCATCAGCAGCAGCATCGTGTGGAATAACTAATAACCTTTCAAAAGGGTCAGATACCTCTGAAAGACAAAATTGCAACATGTTGCATCATTTAAGTAAGCATCCCTTAAGCTAACAGCTCATATTCCAGATGTATGTTCACTATGGGCCCTAACCTGTATCCACAGCCAGCATGTAGGATTCTGGGGTTCGTTCAGGTAGTGGAGGAGGGTCTTCTCCAGAAGTACAGACTTCACCGGTGTCTGCAAAAACAGAAAAATCAGCTGCTATTTGTTGCTCATCTTGAAACTAACACATGCACAGGCACTAGCACTGACCTGAAGCAGGTGAGTTGGCCTCCAGAGTGTGTTCATTCAAAAATAATGAGGGTGCACTGAAAAGAGGGCTAAATGTCCATTCTGTGGTCTCCTCAGCAGCACCCGTGTGTCCCCCATCTGATGACGGAGAACTCAAACCAGTGTCAAAGTAGGGGTCCTCCACCATTGAACAAATGGCTGCTGCTAGATCTGGTGAGGGCTGACGGATCAGTGACGGTACACTATCACTCTCTGCAACCAATTCTTCTTCTGCTGAAGGAATTCTCTGATTTGCATGCACCATCCAGGGTACTTCATTCAGGTCCTGGGGAACTGACTCAGGAGAGGTCTGGAACAGAGGCCATTGTTGCTGGTCTTTGTGCATGTCCTTGGCGTTCAAGAAAAGTAGGTTTTCTGAAGAAGCCAAAGGACTGTTGTACTGTGGTAGGAAGGCCCGTTCCTCGTCAAGCAGATGCTGAAATTGTGGCAGAAAACCAGACTCCTCACCTGGGATAAAGATCTCAGAGACCTTTAAGAGGAGTATGAGTTGCATCAAGAATAGATTATTGATTATAATTTGCATGTAAATTCAGTATGCTTGTAAAATATGAATGTTCTCAGCTCCGTTTAATATTTTGTTTAACACTAAATAAAAGAAGTGTACAGCAGCAGTTTCAACAGAGCACAGAGGTGTCACTGCCTTCTTAGTTAATTTTCAAATCTGCCAGTTTGATGATTTTCCGCTTTGATCATGTGACTAGATTCTATTTTAATGTTGCTGAAACCACAAGAAAGCCTGCCACATCTACTGTTTCTGTTTTACAGATTCAGATGGCTGTGCGTTTCGGTATGCGTTGATGAAGCACACAACCAAAACCATGTCGTCTCTGCTTCTAGCTAGTCTCTGTCTAAGCTCACTAACAATAATAAATCTCTGGTTACTTACCTCGTTTTGGAAAGTCTGTTCATCTACAGACTGCAAATATCTCTGAAATAGTAACTTGATGGTTCTGTAGACAAGGTCATATTGTTCCTGAGATTAAACAACAAGAATTTGTTCTGTTAGGTAGCATAACTTTGGGGCACGATTCACGAAACAAAACTGACATTAACTGGCATTACTGTTATATAAATTGCTTGAAATTTGTTTCTGTTGATTGGAAGACTTGTTAGATGTGATGGTTTGCATTATATTAAAAAAAACATCAGGTACCTTGGTTTGAACTAAAGATGGCCTCTGGGTTCTCATGCTTTGAACTAAATTGTAGATGCTGAAATCTGAAGTGATCATCTATAAACGAGCACACAAAAGTAATGGAAAGGTTGGCAATTTTACAGTTAAACGCATCTGTCGTACAAAATGTACAGCAAGGCAGAGAAGAATAGCTAACCTGTTTCTTTAGGAGGTTCCAGGTATAATCAATGACACACAAGGCTCCTGTTCTACCACAGCCAGCACTGCAAATACACAACAGAAAAACGTCACATTTTTCAGACATTTGCAGTATAACTGCCCATATGCTTCTTCAACTATGCTATACTTGCCCTACATATATGTAGCATAGCTGAAGAAGGCATTAGGTACGATGGTACATCTAATGGCTAAACCACAACCACTGCAGCAATGTCTGTAACTATTCACAGCTTACGACTCCCCTCGTCAGCTGAATTAAGTACAAAACTCTTTCTCAGGACAAGAAAACCAATGAAAACTGGCGCAATGAAAAAATAAAACTTTAATGATAGTTTTAGCAACCATGTTGTGGTGACCTGTCACAGATGTGGGGTGGCTTCGTGATATGTAGGTTAGGTTATATCTGCTACAAACTCAACAGTACATGGCTGACTCATCATGAGGAGTGTCATGGTTTCACATGTTAATAGTTTCTGAACAGTTTAGTTAAGCATAAGCATATAAAAAATATAATATGTATTTATGTAAAAAAAAAAAAACAATCAGTATGTGACAAAGTAACAGTATGTGACAAATCTATACTTGTTTGTGTTTCCTCAGAGGGAAAGTATGATGCAGAACTGGAAACAAAATGATACAAACTTTCTACACAACTGACAAGCTCACACAGGTGCAATCCCACATGCCCCAAGGTTTTCTATTTGGACTTATCTAAGTCACAAGCTCTTGCTTTAGCCATAGTGTAAGTGCTGGAAAATTTTAGGGGGAAATGTATACATATATACTTTACAACCCAGTGGGGTTTTGGCCAACCACCTACAAACATTTCCTGTTAAAAGAATAGCGTCTAACCTCGAAGCCATATTGCTGGGGACCTGTACACGTTGCCCACAAGCAGTACAAACTCGATCACAACCAAAAGCACAGTTCTCCTTTGATCTGCTTTTTTTCTTTAACATGTTAGAAAGGAGCGATGGCATCTCATACAGTGTGGTAGTTTCTGCTCGTGCGTGTACTGATCAGATAACAAAGCGATGTTCAGAAATATAAGTAAAGAATAAAAGAGTGACAATAACCTCAATTTCTATAATGGCTTCATGCTTTACTTAAAAAAAAAAAAAAAAAAAAAAAAAAAATCGCACGCGAACTTTCAAACTATTTAAAACAAAAACAACGTACAAGAATAAAAGAGTCACGTTTTCATTTACCTGAAATATTTTTTCACGTGTAGTTTCATTTTTAGTTGAAATCAATTGAATTATTTCTTGAATCCAGTTAAAAGAAATACTTTGAAATACTTGAGAGAAGACCAACACCATATTCTGATTTCTTTGCATTAAAAAGCAACGCAATCTAATTTACATTATATTTAGAAAATCAATCGCTACAAAAATTGACCCCAAGCTGGTGATTCAAGTTGTCCTGAGTGACAGGATGTGAAATTTAAGCATGTGAAACCAACAGTGACAAAAGCCTCCTTTCAGTT
This sequence comes from Astatotilapia calliptera, assembly GCF_964374335.1. Taxonomy (NCBI): domain Eukaryota; kingdom Metazoa; phylum Chordata; class Actinopteri; order Cichliformes; family Cichlidae; genus Astatotilapia; species Astatotilapia calliptera. Next base: position 7,758,957 of record NC_137441.1, read on the forward strand.
GGACCGGTGCACCTTTTACTTTAAAGGTTGAGCTGTGTACATTCTGATTCATTTCTGGTTTCGCTAAACAGCATCAAGAACATTTTTCTTAAGAACGATGAACAGAGCTTCCAACAATATAAGCATTACCTATTAAAAAATAAAGATCAGCTTTGCAGCTCATTTTTGAGCAAGACAATCCACTTCACTCATATGTTAACAGGATGTATATTTTGCCTTAACACCTAACTCCAGCCATGCAGTAAGTTCAAGTTCTATTCAAATGCCTGACCTGCAGTGAATGCAAATAGGGACGTCATCATGGGCTTGATAAGAGCGCATCTCATGCAACATGTCCAGAATGGGAGGGATGGAGTCCGGTACTCCGTGATCTGGCCAGTTGACATAGTGCAACTGTTTCAAGGTTCGGGAACTCTGAAAAAAATTCAAAGTATTGTACACATTTAGAATGCAAGCGTCTTTTTAGAGCACATTAAACTTCATAGTTATATTTTGGGGTTCAAACCCAACAGTCAAATACAACCACAAAAGTTAGGCTGGCTATAAACAGTGCTTACATTGTGATAGGTCAACCTTAGGGTCCTGGTCAGATAGTCTCCTTTGCTTTCTTCAGAGTCCTGCACAAAAAGTTTTTCTTTAACCTAAATTCTTGATCTTGCTGCTTACAAAATTATGGTAAAACAATGTAAGACTTAAAAAAAGTATAATTAGGTATAGTGTATGTGCATGGCATACAGTACTGGTCAGTTTACAGAGATTCATCATGGGTGTGAACGGTAATTTGGGGCTTATTTGGGATTTTCACTAATCTCCACAGGCTCAAATTTATACATAAAAAGTCAAAAAATCCTTTAGCATAAAAAGAATTGGATTGACAGCACTGGTTGGATTGAACAATGCTCAGAACAATGCGAAGGTACAGTGAAAATCTATGGAGACCTGTAGATTTAAACAAAATGGGAAAGTCTTTTTTAAAATTGTAACGAACCGAGTTTTACGTCGCCATGGACTGAGAGGCTGCTCACCAAGAAAAAAAGCCCTGCTCTAAAATTGACCCCTTAAATCTCAAGTGAAATTTACAGGTGCCCAAATAAACAAGCCAAAGGCCTTTGGCTTAGAAATTTTATGGTCAGACAAGACAAAGGTTAAGCCATTTGGCCACAATGACAAAAGCTGAGGTTTTTTAAATTTAATGATATCTAATTTGTGGAGTGTGGTTATAAGCTATGCTAAGAAACCAACCAATTTAAATCAACTCTACCAACTCTGTCAAGAAGAGTGGTCAAATATCCAACCAGAGTTATGCCAAGCTACAAAAAGCAAAGCAAATCTGGGTGAGGCGCGACTTGCTAAGGGACATTTAACCAAATATTAGTTGTATGTATTTGAGACCGTATGAATAATGTTGACCCTGTGTGGATTAGAGAAAATCCAATGTTGAGCAGCCAGTTTTTGTTTTGTAAAGTAGTTAAATATATTCAGTATAGCAAATACTATAGTATATATTCAGTATAAGTTTTTGCATCAGATCCATTAACCTATTCATCTTGAAAATATGAATAGAGAACAAAAAGTACTCACACAGTAAACTTTAAAAGGCTCACAAACGAACGGCTCCTCGTGTTTCTGTGGCCAGTAAACCTCACACTTTTTCTAAACACAAAAAATCAATCATACAAGTGTAACAAAAGTACTTTCAATTTAAACAATACATCAAACGATAATAGTTAACAAACTGACACCAGGCTGGTGTATAAACATACAAATATAGAGAAAATTCTGTATGGTGAGAAAAAAAGTGGAAAGCAGAGAGAAGTTTACCTTTCCCATCTCAAACTCTCGACAGGCCATCACGACAACCTAGAATCATGAAGATGTGTAAAAAAAAAAAATCATAGATCTAAAAATAAATAAATAAAACATTTTTAAAAGATATGTGAACTGGGATGGGGATCTGTATTTCAGCTACTGTGGCCAAAGTCACAGCTCTTTTAATCTTAATTTAATTTTCAACTGAAGAAATAAAGCAAGTTGTGCTATCTTAAATGCACCTTGTGGTGTAGACCTTACCTCTATCTTGTATTCCCAAAGCATCCTCAAGAAGTCCACTACTGTGTGGGGCAGAGGACCCTGAGTAGCAATGTAAGCCCTGGAGTTTGATACTCCCTGCACACAAAACACAGTAGTTACATTTGCACAAACCATATTTCAGTCGGGACCCCCGTGGCCAAAAGAAACCTGTTATCTCTAATGCAGCAACTATTTGGCAGCATATACCTCCCTAGCCTTCCACTCACAGATATTGGCAGAGAGAGCAGCAGCAAGACTCTGGCTCAGAATGTAGCAGAGATCAGTGCAACCACAGATAATGTTAAAAAGCTTCGAACAGCATAAAAAAGAGAAGCTGGGGTACAGTTGGTTTGTAAAGTGGCCAATCCACTGTGGCCAGGCTAAAGCAGCCTAAATAGTGCACTTACGTTGTTTGTCAATTAAATGTGTAGAAGCTGAGCCATCAGTGGATATAAGCTAAAAGGGACCTTGTTCTTTACCTTGAGGAAACTGGCGTTGATGTAGTCTGTGTCATTTTTTGATGTGACAAGAGTAAGCTTTACTCTGGTGTGGTCAACTACAAAAAGAAAAATATGTAGTTATGAATGTTGGAAAACCTAAAAAGATTCAGAGTGTGCTTTACGTTCTCACCTTGTGGCAAAAGAAATGAACAGAATTAGAATAAAATAAAGATGAAAATATAATAAAATATGTTAATGTTTGTAAGCTTTTCCTAGGATCTAGTCTACCTTGTCTAATTTAAATAAATATAAGAAACTTAAGTAGATATGTTGATGGAGCATTACATACTGTTTATATGGGTTTTTTTGGTCACTGGCACAACACTATAGGTAATCTAGAAGTATTCCTTTACAGTGTTAATGCAGAAAACTGTAAAACTGTTGTATTTTTATACATTTAAACAAGCTTACAGGGCAGAATGTCCTTGTATCGGTTCTTCTTGATGTTTTCCTGCTTTTCTGCTGTTTTGCTAGGATACGTCTTGTCCGTTCGGTACTTTGTTGACTGACTTTTCAACCTCTGAAAAACACAAAAAGAAATGTAAATGCGTTGCATTCATAAAGACTTTTCATCATAGTTCCTAGACGTTATCTAAATGCCAAAGAGCTATTTTTGTCATGTTTTGCTGATGTGTCATACTGAAACAACCTCCAAGCTACGGGTATCATGTAAATGCGTCTAAATTATATTTAATTAGCCAAAACAGCAGATGGGTAATATGAGTTTCATGGTAGTGTTTCCTGTGCATTTACTGGAAAAGCTCTTTTTTCATAGTGCAGATGCTTTAAGGTCATTAGCAACTGATAGAGGAGAGTGAATAAAAAGTGGGCATGTAACCAGCAAATTACATGTGACCAATGGCACATTGTCACATGTGGTCAGTTTTTATGTGATTCAGCCTCAGACGAAGAATCTGTGACTCATTCGAGCTCAAACTGACATGATGGCTGACAAACTGAGAGGACCTCGATTCTAAATCACCTAAGCGGAAGCTCGGACTCTCAAGTTAAACTCATGTTTGTGCTTGCAGGACTTGTTGAGACATTGGTCTTTTTGTTCTGAGGCCAGTTGAGGCAGATCTAAAAGAGTCTGCTAAAGGACTTGAAATACATCTGCACTTCTCTAACACTACAAAGTGCTTTTTGTCCTCAGAGGAAGTGATGCAATGGACTCTTTCCTCTGGAGTGGTTGGGGTGGCAGCAGTATGACAGCAGAGGGGCAGCATGTGAAGCACACAGTGCTGTCTTCAGGCACCGCCATGTCACTCATCACCATGGCAGCAGCCCACAGATGATGTCACCCTGGGGTTAACACTTCTCAGGCACAATTTAGTATGTTTGCGTGAGTGTGTTTCTCTCTGTGTGTGTGTGTGTGTGTGTGTGTGTGTGTGTTGTTGCTGCTAGTCGTCAGTCGTGTTACAGGACTTTTGCTTACACTTCTTCCTTGTTGTGCCTTTAGTGACAAGCATCAATACAAAGAGGAAGAATGAAAATGGCGTTGGAACCCTCCGAAAAATACCAGTGTGGTACTTCCCTCAGTGTGATGTCTTTTGTAAAAAACCTAAAAATCGGGAAGACTAAGAACTTTCAGTTTCGCCGTACTTACTGTCAATATAAAAATACACCTTTTTTTAGCGTGTGAATGTGAAAACCCATCGAGAAATACAGCATGTCTTCTGGGTTGAGAATTTTTAGCTGTACTTAAACAAGAGGAACATTACTGTTAACTCACCACAAACTCCCCAGCAATGCCGTTAGGTGTCTCCTCAGCCGCAGCCTCCTGTCTTTCCAGGTCATCCAGGAAGCTTCTCAGAATCCTGACCTGCTGGTCCATAGCTGGATCTTCACTGTGTGGGATAGGGCAGTTTTCATAGGCATTTCATGGCACAAAGGTCCTTGTCCACAGGTCATGGATAGGCTTGCTAAGCTTGGGGACAGGACTGAGGCTGTTACGTTGCTCCGCTACAGAGCACTTCTGTATTGTAGCTCTCACATGAAGGAACTGGTGTAAGGGAACTTCTAAACTGTCTTACAGAATGTAAGAGGAAGCTAACAGGTTCTGTGGTCAGATTAAAAATATTGCCGCGCCCCCTGTGGGTTTCTCTCACAGGGTCCTAAAGTCACCCGGGTGTTCTATTGCATAAATATGTAGCAAAGGGGATGGTAGGGGAAAACAAACATATATTTATGCACATAAACAGTCAAAACAGGTGATCTTAATCAAAAGCAGTCTAGTCAGTTGTACAATATTTTAAATACACAAGCCAAGTGGAGGAGAAACGCATGTAGGGATAGAGCCTAAGACAGAAGAAAGAGGGAGCGCAAGTGTCAAAGATAATCACCCTTAGTTGCTCAGCAGTAATCCACTCAGAGCTTTGGGAAGTCTTCATGTACCTACCTTACTGTACAGCAGACATTTTTGTAATTGAAGTGAGACAGGATGATAAAAAAAAATCTTGTGAATCTCAGCTAGCACAAATTCATGCAATTTGTTTAGTGGTTAAGCAACAATACTTTTAAATTCACAATGTGTGCATAAAAAGAGTAGTGGGAGGAGCTATGTTTTCAGGAACCACGGGCAATAACTCACCCGTTAAAGACTTCCCTTTCTTAAATATACATAAAAGCTCAGCGTTGAAAAGAGTGTGGCTTAAAAAATACAAATGAAAAAATGCATTACTTACCAAAGTGCTCCCGGGCGTGGATGTTGCCTCTTTTGTCAGTCAACCTTCAACTAATGCTTTTGTCCGGGGTGGCATCATGAAGAAGTTCTGACAGGACATTGCTACATTTAGCAGGTGCTGAGCGCCACATCAGTCGAATAGTGACATCTAGTGGCTTTGTAGTAAACTAATGGAGACATTCTGACACTCAACTGAATGTTACATTAGTCACCGGTTTACAGTATATATCGGGAAAATATAACTGGATAATATCAAAGCATCCAAGACAGACTAGCGAATAACAAAAGGTTAAAGGAAGATTTTTGCCATGTTTTTTCCAGTCATAAAGAATCAAGCATCTGCTGTGCAAATGTATTTCATATCAACAGCAGTGTCCGATAAACTATGATTAACTAGATTAAAGAAATGGGAATTTCTTACCAGGTAAAGTGAAGTGCAGCTCTTATGTGGGGAGGGTTCCCACTCTTTCACTTCTGTGTCACTAGTTAGTATTGCTGCATGTTACACTCGTCTTCAAGGCCTAGCATAGACGCAAAAGCATTTATGTAACCCACAACGCACCTACAGGAAGCTAAGATCACCACAGTCCACCTCTACAGTTTCCTGATTGTCGAGTTGATTCCAAACCTGACATCAGTATGAAGATATTTTACCTCGTTTTGCTTTTTCAAGGTGAGTGAGCTATAATTTAAACCTTCTATGAAAGAACTTACTAAGCTAAATCCTTTCAGCACCTTAATCATCATTGTTTATTCTCTCTCTCCCAGGCTCTATTTTTGTAATTTTTTCCACTTCCGTTCTTTGTGACTTTAAACTGTAAAATCACAGCTTATTCTAGCATCATAGATAAAAACTCTGATTTCATATCAATATTTTTCAGTCACAGTAAACTTACTATTTCATATATAAATCCGTCATAATTTTTTTGTTATGTGAAAAATAAATGCCTCTTCACTTTCATATCCTGAAATTCTTTAAGATTTAAAATTATAATTAAAACATACAAGCCTATAAGAATTCTTGAATGTACTCCTTATTGAAATATTTATTTACGAAGAAAAACATGTTTAAATTAACATGTTTTTTTCTTTAAACCTTAAATTCAATTAACACGTTAACTATTTTTTGGGAAACATTTTTCGTGAAAGGTGGAATAGAAACATATATATATATATATATATATATATATATATATATATATATATATATATATATATATATATATATATATATATATATATATATTTACTTTACATACTGTTAAATGAAAGAAAAGTGTTGTAAATGCACACAGGATGTTTGACAACACCTACCCCCATCTCTCAAGTATGAGGTGGTTTTTTTGCTTGTGTTTTTTTCTCGGGCTTTTAGTGACAATTATTCTAGCATTTGTGCTATCTGACAATCAAAATTTGAAGGTAAACTGCAAACTCATATTAATTCGAATTAAAAACTGAATAACATTTTTATGATTTACCAGACTACAAGGATTTTCTTTCTGTCTGCCTTGTATTTCAGCAAGTCTTCAGCTTGAATGTGATAAAGAGATCACAGCCCATGTTGGAGGTGAATTTATCCTTAAATGCAAGTATGGCATAAATCATTTTCTGTACAGCAAAAAGTATTGGTGCAGAGGGCCCTCCAGAAGCAATTGTGAGATTGTGGCAGACTCAGAAAACAGTCGAAACACACACAGGTCCCAAGTGATAGATTTAAACAGAAGGGGGCTGTTTGTGAAAGTCACAAATCTCCGATTTGATGACGCTGGAGCGTACTGGGTTGGGATTGATAAGATATATGCTGACATCATGACCCAAGTCAAAGTGATTATCACTGAAGGTAAGAATAAAAGACGTTATGCAACTTAGAAAATAAACATTATTTTACAATAACAGTGAAATATGCTGCATCACAGCCTCTGTTTGGTGTTAAGCTGACTGGACTGACATTTCTTTTTTTGTGTCAGTTCCAGTGTCCAAGCCCCGACTTTGGCCCCTGAGCTCTCTGGTGGACAGGCCAACATGTTGGGGGAAGTCAGTTACCTTACGCTGTGGTTGTGCAAAGGGCACTGGTGTTCGTTATGCCTGGTATCAGCACATTGACAGAAAGGACTTCCTGCTCCATAAGTCTTCAGACTTGTATCTTCACTGTGGCGCAGTTCAAAAGGACTGTAGTTATTTCTGTATTGGCAGTAATGACATAAGCAGTGAGAAGAGTGAGCTCATCTCTGTGCAGGTTCTGATGCCTGCAAACAGCAGCTGTATCTATGTTGTTAACATTCAGGGTAAGAACAAATGTAATATTCCATTGTGCAAATATAAATGTGAGAACTGTCTTTACAGTGATTTACTGATTAACAAAATGCTTTTAGAACAAATGTAAAAAATGTAAAAAAAAAAAAAAAAAAAAAACATGCAGCATTTTTATAACAACTATTTATATTTACTGACAATATACAATGACTAAAACAACAAGTCAATTACTATATTTCATTTTAAAACATGGCAAGTGTTCTGTTGTAATGTTTGAGCATGGACGTGGTTCTGTTCCCATAGTGATAATTTATTTAGTTAGTTTGTTTTTTAATTTAGAATGAGATTTTTTTCAACATTAAGACATTAATTTAAACGTAAAATATTTAGTTTAAGTTTAATAGCGTAGTTAGCGTAGCATAGATGATTTACACCATTCATAAATGTCCCATGAAAAAGATTACAATATTCATAGCCTCATATATTAGTGGCAAAAAATAGACTATTTGTGCATTTGTGACACTTTAAAGCCAAAAATTTATGATGAAATTAAAATGGCATTTAATAATTGTTTTTATGCAACTTGTGCATGCATGCGTGCATGTCTGCGTGTGTGTAGTATAGTAAACTATTGCTTGGAAGAAAGGATTAAAGACATCGTGTGTAAGTTTTGACTTCAGTGACTCCTAGAGGTTATAACAGATATGACCGTATGTACAAACCCTTTATGTACAAATTTTCCTTAGGGTCATTCTATTTTTTTATTAACAAAAATCAGGTCATTAGTATTATATAACACAATAAACATAAAAGACAGAGTTTAAAGTTACCATGAAATATTCTAAACAACAACGTCTGTTTTCTTCTCTCTTGTTTTTACAATGCTGTAAAAGCTTCATCCTCAAGGTCTATAAAGCATTATCATTGTAATCTTTTCTTTTTCATTACCAGGTCAACCAATTTATGACTGTGCAGACAGAATGAGCACAACCACAGTCACAACACCAACTCTGACCTCCTGCCTAGTTATTATGAACATCAGTGATAACACAAGAAATCAATCTTTACAACTGAATGAAACCACTCAAGGCTTTTTTTTCATCAGGTTAGTCAATATGCTACTTTTTACTCTATGGAAGAATCACTAAAGGCTGAAAAGAGAATTTAAATTTGTTGAAATTTCACCATAAGATGCGGTCTGAAAACCTGCCCTACTCCCCTTTTCTTTTCTAGATCATTGACGGGACTGCCACTGTGGTACATATTACTGCGTTGGAGTTCTTTTCTGGCCTTGTTGATAATCATTTGCACAGCTGTTAAATGCACAAGAAGAAGATACAAAAAATATGCCAACCAGAAGAAAAATATTCATTGCAGGCGAATTTACCATGCGTGTCAGTGACCTGAATTTTACTGTGGTAGTTCTGTGGAAGTTAGAATGATGCCTCTGAGATAGCAGCTTTGTGGCTTAATTGCTGGCCAAAGTTCTTCGATCATGTGGGCCTGTTTGTGAAGAGGGTAGGGCATAACATGTCAGACTGCAGAATGACTCATGCAATACTGACCAAAGTGGTCTGTTATTTATTTGAAATACTAGAGTTTGGAAGAATCTACAAGACCATTGAAATAACAGTTTTAATTATGATTGCTGATTGCTTTATCAGATCAACTTTTCATATAGTAGTTACACAATTTTGTATACATTAGTTATACAAAATATTGACATTAAATCCAACAAAGCTTTTCAGAAGGCAGCTAATGATGATTATCACGATCAATGAAAATAAAAGGACTTATGGTATTGTCTTAGGTAGTGGAAATAAATGTAAACAAACTTCAGACATTTTACCGTCTATCTAAGGCCCTCTTCACTTCTATAAACTGATGGAGAGTATCAGGTATTTAACTTTTATTTACCTCTAAGTGGACATATCTCCTTTGCGGCATTCCTGACTCAGACCTAGTCATGTTAGTCGACTATACATATATATGGAGCGTCATAAGAGAGCCAATCAAGAGGATTGTTTTAATAATAATGATGATGACTAAGAATGTAGCCCAAGATTATTAAAAAGGTGTGTTTCAGGTCCCTGAATTTCCACATGAATTAGACTGATGATTATAAAAATATATAAATAAATTTGCAGTAAAACAGTCATTGACTACCATGTACCTTTGCTGTTTTTGTATTAGCGACATTAATTATACTTAAACCGTGGAGTCTGGAAGTTTTATATGATAAATGGTTTATTGCTGTTACAGGTTATGAAGAAATGCAAATACCTCACCCACTTATTGTGAAATCAGTATCACAACAATGTGTCAGTACTTGGGCGTTGTAGGGCATTAAAATATGTCATATCAGGTTGATTAAAATTCTAGTGCTGCTGGCTCAACACTAGAAACAGACTAAACTATAAGGTAGAATTCAGCAATATTACCCTTGAATTAGTAATGTATATGAACTGTAGCATACAGTTGTCCAAATATTTAGTTTACTGGGTCTTGACTGATACTATTTTGTTTCCATTCTCAGAGAAAGTGTCAGAAAATTCCAGGTTAATTACTACTCACGTTGTACTGTAGTTGATTTCGTTACACTTAATGTTAAAATAATAAAACTTTTCATTTCAGACATTATAAAATCTCTCTGTATTTTATATATTTCATATTTAGCAGTGATACTACTTGGGTATTTGATTTCTCTCTTAAAGATGTACCAATATACCTATATGCAATATAGGTATTTTGGTACATATACCTTGGTAATATACAATATATGTACCAATACACCTACCAATACCGGGGCCTCCTCTCAGTGGGACATGCCCTGGACACCTCGACAAGGAGGCATCCTGGTTGACAATTCTACTCTGAGCCCCTTCGAATGGCTGAACTTCTCCCCCTAAGATCATCCACCTTTCAGAGAAACCTCATTTCTGCCACTTGTATCTGTGACCATAGGTGAGTGTAAAGACATAGAAAGACCAGTCAATCAAGAGCTTCACCACCACAGACCAGTATACGTCCATATCACTGCAGCCGCAGCACTAATCCATCAGTCAATCTCCCGCTCCCCTCTCCTGCTGCTTCACACTCGGCTGTGAACCACTTCAGTGCAAGCTGGAGGCTACAAGCTGTATCCTTTATCCAAGGTTCAACTAACAGACTCTCTTCTTGCCAGCACCCCGGCATAGACTTTTCCGGGGAGGCTGAGGAGTGTGATTCCCCAATAGTTGGAGCACACCCTCCAGTGAACCCCTTCCCAAAGATAGGAACCACTACCCCGGTCTGCCAATCCAGAGTTACCACCCCTGATATCCAAGCAAAATTGTAGATGCGTGTCAACCAAGACAACCCTAAAGCATGCAGAGCCTTCAGGAACTCAGGGCAAATAACATCCACCACAGGGGCCCTACCACCAAGGAGTTATTTAACTCCCTCAGTGACCTCACCCTCAGCGATGAACGAGTTGTCCTCCTCGTCCTGAGACTTTGCTTCCTCTATGGAAGAAGTGTCAGTGGGATTAAAGAGGTCATCAAAGTACTCATTCAATAATCCAACAATATTGTGATGATATTCTGTTCCTAACCAAGCTGACTTTGGAGAAGAGGTTGTCACAATCCGCAGTGGCAGACCGAGTGGAGAGTGTGTGGAGGACTCAGGTGCAGACACAGGCGAAGACACGAAACTGAGTTCAAACGAAAAGCGAGCCTTTATTTTGGCTGATGACATGGGGGCCAAACAAGGTAGAAGCACTGTGACGAAACTAAACTATAACTAAGCTGGGAAACTGGTACTATGATGCCACAGAAAACTATGAATACAAACATGGTGGGTGAGAACACAGATGACGCGACACAGACTGCATGAAACACAGAGACTAAATACACATAAGGGATGATCAGGGGAAGTGGCCACACACGGGAGCACAGCTGACACACATGAACCTAAAGGCAGGACAGGAGAAGTGAAACTAAATATACTGACATTGAATACAGACTTTCAAAGTAAAACAGGAAACATGGAGATTAGACATGACATGAACTAAACATAACCACGCAGACATGACGCATGAACCAGGGAGACTGAGTACAGGGGGAGATGACATAAACAACTAAGAAACAAAGGACTAAACAGCAATCTCAAAATAAACTAGATGAACTAATCTAGGGCACAAATGAATACAAAAGATACATAAAACTCAAACACTGGGTCGCTCGACCCAGGACCATGACAGATGTTGTTTGCACAATGGACAGATTGCCAGTCTATCAGAGAAAAACATACAGACAATAAACAGGGAAACCAACTCATGTACAAAAAGACACAAAAATGCTCTCCTTAGCACCAAAAAATCAGATTTAGATTGATTTGAAATATCTGACATTTTGGCCTAAAGTCCTAAATCAACAACTTTTATTCTTTGGGTATTTACAATATGCTATTAGTAACCAGCATTGCCGTTTTGGTCTGGTGGGATTGAAGAATAATTGATAAGGCCATCTCAAGAACTGCAGCTGGAAAGTAGGTATCGGCTAAATCTGGTACAACAAATCTCTTCTTTTCAGACATTAATGTTTTTTGTACATAGTCACAGACAAATAAATAAAACATCAATACAAAATACAGGGATCATCAACCATTTATCAAAACAAATGCAAATCTCTGTGGCATTCTGGACATCAACTTCTAGGCTAAACCCAGAAGCTCCTTGTAATTCATGTATATGCTGCTTCTGATCACCCTGCACAATCATCATCATAAAATCTGACGTGTCAAAGTGTATGAAGCATAAAAAGTGAATGTTTACATCAGCCAAAACTTTTGGCTGGGACTTCATTTGTTATTTGAACAGAACACTATAAAAGTGTCAAAGGTCCAGTAGATTTACTTTATAGTTATGAGTAAATCTTCCTAATCATAAAACTGTTTTATGTCAGAAACAGTAACTGCAATAGATTTCTAAGTTGCAAAAAATCCAAATGGTCATAGCGTATATGTTTTGTGAGACCAGTTTCCTCCGAAGTTTTAGTGAAGTCCAGTGTAAAGTTGTGTAAAGTTGTAAGCCAGACCATCTCCAAATGTAGGCTGGCTGATCCCTCCTATCCCAATAAATGGGTGTGAGTATAGCTGTATACCTGCCATTAACACTGGAGCATGACCAATAAAAAGCTAGAGTGCACGTGAATCATTTAGAGCACATTGGTAAATAGTTTACCAATGTTAGTTCACCGTGTAGTCTATGATTCAGTGGGTGATTATATCAAAGTGAATGTCTATTGTGAGGTGAGCTCCCATTTGCACCTGCATCCTATACTCAGACCCACTCCATGTGTTTTCCAAAACACTAGTTATATCCTTAGACTTTCTGCATATGTGGTGTTTATGAAACATAAATTGCATATATTGTATATTTTATCGTTTTATGTTAGCTGGTATGTGATTATTTTAGACTTCATATCTCTGACACTGCAGAAATTATCTTATCATTACTTATTTTATCTTGATGTCTGTTGCAGTTCTAATAGACACAACTTTCAGTTTTCAGTGTCGACTTGCAATCTACTAGTTGTGGTTGCCGATTACACTTTCAGTTCAAGTAAAGAATCCCGTGACTGTGGAGAAGTTATACAATACACTTGTAAAAAAAAAATCATTTTGGTGTGGAATTGACAGTACACACCCCCTGATTTAAAGCGCACTTGTTTGTTTTCACTCTGATAGCCATCTTTTTAATTTTACAGTGACATGGAACATTCAAGCCTGATCCTCTCTAAAATGTATCAGTAGGTGTTTTTAATAATTTTCAATAGCTTGCTCTGCATTTTCTTCCCTGTAGCCTACATTGGGCTAGTACGTACTGTGGAGAAGGGCATTTTTAAAAACTGCATTAATGTCTACTTTCCGTAGATGCCCTTTTTGCTCAGTCTGTTTCCTATTGTTAAATCATGAACACTGATCTTAATTGAGTGAATTGTGGCCTGCAGTTCTTTACATTTTGTTTTTGTTTGGTTTTTTTTTTGGGGGGGGGGGGGGGGGGGGGTTCTCTTGTGACCTCCTGGATGAGTCGTCAATGTGGTTTTGGAGTAATTTAGGTACACTGGCCAATTCAGACCTGCTGAGCATTTATGTTTTGATGCATGCTCAATCATCCAGATATCATCCAGAAATCTCAGAAAGTTTATTCTGTTCATCTGGACGTAGCATTTTTGGATCTACTGAATAACTTTTAAAGAATTCTAGATGATTATGTTTTTAACTCAGTATGGATACATGTCTTCAGTGACATTAGAGTGTAACACTGGATACAAAATGAATGGAATCACTATTTTGATGTGTGAGGTAAATGGTCAGTGGTCACCTTGGCTTCTTACGTGTATACCTAAGTCATAAGTTAAAATAATTATTTGCATGTACTGAACTGATTCGAATCGTGATCTCTTTCCTTGAAGTGCAACTTCACCTCCAATTCTTAGCCTAACTCCTCCTGCTGCATATTTCTGAATGCTAAAAAGCAGCTGTAGGAAGACTAAGGGTTCCTGGCCAGCACAAAGATGAATGGAGGGTAATGCTGAATGTCATTTTACCTCTACTCCGAGGTTTCTTTTGAAGTAGATGATTTTTCCATTGCAATATTTCGTCATATGCTAGAAAAACATGTTGGTTGCAAGTTGTAATAATTCAAGCTTTTGACTAACTGCTCAAAGCTGGAGCTCGCAGGCTTGTGCTTCCTTTCTGTCTGTCATTTATTTAATTCATGGACCATGGAAGCTAATTCTTAAATTCTTGCTTTATTTGTTTAATTGTATCATTATATTTCAATAATGTAAAGAAATTATTCAATTATTTACCACACACTGAAAAAAGGAGATGATTATCTTTACCCTATAACCACAGATAAACACTCAAATTTTTTAACACTCCCATTTCTAAATCAATAACATAAGTAAATTTGATATTATGCATGTTTCTGTTGGTGCCTCTCGCCCTAAGACAGCTGTGATCGGCTCCTGCCTTTCTCACATTGAGCTGCAGATGATTCTGCTGGCACCACATGACAAAGGAGTCAACCACAGCTCGGTACCTGGCTTCATCATCATCCCCAGGGATGCATCCAACCGCCACAGAGACATCAGAAAACTTCTGAAGATGGCGGTCTCTGTGTAGGGGCTGAGGTCTGTGGTGCAGATGGTGAAGAGGAAAGAGTTAGAGGATGGTCCCTTGTGGGCCCCCTGTGTTGCTGATCACCTTGACAATATTGAAGATGCACATATTTGGGTCTACCTAATAAACAATCCAGGACATAAGATTCTGGAGTCCCACACAAATCCCACACAAGTTGTGTGGCACAGGCTTTGAGGACATGGAGAGTCACCCTGTCTAGTCCAGCAGACTTGCCTGAGAACATCTTCTGACTTGTCTCTGAATCTGGTCATGAGTGAAAGTAACAGTTTGGGAAGGGGTTTCAATACTTTACCAGAAGGCTGTGTTGCAATGTGGAGAGAGAGTGGCTTGGCTGTGGATTACAGGCTGACTACAGGTAAGTCATTAGGGGGGGTGAACATTTGTTGCAATCTCGAATCTGTTGAAAAACACGTTCAGCTTATTTGCTCTGTCCACACCACCCCCAGCTCCCCTGCTGCTGGATGACCTGAATCCAGCAACTGTCCTCATGCCCCTCCACGCCTCTATCATGCTGTTCTGCTGGAGTTTCCTCTCCAGCTTTCTCCTGTAATTGTCCTTAGCCTTCCTGATCTTTCCCTTCAATAACACCTGAACCATTCACACCTCCTCTCTATTGGTAAGATGAGATCAAGTCTGATCACATAAGACCTTGTATGTGAGGAGAAGTATTTTAAATTTAATTCTGGATGTAACAGGGAACCAATGAAGATAAGCCAATATAGGAGGAATATGCTCTAATATTCCCTGTCAGTATTCTCTTAATGTGTAAAAACTTTATAAAGTTATAGAGTAAATCTGTAAAAAGGAATATAGACACAGTTGATTAAGGTTGTTATCATTTAAGACTGTTCAACCAACATGTATCTGTATCAGAATTAAAACCCCGTGTTAATCAAAGAGGAAATTATGTGGTTACAGTTGCTCCAAACTCTAAGAACAGTAATTAACTATCCATCCATCCATTCGCTTCCGCTTAATTAATTAACTAAACAAAGTGAAATAATACAGCGTATTACAAAGTTACAAAATATAACAAAATGCCTCTTATAAATACAAACAGCTCTGATGATAAATATCCCAGCTAAAACTGACGTGCCTCTCTAATTGTATTGACATTTTAATTTTCTCCATAGAGGATTTGCTATTAAAGGTGTGCAATTTCTACAATGTGTACGTGTATTTAATAGGTTTTTAATTCCAACTTTCCCTTTATAGTCTCAGTTGGACCAGTCTCCTGGTTAATGGTAGATAAAGTCATTTTGGATAACTGCATTGATAGTTTCCTTGAGGTTGAATATGTACCACTACAATACACTCATTTTATGTGAATCTACACAAACTTAAGAGCTTTGTTTCTTTCGTGTATTTCATTACTATGTTATAAAGTTTGCAAACCGTGGTCTAAAGTCTGAAACTTTTGGCTGAAGAAAAAGCACGTCACTGTTTGACCGCGCTTCCGAGAAGGGGACGCAACCCACATTAAAACAAACAGAAACCCCAAATAAGCTTTCAGGACAGAACTGGTAGCGGCCACCACTGCGATTCAGACGTAAGGTATGGTATTGTCTGTTTTAACTGTCACTACTATTTATTATTATTATTATTGTTATCATTATTATTATTATTTATGGTTGTTTTTTTGTTTGTTTTTACCACCCATGGTATCTTTGGATCAAGGATACGTGACCTGCGAGAATTCCCAGACATTTTCCGTACCTAATTGCCATTTAGTTCAACATATATGTTGAACGCGCCATCGTGGCCTTCAAGTTATTAAATGTGGAAAGACTTTGGGTTTGTTTTCGGCTGTGACAAAAGGGGAAAAAAGGAAGCGAGTATTTTCTGATATTTCATATTTAAAACCTAAACTTGGTTACTGTTAAGGTTTTGGTTTAGCGAACTATATAAACTTGACCGAATGTTTGCACCTCCCACCTGTCTGTTAATTAATTTGTTAGCAGTGACAGATCTTCTTGAATGGAGAGCCTTTGTTAGTACCAGCCGTCATGACAGAGTAATATCTCTGATTGTCTTTATTGTGTTTGCCTTTGTTTTGTACCAGAAAGGGCTCTTGGTTTTAGTTAAACCTGTCAGATCCTGTCATGGCTATTACTGCAGTCCTTCTGCTGAGCAGTCTTGGCTTTTTTGCAGTTAATGCTCAAGGTGAGTGCAGTGCGGATAAGCTTGAGACACGGTAAACACAGCATGGTGTTTGTCCTGGGTTACCCTGTTCTTAAAATTCTGTTCTCTTTTTTTGTCTGTCTGTTTTGTTTTTGTTTTTTCGTTTTTTTTTTCATGTACAACTCCAGGCTGTTCCAGACCTGTTGGAGAAAACATGGATTTAAAGGGCAATGACATTCTTCTAACTAGTTTCCCAGATGAGACCACAGTTACATTTGCCTGTAATACTGGATATGTGTCTGCAGGAGGTTCCCCAAGTGTTACTTGTACTGCTGGAAGTTGGAGTCCTGTGCGGATGAAATGCGAGAGTGAATATTAACACTTGCTTTTAAATTCAAATTCCTTATAGCAGCTGTGTTTCACAGCCAGTTTAAGCACATGAGAATGAGCGTCAGGTAGAATTTACTCGCTATCCTGGTAACATTCTTAAAATTTGTGTTTAAAAAAAAATGTCTACCTCTATAAAATGTCTTACTCACATATACATGTTACATAAACAGTAAACTATATTTGGTGAGATAATTACACATACTATCACAAAAGTCCTAAAGGACCAATTTAACCCTTATTTTTCTTGTTTCAGGGTACAACTGTGGCCCTGCGGAGGAAGTTGAAGATGGACACATTGAATATCGTCCTGGGACTGAATTTGGTGATACAGCAGTGCTCACTTGTAACCCCGGGTTAGTAATACAATGTTAGCTCTAATAAACAGTGTTTATATAATTAGTTTTCAGATTGAAGTTAGTAGTAGCATATTAAATCACTAAAATGTTGCAATTTATCCTATTTTAAAAAACAAATAAATAAATCAGAATGAGTGTCACGTCGGGTTTACTTCGTCTTCTGTGTCATGTGAAATAAAATTTCTAAACCAGTCTCTTTCCCTCCAATCAGTCATATCCCAGTTGGTGGAGGAAAGCTCTTTTGTGGAAGCCAAGGGTGGATGGGCAGGTTGCCTGTATGTGAAGGTTGGTTGTCTTGTCTTAATACAAGTCACACCCCTGCTTAAAAGCTCACTGTTTGTTTTCATTCTGATAGATTTTTATTTTTATTTTCCAGTGATACAATGTGAATCACCACCTGTAGTAGAGTATGGCTCTTTCAGTCCAAATAAAGATCTCTATGAATATAATGAAGTTATACAGTACACCTGTAAAAAGGGTTATAGACTTGTTGGATCAAGACAGCTGCATTGTTTGGATGATGGAATATTCAAGCCTGAGCCTCCAAAATGTATCAGTAAGTGTTTTGAATTTCTTTCAAGAACTTGTTCTCTGTTTTTGTCTTTATTTTTGTCTTTTTCTTTTTCATGTACAGCCCAAAACTGTTCCAGACCTGTTGGAGAAAACATGGATTTAAAGGGCAATGACATTCTTCTAACTAGTTTCCCAGATGGGACCACAGTTACATTTGCCTGTAATACTGGATATGTGTCTGCAGGAGGTTCCCCAAATGTTACTTGTACTGCTGGAAGTTGGAGTCCTGTGCGGATGAAATGCGAGAGTGAATATTAACACTTGCTTTTAAATTCAAATTCCTTATAGCAGCTGTGTTTCACAGCCAGTTTAAGCACATGAGAATGAGCGTCAGGTAGAATTTACTCGCTATCCTGGTAACATTCTTAAAATTTGTGTTTAAAAAAAAAATGTCTACCTCTATAAAATGTCTTACTCACATATACATGTTACATAAACAGTAAACTATATTTGGTGAGATAATTACACATACTATCACAAAAGTCCTAAAGGACCAATTTAACCCTTATTTTTCTTGTTTCAGGGTACAACTGTGGCCCTGCGGAGGAAGTTGAAGATGGACACATTGAATATCGTCCTGGGACTGAATTTGGTGATACAGCAGTGCTCACTTGTAACCCCGGGTTAGTAATACAATGTTAGCTCTAATAAACAGTGTTTATATAATTAGTTTTCAGATTGAAGTTAGTAGTAGCATATTAAATCACTAAAATGTTGCAATTTATCCTATTTTAAAAAACAAATAAATAAATCAGAATGAGTGTCACGTCGGGTTTACTTCGTCTTCTGTGTCATGTGAAATAAAATTTCTAAACCAGTCTCTTTCCCTCCAATCAGTCGTATGCCAGTTGGTGGAGGAAAGCTCTTTTGTGAAAGCCAAGGGTGGATGGGCAGGTTGCCTGTATGTGAAGGTTGGTTGTCTTGTCGTAATACAAGTCACACCCCTGATTAAAAGCTCATTGTTTGTTTTCATTCTGATAGATTTTTATTTTTATTTTCCAGTGACAAAATGTGAATCACCCCCTGTAGTAGAGTATGGCTCTTTCAGTCCAAATAAAGATCTCTATGAATATAATGAAGTTATACAGTACACCTGTAAAAAGGATTATACAGTTGTTGGATCAAGACAGTTGCATTGTTCGGATGATGGAACATTCAAGCCTGAGCCTCCAAAATGTATCAGTAAGTATTTTGAATTATTTTCAAGAACTTATTTTGTTTTTTCTTGTGTAGTATAAATTAGGCTAATACATACTGTGGAAAAGGTCATTTTTGACAACTTCACCAATGTCTACTTTCTTTCCCTGCAGAGGTTGAATGTGGAGATCCAGAGATTTCATTTGGACAGTGGAGTAGCGGTGCTTGACCTCCGTATGGATACTTGTATAAAGCTACATTACAGTGTAACGCTGGATACACAATGATTGGATCCACTACTGTGATGTGTGGGCTAAATAGTCAGTGGTCACCTGGACTACCTCAGTGTATTCGTAAGACAAAAATTAAAATAATTATTTGTAAGTGCTGAGCTCAAGCATGATCTCTTTGCTCTAAGTGCAACTTCAACCCCAATTCTGAGCCTAAGTCCTCCTGCTGCATATTTATGAAAAGTGCAAAAAAGGCAGGTAAATGAAGACTAAGGGGTCCTGGCCAGTGATTTTCAGCAAAAAGTGGAGAGTATTGCTGAATGGCACCTTACCTCTACTATGAGCATGGATATATGCTAATATTTGATTTCTTGCATCATTATATTTCAGTAATGTAAAGACACTTATTGAATTACAGCATTAAATTAAAGAACTGACAACAGAAGATTTTTACCATATTTACATAGATCATTACTCAGCGTTTTTTTGAGTGCATGTCCAGTGCTAGCTTTGAATTAAAAACTGTTTTTCTCACTGTAGGGACAACACCAGGAACCATTCTTTTTATTTATAAGCAAACATCAGGTTTGGCTTAAACATTGCTTTCAAAGCAGAAATAATGTGGTCAAAGTTGCTCCAAGACTCTAAGTACAGTAACTAACTAAACTAAGTGAAATAATACAGCATATTACGAGGTTATAAAATATAACAAAATTGCTCTAATAAATACAAATAGCTCTAATTATAATTATCTCAGTATATTACACAAAATTAAAACTGACGTGCCTCTCTAATCAAATCTCATCATATCATTTAATTTTCTCTGTAGATGATTTGGTATTAAGGACGTGCAATTACTACAATGTGTACGTGAATTTAATATGTATTTTTAAATTCCAACTTTGCCTTTATAGCCTCAATTGGACCAGTCTCCTGGTTAATGATAGATAAGGTCATTTTGGATAACTGTATTGATATACAGTTTCCTTTTTGTTTCCCACAAGTTTAATATGAAGAGTCCAAATGATGAATAGAATGAGGATTTTTAACCTCTGAAGATATAGTTGTCGTCAGCAACGTTAAAGTGTGAACCTAGATACATAATCAATGCAAACCTTACCGTGACATAAAAACGTTACTGGTCACCTGGACTTCCTTAATGTATACACATGTTATGAATTAAAATTGCTTAAGTATATGTAGCTTCACTTCTCCATTGTTGTTAAAATTTGTATTAAATACCTCAGGAGGTTGCTAGCATAATATAGAGATAATTTTGGACAATTCTAGTAATTTCCATTCTGTGAATGTGAAAATCCTGTGATTCGATATGACTGAATAATGGTCTCCTCCTGTCTGTGGTCTTATTTCAGGGAAGATCTGGATAAGTTAAGAAAGGCCCGTGTACCTAGATATACAATATGATATAAAAGGTTTGGCTACGTGGAGTGTCACAAAAGTCATCATATTTTGTTTTAATTTGATTTCACATTGCTGCATGTGAATGATCATATAATGTTCACTTTTATGTTTAGAAAACACTATTTGATAAACAGTTTCCACAAGTTTTTGAACATTTCTTTTTGCTTATAATCACCTGGTTTCATGTTAATATGAAATCACTCTTTTTTAAGTCTCAGTTTTAAACTTCAGTATAAATCCATTAAATAAATTTGAATCTCTGCGTGCTTGCCAAGTAATTGTGAACAGGGGTCATGTGGAGGTCATACAAAAATGACCTGACATGTGAAAGACACATTTAAAGTATTAAGTTAATTTGTAAGGAGGTATTAAGTTAATTTGTAAGTTTAAATGTCCATTTACACTTATGATTAAAGTTTGTATTTAAATACATTTGATTCCAGACAGTTTAGTACGAGTTGACTTTCTCTTCTGTAGGTTGTTTTAAATGTAAAAACAAATGTAAATAAATAAATAAAATAATCCTCTGAAGTTTTTGTATTTTTTTTTCAAGTGTGGTTGATGTCATTTAAAGGAATGTTTGGAAAAACATTTGGAAAAAGCAGGAATTGTGAATGGTGAATAAACAGACCAAAGTACAGCAGGAAGTTTATTTCCTCACATTGATTCAGTCCGCCCTGTTTTGTAATGCGTCACCCTGTTTGAATGTATTGGGCACTGTAATTTACACCACAAAATGTTTTCACAAGTATGTCACAAGTAGTATGCATGGCTTACAAAAGAGGGCCAAAGCTTTTCAAGGACAGTAAAGAACAGCCTGCACTTTCATATTGTCTTAAAGGTGTATGTGTCTTTTTATATACAGGTCTCGTGCTGTGTCCTATTAATACTGCTTTAAGAAGGGAAAACTGCATATTTATGTGAAGTATGGAACAACAGAGTAATAAGGAAGTGTTGGGTTTATGGTGGGTGGGGCTCATAAACTTGTGCGTATTATGTTCAGAAAAGACAGAACAAAAAACAAAAAAAACGGTTATAGCATACAGACTAATTTCAGAAATACAGCGGTTTCAACTAATTTAGTTTTTCTTCCTGGTGCTACATTTACTAAGTAAAATGGATGGAAGTACAACAACCCTCATTTGGCTTATTGGTAGCACTACAAGTACTACACTCGTTTTATGTGAATCCACACAAACTTAAGAGCTTTGTTTCTTTCGTTTATTTCATTATTATGTTATAAAGTACGCGAGCTGTAATCTAAGGCTAAGACTTATGAAGAACAGGCACGTCACCTGTTTGACCGCGCCTACTTCCGAGAAGGAGACGCAGCCCACATTAAAACAAGGAGAAACCCGAAATAACCTTTCAGAGCAGGACTGTTAGCGGTCATCATTGTTGGCGTTCAGACGTAAGGTATGGTGTCGTTTGTTTTAACCGTCCGTAACAACCGAAAAAACAAAAACAAAGCGTCGACCCCATAACAGTGCTATATTATTGTATTTATCCGTCGTTGCTGCTAAGTTAGCTAACAATTAGCTAGCTAACGCAGCCGAAGGCGATTTAACAGTTTATGGATTTTGACCAAATTGCAGACATTCAGATGGAATCAGCATTTTTTTTAATCTTTCAGTGACATCTTCTTAACCCCCTGTAAGCTAAATTACGCGATTATTAATGTGCTGTGTTACCACTCACGGTATCTTTGGCTCCAGGAAGACCGAGAGTAGCATACGTGACCTGCGAGAATTCACGGCCATTTTTTTCCCCGTACCTACCTGTCATTTAGTTTAACAAATGTTGATCGGCCAGCCGAAGCTATCGTGGCCTTCAAGTTGTATAATATGGAAAGACTTTAGGTTTGTTTTCTGCCGCGACAAAGGGAGAGGGGAGGCAGTATTTTCAAATATTTCATTTTTAAAACCTAAACTTGGTTACTGTTAAGGTTTTGGTTTAGCGAAATATATAAACATTACCGAAGACCGAATGTTTGCACCTGCTACCTTCCGCTAGTTAATGTGTTAGCAGTGACAGACCTGATTCAATGGAGAGCCTTGTTAGTACCAGCTATCATGACCAAGTAATATCTCTGATTGTCTTTCTTGTGTTTGCCTTTGTTTTGTACCAGAAAGGGCTCTTGGTTTTAGTTAACCTGTCAGATCTGTCATGGGTATTACTGCATTCCTTCTGCTGAGCAGTCTTGTCTTTCTGGCAATTACTGCTCAAGGTGAGTGCAGTCCGGATTAGCTTGAGACACGGTAAACACAGCATGGTGTTTTTCTTGGGTTACCCTGTTCTTAAAATTATGTTCTCTCTTTTTTGTCTGTATGTTTTTTCTTTTTTTCTTTTCCCATGTACAGCTCAAAACTGTCCCAGACCTCCTAAAGGAGAAAATATGGATTTAAAGGGCAATGACATTCTTCTAACTAGTTTTCCAGATGGGACCACAGTTACTTTTGCCTGTAACACTGGATATGAGTCTGCAGGAGGGTCCCCACGTATTACTTGTACTGCTGGAAGTTGGAGCTCTCTGGGGTTGAAATGCCAACGTGAATATTAAAACTTGATTTGATATTCAAATTCCTTATTGCAGCTGCATTTCACAGCCAGTTTAAGCACATAAACATGTTACATAAATAGTAGACTATATTTGTTGAGATTACACATAATGTTATAAAAACAAGTTCCAATATAACCTTCTTTTTCTTGTTTCAGGGAAGAACTGTGGCCCTGTGAGGGAAGTTGAAAATGGACAGATTGAATATCGTCCTGGGTCTGAATTTGGTGATAAAGCAGTGCTCATTTGTAACCCCGGGTTAGTAATCAGAATCAGAATACTTTATTGATCCCTGGGGGAAATTATTTTTTGTTACAGTGCTCCATTATAAACCAACATTAAGACAAGACAGACAATACACTAACTAAGAATAGTACAATATATACATATATATATATATATATATACATACATGCATACATACATGCATACATAAGTCACTCATAAATAAATAGCTGAACAAGAAACATGTGTAGCTGTAGCAGCAAACAGTGTGTTAAGTGGATGAGTTGTACAGGGAGATGGCCACAGGCAGGAAAGATTTCCTGTGTCGTTCAGTGGTGCTTTTCGGTAATCTCAGTCTCTCACTGAACGTGCTCCTGTGACTGACCAGCATGTCATGGAGTGGGTGGGAGGTGTTATCCAACATTGTCTTTATCTTGGACAGCATCCGCCTCTCCGACACCACCTTGAGGGAGTCCAGCTCCATCCCCACAACATTGCTGGCCTTACGGATTAGTTTATTGAGTCTGTTGGCATCTGCGACCCTCAGCCTGCTCCCAAATCCTCCCAAAATACAATGCTAGCTCTAATAAACAGTGTTTAGATAATTAGTTTTTAGATTGAATTTAGTAGTAGCATATTAAATCACTAAAATGTTGCAATTCCATGTCTTAAAAAAACAAAAACTTGCTGTTCTGTGTCATGTGAAATCAAATCTCTAAACTAACCTTTTCCCCTCGAATCAGTCATATGCCAGTTGGTGGAGGAGAACTCACTTGTGGAAGCCAAGGGTGGACGGGCAGGTTGCCTGTTTGTGAAGGTTGGTTGTCTTGTCGTAACACAAGTCACACCCCTGATTAAAAGCTCACTGCTTGTTTTCATTCTGATAGATTTGTATTTTTATTTTCCAGTGACACAATGTGAATCACCACCTGATGTACAGGATGGCACTTTCACTCCAATTAAAGAACTCTATGACTATAAAGACGTTATAGTGTACACCTGTAAAAGCGGCTATACACGTAATGGATCAAGACAGTTGGATTGTTCGGATGATGGAACATTCAAGCCTGAGCCTCCAAAATGTATCAGTAAGTGTTTTGAATTTTTTTTCAATAATTTGTTTTGTTTTTCTTGTGTAGTATAAATTAGGCTAATACATATTATGGAAAGATCATTTTTGACAACTGCACTAATGTCTTTCTTTCCCTGTAGAGGTTGAATGTGGGGAACCAGAGATTTCGTTTGGACAGTGGAGTAGCGGTGCTCGGCCTCCATATGGATACTCGTCTACAGTCACATTACAGTGTAACACTGGATACAAAATGATTGGATCCGCGACTGTGACGTGTGGGCTAAATAGTCAGTGGTCGCCTGGACTTCCTCGGTGTATTCGTAAGTCAAAAATTAAAATATCTATTTGCATGTACTGAGTTCAATCGGATCATCTCTTTGCTCTAAGTGCAACTTCACCCGCAATTCTGAGCATAACTCCTCCTAATGATCATTTTTGATAAATGCTGAATGGCAGTTTACCTCTCCTATGAGGTTTCTTTTGAATCTCGTCATATGCTAGCAAAACATGTTGGTTGCAAGGTGTTATAATTCAAGCTTTTAGTTACCTGCTCAAAGCTGGAGCTTGCTGACTTGTGCTGTCTTTCTTTTCCTCATTCATTCAATGCATGGATTTTGGCAGCTAACTCTTGATTTCTTGCATTATTATATTTCAATAATGTAAAGAAAATATCCAGTTACATGATTAAATTAAAGCATTTACGAAAGATTATTCTTTCCATTACAGATCATTGCTCAGCATTTTTTAAAAGAAATAATCAGTAACATACATAAAGCTAATATTATGCATGAACTGTTCCTGTTGGGAAAATTTTATTCAACTTTTCCAGTTCGTAACTGATACCCTGGCTTTGGGTAATGACCACATGATTTACTAGGGATGCACTGATCTGATTTGTGGATATTGGTTCAATTGGCATCTAGTGGCAGAACTATTATAGCATGAAGGATGATCACCTAATCAAAGCCACAGCAGTTTAGAGGCATATCATGCCAGCTTCACCAATTGCTTTTCTTTGTATGCTTTCAAAGTGCAAAGTTGCTGAAAGTGAACTGAGAAGATCGGACTGTTTTGCTCGATTGTTTTTACGCTCTGTTTGGTATCATATGAATTAAGAGCCAGAGGGACATTGGTTTGGTTTGACACACACAAAAAAAAAAGATGGAGATATATATTGAACCGTTCAATACAGTGCTTTCGGTTCGGTACGCATATGTATCGAACAATACAAAATATTTAATTTATTTTATCAACTTTCCTTCTGACGGTGCTGTCTGTGTTGAGCGCTCAGTGGATCTGCGCTCGACAGTAGTTGCAGGAGGTGAGCTGGCTTCAAACAAATGATGAACGCACAGAGATGTGGTGCAGAATGTGCCGTGAAAATTTAGTAAATGACAAATTAAAAAAGGCATGAACATTTTTTTTGTATCGAAAAAATATCGAACCGAACCGTGAATTTTGTATATCGTTGCACCCCTAATATCTATCTCACCAAATACCTAGAGTTACTCTGTATCAGACTGGTAAAAGCATGATGAGTGCTCCCTCTATTAAGTGTGTCCAATACTAGCTTTGAATTAAAAAGTAGGGTTGGATTTAAAAAAAAAAAAAAAGATTTTCCCTTTTCAAAATAATTTAAGTTTGAATAATATGATATGTATTCACTGAATCAATTTTTAAATATAAATGTATTTTTTCAGAAATGCCAGAATCTCAGGTTAAAGCTCACAAAATTATTTCAACAACTGACAAACAGTTAAAACAACAAATGAGGGCAGGTAAAACTTAACTCAACCAGCAGCAAAATAAGATCCAAACGACGTTTCATGTTTGAAAAACATCATCATGAATTCTCTCTTACTTTTGCTGTTTTGCTTCCACCATGATAAAATCACACTTACTGCACAGCTCTCTCTCCTTGTGTACTTTAAGACCAGTTTCCCATCAAAAATCTGTTTTCTCCAATTTTTTGCTGGCTTATTACGCACTTGTCTACTGTTGTGTACAGTGCTGCTGGCCGCTGTCTTTTGTTTTTCAAAAATTACCTCCAACAAGAGCGCCTAATTTCTGTTCTTCAATATTGAAGAAATGTAAACTTTTACAAATGATGCCAAATCGTAAAACACGTACCAGTATTTTTAATAAAACCTCTGTAACTTTGCTCTACTTCAATTCAGCAGCATCAGGTAATGTTAATCTGCTGATTCATGGTTTTCTTCCATTTTTGATCTACTGCAGAATATTTTTAAGGAGGTTATCTGCTATGAAGTGCCAGGCCAGGAAAATCTCCTTCATATTTTTGTGTTTTATCCTCTGTTACTTTAACACAAAGGCATCTGCTTTGATGCTTACACCTCTGATGAAATCTCATAAGTGTCAGTTTTGTTTTTATACAGAGATATAAAAGTATGGATATGTACTGATAAATGATCAGAATTATAATATTTCTGACTGTGTCAAAATTGAATTGAATCAAATCAGAACCTTGCGAATCAGAATCAAATCAGTTATAGAAATTGAAATCGATATCCAACCCTACTTAAAAAGCTGTATTTGTCACTTTGGGGACAACACCAGGAACCATTCTTATCTATAAGGGAACATCCGGTTCAGGTTAAACATTGCTTCTGTAATTTTGTGAAATAAAATCTGCCCAGTAAATGTTTTTAGTATTTGATTCTTAATCGTAAGCCTCTTTTAATTTATTGCTGTATTTATAATAAATGGCATATCAGTTTATCTGATGTGTTTGAGAGGCCAAACAGGGAAAGCATTGATTTCATTGGAACTTTTAACTCACGTGGTTAGGAATAGTTTTACTTCCTACAAACACAAGGTCTTGTCATGTCAAGCTTGAAATATCTATAAAGCTGCGGTTGCTTGCATGTTTCCATTGTGTTGTTTTAGCTACCTAGCTGTCCTCCTAGAACATCAACACGCTGCTGCTGTAAACAATGCAGACTTAAACTGAATGATCTTTAGCAATAGCCTAAAAATTGCCAAACTGTAGTTTGGTAATAGATCAGCTTGTTGTCGCAATCAAAAACTATTCCAGGCTTTTGAGTGAGGATCAGACCGATGTCCCAGTCAAATAGTTACATCTCTAGTTGGGATTTTACACATCCCTGCTGACTGACTTTTTGTTCCTGCAGCAAACCCCACAACAACTACCACAACAACTACCACTACAACCACTACGACCATTACCACTACTAACCCTTCTACCCCAAAGAAACCAACAGGTACAGTTCAATTTAAAGCTCATAAAGTTCTCAAAATCCAGCTTTCCTCCCTTTTAGCTAGGTTGGGTATTTAATTTCTGCAAAGAGCGCATGAAGTTCTGGGACTACTATTGCCAAACCCTGCTTTATGCCTTATAAGTTGCCACAGCAGATCATAATACAAACCATCTTACCTTTGCTTCTCTTGCTTTGTCTCCAAACCATTGAACCTAATCTGTTTCTCCTACATGCTTTATTAAAATCTTGTTCCCCTGGTCACCCCGTCCCAATCCCTTTTTGTCCCCCATAAACCCCCCACCAGAGCGGCCAAAGGTTCGCCATCGAGCCCCACCCTCAACAGAGCAATCGAAGTCACATTGCCCAGCCTCGCCCCCCTTAGTTCCTCTTCATGCCCTGTCTCCGCAGTCTGATGCGTGATGTGTGAAGGGTCTGGGCTGTGAGGATTATGGCAGTGATGACTTTTCCCAGGAGAAGCTGGGACCCTGTTTACTAGAAGGTTTTAAAATTTCTGTACTTTTAGGTGACAGGAGACATGTGGCCTGGTCAAAACACAGAGAGCTGCACTCTAAAAGATCTTTAAACATAGTAAACATACCTTGTGTGCCACAGACTGCTCCCAAACACGAGGGGACAAGTAATACCTCTAAAACACTTAAGTTGGCTTTATTAAACATTAGATCTCTAGCTGGGAAAACATTTTTAATTAATGATTTAATCACTGAGCACAGCCTTGATTTTATGTTTTTAACTGAAACTTGGTTGGACCAAAGTAACAGTGGAGCTGTTCTCATCGAGACGACCCCTCCTAACTACAGTTTTATCAGTGAGGTCAGGGCGAGCAGGAGAGGAGGAGGGGTTGCTGTCTTATTTAATGAATCATTTCAATGTAAGCAGCTATCTCCTGGAAGTTTTCAGTCTTTTGAATATGTGGCTTTACAGCTGAAGGCCCCATCCAAAGTTGTGTTTCTTAATGTTTACAGGCCTCCCAAATACTGCACAGACTTTTTTAATGACCTCAGTGAACTGCTGTCTGTGATCTGTGTTGATTTTGACTGTGTAATTATTGCTGGGGATTTTAACATTCATGTGGACAACCCTCAGGACAAAGGGACTAAAGACCTGAGTAACACTCTGGGCAACTTTGGGCTGACTCAGCATGTAACAGAGGCCACACATAATAGATGACACACTCTTGACCTACTGATCTCCAAAGGCCTGAGCATTTCAAAGGTTACTGTGTCTGATGTGGGCCTGTCTGATCATTACTGTGTTTTCTTTGAAAGTAAAATCTCAGCCCACACAAATATATCAACAACAGTGATCACAAAACGGTGTATAACTGAACACAGTAGTGCAATTTTTAACCAGGTCTTCCCATTAACACCTGACCTGTCCAGAGGGTCAGTCAATGAGCTCGTCAATAGCTTCAATGCTAACATGTTAAATGTAATGGACACTATTGCTCCCATTAAGGTGAAGGTTATCTCTGGAAGGAAAAAGTCTCCATGGAGAAACTCCACACTGGTGAAAAATGAAAAAAGAGAGTGTAGGAAAGCTGAGCGCAGATGGAGAAAAACAAACCTCCAGGTTCATTATGACATTTATAAAGAGAAACTTCACAATTATAATTTACAACTGAGGAATGCAAGGAGGTCCTACTTCTCTGACATCATCACTAAAAACAGCCATAATGCTCGGGTCTTATTTTCTACAGTTGACAGGCTAACAAACCCCCCTGTGTCAGTGGCAGCTGAACTTCATTCGACCATGGCCTGCAATGACTTTGCCAAATTCTTCACTGAAAAAATCCAAAAAATTAGACAAGCAATTGGTACATCAACAGCAGATCCAGGATATGTACTGTGTCCACCAAAAAACTGTTTAAACACCATGAAACAGTTTCAACCTATTAACAGCAAAGACCTGGAGGACATCTTAGGTCAACTGAACTCCTCCTCCTGCTGTTTAGATGTCCTGCCAACAAGTTTTTTCAAAAAGGTCTCAAAGACTTTAGAGTCAGACCTGTTACAGATCGTCAACTTTTCTTTATTATCAGGTGTGTTTCCAGAATCACTAAAAACTGCTGTAATCAAACCTATACTGAAAAAGGACAATCTTGACAAGACACAAATGAACAACTACAGGCCGATCTCAAATCTCCCGTTTTTAAGTAAGATCATTGAAAAAGCAGTTTCTCAACAGCTCAGTTACTTCTTAAAACAGAATAATTGCTACGATGCCTTCCAGTCAGGTTTTAGACAGAACCACAGCACTGAAACCGCTCTGACCAAAGTGTTTAATGACATATGTCTGAATACAGACAGTGGAAAAATGTCAGTCCTAGTTTTACTGGATCTCAGTGCAGCATTTGATACAGTTGACCACAACATATTACTCAAACGACTGGAGAACTGGACAGGTCTTTCAGGAACTGTACTAAACTGGTTCAAAACATACGTAGAAAACAGGAAATACTTTGTATCAATAGGTAACTTCACATCTAAGCAGACAAGTATCACATGTGGAGTTCCCCAAGGTTCCATCTTGGGACCCCTTCTGTTTAACATCTACATGCTCCCACTGGCACAGATTATAAACAACAACAAAATAAACTATCACAGCTATGCAGATGACACACAAATATATATCACAATGTCACCAGGAGACCGAGGCCCTGTACAGGCTCTTGGTAAATGCATTGAGGAAATCAATGACTGGTTGTGCCACAATTTTCTCCAGCTAAACAAAAACAAAACTGAGGTAATAGTCTTTGGCGCCAAAGAAAAACGATTACAGGTCACCAGAGAACTTCAATCTATACATCTAAAAACCACAAACCAGGCGAGAAATTTGGGTGTAGTGATGGATGCAGACTTAAACTTAGAAAAACACATTAAGACAATAACAAAGTCAGCTTACTATCACCTCAAGAATATATCAAGGATAAAAGATCTGATGTCTCAACAGGACCTGGAAAAACTAGTCCATGCATTCATCTTTAGTAGGCTTGATTACTGTAACAGCATCTTTACAGGTCTACCTAAAAAATCAGTCAGACAACTACAGCTCATTCAGAACTCTGCTGCTCGAGTCCTCACTAAGACCAAAAAAGTGGACCACATCAGTCCAGCTCTGAGGTCCTTACACTGGCTGCCTGTCCGTCAGAGGATAGACTTTAAAGTTCTGATGCTGGCCTATAAAGCTCTGAATGGTTTAGGACCAAAATACATCAATGACCTCCTGACCCAGTATGAACCATCCAGATCCCTCAGGTCATCTGGATCCGGTCTTTTATCAGTTCCCAGAGTCAGAACCAGACACGGAGAAGCTGCATTCAGCTTTTATGCTCCTTATATCTGGAACAAACTCCCAGAAAGCCTCAGATCAGCTGAAACACTCAGTTTATTTAAATCCAGGTTGAAGACTCACCTGTTCTCAGCTGCATTTGAATAAAGCACCAAATCCACACTTTAAGCTTAAATTTCAAAACTTACATTTAACTACTGATTTTATCTACTGTTCTGATTTTATCTGTTTTGATTTTATATAGTGTTGTTTGTTTGTTTGTTTGTTAATTAGTTAGTTTATTTGCTTGTTTTAATCAATTTTAAATCATGCTTTTTATTTGTTCTTGTTTCTAATGTCTCTGTAAAGCACTTTGAATCACCTTGTTGTTGAATTGTGCTATACAAATAAACTTGCCTTGCCTTGCCTTGCCTTGCAAGAAACCTCTTAGTGTGTGTGTGTGTGTGTGTGTGTGTGTGTGGCCACTGTCTACAGACGTATAGCATATCAGGTCATACTACCATCATAATGTCATATTGTTAAGAAAACCACAATGGTTACGTAAACTTTTGGGTTTATATGGTAACCGTTTAAATGAGTGATGAAACATGCCATACTAACAGGATTTTTTTTTTTTTTTTAATGTAAATCTGTTGACATAGATTATTCTGTTTATTTCTCAAACTTTGCAGCAGTTTCCATGTGTTCCCAATATCTTGACATTGTTTGAACATGTTTTTTTGGAAATGTGCATAAACTGCTATATTGTCAACAGTTCAAGGATGTGAAGATCCCCGAAAGAGAAGTGCTGAGGTGACTGTGAGCGCTCAACCTCCATATAGACATGGGGTTAAAGTGACTCTTGGCTGCTCATCTGGATACAAGCTAAATGGACCAGATACCCAGACATGTGAAAATAATGGTCTGTGGTCACCAGGAATTCCAGAATGTGCACGTAAGTCAGTTGTTAATTATAAACATTTATGTTTTCAGCTTTATCATATAATACTCTACATGGTAAAAAAAAGTGTGTGTGTGTGTGTGTGTGTGTGTGTGTGTGTGTGTGTGTGTGTGTGTGTGTGTGTGTGTGTGTGTGTGTGTGTGTGTGTGTGTGTGTGTGTGTGTGTGTGTGTGTGTGTGTGTGTGTGTGTGTGTGTGTGTGTGTGAGAGATGTCAGTTTCATATCCTGAAAGTACAGTGGGGCAAAAAAGTATTTAGTCAGCCACCGATTGTGCAAGTTGATGATGACAGAGGTAAGTAATTTGCACCAGAGGTACACTTCAACTGTGAGAGACAGAATGTGGAAAAAAAAATCCATGAATCCACATGGTAGGATTTGTAAAGAATTTATTCGTAAATTAGGGTGGAAAATAAGTATTTGGTCACCTCAAACAAGGAAAATCTCTGGCTCTCACAGACCTGTAACGTCTTCTGTAAGAAGCTTTTCTGTCCCCCACTCGTTACCTGTATGAATGGCACCTGTTTGAACTCATCATCTGTATAAAAGACACCTGTCCACAGCCTCAAACAGTCAGACTCCAAACTCTGCCATGGCCAAGACCAAAGAGCTTTCGAAGGACACCAGGAAAAGTATTGTAGACCTGCACCAGACTGGGAAGACTGAATCTACAATAGGCAAGCAGCTTGGTGTGAAAAAATCAACTGTGGGAGCAATCATCAGAAAATGGAAGACATACAAGACCACTGATAAGCTCCCTCGATCTGGGGCTCCACGCAAGATCTTATCCCGTGGGGTCAAAATGATCATGAGAACGGTGAGCAAAGATCCCAGAACCACACGGGGGGACCTGGTGAATGACCTGCAGAGAGCTGGGACCAAAGTAACAAAGGTCAACATCAGTAACACACTACAACGGCAGGGAATCAAATCCCGCAGTGCCAGACGTGTTCCGCTGCTGAAGCCAGTGCATGTCCAGGCCCGTCTGAAGTTTGCCAGAGAGCACGTGGATGATACAGCAGAGGATTGGGAGAATGTCATGTGGTCAGATGAAACCAAAGTAGAACTTTTTGGTATAAACTCAACTCGTCGTGTTTGGAGGACGAAGAATACTGAGTTGCATCCCAAGAACACCATACCTACTGTGAAGCATGGGGGTGGAAACATCATGCTATGGGGCTGTTTTTCTGCCAAGGGGACAGGACGACTGATCCGTGTTAAGGACAGAATGAATGGGGCCATGTATCGTGAGATTTTGAGCCAAAACCTCCTTCCATCAGTGAGAACTTTGAAGATGAAACGAGGCTGGGTCTTCCAACATGACAATGATCCAAAACACACCGCCCGGGCAACAAAGGAGTGGCTCCGTAAGAAGCATTTGAAAGTCCTGGAGTGGCCTAGCCAGTCTCCAGACCTCAACCCCATAGAAAATCTGTGGCGGGAGTTGAAAGTCCGTGTTGCTCGGCGACAGCCCCAAAACATCACTGCTCTCGAGAAGATCTGCATGGAGGAATGGGCCAAAATACCAGCTACTGTGTGTGCAAACCTGGTAAAGACCTATAGTAAACGTTTGACCTCTGTTATTGCCAACAAAGGTTATGTTACAAAGTATTGAGTTGTATTTTTGTTATTGACCAAATACTTATTTTCCACCCTAATTTACGAATAAATTCTTTACAAATCCTACCATGTGGATTCATGGATTTATTTATTTATTTATTTATTTATTTATTTTTTCTTCCACATTCTGTCTCTCACAGTTGAAGTGTACCTCTGGTGCAAATTACTGACCTCTGTCATCATTTTAGGTGGGGGAACTTGCACAATCGGTGGCTGACTAAATACTTTTTTGCCCCACTGTAGATGTAATAAAAAATTTAAAGAAACAATTTTAAAGTATACTTTTGATGAACCAGAAGGATGCAGTTCACAGGGATTGAAAGAGATTTTTCAGTGTGCTCATGGGTCAGTTGTATAATCAGTTTAGGAATTTTGCTGTCTCTTCCTTTCGTTTTAATTGGTCTTTGTCTTTTTTACCTTAACCTCCAGTGGACAATGGAAATGGCAGTTCTAAAGGTTTAGTCATTGGCATTGTGGGTAAGTTTGAAATTCATCTTTTTATAGTAGATCATGAATGTAAAAACATGAGGTTGACCCAAAAAGATCATGTTTATATTTCAGCATGCTTATCATATTTTTTATGATACACATTCAGAACATACCCGTAATAAGTATTAAATGGCAGTACTTTAATGTAATAGTCTTTTTTTTTTCCTTTCTTTTATTTAATATTAGGGTTTTTTGTTTGTTCGCTTTTATTTACCTTGACTGTACATTAAAAAAAAAAAAAAAATTGGTTGGCCATTGGGTCAACTTGTTGGTTACACTAATTATTATATAGTGTTATCAATCCGGTCTTTAAGTCTGACGTCATTAGCCATGTCTGGGCTCTGGAATCTGATCTAAATTCTTTCATCTGTAATTAAATGATCACTGTGGCTGCTCTGCCAGGTGTAACAATTAAGTTTAACACCCAGGCATCCGTGAAAACATAATTTTTGATATTTAACAGAGTTAGAAGTTAGCAGGGAGTGAGCTCGCTAGCTTCCATCTAAATATAATATACCATGTTCTGACTGAGAGATTTATGAAACAAATTCAAACGTACAGCTCTGTTATCACTTCCGACATAAATGAAGATGGAAAGTTACTGAAGTTTGGCTAGCTGTATATAATGATGTGCTATGTGATTGCTAGCACTACACAGCTATGTTAGCATAAAATAAACAGTAAAGCTGGAGGGCGAATGCTAATGAACGGAGGACTTTTTCTCCACTCGATAAAAGTTAATGTGAGGGTTCCCAATGGTTAGGGGCAAATGCACTCGGACGGCAGGATGCTGTAAACGGACCAAACGTCTGTCAGGAGAACCACAGAGATAATCCATTCATAATACGAGGTTAGTCATTAATATACTGCTGCATGGGCTGGGCTGTAGTTAAATCGTAAGGGTTTAAAAACTGAACTTTAAAATGATTAGCGATAATAAAAACTGAGAGAAGCCAACAGTGATCACTGACTGTTTTCAGGGGGTTGGGATTAAATAGAACAAGATACAAAGCATTAGAACATGTTAAAAACACCACAGCCTTATTAAATGCAGACTACTTTGGGAACGGAAGCAGGATTCATCATGTCATCACTTAAAGACCGGATATACAATGGTGGTAAACCATTAAGTGTAGGATGTCCTGCAGCTGCAGCAAATGGAAAGTTAAACAAGACGCAAAAGTTTTAAACCAGTGTGGTTCTGCACTAATGTGATTTATAATAACTGTAGTTATGCCACACTAGTGGCCTATTACTTGCGTTAACAACTATAATATGTTCTGCACAGTCCAAAGTGGCTCATATTTCAGTAAAATTGGAAATAACAGAAGAATATAGTCTCTCTTTAAAAAAAAAAAAATAAATAAATAAATAAATAAATAACGAGAATTCTTTAACTTGGTTTGTTTCATTGACTGTCTTCTCACTTGAAGACTATTTGCCTGGTCTGATTTTGTTTTGCCCCTTCTTTTGTTAAATACTACTCAAATATTTTGCCAGGATTATCCTCCTTTAAAATTGTATCATCAGTGTAGCAGTCTCCCATATTCTTGTTTAATTACTACTTACTTTTGTGGCCATACTGACATCTAATAGGTTGTCCAGTCAATAAGCTTTTTTTTTTTTTTTTTAATTTTCTTCAATTTTTTTTTCGCATTAATTCCCCCCCCCCTCTCCCCCATAAAAGTTGTGGTCATCGGAGCCCTGGCCGGCGGCTTTGGAGGCTTTATGTGGTACAAGAAAAACAGCAAAAAGGGAAAGCGGTAAAATTGTGTTTTATTAAACTTTGCTGACTAACCCTCGAAAAAGCTTTGTCCTTTGTGTTGTTTGCTTCTCAGGCTACCCGTTAGTTTTCCAACTTTTCTTTCTATCCAAGCTTTCTATAATCTTAGTGTTGCATGCTGAAACTTTGTGCTTTTTGTAAGGCTTCCTGGATAATGAATTTCTCTACTACAGTGTTATTTTATGTAGCATGTAGTGTTTTAAAATATTGAATGATGAGGTGAGTAGTGGTTTAAATTGTGTTGTTACATACAATATTTTATACATGTTGATTCACTGCTGTGAATGCCATGACAGGAATTTTTGTTTCATTTGCATTAGCTTATGGCTTATGTACCACAGCTAATTCTTAAATTTTAAGGCTGTGAATATGGTCAAAGAAATACATCTGATTTGTAATATTTTAAAGAGAAGAAAACTTTTTATTGACTAAATTTATCTGTAAAATAGGAAATGTGTGTGTCATACCAGTGACACATTTCCAGAGAAGTGTTGTATGAAATTCGGTGGCTTTCCTGTTGTGGACTTCAGAGTCTTACACTTAGGTGTTTCTCCTTGATTGCTTGGGAGGGTGAA
Source organism: Astatotilapia calliptera (assembly GCF_964374335.1). NCBI lineage: Eukaryota > Metazoa > Chordata > Actinopteri > Cichliformes > Cichlidae > Astatotilapia > Astatotilapia calliptera. The sequence continues at coordinate 7,795,686 of NC_137441.1, forward strand.
GAAGTGGACAACAGTGGAGTTTTATTTAGTACTGCCTTGTCATTTTACATAGATTACTACTTGTAGGTATTCTCATATTATATATTTACTGAAACTGAATAAGTCTTTCAGTTAAGTAATGATGTCATCATTTTGCCAGTCTCTGCTGTGTGTGCGTGTGGGTGGGCATGTGTGGTAGAAAGGGACTTGGCAAAGGGTATCAGGAGGTGAAGTAGACACGCATACATATAGTGAAATCTATAGTGGAGGAAAGACCTTGCTCAAATAGTGCTGACATCAAAACACAGTAGTCTCTCTTTGCGTTGAAATGGGGCATAGTAGGAACTTAAACACTTATTTTTGGGGGAAATGCAATACTTAATATGAAGTTGTATTCAAATATTTATCATGTATTGGGGATGCACAGCGTTCAATTTGCTTTTAGGATCCATAATGTCTGCCATGAACTTGTAAAAATGAGGAGATCGTTAGTCAGTAAATGTTGTGGATGGGTTTTTTGTTGTTTTTTTTTTTTTGTTGTTGTTTTTTAAATAAATGTGACAAGGGAGCATTTGGTGGTGGCATAATTATATCCTCCTGCACAATCTTATCACTCTTTGTATTTATAAGAGAAATATAAAGAGCCCAAATAGTATGTAGGCATTGTTTACATAGTATATTGTAATCTCTTTAGTTGCATGAAAGATTTTAATTACATTTTGGAACATTGATATTAATTCACTTTTTATTTTAGCTTTAATTTGAGTCTTTAAAAAAAGCCAAATAGGTTGTTATTGATAAAGATTTATTTATCTGTTTGGTTCTGCTGACAGGAATGAACAGGTAATATTTTGTATCTCATCAAACAAATTTGGCTGTTTTGACTATAAGAGGTGAAAGAGTAGCTGCTGGCACGGGTGCTGCTTGTGTGGGGTGGTCCTTGTGGATGAGTGGTATATAGGCATGTGGTGGTTTCTGTGGACTTCTTCATTCCATGTAGCTTTCTGTTTGCCTGTTGTACATAATCAATAATGTTGACCAGTCATTACTGGATTACAGCGCTCGAAGAGGCAATACTGACAAAGATGCTACAAATGTTGGAGAGGAAGTACTGTAGCACTCTCGGTAAGATGATGGATCTTGAAGAACACTTGAGCTAATTTATGTAAAACAAACAAAAAACGAGATTAATGTGATAATGTAGATATACACGTCATATAATTTCACTCATGTCCATAATGTATGTTCAGTGATGGTCTTTTTTTCTTTTTCTACCTTGGCTGAACTTGTGAAACAACTGTTTTAGTACTCAAACATTTTTTTTCCCTTTCTCTACAGGTTTGCTGGGGGTTTTAGACTTTTCAAAAAAGTATATAATTACTCTTATTTATTTACTGAATTTTATTTATTTTTTCAGTAAGCATGACAGCCTGGATATTCCACAACTACTTGCTGTGAAAACCGCTTCCTAAGAAGAATGTCAAAGGACCAGTCTTTGAATGTACATGCCCTCTGTGTACACGCATTTGCCTGAAGTTTCTGAGCACCTCTCTTAAAATTGGATTCCGAAGACCAAGAAACATCAGTGGATTGGGACATGTTATGCTTCGAGTGGCTTTTTGTTTTCTGATCATAACAAAGAAACTGATAAATATTTAGCGGAGAAGCTTCAATTCTATGTTGAATTTATCTGTTGCACTGTAGTAAAGGAACACAGCTTGACTATTGTAGCTCATTTACAGATGGTCTAAAATGAGCAAAATTGGCACACAATGTCTGTAACTACTCATTTGGATCAAAAAATTTTGCTGGAAAAGTTTTGTGTATTAAGGACTGTTAGGTTGGAGAGTTAGATCTGTAAAATGGTCCCAAATCTAATCATAAGGCATCTATTCATGCCTTAATGCAAAAAAAAAAAAAAGTGTTTTAGCTTGTGCTTCATTCAAATATTTGTGAATTTCATAAATGTTAACCCAGTTGTTGGGTTTCCAAACCTGCCTGCAGTGTTTAGTCTTAAATAATGTCAGCACCTTGTTTTTTTGTTTGTTTTTTTTAATTTGCCAAAGTAAGTTTGAGGATATGTGAAGACACTTCAATCATCCAGGAAAGGAAATCCCAAAAAGTTGTTTCTGTTCATCTGGACTCGTCTTTAGTCTCAACTGACTGCAGGTTTCCCAGATCTTACAAACCTAAAGTCAGCTGGGACTAAAGAAGTGAATGAAATGTTTCTCCCACTGGACATGCTACGATGAACAGAACCAACTTTTTGGGATTGAGTTTCAAGGTTTCATTGACAAGGGGGAGGAAAAAAAAAAAGTCATAAACTTGTATTTTATGTCTTTTAAACATTTGTGGATATCAGCCTGTCACTGCATGAGTTTTTGTTTTGTTTTTTAAATTGTCTTTTGACTACTCGCTGTTCAGGACATGAAGATGAATATTTTGAGTATTAGCTCAATTGCCTTGCTTAATATTTATTATTAAAATAAAAGAATCTGATTTTTAAGTTGGAACAAAATTTATAATAATAAAATCAATGACAACATTGCTGTGTGCTAAGCTCCTCTTGATAATGTTAATGTACACACACACACATGCTTTTACAGATTTATAAATGGATTAATAAATTCTAAATAAGTAGATTGTTGCTACTCAACAATACAAAAGTATTGAACCGCCACTAATTTTTTCATATGTTGCATTTTTAAAATAAATCTAAACATTCAAGTATGCTTGGAAATACAACATGTATTCAGTCTGTGCTTTTTGAAGAGCTTTTATTGCATGGTGGAACATAATGTGATGATACTTTGGGTTCAGAATTTTATCAGTTTTCCACACCACTCAATGAAATGCAGCTCCAAATTATGACAAAGCCTCCACCCTGTTTTATAAATGACTTGCAGTCACTCTACCTCTCTATTAACCACCTTTATACACATCAATAACAATATGAACCAAATATCTAAATTTGGATTCATCACTGTATTAGACCTTTTGTTAGTGATTTTCAGTTGAGTTCTTGTGTAATTTAGTGTTCCTCACACAGAATGGCTTCCTGACTGCCACCATTGCACTGAGACGATGGCTCGTCAATGAACAGCAGAGGCCTGACCCTTTTTTTGGTCCTCCAATTCTTCAGTTGTTTAAGGGTATATTGATATATCACGTTGTTGGGGCAGAAATGCTTTTTTTCACCAGTCAAACTGTGTTAGCTCTGGTATGTTCCACAGATAAAACTGAAATGTGAACATTTTTTTTTCCTGTGACAGGCTGCCTATTGAAAGAAAAATACCAATTTTGTCTTATGTGTTGGTACTACACTGGTTTTGATCTCTTGAGTTTCACCTCAAGGTGCCTCTTGTATACTTTGGATAATACGTCAGTTTTAAGTGGTTTAACAAATGAGAAAAGTATTTTCTATTTAATTATAAACATCCTAATTATGTCCTGGATTTTAACTATTTAACAATAAAAAAAAGAAACATCACAAAAAACAGTTAAGGTCATGAAAATTAATTGAGATTTAGGAATTCAATGATGCATCCACTGCGTCCCCTGACCCTTGTTTACTTGGTATTGGATCGATACCAAAATATGCAGTATTGCACACCACTACTCTAGAGTTCCAATGTTGTACCTTAGTATTTTAAAAGACTAAAATCTTAGTGTGGTCATTCTGAGAAACAAATTTTAAGTGGGAACACGATAACAGGACAATGATGAGGCACAGCTACAGACTGCAAGAAAAATGTCGAAAAGAAGCTTTCAGCTGTTATTCTGTCATGAGAATATAATCCTGCTTAGCTGTTGTGGAAACATCTTGACAATAAGGTATGTAAGAAGTGCCCATTAAAAAATTCCAACTTGTGGCTCCTTGCTTCAAGTTGTGAAATTTCTCATCAATAAATACCACAGCGTTGTTGTCTCAAAGCAAAACCATTTCTGGTTTGAACCTCCTGCTTATCTAATACTTTTTTTGTGTGAGGCTTTTAATGTTCTCCAATGTTGCAACATCCCACCGTGCTGACATTCTTTTGGTGTTTCCAAAGAAACTGTAAATGTGAATGGTTAGTCAGGTGGTGCAATAGTGAACTATCCAGGTTGCACACTCCCTCTCGTTTCTCTGTGACTCTAAACCGGATAAGCAGTTAAGAAAGTGGGTGGATGGAAGTTAAAGGTTTCATTCAAAATCTGGGATCTTCTGGGTGACCCAAAACTTTTGAGTTGTATACCCCGAAAGACTCTTAGAAAAAATAAAATAAACATATCAATGTCTATAGATTCTACAAAGGCCATTTAAAAAAAAACCAAAAAGCGGACCACTTCGTTGCAAAATCCTCCTCAAGGTAAGATGAGATCTGTCCTTCACTGTAACCGATTTCAAATGGTGCTAGAAACAGAAGCAGACTCTGAACACCGAAAGAAATCGGTCAACCTTGGAAAGAGGACAAAAAGCAGAAGCTGGCAAACGTCAGTGTAGACCAGAAGTTTGTAGTTCTGCGAGTGGTACTCCATCTTCCAGTGGTGACATTTCCATGTTGTACCTTTATCACCGGGCACTTCTTTTGACACCTCACAGCTGGTCATTGAAACTTACTTCCCGCCCCAAGAACACTGATTTCAAATGGTGCTAGATAGATGACAATACTCTAAGCCACCATCTGAAACCAGCTTCCAAAGGGGGAACCTCTGATGAAAGGCCGTCTTCTTTGGTGTAAAATTCAGCAGAATCTAGAACAGCCAGAAACATAAATTCAGTTTTAGTAGAAAACAGTGGAAAATAATAATTTAACATGGAAAAAGTTTACCAACAGATGTTTTTTCTTTTCACTATGAATTGGATTTAATATGAGCAAGCACTATGCACAACTTTGATAAAGTGGATGCGAGGAATATTTCACTAGAGCTGAAATGAAAAGATGAATGAAAGAACAAAGAAGCGGCACTGAGGCTGCATCTGATACACACATAGCTTCATATCTGCGTGTTCTGTAATTAACACGGAGCATAGGACAGATACGCCAGATGTGAAGTTCTCCCTGATATGGGAGTAAGTTGGGAGACAGCCTAGATTTAGAAGTCTGCAACAATATTCTTATATTGCATTAAAAATTGTCATAAAGTTCAGACAAACTGGGATACTCAACACATCCTTTTAAGATGACTTATTTTCACTGACACTGGATTAATTACTCTAAGATGACATATTTTCATCTGGTACCTAAAATGTTATTTAATATAGAAACAGGAGTCACACTCAGGAGGCAATGCTCACAGAACAGTTGGTAGCTCTGTGAATATAATGCTCTGTTCGCAGAAGCGAATTATGCGTTAACTAAACACCCACAAGAAAATGACACAACATCCATGGCATTTAATCACAAAAGAGTCGCACACTGGATGTGGGAAAGTCGACTTCAGCAAGATCACGCTGAAAGGAGCATTCAGAGGCTGTGTCATGTTAAGTCTTGGATTTAGAGGCTTTAACTTTTGTAAATAGAACAGTTCATTTTTAAAACAATGCTACGTCGGTGTCTCATGCTAATTCATGCCAGTGAAACAGTAAAAGGCACCGTCTCATATCTTGTTTCTAAATGGAAGAAGATGACAGTCCAAGGCAAGCTGAGGGACGTTAAGCGTGATCAACTATATGATGGTTTTGCTCGGGTTTGTACACACAAAGTAAGTTCGATTTGCTGACCTTGTTCAGAAATCGGAGAGAAGGGAAGCAGATAAAGAGAGAGAGATGAAATGAAAAGCACTGAGAAAGCACCAGAACACCTCTCCGTCTCAATCTATTTCTCTCTAACACACCCACGCGGCTGATCTGCTACTTGATCCAAGCTTCGTGGATGTGTGATGGGCCAAAAAAGAACGGATACACAGAAAATCCTGCCACTGTACTGTATGTCTTTAACATACGGGCTCACCTGCAGCTCTATGCAAACAGACCTTGACAAATCCTCTTCTCTCGGTTGCTCAAAAGAATAGAGAGGATGATTGTATGCTGCTCTCCAGCCACTAAAAGAGAAAAGCAGGGAAGTAGCAGTCAATCGCAGACAATGCGAGCTGTGACGCAGAAACACGGCTATGAGACACTGGGAGGGTGGGGCAGCGACAGGTAGTGGCCAGTTCACCGACTTTGTGCCTCAACAAAGTACATAACCACCCAATCCTTTCTACGATCCTTGTTCTTTTTCTATTTTTGCTCTCTGCATGCAAATGAAATGGATTTTGCTTTAAAACTGCGAAAACACTCTCTGCCCTAATTCCTCCATCTTTACAAAGACAACTCCCACAAATACTACTTAGTCTTTAAACTGATTAAAGACCAAATCAGGGAGCCCTAGCATGAGCCTCAAAATATCAACTTTGATTTTCACAATGGGAGGAAGGACAAAATCCCCACGGCATTTACGAGCCCTTATCAGGCTTCAGACTGACCAAGCAAAACCATTTTGTTTGTTTGTTGCGGTTGGTTGTGTGTGAGGAAGAACACGGCTATGTGTGCGAGTGTGTTTGCGTGGTAGCCACAGTGACGGCTCTGATCAGAGGGCCTGTCTGTCTGTAGGTGTCTGGTTCCTTCCCCTGGCTGCCTCGACCCAACCCTGTGAGCTTTCTTTTTCGGGTTGTTTGTTGCTTGTGTGCCACTGGACCTGTTGTGTAATGCTTATAAAAGATTTAAAGGGACAGGAGGCCTTCAGAGAGCAGTTATCGACAGATTCACAGTGGAACTGTGAAGCACCTCGCGAATAACGACGATAAATACCAGTCCTTACTTCTCTGGGATTAAAATGCTGGGAGAAAACTGCAGTGAAACATGCATGATAAGTAACATTATTGCTTAGAGCTGTACTTGTCAAAACAAGTATGATCAGTCAATTTTATGCAGTGAACAAATACACGGTATTTTTTGTATCTGACAGTGCTACATTATGCCTTGTGTGGATGGACAGGGGGCACGACACACCACGACCCTTCTCAATATTTTTAACATAGCTGGAACTGAACCTTTAGTGGTGATGCTAGAAATCATGTTCTTCATAATCATCTTTACAAGGGGAACATTTTTAAAAAGCCGTGAGAGTAAAAAGCTTTTTACAGCATCAGCAGGTTTAGAATAGAGAGCGAGGCACAGACGCGACACTGACTCCAGAGGCAGGAGCTGCAATGCAGACCACTGAACAGCCACACGCGCTCTTGCATCACTTCAGAAATGTAGCATAGTGTGGACACTGGACTTCCAGCACAAAGGACCAGAAAACCGCTTTCCTCTGAGGATTTATATAATTGCTGAAGTTGCCATCTGCAGCATATAAGTACTCAGGTATCTGAGCGCCAGGGAGAGCGCTATGCACAAAATACTGATCAGCTCAGTCCATAGTAAACGACAAGGCCTCGTTTAACATTTTATTTCACAGGTCCTACAGTTTCCTTTGATTTTCAAGAAAGTAAAATATATGTCATTCTAAATGAGCAAGGTCCTGTAAGTGAATATGTAATGTGGTTTGAATACCTGAGGAAAAAAAAAAGACATAATTCCTTTGATGTACCTCTAGTTCATAAATTCTAATTAAATCTGGTACAGCCTAGAGACTCTGTGCAAAGCACCTCGGAGGCAAAAATACGAAAACATATCTAGAAGCAAGGATAAGGAGAACACAGAATAAATATAACAGCTATCAAATAAACATATTTAAATGGACCTCTGTCGTTTCACACGTTAATAATGTTCATGCCTTAACAAAAGATATGAAAAGAATATTAATTTATATGAAATGAAATGAGAAACTTCTATGGATCCCAGTACCTTCTAATAAATGTGTACATGTTATAAGTTTTTAAAGATCTGAAATTCATATAACCTGTAAAACACGGTGCAAACAAGGCCCATAAGAGACAGGGACAGTCAGAAATGTCATTACTGTTTTGATCGTTACGTAACAAAAGAACTACTTGTAAAAACGCAGCTTTAAACAACTGATTTATCAACTGCCACTTTCCTAACTCTTTGGAACAATACAAAATCATATAAACATATAAGCTAAGGTTGTATCCATGGAAAAGTGTTTCTGCAACAGCAAAACAAAACAAAACAAAACAAAAAAAAAAAAGAGCCCTCCCCAATCAGTTAGGTATTGAACTCCAGCTACTTGCTTGCTAAAAACCAATAAAGTACTGCTGTGAAGCTCGTGGAGCCAGGGGAGCTCCTCCCATCCAATGAGAATTCAGCTTTGGCACGATGGCCTGTGATGCAGCAGCTTTAGGAAGTCCACTGCATGTGAACTGGAGAGAAGCCAAGGCAGAGTCACCAAGAGAACAAGGTAAACAACTTCCCTCTCGTCTCATCTATCCTTCTTTTATCAGTGTCTCTCTCTCTCTCTCTCTGAACCTGAGCCATGACATTTAGCTCTTTCCGCCTGTCCCTTTCTCCGAGAACAGGAGACGGATAAACAGACGGACAGAAATGGAGAGATACGAGCTGTGCACTGATTAAAGAGAAGTCCAGCCCATAAATGACTGCGTCATCATCCCGATCTCTCCTAACTACGCAGAAACAAATGTGTCCTGGGAAGGGTTTTGCCAGATCCCAGTAGCCCTTGAGGGTAAAAAAACAAAACAAATCACATGATAAAAGTGCCACTAGCCACATGCTGTTATCTGATACAGCTGGATCCTCAACAGTCTCTGCCATCACACATACATACATCTCTTCCTGGATGCTCACTCTTTGCTTCAGCTTCATCGTAAGCTAACCACAAAAAGTAGGCCTACAGTCAACAATGTGAATATGCGTATACGTACACATGTACTTCATATGCGTGGTGACAAAACAATAAAAAATAATGTCATTTGTGTGCCTAAATTTAACAACAAACTTATTCTGCAATTTCATTTCATTTTCTATGCTGTCCACGTTGCTGCATCTGTACACACAAGTAAATGCTGGTGTATTACACATGTAATACTCTGTTTCATAATAGGTCAGACAGCGCCACGCAACCACTATATTCACCTATTTCCACTAATGTAGCCATCCGGATTTCTTGAGGTGATGTTGACAAAAAGAAGAAGAAGGAAAAAAGAAGCGTTGTTCGAATGCCTCGATAATTCTCGGCAAAACATTCCTGACTGGGCTTCGGCGTGATATTAAGAACTCTCCAGAATATTCTTTTGTTAACCCTTTTGTCGCACCTCTGCCCACCCTACGCACACCTTACCCTGCTATCATAACAAGACCTAGTGAAACTATGTCACATCTTCAGCATCCATGTTGAAACTCACAGGAACTACACAGCGCGCACACAAACACACACGCTCACACACACACACACACACACACACACACACACACACAGAAAGCAGCGACAGGCAGAGCAGATCAAAACTACCAAGGAGGAAGAGGAGGAGAAAGGCGAGGTTATCCGAAACCACTGTGTTCACTCCAGGTGGAAACCGACTGACGATGACTCTGGGCTTCTGTTATCTCAGCTTCTGTTTCTCCCGACATGAAAAAGTGACGTAGCAACTAATCCAAAATCTCTCTCTCTTTCTCACTCTCTGGCTTGCACTCCCTCCCTCTCTGTATCTCCCTCTGCTTGGCTCTTAAAACACACGCACTCTTTATTTTCATCTTGTTGCAACAGCAGAACTGCCATTAGATTGCTACTTCGAGCTAACACATATACACAGAAACAGAATAGACCCCACACAAATGCATATGTACGTGCGCGTTCACGCACACACACGCACAGCTGTGCACACGCGCGCTTAGCCACGCAATTCCTCTTCCTGAGTGTGACGCAGCACTTAATTCTCTGTGCTTTTGTACCACTGTTGTGGCTACACAACGCAGCCTCTTGATCAAGCTGAGACAGAAACACACTTGCTAGGTGCCAGAGAAGGCAAGTGAGCATGAGCAGACTGCAGTTAAAGGGACCCTACCACCAAGGCTCCCTCTCCCCCACTCTGTGACGTTGCTGTGTCCCCATTTCCCCCTATGTCCCTTATAATTGGGTCTCTCTCATTCCGCTGCCCTTCTCTCTGGCACTCTCCTCTCTGCTCTCGGCTAGAGACACACTCTGGCTTCTCTGTCTGTGAGGCAGAACTGACTGAGCCTCCTCGATCACCTGACAAGCCACTGGTTTTAAAGGCACATCACCAGAGTGTGTATCTGTTGCATAAGCACTAAAATGGTCCTTTGGCTTTTTAAAGCTGTCTAAGGAAGAATCCGACTTATCTCTGAAACAAACAGGACCCTGTTTAACACTGTGTGGCTATGCTGTATGTACCTAATATGGTGATTTACTGTAGATTCATTGTACAGGTTGTAGAATGCATATGGTTCCGCATTCAGTCGCCAAGGTCCAGATTAGAGAAGGAAAAATATATGTAATGCAAAGTGACTGACCATCACATCCTGACTCTGACACATCAAGACCGTGAATAGCCCTACAACATATACTTCCTCTTTCAGTGCTCTCAACCTCAGCGCTGCCCTAAAGGACACACAGGGCACTGTGCTGTTAACCGTTTCATGTATATTGTGAAAAAGAATGTAAGCTTATACTTTAAAGTGATTACACTTTAAAATATAAGATCTAAACATGGGTACTACGTTAGATGTCCTTAAAAGGACTGCGATTCCCGATTTATAAATAGTCTGCTTTGATTCAGTAAAACATTAGCTGAGTTTATTTTAAGAATTCGGGTTGCAGATTGTGTGATTGTTCACATACCTCGAACAGATGTTTCTTCATTTCTAATATAAATGAGACATTGGCACTGCAGGAGGATAAAAAGAGAAAGTTAAAAACAATAACCATTAAAATCATTCTGTTTACCTTATGAAACGACTCCAGACAATCTGTTAATATTCCATTAGACACGACACTTTACCTGAACTACAGTATGGTACCTTGTGAACACTACAACTGCTATTCCTACCGACTGCGGACGATACGACAAATTCACGCAATGGTCTGTGGAAAGAGATAAAAACAGACGGAGTATATTATTAGATACGAACTATAAATCTATATACAGACTAGGTGAATGTATTCACAGTGTCAATATACAAAATTAGTCTGAAGAAAGCTAAGCGTAACAAAAATGATATTTGAATCTATGCAAACAATACAGGAAGCAGCGTCCGGGCAGGGCGACAAGAGGAACAAGCCTGGTTCTGTCCCTTTTATGAGCTCATCTGTCCCTATTAGGTCTGTTCACATTTCAGAAGCATAAAGTGCCCTTTATAAACTAAACTGAAACAAAAGCTTTGTCTCAGCTACCGAAAGCCAAATAAAGTTTGCTGGTCATTTCACCACCACACCTATTTATATTAGAGATACACGGCAATGTTAACACTGAACTAGTGCTTTGATTAATAATTCATCATTTTTAAAAACACGGAGGAAAATGTTTAAGCCTAACATTATAACTGCAAGTTTGTACTCAAGTGCTGAAGTGGATGTCAACTATGTTTTGAGAATATTTTTTCTACTGCAGTCCGGTCACACTGATCTCCTAAACCTTTTAGTTTTACAGTGAGTTCAAAGGCTTCATTGAGCCTCTGAAGCACAAACTAAGCTCTCTATTTTTATGCCTTAAATTTTCCATTATTCTCCAGTTGCAAGTGTAGATTTCCAGCATTTCATGTGGCTGTAAATTTTCTTCCCTAAAGCACTTGTAGCTCGTGATGTCCTAATTCCCCACTGGAGCCCAAGAACACAGAGCCCACAGCTTCACCTTACAGGATTGAGAAAGAAGAGCATTGCTAAAAGAATCAGCTTTCACCCTCGAGCTATATGGGAAATGTAAGGGATCCGAGGGATCAAAGCATGTTTGCTCCGTGCAGACCGGTAGAAGTAGAGGGTATTGATCAGAGGATTGAGGTCTATCTGCTCCTCTAGGATGAAGATGTCCTGTGCATCTCTTGCAAAATAACTAGAAAAAGACTAAGAAGTATATTTTTCACGTTGAGCTTTACGCTATTAAGTGCAACACTTTATGTTAAGTTAACCTACTACTTTAAGATGCAGTATTTTTTTTACTTTAAGTTGCAGGTATTTCTAAACTTGGCCATCTACAAAACATAAACTTTCTAAAATTGAATAAAATGAAATAATTTCATTCATTTCCAATCTTTCTAGATATTCCAGCATTTTTGATAACTTGGGAAATGCTAAAGGGGTCCAATCTGTAGCCCTCTAACAGGAACAGGAAGTTTTAGTGTGACAATGGTTGTGCTGACAGTTATATTATGTGACTTTAAGGGTACATGCTTTTAAAGTGTTGGTCCTTCCTGTCAGCTATTTATTCTCCTCATCCAGTGGGTAGTGTGTTAATTTTAGCCATGTCATCTATCAGCCATGCCTGTTCCACTTCCTAAACCTTAATCTCTCCCTTGGAAAGGTGCCCAGTCAGCTCCATTGATATTGTTTTCTGGCTGCAATGGGAACAAAGAATAAAAATCCTGAATGCAGCTGCGCATATTTTTGATCTCAGGCTAAAAAAGAAAAAGTCTAAAATCTATGTTGTCTTAAGTAAAACAAAACAGTTTTTACCTTTTATTACCTGGTTTCAAGTTGCCTCTCAGAAGTGTTAAGCATCAGTCGCTGTATCATGAAGAGACATCTGGCAGAGCTTTGCCATCGGAAGAAGCTCCTAAAAAACCATGTCAGATGGATAGATAAAAATATGATATGATCTAGAACAAAAATATTATTTAAAGGTCCATAGTTTTATATATCTAAAAACGATAAAGTAGGGTAACAAAAGTAACATATTACATGTTAAAATGTGACATGTTGTTTGTAGGTATAATCACCAACTACTGGCCACACCCTTGACTTAACAACCTTCAAAAATATTGCAAATATCACACAGATACTTGACTTTTGGATAACATTTGATAAAAACAATGGACTACTGCTCTGTTCTGCCATTTGTTCTACAAAAAACTTGGCTGACCTGGTTTTCTGAGAAGTGTGCTGGTTCTCACCTTTCAAGGGAAGTTGAGCGTGTCTCTACTTTTGCTCTGTGAAAAGATAAACAGCAATATCAGCTGAGAGGTTAAGCATTTTTTATTTCTACGTTGAACTATGTCGTCTATTTTAACTACGTTAAATTCCAGAAACATTCCTATAGCATTTCAATCTCAACCCTGAAAATGGTCTCTTAATGTGCATTTGAAGACGTCAGCAACTCGAGTTGTTAAAAGGATTGCAGTCATTTGGAGGTTTCTAACATTACCAGGCACAAAAATGAATGAAAAATACATTCGTTACCCCTCATTTAGATGCGCAAGCTGCTGTTTCACCCTCAATCTGTAGTGTTGCATCAATGCTTCCCAATATCTGACTCATTCCAAGAACAGTGTTTAGAGAACTTTCTTGCTTCAGAACAAACTGTTCTGTAACCCTGCATAAATACGCCATCTTTTGGTGATCGAAGGTATTGCCCTCTGACGGTTTGTTTACATCAGGAATAAAAAGTGCGTATGACAGAAACCTCTGGATGGATGGAGCTGAGTCAAGGCACTGGAACAACAGGGCACACAATAAACATCAACAAACAACAAAAAATGAGCCTTTAGAAATAAATCGGGAGCAAGTTTTGAAATTAGTAACTCAAGGATGTAATTTTGCTCATGAACAGCGGAAGAAAAAAAAAACATCTTACATAATTTTAAGTTTTGTCATATTTTATTGTTTATTTTCTATTACTTTCAACATGACAGTTTAAACATGTTAAGAATAAATTGTGCTATATTAGCGTGACGCACTCTGACAGGTGCAATCATAACACAATTCAAAGTCAGTATATCACGCAAAGTGACTGGAGGAGTAGTAGCTTCTCTATGGTTTACCTATTATGAATTACAGTTTTCAAGGTAAACTAGTTTTACTCCGTGTTGTAACTTAATTTTAAACTTACTCAATCAAGACACTCATGCACATGACTACACGTCCTAAATTTCAATAATTTAAATTCTGCACCCGAAATGACAAACTAAAAGTCACAAACAAACACGTTATCAACATCTTTCTCGAAAACAAATTATTACGCAGTACCGCATGGATGCACGGACCACTCACTCCGGGGGTAAATTGAAGTGCGCAACATCCTCCTGCAGTAAGCATCCAGCACACCTTCCCACCCAACTCTGCCCCTCTCACTGTCTCCGAAGAAAATGAGCCACAAATGCGCACAGACATGTTTTATAAGGGAACAGTTTGTAACAAATACTTTTTCTCTTTTTTTTTCTAAATTATTTCCGGGTAACGTTGGGAAGCAACCCTGGAAACTGCGCACTGCACTATAATAATCATATCACGTTCATGCGTAATTTTTAATCGGCCTTTAATAAAACGAAACATAGCAACTGTTTTACGATTAGCTGTAGTTTTAAATAAGCAAAGCTCAACGCTAGTACAATTATATAACACAGAAAAAAAAAACAACCCCCCCCCCCCCCAAACAAACGAAGAACGTTAGTAAACATCACTAAAACAGCTCATCACCCAGAGTAGGGGCACTATAGCCTATATACATACAGATTATGTTACATGACTCATAGGAGCAGCCGGTAGATGTAAATAAACAGTTTCTTCCTGAAGATCTGATGATGAGGCTGCTTACCGACAGCGACTCTTTCGCAACCTCTCCGGTTCACTATAACTGCTTCTTCGTCGCTGATATAACCTCCCATCAACCTCTTGGTTAACATTGGCTCCAGAGTGGTCCCTTGCCCTAATGAAAACCCGTAGTCCATCGACATTTTCACAGCAACAGAATTCAACCACGCCCACTCGCACACACCCCCGTTTTCTGATTGGACGGGGCTCTGAAATACGTCGACAGGATCACGTGGTCTTGACGCATGTTTACAAACAGGCACGGGGCGGAAGTCGATACGGGCGAAGGGAGAAGAGTCCTTTCGGGAAACTTCCGGTTTAAATACGAAGTAAGAGGACATTGATATGTTGAATATATGATTAATAAGAATTTCCAAGCTCACGCAGCTGTTTATTCTGGAAAAATTGGCCTAATATGCGACGCAACGTTATCTCACTGCGTAGTAAAAACACTGCATCAACAGTGCTTTGAAAAACTCTCCAGCCATCCATTGTTTCTTAATGTTGTTTTTAAGGAGTTAGACTTTCTTGTATTTTTAAGTGGGCTTGGGGAAAACTTCTACAGGCTTTCTGAGGATCTTCCAATTTTTTTTAAACCACTTAAAACGAATCTGTGAATGATTCAAGCAGGAGAAGACTGACGGAAGGGATGAATCAGTGATATGTCTACATGTAAAAGACAACTTCGTAAAGAAGCAACTTTAAATTGTATTTTTAAGGACTAGTGGTCTGCCAAAAAAAAAAAGAAAAAGCCATTTTTTAGCTGAATCTATGAAAAATATCAAGATAACAATGGGGCAGGCATGGGTCTCCCACACTGTGGGGAAAGAACTGCCAGATTTTGACCCATCATGAAGCAGTCTGATTGAAAAGGGGCTCAGCTTTTAGCATGATAATGAACCAGAAAAATGCTGCTAATGCACAAAGGCATACATAGAAAACACACTAGAGAAAACTATCAGTCATCGACTGTACCTCAACATTATTGCAGTACTGTTGGATGATCTTTGACCTTTGAACATTCTTCAAGAAGCCTGGAGAACTACTACTTAACGACTACTTAAAAAAATGGCAAGAAAGCTTGTTCAAGACATTTGATGAAGTTTAATGAAGAAAAAAATGTGTTCAATACAAATGTTGACTTTCAAGCTCATTAGAATTATACAGATTCTGTTTTTGCCTTATATATTTTATTTCCATATGCGTTTTAACAAAGCCCCATATTTCTAGTTTCCCACCAAATTATAAAGAAATGAAAGACAGCCTAAGACTTTTGAACAGTACTGTATGTAAAAGCTATTCAAATACAGTGTAATGAAAAAGGAATTTGTCTTCTTACTGATTTTGTCAATTTCTCTATTTTAAACTAAACTGTTTCAGTTCAACAGAAAACAATAATTATAAAAGTCCTGGAACAAGCTTTTAATGATAGTTATATTTATTAAACTAAAAAAGGAAACTATTCTACCACTTAGTTTATCACATAGCTTAATGTTGGCTAAACAGTCTCACCGGTACCTTGCTGTCCCAAAATTAAATAGAAACAATAGAAGAAGATAAAAGGAAAGAAGCTGATTGAAATATATATCTGGAAAGGCCTACAAAACTTTGGATACATTGTCCACACACAGAAATGACTTGGAACAACATTTACCTTTCCCAGGAGTGGCAGCTTATCCAAAAATCCTTCTGTGACAGCTCATTGAGGAAGTTAGAAGATATCTAATGAAAGCATACAAGGAGCAGGCTGTTTTCATATCAGTAAAGGTCAGACTTCACTGATCAAAAGACAGTGGAAAATCAGCTATGGAACAGTGGCAGTGCAAAAACAATTGCTAACCAATAAGAATACAAAAGGCTTTTGTGAATTTGCCAAAACACAAACTGAGGATCCTTAAATCTTTTTTGTAGATGGGAGAGTGCTCCGTCCACCCAGTGGTTGAAAATTCAACTGCTCAATAGAAAGTGGTCTCATTATATTTTGGGTAAATCAAACACAAAATTCTATAAACAGAACATAATATGTATTACGATGAAACATGGAGGTGGCAAACTAAAGTTATTGGGGTGTCTTTGCTTAGGTAGCATTATTAGAAGGCATAGCACACATTTACACTGCAGATGATAACCAGCCTCATCTATCCATGAAATCCGATGGCAAACACCAAAACCTTTAGTTAATCCTAAATGCTGCAGTGAGAGTACTGATAGGGGCTAGAAAGAGAGCATATTTCTCCCATATTGGCTTATCTTCATTCACTCTGTTAAATCCAAAATTGGTCTTGAACAACCCCATCTTATCTTAAAAATGCCATAGTACCATATCGCCCCAGTAGGGCACTTTGCTCTCAGACTGATGGGTATCAGTCTGAGAGTATTACACTGTACAATAGGAGGCAGAGCTTTAAGCTTTAGGCCCCTCTTCTGTGCAACGAGTTTAGATTTTGGGGAACAGGTGCTCTGTCTACTTTTAAGATTAGGCTTAAAAGTTTATGATAAAGCTTGTAGTTAAGGCTGGATCAGGTGACCCTGAAACCTCCCTGCTGCAATGAGCCTAGGCTGCTAAGGGCCTCACGTGATGGGAGTTTTTCCTCCCCACTGTTTCCAAGTGCTGCTCATCGGAGATCATCTGACTCATGGGTTGTTGGTTTTTTTTGTATTACTGTAGGGTCTTCACCTTACAATCACTTTGAGGCAAGTGCTGTTGTGATTTGGCGCTATATAAATAAAAATGAATTGGGTGAACTGCTATCAGTCCCTGAGCTGAAACTCAAGCAAAGTTGGGTAATGCACAGCCTCAATGATCCCAAGCATAAGACCAGATTCACCTTTAAATGTCTCAAAAGGAATACAATTTAAGCTTCTGGAGTTCACTCATCAAAGCCCAGGCCTAGACATAATCAGTGGACTATAAAAGCACAGTTCATCTACTAAAACCCTCCAGTGTCAGTTGAACCAAATAAAGGGTCAACTTCTGTGCCACTTGTCCAACGATTAGCACGTACATCCAATAAGTAAATAAATAAATAAAATCAGGAGCATGAAAAAATACACGTTTCATGTAAAACTAAATACCTAAATGAAGCAATAATGCTATTTTGGTACACATTTGGGATGCGAAATGACTTTACACAGTCATCAGTGCGCCGTTTAATATTTCAAATGTACTTACTTGTTTCGGTGTGACCACAAGTGGACATGCGTGTTTTTCAAATGTCCTCACGTCCTGGGTCTCTACTTGTTCCCCATTCAGCCGTTGAATTAGCGATAGCAAGGCTATTTCCACACAACGCACTCGCTGCATCGAAGCCTCGTCTATATTTAAATTAAATGCGCAGCATTTCTGTGCTAATTGCTAGCCTTCTTCCACAGACACGAACGCATCCGTCTGACAGGTTGGTCTTAAAAAAACAACCCAAAGCTAATCTAGCTCAACTCCTAGCCTGGCAGTTTCCCAATTTCTATAAAAACTTCGAGCTTGGCCAAATAATGTCCGAAGGCTATTAAGAGTAATAAAATTATCTGTAGTGATTTCCTCCTTAAGATACATTTGACCACATATTATGAGAATTTACCAGTAATTTCTGGTGCACACTTTCTAGTGCTAAGGTCAATAACACGACACTGTATCATGTTAAAAAAAATTAAGCGTTTGAAGATGTTAAGCTTCTTAATTTCTCATCTGGTGCTGTATAATAGTGACACTGTGATGTCTCCTCTCCTTCCTGAGGTTGGTTAGGGTTGTACGTTATCAGTGGTGGTGGTATGATATAGTTTCACCAGCATTGAATCTAGTGGATCAACTCATATCAAAGGAGGAAAGAAGAAAAAATATGGGCAGAAGAGAGAACCAAAAACTGAGTTTTAACACATTCACACATTATATAAACATAAAATTGGACTCACATGTTCAAAAGTAAGCATGCATTTTTTTTAATAGCCTGGAATCATCTCAGTGTGAAAGTAAAGTAAATGTGAAGTAAATGAGAGAATCCATTGTTGGATCGGCAGCACTTTTCCCCGGTCGGATTGACTTGCAGGTGTGCACTTGGCTGAAGTGTGCGAAGAAACTGTAGTCCATGTATCTCACATGGTATGGCCGTGGATTGGGCATAGCTCCCTGGATCACAGCGGGACACTCACCTGATACATGGATGTCTCTGTTCCTTTGGCTTCTCTCACTATGCAGCAAATTACCCTCTATTTGTGTGTGACATCTTTTAAGATAACTTGCTTCTTGTTTTCAGTAGCAAACTTGCGGAGGGTCCCTCTATTTGTGTGTGACATCTTTTAAGATACTACTGCGTAACTTGCTTCTTGTTTTCAGTAGCAAACTTGCGGAGGGTGTTGCATAAGAGGAGGTTTCGGTTCTGGTAGCCGCATCCATCTCTTCACAGGATGTATTCTTTATATGAGGAGTTTTCTTCAAGAAAATGTACAATGCATGAAGCAAACTTACTGGCAGAGAGGCCAATAACTCAAATGGCAAAGGTAAATTGTTGCATCACATGATGCCTTGTCATAGATGGTAAAGTTATGTGCGCTTAGTTTTGTTTTATAAAAAACAAAAGGCAAAAGCTTGAAGCTTGTGGCAGAGCAGGGAGACCCTGTAGGTCAATACATGTAACCACTTGGCTTTTTTATTGTCAGTTTCCTTCATAGCCTACACAGTCTTTTTTCATGCGTCATTCGTCCCACATGGCAGCACTGTTGTTCCCTGCTTTAAATGCACAAAAAGTATACTAGGGACAGATTTAAGTCTTTTAATATTTTTTGAACACTTGCATTGACAGAGACTGGATTCCACACTGGATTTAATGGTTTGCAGAGGAGTGTGTGAAGGTACAGTGACCTACAGGGATGCTCCAGAAGAAAGGTCTTGAGGAAGTCCTGCTGTTCTGTCTAACTCCTCACCTTTGCTTTCTACGTCTTCTCTGGAATTTTCCCTCTTCTTCCTACCCACTTCAAAAAACACCACTGCTTAATGCCAAAGATCAACAGGAGTATTTGCTGGCAAACTGATTCTTCTACCGTCCACCACAAGGTGGCAAAAAAACTGATGTTGACCTCCTGGGTTCAGTTGCTTCTGTTCATCACTGGTTCACACTGCTCTCCTACACCAGCGGTTTAACAAAGTGTTTCCTTTCAGTCCAGTTTGTCCCCAAAATACTAGTATAAGACCGGCCTCTCATTCAGATTTTTTTCTGGACATTCATCCAGGTCCTTGGATTTGCCCTCTTTCTTGGCCTTCCCCGACAAGCCACACTGTGTTAACCTACATCAACATATTCACCTAGCACAATGGCAGCAGAAGATTCATATTCATTACTTTCAAGTAAATAAAAAAAGATTGCAGAACATAGGATTTGATTTAGTGTTTTACCCAACGTCAACATAGTTGAGCACTGCTTTAGTCTGCATAAATTAATTCTTCTTAAACTTTGTTAGTACTGTTTGTTCTTCGTGTTCTCTTTTCTGACATCACAACAAGATGAGTAATAAAAACACAGCTTCATGGTTTAACATAGATTATTGATTGGACCGAGACCTGTGAAGCACTTTGAATTGCATTTTTTTTTTAAAGCAAAGGCTCTATAAATCTACTACATTTATTTTCATTAGTTATTTGAGTTCTTACACCTGAGAGTAGACACAGCAGAATGAGCACATTACATTTATAAAAAGTCAAAAGTGGCGATACATGTTTTTTGATGGACAGCAATGCTATGTTGGCACATCCAGCTGGTAAGTTCAGTGAGTAGCTACTTTTCAATTTTAAGATGTTCCTGTAACTTTTTTCCGTACAGTTTCCCCGTGTTGGCTCTATGAAGATTAATTTGTTTTTAAATCATTTTATTATCAGGCACAAAGAGATAGATTAACTGGATCTTTTACCTCCAGTACCAAGGCATTAATGTATAATATTTCTGCAGATATTAGGCTTGAATGTTGCTGTCTCTTCATTGTTGGCCATTCCTCTGTGGAAAATTATGCTTGAAAAAACTGATCATCAAGTTGTAGAGTCAAGTGAAGAATGTCCATATGTTGAGCTGATGGTGAACAGCAGCAGTAGCTGTGTCTGTCGGCCTGCTTCCGGAGAGAACAAAAAAAAAGAATAGGCTGTTTATTGCGTTTTTAACTTTGAGTTTGCAGTTTGGCCCTAAGGCCACAGCAGGGGGCATCCTAACCCAACAATATCACATTTACTTTCCAGTCCATTCTTAACTCTAGTTTGGAAAAGCACCTCATGCAAGTCACTTGAAGAATGTTGTGTTTCTGTATACACCTACTTTATAGTGGGTAGCTGAGAAGTGTTTTGAGGCTAAAATGAGGTATTTTTTATTAGCCTAATAAATTAGACCTAAAATGTGGGATTATTGTGTAGTTTGTCTGGTGTAGTGATTTTGTAAACTCGTAACTGGTTTTGTAAATAATTGTTCTACTGCAATCAACTGTGCTCAGGCTTACTACAGTTTACTAAAGGGTGATATGTGCCTTCTGGATTGTTGCATCACTGGAAACAAGAGGCAATGTTTTCCAGATTCTTTCCTACAGCAGATGTTGGTAATAGACAACAATATCACAGAAAGATTTGCAGGAAACAGATGGAATATCAATTCAAGTTTCCGTTGTTACATGTTGTCTTGGTTTCTATGGAGACAAAATGTGAAATATCACCTTTTCAGTTT
Organism: Astatotilapia calliptera; assembly: GCF_964374335.1. Lineage (NCBI taxonomy): Eukaryota > Metazoa > Chordata > Actinopteri > Cichliformes > Cichlidae > Astatotilapia > Astatotilapia calliptera. The sequence continues at coordinate 7,816,996 of NC_137441.1, forward strand.
GAATTCGTTACTTTCAAAATGCACCACAGAAAAATCCTCAGAAAAATCTATTGCAAACTATTGTATGACCTGAAATGACTTAACAAGAGTTTAAATAAAGGAATAATCTAATCCCATTTATGAAAATAAGATGTAGTTTGAGATTTAAATAGTGTCCTAGTATTACTGACTTTTAAAAAAGAACCAATAAAAACTGCATTTAAAACCATAATGTACACAATGACAGTCTGGTCAATCCCTTATGTGTGCACATTAGTCAGGGAAACCCCATATTTGTCTTCAAAAGAACACCTACCTTTAATGTGGATCCCAGCTTTGAAACTGCAAATTACATTTCCCCAATGCATGTTTTTTTAAACTATGTTCAAGTATCTTAGGTTTCTCTCCGGTTGCTGTGGATTGCTGTGGCCCTTTCACCACTTCTAAAATGCCAGTAAAAAAGCGGCTCACATTTCTTTAACTTCCTCCTGTCATGTTTAGACACCCATTCACATCCTTCCTAACTGCATTTGGTACTTCAACAGTAAGTTGTTGTTTGACTGTCAGGCAACGGTTGGTACGCTCTGTATTTCAAACTGTCACAACTGTAACAGCTGTAATAATTACGGTGGTTAGCACGGTTGCCTCACAGCATAAAGGTTCTGAGTTCAATTCCACCATCAGTCATTCTATGTGGAGTTTACATGTTCTCCCTGTGTTTGCATGCTCTGGTACTCTGGCTTCCTCCCACAGTCCAAATACATGCTGTTCGTGCAGATAGGTTAACTGGAAACTCTAAATTGCGGGAATGTGAGTGCGAGTCTGTGTCTATGTGTTAGACTGGCAACCTGTCCAGGGTGTACCCTGCCTCTCGCCCTGAGACAGCTGGGATAGGCTACAGCCCCCCACCCTGAAAAAGGATAAGCAAAAGAGATGGATAATAGTTGTAATTGTATATGTAGAGAAGTAAAAATTGCATTTTTTTTCTCTCTTTGTCAGGTAAATCTGTTCAGTGACTTGTATACACAGATATCCAATCAACCAAGCTCATGTGAGCAACTCAAAGCATTTAGGCTTACTGACATGTTAAAGATTTTTGTTGCTTGAGGTTTCTCTGAGTATTTCATGAATTTGATCAGTGGTCTTTGATCAGTGGTCATGAGCATTTGCATAATCATGATGAAGGAACTGACCTCCCAGCCCATTGTTCATTCAATGAGCTGGTTTCAGTCATTATGCAAGTGTACTGTTTACAAGATTGGGGAAACCTGCAGTCAGCTGAGACTGAAGAAGTCACTTGGATGAGTGACGAAACGTTTCTCCCACTGAAAACGCTACGTCCAGATGAACAGAGTCAACTTTTGGAGATTTCATGAATTAATAATTTAGTGGGATTTTCCCCACATAATTTCTACACTTTACAGAGAATGATCTGAAAAATAGAAAATATCCACTGAGCAGTAGTTCAATGGATATTTTCACCTTAAGAACAGGAAACTTAGGCTAAAATTAACCTAAACTCACCAAAACTGGGCAATAGAAGACTGGAAAAACATTGCCTGGTAATGGTTAGAATTTGGAGTAAACAACACAAAGCATGGATCCATCCTGCCTTGTATCAACGGTTCAGACTGGTGATGGTGGAGTTTTGAGTATTTTCTTAGAACACATTGGGCCCCTTTGTACCATTTGATGCTCATTCAAATACCACAGCCACTCGAGTATTGTTGCTGACTATATCTATCTCTTTATGCCCACAATATACCCATCCATGCATGCATTTGCTTCCGCTTATCAGTGTCGTGGGGGGTGCTGGAGCCTATCCCATCTGGGACAATATACCCATCTATGTTATAAAGCTAAACATAGCTTTATAACATAGATGGTTTTGCACCAAACTGGTTTCTTGAACATGACAGTGACTTCACTGGCCTATGCAGTCACCAGATTTCAATCCAGTTGAACACTTCTGGGATGTGGTTGAATGGAAAATTTGCATCATGGATGTGTAGTTGACAAATCTGCAGCAACTACATGATGTCAGTTCAATATGGACAAAATCTCTGAAAAATGTAGTTGTCAGTAATTGCAATTTGAACCACACTGGTGGATGAGAACAAAACCAATCATTGCAGTCTCTCTAACACCAGGCACCTTGTGCATAGTAACTTGGTCCGGTTAAATGCACCTCTTAAGAAGTATCATCATACATGAATCACAAGGAGGGGAACATGTTAATTTTAAAGTAAATTTTAAGTTAACCAGCCATGTTTGAAAAACCTTAGAAGGTTGTTTAAAAGCAGTGTGCACTTGCTCCAACGCTTACATACGTTGTGGAAGTTTCCCATTAAATAAACCCTGCAGACAAGCGGTGAGCAGTAGCTAACATTCTTTAGTCAAGACAAAGAACAGAAAACCAAGCTTGGTGGAGAGCATGCATGATCGTGGGGCAGACGGTCAGCAGATTCTCTCTCTGAGCCTAGCATGGCTCTTAGTTAAATACCTTGTCCAGGAACAAAAGGCAGTACACAGCTATTTCACACCTTAAGGTTCACACTCCCTTGCTACCTCCCAGAGTCTCTGAAGAGACAAAAGATTCTTCCTGTGGAGTTTTCTGCTTCCCCCAACTTCCTTACCAGACCCCCACCCTCTGTCTAACTGCATGAGTGTGAGACATGCTAAAATCCAGTTGCACCAAGGCATTATACAATAAAATAATGTGATTAATACATAAATAAAAGAAATTCTTATACACATATCACAAATGGGCATCAATGTGATTCCAAATTTGGTGAATGCGACATTAAAAAAAAACATTGTTTTTTATTAAAGGCTTTCTCTTTTTCAGATGTAATGAATGAATCCAAAAGAAAACAGAATATCTGTTTCACTGTATCCACATTGGGATTTAGAGCTCTCTGCCATAACTGAATAAACGGTAGGAATACTGTATATGACTAAAGAGAGTATGTTATCACGGTCAAAGCCTCAGAGAGTCACTTTCTTTTCTTTTCTTTTTTCTTTTTTTTTTTTGCCTGTCCCGTTTGGCTCTTTTGCCATCAGAATTGTTGTCTAAAGGCAAAGAAAGATGCCCAACGGATTTACTTTACCAAATTGACCATCCCAGCCTTGCCGTAATGGTCCATTTGATTCACCTTTTATTGTTTATTTTATTTTCACTTACTGAATACGGGACAGACTTGACTGGGGGAAAGAAGGGGAGAAAGAAAGAGGGAAAGAGAAACAGCTGAGAAGAGGGACGGGGGAGAAGGGCAAAAGACAAAAACCAACAGAACGGGCAGAGAAAAAAAATGCATATATCAATCACCTGGGTCACCTGCTGAGAAAGAAAAAAGAAAACAAGCAGAAGAGAACAAGAGTAATAGAATAAACAACATCACAATGATATATGGGAATATGACAGTAAATACTAAATATTAAACATTATTGTGCAGCACATAAGATCAACAGAACACAGTGTGCTTTGAGTTAGGAGTCAAAAAGGGTGTAGTTTGTGGGTGTGATCACCCGTGTGTACACCTGTGAGCATGGACGCGCTTGTTTTTTGTTTTTTAAAAGGTTCCTTCATGTAATAATCTGCTAGAGGGTGTGGGGGGGCCACAGCCCCGTCCTTCAGGGCATGAAGCATGTATGGAGGAGATCAAAACTCCAGACATCCAGAGGCCCCCAGAACACAAGAGACCAAGGAAGACCAACAGAGGGGCAGCTGCGCCACTGTCCCAGAAAGAGCTGAGGAGAGTCCCAGATGAGGGCTCACCCAGCAGCCGCGGAGCAGAAGCCAGGGGGAGTTGCAGTGACGCGCCCGTGAGCTCCGCCGGCAGCCAGCTGCGCCTGAGTGACCGAGCCCCAGGCCGAGAGGCCGGGGGCACCCCACCTCCGAAGTGGCCCGAGCGAGCCCCAGGCTCCAGGCCCCGATAAGCGGCCGCCAAGGAGTGAGCCGGTGTGTACCTGGACGCCCACCCCCGGACACAAAGAACCACCAACGCACCGATGTCCGAGGGGGACCGCCACTGGCAGGGGAAGTGGTGGTAGGGGGAGATAGGCCTCCATACCTTGGAGGGCCTGAGATGTCCCCAGAGAGGTGGCGCCTGACACCCAACCTGACATATAGACACAGACATACAGGCACACACAGATACAAACATCCATTCCCACCCTCATGCTCTCATGCACTTACTCCACACTCAACCAACGTGGAGACAGACATAAAGAGACGTTGTACACACGATCACACTCCCCAAGCGTACTCTACAAACCGGGTCTAGGTGCCCTTGCCCCTGGAGGGGGGAACTGCACCCAGACCCAGGTGGTGTTACCCTTTTCCCTACGGTGGGGGGAGACAGACCGCCCCGACTCTGCAGCAGCAGGAAGGCCCCACACTCCAGACCGCAGTCGGACGGCCAACTCCTCCTCCTAGCCCCCCCGCTCCAGCAGGTCGCAGAGAATGGGGGTGAGAGAAGACTCCAAACCTCCCTCCACCCGCTCATTGTAGTGTTGATGCATGTGTGTTCTAAGGTGCATTTAAAACCCAGGAGGGCATGGAGCTACCTGCCAGAGAGCAGCAGGTAAGCGCATAGTCCCTCCTGCTAGCCCTCAATGTCTACGTGTATTTAAAATTGAGAGGTGGGCAACGATGCCAGGGGTGGGGTGTACACCCTGATGGTACTTTGGACTCCGTGTATCGTGCCCACCCCCAAGACCCTATATGTATGTGTAATGAGAGTGTGAGTAATGTGAATGTCTAAGTTGTGGGATAAAATTGAGGCAGAGGCAGCCAGAAGGGGACAGAGGGGGGGGTAGCCTCCTCTGCACCCTGGTGACATACCCCTACTCCAAGGTCCTGCATGTGTGGGTGGTTGTGGTGGAGCGGGAAGAGGGAGGCAGCTGGAGATGGGGAGGGGAGGGAAGGAAGGGAGGGGCAAGTGACCCTTCCCTGGGGCCAGCTCCCCCGCTGACCCCAGTAGGCACCCCCATACTCCGCGACCCGCCAGGGAAAGGGGGCCCAGGCCCATCCAGACCGGGGCCCAGCGCAGCAGCGCCTCCCGGCCCCACAGAGCCCGGGACAGTCCTCCCAACCCCACCACAGAGAAAACTGCACCCACCCCACCATCCACTCATCTTCCAGACTACATAAGACAGTAAACGCCCAGGCTGAGATCTTCCTCCACCTCTCCTGTATCTCCCCCTCCTGCAGAGGGAGCTCCTGAAGAGAGGAAAGCTGCAAGATGTGACAATCTCCCCCACCAGTTGAAGAGCCCCCCAGGTGGCTCGATGCACCGGCGGCACCCCGCTCCAGGGCTGGGCCCCCATGCACCCACCCGCCCACAACCCCGGCAACACACCAACCAGGACCCAAGCCCCCGAGGCCCGGTCCAGGTCCCAGCCCAGAGACGGAGCGCCCCCAGAACCTCACGCCCATCCCGGACCCACCCAGGGGCAGCCAGGCTACCAGGTCAGTAACCCACGTCCGTCAGCACAGACCCTCCCCTAGCCCCGCTGCACGCAGCCGCGAGTAAACAGTCACCTGAGAGCCAACAGAGCCCCTAACCGGACATGACCGCTACCCCGGGTTGAGCCCCCCAAGGAAGATGCCTCCGGGGAACCCCCCGACGCCCTAAGCCTGAGAGAGAGAGTCACTTTCTTATGCACAGTTGTTTTGTTAATACAGCTCACATAATAGTCCAGATATTTGCAAGCTGCAGGCATTCTTTATTGTATTTTCTCCTTGAAGACACATTAACTTAGATATTCCAGGTTAAATGTATTGTGCAGTATGAAGTTGATTTTTCTGTTAGCAATGACCTTTTCATGAACCTTTACATTTATCAGTCTTTATATGCTCAGTGTGCAGGCCACACCTTCTGACCTCAGGGTCCCACAAAGTCTCTCGAGTGCTCTACTTTTCCTCCAGCCTCCCATTCCAACCAATATTATCTTACCATTAAGGAGTTTAGAAGGGCTGAGCTTTGGCGTGGAGAAAGAAAACATGACGTATTTGACAGCTGTAACTATGTTAAGGGGGGGATCATCCCCACAATAAAAACAACCAGCTGAGTTTAGTCCATCATTCCAGATTCCACGACACACATACACTACTCTTGGCCAAATCCAGGAGTATAGAGGGGTGGGGGGACTAAGATTTGGATGGGATAAAAGATGCGAAAGGAACAAGCTTGGAACTAGGGGACTTATGTGACTCTGAACAAAAGCTGAGAATTGGAAGGTTTGAACTGATATTCTGCAGGGGCATAGGGGTGGAAAATTCAAGGCTTAAACTACATTCTCATATGAGGTTCATGTTAATTCAGACAGTACTTCTTATTAATCTTTTCTTTCGAAACAGCTGATAGTGTTTTTTCTATAGCAATATGGAATCAGTGCTTTATTTGATTTCTTTTTTCAGTGCAGCATGCAGCTACAGTTAATTTACACTGCATCAGGACAAATGGAGGAAAACAAATGCAAAAAGTACATATCTTAAAACATGAACTAGAAACTTGGGAAATGAGTAAACATGTAAAAGCTGATGGAAACAACTTTAATTAGGCCTTTTCACATTGGTGGAGTGTGTTTCTTGAAAGTAGACGCTTAATAAATAATGTAATATTAGCCTGTCAAGTAGGTTGTAAATAACAGAGATACATGTCTGAGAGCATAGATAAAGCAATTTTAACATTTTCTGGGATTTGCACCTTTTAATTTGATGCTGTCTGACAGATGGCCAGTCTTAGACTTGACTACATTTAGTATGGTATGCGCTTCTTGCTGGCTTTACATTGTGACTTCATGTGGCAACAGGGTTGTCCTACGGCATTGCTAAATGGCATTGAGGACATATTTTCCTTTAGGGTGTGGAGAGGGACAGGCCAGGGTAGGAATTCATATGGGACCTGATCTTGTGATGGAATAAAGGCATGAATGTATGGGAAAAAATAGCTAAACTGTCTGTGTGGCAGAGAGCAACACGTAATACAGGGTGGGCCATTTATATGGATACGCCGTAATAAAATGGGAATGGTTGGTGATATTAAGGTCCTGTTTGTGGCACATTAGTATATGTGAGGGGGCAAACTCCTCAAGATGGGTGGTGACCATGGTGGCCATTTAGAAGTCAGCCATCTTGGATACAACCTTTGTTTTTTCAATAGGAAGAGGGCCATGTGACACATCAAACTTATTGGTAATGTCACAAGAAAAACAATGGTGTGCTTGGTTTCAACATAACTTTATTCTTTCATGAGTTATTTACAAGTTTCTCTTTGTTCACAGCCATTGACATGTCGAAGAGGTTAACACGTGAGGAGCGGATCGAAATTGTGTTGATATCTGGTGAACGCAGTAACCGGGTCATTGCAGCAGATTTCAATGCAAGACACCCTACGAGACCACCCATCTCCCATGCTACAGGGGCAAAACAAAAATTGGAACAGGACCCTCAGTTCACGCAGAAGATTTTGTTCAGTGATGAGGCAAACTTTTATGTGAATGGTGAAGTTAACAAACAAAACCACCGCTATTGGTCTGACACTAACTGGTTTGGTGTGGTATATGGGGTACAACGATAGTGGGTCCAGTCTTCATCAATGGAAACCTCAAGGCCACTGGATATTTGAAATTGCTACATGATGATGTGTTTCCCTCTTTATGCACTGAAGCATGTTCCCTGAGTTTTTCCAGCAGGATGGTGCACCACCACATTATGGGTGCCAGGTCCGAGCATTCCTAGATGAACAGTTTCCTAGAAAGTGGATTGGTCGTCGTGGGCCAGTTGAATGGCCCCCAAGGTCTTCTGATCTGACCCCCTTAGACTTTTATCTTTGGGGTCATCTGAAGGCAATTGTGAAGATACGAGATGTGCAGCACCTGAAACTACGGATACTGGATGCCTGTGCTGGCATTTCTCCTGCGGTGTTGCTATCAGTGTGTGAAGAGTGGGAGAAGAGGGTTGCATTGACAATCCAACACAATGGGCAGCACATAGAACTCATTTTATAAGTGGTTAGAAACTTGTGAATAACTCATGAAAGAATAAAGTTACATTGAAACCAAGCACACCATTGTTTTTCTTGTGACATTACCAATAAGTTTGATGTGTCACATGGCCCTCTTCCTATTGAAAAAACAAAAGTTGTATCCAAGATGGCCGACTTCTAAATGGCCACCATGGTCACCACCCATCTTGAGGAGTTTGTCCCCTCACATATACTAATGTGCCACAAACAGGACTTTAATATCACCAACCATTCCCATTTTATTACGGTGTATCCATATAAATGGCCCACCCTGTACATCAATATAATATTATAAATACTATACTAACAATATAACATGAATGTTTAAAGTAAATGTGTATAACCATGATGATGGCCTTGACTTTTAACTGACGTTTGACTCTGAGCATGTCCTGATCCATTCAACAAGACAGCTGGGGGATGTTTTTACTGCCCCACCCAAACTGTGAAAGACAAAACAGTGTTAAGTGATGTCACTACTACTGCTAATGTAAACCAGCTGTGGACCTTATGGGCTGTATGGGACTTAAATTTCATGTGTTTTTAGACCACAGATGTGTGTAAGTATGTACGTGTCTGTGTACAATTTGTCAGTAGTTGTCTAAGGAGCTTGGCAGCAGTTAAAAATCCAACTTCTCTTTAAACTCAAGCAAAATCACTCGCTTTTTTTCTGGGAAAAAATAGGCTGAAAACAGGAAAACATATACAGTGTTATTTATTTAGGTTTTTTTTTCATGTTAAATCCCATTTTAACTACAGAGTGCTAGTGAAATTAAATAGTCACACTGAAATATTGATGTGATAATGGTACGATACAAGATGGATCAAAAGAACAATGAATGCAGGACATTCCAGTTTGATATCAAAGTTTTCAAAGTTATTATCATTATTGTTATTGTTATTAGGCATGTCAGGGAAAACTGATGTTACCTGTATTTATAGGATTAAAAAAAGGCATATTTGGACCATTAGATGCTGAACTTGATTCATTTCTAAATATATTTCTTTGTCATATAACCTAGATAAAATATCATGATGATGGGAGAAGTATATAAACACAATAAAAGTTATAAAATGAAGATCTTGGCACATAGAATGAACAATACAAGTATGGATACACAGAATAAAAACAAGTATATACAGTACTGGACAGAGAATAATACTAACAAATAGATGGGCAGAGGTGACATAAGGAGGCTCTGTGTCTAAAGTCCTTGTGAGTTTGTTGGTCAAACAGTGAGTAAAGAGGCCTTTTGGCTTCGTGATTAATGCCATGGTGTGACTTAAATGTCAATACTCGTTTTGCTTCACCATGGCGATTGTCCACAACTTGGTTAGCCATCATTTTACAAATTTCTACATTTTTCATGGCTGTCGCATGCGGTTAAGATTTATCGATCACTGACATGACTGATCAAAATGACCATGAAGCACACATATGTACATACAGTACAATAAGGAGGATAAGCGTAGATGCATGTATGGATATATACAGTCAATGCACAGTACAGATGCAAGTTAATACACTCATGCAAAATGTCATAGTACACCCACACACACACACACACACACACACACACACACACACACACACACACACTTTCAACCACCTACGCACGTTAAGAATACAAGATGTATTCTTGTAAACAGATTTCAAGGCAGTGTAAGTTAGTTCCTGTCTGTCTGTTATGGTCTTACATTAATGTAAGGACACGTGTTGTTTAGGTGCTTTAGCTGTGTTTTCAGTTGGATGATTGGCTGGAGCATTAAACCAGATGACAGGCAGAGCCTCTGCTGAAGTGGACAGCACATTGCTGTGACTCCAGAGGCTGCAGTCATCATGGTAGCAAGCTGTGGTTAATACTAACATTATAGTCTTTTCACACCCAGAACTGCCCATCTCCTGTCTTTCTTCTCCTTCCTGACTGCCATCAAAACCCAGGAACCGAGTCTTCGTCGTGATTAATCAGCATCATTCATCTCTACCATTATTGTCATCATCAGACTAGTTTTCCTGATTTTTTTTGAGGCACGTAGCTAAAAGAGCAGGTAACAGGACCATATAACAACAGGAGTGTTTATGTAAGGGATTGCTGTAGTCCCTAAAGTCCACATTTCTGTGGCCTCTGTGTGATTAGGCAGGAGTGAATTCTGAAACAAAGATGTGTTTTCATCAGACGTGTCTGTGTGTATAGATGGGTAGTTTCTGGGATTCAATTCATTTTGGACTATTTCACAGCTCAGTGTCTGCTGTCTTGGTGGTGGAGTGGCCGTTGGTAGGTGGAGGAGGTTGGGTCTTTGCTGCCTCGGGGGACTCTCCATTTACGCTGGGTTTCTCCTGGGTCTCGGGAGTGGGGATGAGGGGGGCTACAGAAGCAAGAGTGCTCCCCTGGTTCTCCTGATCTGCTGGATAGGTCTCATCTGTCTGTAAATAGACCACAAGTAGGAGCTCATCAAACAAAGACTAGAAATTTTCAACTGACCATCACAATACACACATGAAATAATATAAAGTCGTCTTTCTGTTCAGAATTTACAATTGTTATAAAGATTTTTAATTAATCCAGGGTGCACGGTATGGTGTACTACAGCTTACAGTAACACCTGTGCCAGCATGAATATATAAATAAGTGAGTTCCACAATGGAAAGATACTCTACTGTATATTGTACAATATTCTTACCAGCTTCACTGCCTTGGTGTCAGTCCTGCGTTGGCAATAGCAATAACCCACAGTGATTCCAAGGGCAGCAAGCAGACCACTGACAAGTAGTCCCACAAACACAGAGGAATTTGATGATGACGACGACGATGATGATGATGATGATGATGATGATGATGATGGTGATAAATGTAATGATGGTGATGGACTTTTAGTACTTCCCACCTACAAAAAAAGTATAAAAGGACAATGTGTGATTAAAAAAAGTTATATGGGAACAGTTAAAAACACATTTCTGGTCAAAAAAGTCCAGAAGAAAATAAGAGGTGTTCTTATCTCAGTCATGAGATGCAAGTTGTGAGAGTGCAAGTTAAGTTCTCATAGCTGAGTTTTTGCTGTCTGTATCTGTGGTGGTGCATTACAATTAGAGAACTTTCACAGGGAGAGTAGGGTTCAAATTAAACGTGAAGCCAAATGTTGGCCTTTTATAATATGATTTGTAGCCGGTGTATAATGTCCATGCTGTCCTATTTCAATAAATAGAATAAAGAAGGAAGCGTGAGGATTGTCTATTTGCAAGTAGTTTAAAAAAGAAATTCGGAAACAATAAATAAATAAATATGATGATGATGATGGGCAAGCAGAAGAGAATGGATGGACAAATAACTTTTTTCTGAAATTCACCTTCTGTAGCTTTGAGAGAAACTCATATACAGTATATTAAAAAAAATATTATGAAGGGTTTTCACACAAAGTAAGAAAAACAAAAAAGTACATACTTGCTGTTATGTGGAAGGACAGTAGTTTCTGTAATAGTACACTTTTTCCATATGTCACTGTCTAGGCTGGAGCAATCTCCTACAAAATATATCCTATTTTGCAATTGCCTAATGCAATTTTCACTTTTCAGTACATAGTTTTATTCATACACATTGAGCACAGGGCCACCAATCAAACGTGTGTTTCAGACTACACACTGGCCTTGTGTGCCTTACAGACAAGATGCAGCTGAGTGAACTTGCTGACCACACCTTCGTTTTTTTTACCCACTTTAACCCTGAATAATGATATCATCATTGCACAACTTCAGGCTTTGTAACTTGGGAACACTTTTTATTCTTCTGTAATGTGATCCAGACTGCTTTCAGCATTCCCAGAAGACCACTGTGAGCTGTAACTTTGAATCCTCAGTTAGTTGGGAGTGGGCTCACAGCTGGACTCGTCTGTAATGCTCAGAGCTTTGAAAAGAAGAGGAAGAAACTCAGGAAGGCTGAAGTCAGATGACAAAATCAATCCCAGGGAATCTGTGCTGTTCTCCATCTGTTGCTTGTGACTGATCAAATCCTACATCTCATTCCTGCTTTGCTTGAACTTACATGACCATAGTTGGATGTTTAATTTGAATCGGCATATTTTAACATAAACAATTTATTTGATACTGAAGATAGAAGGAGAAAAACATGTGTTGGATTTACAGATTTTAGTGTTCTTATTTCCCATAACCTCCATTGTAATATTATAAAATGTGATCCACTGATACCGACTCTGTTATCAGTGTCATATCAAGCTATTTAGGAATTTCATGTTTAGTTTCAGGTTGAGTTGGACAGTTGATGGTCCTGGCTTGATGTTGCGGTAATGACCTATATAACGGACTTGTTGCGCTGTCTCTACACACCTGGAGTCACATATGGCACAATGTAGCGATGACTTCCGATGTAACATTTAACATCAAATTTCTTTTGTTGTTCGTCAAAAAATACATGTGCAATTACAGTTTAATAATGTGAGGATAAGTATATTGTATTACACAGTAAGATAAATCTGTAGTTCTTTCTGTAGGTCAGATATTTCTGTTTTGACAAACCTTAAAAAGAAATAAAAAATCTATAATATATTAAAGTTGTTGCAAAAAACAGTTGTGAAAAAAATGAGCCACACCTGTTCGAGTGCATGAGTGGAAACATTAGCTCTCCAGTTCATTTGTCTCCAGCATTGAGCACAGCTTTATGATTTACAACTGCTGAGGAATGTCTGAGAAAAGATCCACTTTTATGAGACCAATTTTTCCAACTGTAGGTCTTTAAACACATTCAGTTGATTCCTCCAAGCAGCACAAAACACTTCCTCGGGGCCCAAGGTGTAGGGAGCCAGATAAAGGGTCTTGGTTAGAGGGAATGCCACCAGGACGTGACTGGGATTAGCGCTGTCTCCTCTCATATCACTGTACTTATACTCCACATATATTGCACATATACATATAACTACAGCTTTTGTCATCCCTTGTAAATACATGTTTAAAAAATAAATGTCATCATTTATATAACATGCAGCATAACATATATAATTTTCATTTTTGCTGTTAGATTTATTGGTGATAGAGGTACTATTAGTTAATAAATAGAAAATATGATGCTACAGGCCGGTATTTACCATTGTATTATCATTGATGGTGTTTTCTTCATCCATTTGCGGTTCTGCCGTGAGAAACCAAAACGCACTGTCGTTACCGGAAGCCAAACTTTTGGTTATTGAAGTAATCAGGGAATCAATGGAGGTTTCGTTTGTCTCTGAAAATAAAGTTTAAATACAAAGTTTTGTCAGGCACCATGTCTTATGTCACAAAAGCATGTCTGTATATATTTTGAAGGAACTTGGCACTTTAAAATAATATCTCTAAAATATAGTGAAATTCTCTGGAATCCAGTGCTGTTCTCACATCCCATTATACATTTTTTTGAAGGTTCTTACCGTTACTGACACTTGGTGTTTTGGTAGAGGCGGTGGTTTGGTCTTGACATATCACTACACCTGTAAGGAAGGGAGAGCAGGTGAATCACAGAAAGACAGAGACATCGAGAAAAAGGAATTGCAAATTAAACACTTTATAATTAAAATGGTAAAAAAAAAAAAGCTTCTTGCATAAATACACAGTTTGTCCCATATGTTTTGTCATTTCATTTCTTGCAAGTGCTCATAAAGTTTGATGCCAATCAGACAAAGCAGGGTTTTTTTTCTCGGCATTGTAGGTCCAAAGTATAATGTCATTTCCTATGGCAACATTAGCTAGCTTTACATTACAGTTCAAGCCTTATTTTGAACCTATTCTGTTGGATTTGCTTCAAACTTGCAGTGCAGCCCAAATGTTATGATTCCTTGGGAAGAGGACATTTATTTATTTATTATATAAAAGTGATAGTGAAGTCTCAAATGAGAGCAAGTACCAAATCTTAAACGATTAGCCTACAAATTCTGATGCAAACTAAATCAATCGGGTCCTACCTGAAGTACTATAATTAGTTCCATGATGTGTGCCACTGTCTCTGCTGCAGTTATGATTACATTAAATATACCAAATCCCACAAAATGAGTGTAGTTAACGTCTAGTTGTTTCAGTTCATTCATACAGGTTAAGGTTCCAAAGATAAAGTTTTTTCCATCTCCAGCATTGACTCTTGTCTTCACATCATCTGTAATTCTCAGATATCAAATATCAAAAACTTCTTACACTTGGTTTTCCACAGTTATGCCAGTGCAGTACTTCTTGCAGTTGCAACACACTGCTAATGTATATATAATCACCTTTAAGAAAAGATGTTTTATGTAAATATCTGTGAGGTTTTTTTTTTCCCATTTTGTTTGTTTCTAATAGAGGTTAAAAAGGTGGTTTGAACATCTTCTCCTGGTGATTTAAGCCTCAAGCCCACCCAAAAACATTTAACAGTTTGGCATATTTTCTTAAGGGTACTTGCTAATTAGTACTCACGGTTGTCTTAATTTTTACTCTCTGCATCATATAAAAATGAGCAGCTAAGTTTCAAAGGGTCGTGACCTCACCACACATCCATCTCCTGGGAGAAATCTTGTTTATGTAATAACTTCTTTTGGAAATCTAATACCATAATCATATTATGACTGAAAATTAATCTTAACAAGTATTTTTATATATTGAAGACTAGACAGTGTTATTAAATGTAAATGCTCCGATAAAAAGCTCCTTTGACTTTTATTTTTTAAAAACAGCCGCAAAAAGATATAACTATGTAGCACAGCTTTGCCACAGTCATGAAGGGTAAATGAGACATAATCAGCATCAGGGATCATCCTGCCTACTGTATGATGGCGGTGTAATTCAATTCAGCCTGAACTTCTAAACACTCCCCTCCTCATGGAAGAAACCCAGTGTAGTGTGTAAACAATTTTACGTGTAACCAAAACTATTCTGCAATCAGAGCAAAATGTTTTCAGTGCACCACTATCATTATTTAGTGAAACACAACACACATTTATGGGACGTAGATTTAAGTGTTTAGCGTGTGTTTGTAATCCTATAAACATGGCTAATTTGAACATATTCTGGGGAAGTGCCAAGGTCACTTTGAAATGTTTTCATCCAAAACAAGAAGCTAGCGAATGGCCAATATGATGCATCTACCACTCTAGATTGGACCATGTAGGTTCTCTCCAGCAATGTGTCCTTTCTCACCAACAGCATCAAATGGCTGGATATTGACCAAAGTTGGTCATATGCTACAATTAAATTTGTAAATTGGGGTACAAATCTGGGCTATCAGATCATTCGATTAATTATGATTTAATCTGCTGTGTTTAATATGTCAAAAATAGCCAGCCTACCAAATTGACTTACCTTAGTTTATACCTCGTGACTCTAAATATTTCTTAGTGCAATCAGTATCAGTGAAAGATTTTAAAGCATTCCACTTACTAAGCAGTCTGTATGAATTGTAAGACACTGTAAATCCCTTTATTCTTATGTTTTATAAATGAAAAAAATCACAATTCAAGAAAAAGGTGATTACATTAATCCTTACATGTTGAAACATTATGGAATATGTCAAACCGTTATAGGTAGTAGTGCCTCACTACTGTGGACAGAGACAGCTTATACAATTGTGTGAAAAGTCTTCCTATGTTTCCAACAAGGCCCCCCTGGCCTCAACAAGAAGCCTTAGGCGCTCCAGTCTCAACACAAACACAGGGAAACACAAAAAAATGCATAAACACATCCTTGGTCTCTCTCAGAAAGCATAAGGCCAAGACTGTGAGTAAATCTTGGGTGAAGATTGAGTAAATCTTGCTCATCACTGCTTGACTACATGAAGTGGACTTCCTGGCCTGGCTGTCCTCCTTTTAGCCTGGGTGATGTGGTGTGTAGCCAGATGTAAAGAACTAAATAATAAGTTAAATCAGATGTGCTGTACACTGTAGTTGTTGTTGGACAAATTAAAATTACAGACAGTGAGACAAAAGGTAAAACTTCTTTGAAAAAAAAAGAAATATGAGTCTCTTAAAGCACCTGCTTTGTCTGCTGCCATGATGTTCATGTATCTCCCAGGAAGTGCTTTGTTCTCTTTACATAGTTTATAGGACCACAAGAGTTTTTAACATGCTGCTGGAGTAATGAGATGCTGGTCTCAAGTTTAATCCAACTGTACTTCATGTACTTTAAATGGCAGGGGAATGTAAGCAACCCCTAAAGTCAGATACGCTGTAAACACTGTGGATGTCAGCCCCAGAAATAAAGCAAGATGATCCCTTGGGAGATTCTCAAGAATTTCACAAGTGACTGGATTTGTAGTAATGGATTACAGCATGAAAGGTCATTACAGAACTGGCAACCTGGATTGCACATCATCAATCACTACTTTTAGAAAAGCTTTGTGTATTCAGTCTATAGAAGATTCAAGTCTGTGCAGGGGTGCTATAGCTACATGTTGCAGGGAGGAGGCCGCGTATCATTATCATCAATTTATGCACTAAACTTGCTATGACAGCCAGACCTTTCATTTTTACATTTGGTTTTGTTTAATGCCAGACAACCTTCTTTCACCGCTCCTCCTCACTGGGGAAAAGTCTTCCCTTGCTGTATGCACTAACAGATGCAAAAACATAATTTCAAGAGCACGGTGCCAAAATCACAAGCTAGAGAATGTACAAAGCGTAATGTTCTCTGAAGATAGTTCAATCTGTCTAAAACGCAGTTGCTACCATGGTAAGGTAAGATTAAATACAGATTTTACTCCTGTGTGTTCATTTTAATGGTAGCTTCAGGTCTCTTCCTGAGAATGCAGCTTCTCTACTCATAAAAAAGTATGAAAATTAAACTTTTTATGTTATCCTGTGCTTGCTTCACTTTATTTACTTGATTTACTTTTAGCTATTTCCTACATTTAAAGGGCAGTTAAGATATTGAGTCCAATAGCAATAATGATGAGCATAACAATAATAAAAATGCACTTTTTTTTAGCATCAGAGGTTGAGCACTTCCTTTGAATTTCTAATTCAACCATGATGAAATTGAAATCGTTGATCTAGTGCTCAAACTGCATGAGTGGATTCTGCTACATACAATACTTGGAATGCTTGTTCTGAATTCATCATCATCATCATCATCATCAATACTTTACTTGTACTGAATAAACAGACTCCTTTAATGCACAAGTCTACTGTATGTCTGCCTATATATGAGAATAAGAATAGTTTTATTTCCCATGTCGCTGTTATGGGAAATAACTAAATATGAAACAAAAATCTCTCAGCTGCCATTGTGATTGTCATCCCAGCTTTTGATTTTAGGGTGGGGAAGAAGCAGGAAATTGCAGTAAAAACAAACGTTGTCACACCTGATTAAGTGGTTGCAGTCAGACAGTATAAGCCGGGGACAGGAGTCCTTTACTTATGGTATTTGAGGATGAGGCCTGTTTCCTCTCTGGGGAGATTGGGGAGGAGGCCTGGAGAGGGGGATGAGTGGTGCAGCTGCAGCAAGTCTCCTTGGGGAGCTCTTTCCCTCCCTACATATGTGCTGTGCTGTGAAATCAGTAACATCATGCAAAAGGAGAAAAGTCTCAGCCCTAAACCTTGGGGCTTAAATTTGACCTCCACCCAGACTGTAGAGACAACACCTTGGATGTCATAATGAGCCACACCCTCCTTCCATTACTTCACCAGATGTCCAAAGCAGAGCCCAAAGTCTCCCATCACTCATCCCTTGCTACTCCTAGTTGTTCCTATTAAGAGGAATTCTATTTTATATTTCAAATTTAAGCAGAGATTCTTTTCAATCCTGCAGGCCTTCAAGAAAAATATAGATCTTTTCATAGCATAAACCAACTAAACACCAAAAAAACAAGAAAACAACAGCTCACTAAATCACTACAGTTCCGTTTATTGCTATTTGGTGCAATGAAAACACTTGGAATATACCAGTTAATCAGTGAACATAAGAACTAATTTTGCTTCTGCACAGACGGTTGGCAAATGTTGACTTTTTCCACCCTGCACACGCCCCTGCTTTGAAACAAAACACAACCATAAAAAAACAACCCAAAAACAATAATAATTAACAGGCTTGGAATGTTATCCATGCACATCCTATTGTATGACAGGATGTGGATATCACAGCACACAGTGACCTCTTTGAACTACAGGGACAAACATGCTGGAAACTACAGATAACAGCCATCACCAGGAACATACTCTTGGAGTGGAACTATAATGCCTGTTGTTAAGAAATATAACCTGGGACTGTTTTTATTAGGAAGATTTTACTTACTGATATTCTACCCAAGCCTATTGTGTTTCAAAAGCTATAGTACTGAAAAAAATGTTTTTCAGCAATAAAGCAAAAAACAAAAAGGTAACATTATTACTGATAGCAGCCGCTCACTGTTGTTTTTATTCAACCTCTAATTTACTCATTAAAATCGTTTCAGCAGGGCAGTGAAACTCAAAACCTATGTTTCCAAAACAGTCTATCCATTTTCTTAGTGGATTAGAAACTGGACACACCAGCTGTTCCAAGAGGCGGCAAGCTGCTCTCCTTTTCTATCCATGGATTGATTTCAAGACATGTTTCATGATACTCTGTTGGGAAAGAAAAAAGAGACTGAAACATATCGCTCTAAACAATCTGGCTTTGATATTACTGAAACTAAGGAACCAAATTGGAAGAGGAAGCCAGAGAAGTAACTGTAATAACTCAAAAACCTTACGCATTTCTAAACAATGCAGTATCTCCTACAAATGAAAACACTTGCCCAGAAACATATACGCTACAAATGAATGTGGTGTTCCAACCAAGGGCTTTTAAGAACAGCAAGGGGTGCAGTCTTATGCTTTCAATTAGGATGTCTAAAGTATGCCTTCAACAGTGTGCCATTTAATGAACATTAATTACCAAGAGCTATTATTTTGGCAGTCAAAACCGCCCACTAATGCTCATTAAGAGCTTTTATCCCCCTGGGTAAACAATATAGCCCTCTTTAAGGAAATCCCAGCCTGGGTATCCAACGTAGATTATGTAGTTTATGCAGTGATTGCATTCTACTGGTGTTACGACATCCTCATAACTTTACATAAGTCAGTGAGGACAATCTGTTGCTTACGTTTTAGCAAGGGAAAAAGCAATGATGCAGCATAATAAGTGAAACGATTTTTCCAAGTTCTTGTTTTAGAAATCACACTTATTTTCTGTTCATTAGCTGAATATAGAGCTGAGGTTCATCTGAGCAAAGGTGTTAAGAGCTTCTCATCCTTTGGACATCTCATACTGCCAATTTTCAATTAAATGAGAGACTACTTTTTTTTTTCTTTCAATCCTAGCAGCTGTAAAATTGCAGCAGGGGAACAAGGAACAATAAGCTCACCAGAACAGCAGTAATTGGAAGAAGGAAGATTTGAATGGTAGCACAGCTTCTGTTTTTCATTGTTGTGTGAATTTGAGATCCTGTTTCTCTTTCTTCTTTCTTCTACCTTATTATTCTAGTTGCTCCGTTCTTTGCTGGTTAACTACCCCTTCAGTTTTCATACAATTTCCACCATTCAAACTCTGCTAACGGTTGGTATATCTTTTGGTGCTCATAACTTTTATACTTTTTGAAATATGAAGGTTTTTATGCCATTTTTTGGCCCATTTTGATGAATGGAACCACATTACAAGTGTGTTTGCTGATTTAGCTCACAAGGGTGAGCTGTGTTTCAGCTCAGTGAGACGAGCAGCTGTTTTGTGACTCGGAGGACTGGGTTTGAATGTCAGCCATGGCTAAATTTCTTTTAAGCAAAATTTATTTTAAGTTCAACTTTTTCACCTCTTTTTAGCACAAATTTCAGCTTTTTAACTCTTTTCAGCACAAATTCCGCTTCTTCACCTCTTTTCAGCAGAAAGTTCTGCTTTTTTTTTTACCTGTTTTCAGCACAAATTCCGCTTCTACGCCTCTTTTCAGCAGAATTTTCATTTTTTTTCACCTCTTTTCAGCAGAAAGTTCAGCTTCTTCAGCTGTTTTTAGCAAATTCCACTACACAGAATTCACACTGCATTTTTGCAGGAAATGCAACTTTTTCTAGTTAAGATTGTTTCACAAGGTAAATATTGTTGCTAGACAATCTATTTATTGAAGTAATTTCCTTTTCATGGATGATCATTAGTTAGCGGCTTTGTTTTGCTTTTCATTAACATCATTTTTGGAAGGAAGTTGGCTCCAAATAAAGATAATTCAGAGAGAAATACATTTCAAAATGTGATTTTGCGCATGTGGGTTCAGAGATATGGTGTCAGAATGTACACTGATACAAGCTGTTTATTCACATCTAACCCGGTTTGCACATTTAGAAATCGCTAAAGCAAAATGGCTGGTTTTACAGAACACAGGCTTCAGGTTTAATTGCTTTGCAAGCTCACATGGCTCCTCAACCATGACTTTGGGCCCAAGTGAACACACACCCTAGGCTGACATAAGACCATGATCTGCCAAGGCTTACATAAAAGACCCACACCCTTCAGCAGATGACGTGACTCAAACTTCATCATCACAACTTGAGACTGAAAGAATGCTGGTCAATAGCCGAGGGTCATGAGTGGCAATATTCTGGCCATGTTTACATTGGCAAAGTTGTTTTCTGAGAAACAAAGTTTCAAAAATGTGTGTGCAGAGACATATCAGGGCTTATTTTCACTGAAGTCTGCTCTTTCACTTTAAAACATTAAGTCTTGACCCTTTCATCTTTTACTTGTTCTTGTTCAGAACGAATTAGTCTCATATTTTTACAGATCATCACAAAGTACTAACGGCTTTTTACTTCTACACATGTGCAAAAATGCACACAAGTAACTTAATAAGAAACTGGAATATTCCAACCATGAATGAAACTTTTTTCACTATGATATGTAGCAGCAATTGTTCTATCCTATTCTGCTCCGCCTGAGGCCCTGACTTAGCAACAGAAACAGTCATTGTAGATGACAAGCTGAAGTAAGTGAGACAAGATGTTTTTCCCCTTCTCCAGAGCAGATTTAAAGCTTGGGTTTTCCCCTGAAATCTTGAGAGAGAGAGAGAGAGAGAGGGAGAGAGACCGCTTATAACACACTCCAAAAGGCAATGAATGACATCATCTAAGATTTTAGTCCATGGCCATGTCAGCGCTGCATATTTGCACGCCTGCATAGATACTGAATTACAGCCATGGGAAGTGAGTGTATAAACTCAATCTGTTTGCAGTCAGGGTGAGAGACCTGTTTATATGTGACAAGGATGTTTGCTCTGATAAACCAAGTGAGTAATTCTGGGGTTAAAAGTGAAGGAAATTTGGTTCCAAAAAAACAGTTCTTTGAATGGCCACTTGAGACTGATTCTGCAAGTCAGTGCCCAAGATGCCCAAGTTAATGTCCCAGCAGTAGAAATAAACATGTTTACACCCTGATACAACAAAAAAGCAGTCTTTATCTCAATAGCAAATCTCCACCTTATGAAAACTGTGCAGAGGGGACACTTTTTTTTATAGTTCTTTGCACGTTTGCAGCAACATGACATTACTGCTAAGCCAAAACTTTTTGTTAAACATCCTCTATAATATGCTGCTGACATGCCACAGGCACATAAAAAACACTCTGACCAGTTGAGGGACTCTATCTCTAAGGGTGCCTTGTTGTATATAACATCTGGTGCTGGTGTGTCCTTTATTATCCTTTGTTTCAGTAGCTAGTCATCACTCCTGACTGAAAGCAGCCCATTGGCATTTTGGAAATGCTCCAACCAAAGGCCGTTTCAAGTCGTTTGGTTATAGCAGTTTTGTCTTTATAAAAAGTCTTTACAGCTGTCCATTCCTCCCACGTACAACAAGCTGAAAGTGAGAACCAACACTTCATTTACCTTCTAATACTCTGAGACTTTGAGATAAACTATTATTACAACACCGGTCACAATGCCAACATACCAAATTGCGAAAGGTTTTGTATGATGTGGGACTTTCCAAGACTTTGCAAAAATGTGTATTCAAGGTTACCAGATATCAGAGAGTTCTGATACTACTGCAACCACAGAAGCTGGTATTGTCAAAAGAAATCAATGACAATTTGTCTCTTGTGACCTAGAGCTGGGACCCATGTAAACTAAATCAAAACAAGAAACAAAATAATCACACGCACACACAGAATGGCAGAGCTGCATGAAGACACAACAATCCATCACATATAATTAGGTGAGAAATGTTCAGTTTTTGTTTTTCTGAGCCGTCTGTGACCAGATTTGTGTAATCAAAGGACTGCTGTTGGATGTGGTGAGAAGCGTAGGACGGGTGAGCAGACAACACAACTGCAGAGTTCTTAAAGTAGAAATCAGAAGCTGTGTGCTTAAACCTAAAACAAAGGTGCAATGTTTATATCCTTTGTTTCTGAAATGCTAATTAAGACCACTGCTTAAACATTGATTTGCAAATAGAGCAAAAGGCGAGGCGATCATGGCTGAAATCATAATAAGAAGTGGGTGAAAACAAACTCAGTTAATTAAATTATACAAAATTCTTGACATAATAAAACTAGACTAGATTAGAACACAAATAACCAGGGTCACTGGGGCTCAGGTGCTTTAGCGCTTTAGTAATTACAGGTTTCATCCCTGGTCTGTTCACATGCCAATGTTCTTTGGCAAAATAGTGAGCCACAAGTTGTTCTTGAAGTCAAGTGAGTCCCTTTCATTGTAGGTCCATTACTGTATGAGTGCATATCATTCATTGCTTAACACAAATAAACATGGTTGGTTATTAGATCACTTGTCAGACATTATTTCTCACGTTTTTAAATATTAGAAAGACTGAAGGAGTAGCATGTTGCCTGAACAGTAACGCCTCTTGAGGTGACTTTGTGACTTGTATACTAGGCTATATACATCAAAAAAAGTAATCTGCGTTGACGGGGTGTGCCCAGAGTAATTAGATTTCTATGTAAATTTAATTACCATCTGTTAGGCTGCTGATGCAGGCAATATGGCTCTTTACTACACTACAAACATGTTCTGCCATCCCATGATTGTTTCCCCTTTAAAAGTTAAGCTTCAGTTATTTTCCATCAATCTTGAAAACTCCTCTTAGTGTTCCCAAGGTCACTCCAAACATTTACCGCCCCTGTGGCCTTAGCTCTGCAGAAGTCGTTACATTGGGCTGAACTAGAACTAGACCTGGTTTACAACAAGCGAGGAAGCTCTATCGTCCAAGCCATACATTACCCTGCAATTAACGTCAGGCCTCGGACTGATTTGGAGTGGACTGCCCAGTGTGTCCACACGCATCCGCATAATTGCACACTTGTGCACACAAAGGCACACACATTTACTATAAGGAACACAGATGAAAGAACTATTTTTGCTCAGTGATGAAATAATATGAAATGTGGTTACTTTTACACATGTAGTACATGTGCAGCTCTCTAAATACATTCCGCATAATATGTGTGTGTGTGTGTGTGTGTGTGTGTATTCTGAGACTATATTATGTGTGGTTTACTAGCTCCACGGAGATACACTGCAGGGTATAAAGTATAATGAGTATGTACAGCAGCTTCCACTTCTGAGCAAAGCCTTTGTGTCTGCTGCTACTCCACTGCTAACCATGCCTCTTTGCATTTGTGTGCAATCTCATGGTGGAGCACATCAAAGCAAATCCCCAGCAAGTTTGTAAGCTACTGTGACATAAACAAAATCTTGCTGATGGAGTAGAACGTTAGACACTTTTAGATAAAAAAATAAATGAACTTCACACAATATATAAAACTCTGTTTGGATAGAATAACTAACTAAGGATGAATGCCCGAAAATGCAAAATAACATACTTTAATAAATACTTATTACAGTACTCACTGCTAAGGACCAGAGTGCAGAGAAACAGATGTTGAGTCATCTTTCTGTAGAGTCCATTCATTCTCCACGTTGATGTAGCCATCCTCTTTGGTCTCAGTTGGTGCTGGGACTGTGTTAGAGCAAAAAGTTTCTACACACTGAAGGTTAGTGTGAGGGAGGGGAAGCAAAGGGTCGTCGATGAGGTCTGATAGAGGAGAAAGATAGAGCCTGGTTTGTGTTCTCTTTCTCTTTATATGGCCCGACTCTTTGGCCTCTCACTCTGTGCTTTTTCCACACCCCCTTTCTAACTGCCTCCTGCCCATTTCCCCCAGAGCAACAGTCCCTCTTCCTCCCTTTACTGTGTTCCTGTGTGTGCTCGCATGATTAGCTGGCCAGAATGGGATAATGAGATGTTATTGGGAGATACTTGGCAGCAGACTAAGCTTTATGTGTTGTAGGTTTGTTTCCTGGTTTCCTGGTTCTTCTTTCACAAAAGTGTGCACATTTTATGCACTGTTTCGATTTTTCTGCAATTTGGTGGTTGTGCTTAGACTTAAGAAAGGCTTCAGGTGATACTCTAGCAGAAATATGAGCCATTTCTATTGACTGGTCTATGAAAAACAAGTGCAAAAGTACAGTAAAAAGATGTAGGCAAAAGTGCAAATGTGAACAGAGTTTTGAGAGAAGACAAAGAATTGTCTGCAACACATTTGACTTCAATTTGGCTAAAGATTTGCAGAAAGGCAAAAAAAAGAAAGAAGAAGAAATGGAAAAGAAAAAAGGAGAAACAGAAGCACAATATGTTGCAGTTTTGCTTTTTCATAATTCATCCATTCATTTTCTTAACTTCACATCCAATTCAGGGCTGGAGCCTATCCTAGCTGTTGTGGGGTGGGGAGGTGGGGTCCAACCTGGACACCAGTCCATTACAGGAGTCTTCTTGCTGTGAAGTGCGCCACTTTGATGATGCACATGGTAAAGAGGAGGAAGTCTTCTCATATTCTACAAAGTGTGAACTTGCATTGCTAAAAAGGCCTGTGAAAACACATGACATCACACACAAGCTTGGCTGCAGTTTTTGTGTGTCCCTGGTGGACTAAATCACCAAAAGCCAAGAGTGAGTCATCTGAATGGCACAAAAACACATGCATGGTTTGATATACTGTACTCTGCATTTTTCAAATGTCGTAACACACACACACTGAGATTATAGACAAAACGTGTTTTTTCAAAGTCGCACCACATCAGCTAAACTGCTACACTTACATGTGGGTTGTTGTAGGAGTTTGATG
The DNA here is from genome assembly GCF_964374335.1 of Astatotilapia calliptera. Classification (NCBI taxonomy): domain Eukaryota; kingdom Metazoa; phylum Chordata; class Actinopteri; order Cichliformes; family Cichlidae; genus Astatotilapia; species Astatotilapia calliptera. The sequence continues at coordinate 7,842,085 of NC_137441.1, forward strand.
AGTGGTACGCAGCATTCATGTTCACACAGCGATGTGTTGTTCCACATATCTGTGTCAGCCACATCTGGAATCACTGCAGTTCCACTGCTGGGTTTTTGAGGACTGCCAGGAGACATGCTTGTCAAACAATGCAACCATATGAAGATCAATGCAGTCAAGATCAGGCTGATGTCTGGGAATAGGCATCCCTGGTGGTGACCTTCCATGTTTTCATAACAGCTATTTTCTAAGAGGAACTTAAAAGTCAAAAGTAAATAAGAATGTTTAATCTGAATTTGTAAAGTTTTGAAGTCTGAATTTAGGACTTTAATTTCTGTTAATTGTTGCTCTGTCATAATCTTTGCAGTTATTTGCCATATCATGAACTTGTATGTATCCAAACATCTCACTGGAAAATAGTTCATTTTCTTAACTGACTCAAAACTGTGTTTTTAATCCATGTGTTGGGAAAGCCAGTTAACGGAATAATCTTAATTGAAAAATAATTTTGCATATTTTTGTTTGAAAATTATGTTGCATTATGATTTTATAAATTACATGTCTTTAGTTATTAAAAACAATTGAAACAAACATAATTAAAGCTGGTATGACAATAAACAACATTATAAAAAGCCTAGGTGTATTTTAAGGTCAAACAACTAATTTTCACTGAATTTTCTCTCATTATAATAATACATAAAAATAATTGTGAATGGCTCCGACAGAAACTGATAAAAACTGAAATCAGCATAAATAAGTAAATAAATGCAACCTGGTGGATCATGATGAGGTGAAATTTCCATTAAGAGCAGCAGACCAGTAACTTATGTCAAATCTGATCTGATTTGTATCTGTGTTTGTGCTTTGCCCCACAGAACGTACAGCATGGGTCTGGCCTGTTTACGAATCCTGATATTTCTGTGAGATTTTCTCTCTTCTTCGCCCTTGCTAACTTACCATTTGACTTATTTTTCTTGAAATACACAAAGAATTCTCTGTGTAGTGAGGAAGGCTTTGCCAGGACATCACGAGGATCAGCACATGTTAGCAGAAAATCTGACCCTCAGGGCCCTTTTTTTCCTTCTTCTTTTTTAAAGGACATTTTGGAGTTGTTGGTTTTTTTTGGTGTTCTAGAAGAGCCGTCAGAGTATATTATATATATATATATATATATATATATATATATATATATATATATATATATATATATATATATATATATATATATATTTCTAAAATATTAGAATTCAGGAAAGACTTTAGGGCCTTAGTGAATGTTATTTTCCTTTTTCAGTCTTTCTGCCCTGGGTCATATCCTTCTGTGTTATTCTGTTTCCTTCTTCTGTGCTGTGGAATATCATATGATGAATGCTGAACTTGGATTACTTAACTTTTCTTATGGGCAAAAGTAAATTTCAGAGTTTTTTTTATTTTAAAAATGGCCTTTAATCATATAATTTCATTCAGCTTTAAGTGTAATACCTGTTTACATTTAGTTAATTTTTCAATTTGTCGGTTCTTTTGAATAGCTAAAAAACAGTAACTTTTATGTCTCTTCTTTAACTAACACTGATATAGAGCACAATGTCCAACATTTTACACACCATGTGAAATTTGAAAGATCCCATCTAACAGTAGTGGAAACAATTCAGATTTTTTTGTTTCTCTCTGTAAAGCACTTTGTGTAGAAATATATAAAAAAATAAAAGTGAATAGATTAATGAAACAGTGACATTTGAACAGCTCAGTTGAAGTATTATGGGACAACATAAGATGGGATCTGAAGTAAAGACGCATCCCTGCTTTTCTTTTCATTTGTTGAACTGGGGTGTTGTTTAGGAGCTTACAGTAAGCACAGAGAGACTCTATTGGAGAGGTTTCCTAGGCATAGAAGTCAGTGATGATTTTACCTAAAGTGTTTAAGGAAACAACAAAAGTCCTACTCTCTGTTTCCTGCCAGTATAGTTACCCTTCAGCCCCAGTTTAGTCTCCATCCATCATTTCTCCTGAACTGAAATTCCTTTTCTGTTTCCTGCCATTCTCCTTGCACATGGTATGTGCTAACAATAAAGCATACAACTTGTCAGACAGACCCAGTGATGACCTCAAGCCCACGACAGACAAACGGAACAGATCTTTCCAAGTTTTTCTGCAGGGAGGAAGACAGCAGAGGCAGGAATAAAGTACAGTTTACACCAGCCAGACTTCTGACTGAATATTCTTGAATGACGGTAGAGTAAATTTAATATTTTTGCTACCAATAATTAAACCAAAATACAGAATCAGTGTAAGAAAAACTAACTGCACCCCGACTGCTTTCATCGGAAGAGGAAAAGTAGCAGCCAGGTGCTGATAATCAAATACACTGAACTGACTGATCATCAGCAAGTGTGGCCACTTGTATGGAAAGTGTGGCTTGTTTGAAAAGGTTGCCAGGAGAAAACCCCTTCCATCTAGAATGGCAGCACAGTTTAGCTCTACATAATTGCATCTGAACAAGCCACAAGACTTCTGGAACAATGTCCTCTGAACAGAAAACCACAGTGGAGATGACTGGCCATGATACACAGCGGCACGTTTGGAAACACAAACACAGCACATCAGCACAAATAGCTAAAAGCAACATGGTAGTGGAGCGATGATGATCGGGGCTTGTTTTGCAGCCACAGGACGCGGGCACCTGGTAACCTTGCAGTGACTGAGTTAACCATAAACTCCTTTCTATACCAAATTATTCTAGTTTTTAGACAAGTGTCCAACAGTTTAAGCTTTATGTAACAGTAGAATAAACACCAGCAAATTCATAACAGAATGGGTTAAAAAATAAAAGAATGAAGGTATTTCAACGACTCAGAGTCCAGAAGTCAACCTGATCGAAATGCTGTGGCAAGAACTTGAGAAAACTGCGTGTTATCATTACGAACTAGCTGCAAACTTCAATGAAGCAATGCTCTAAACAGCGATGAGAGAGACTGACAGCCATACAGAAAACCATTACCTCAGAATACTTGAAGTTATGAAGGCTGAAACTATTTAACTATTCACCCACACTTCAAAAAACTACTGAAACATGGGTCTACTTGGCTTTTCACACAATAGATAATGTTAAATAAATAATGGCAAAGTGTAATATGTCTAATTTAACCTCCTAGGACCTGGCGTCCACATATGTGGACATCACATTTTGGGTTATTTAGACCAAAATACTCAGTTTTGCTCTACAAGGGCCTGATATCCACTTACGAGGACATTATACTGCTACTGTTCTATCAAAATTTTAAACGAATATCCTCAAATGTGGCTCTTATTTTTCTTAAAAACAAAAATATGTTTAAAAAAAAAATCTGGTAATTCTTTGTTTTTACAGGCAAATGTGGACGTCACTGAGTTTATCATTGATACAGTCTGTGGATGCGCCCTCATGAGTAAAACAGATTGCAAGTTGCGACAGCGATACAAACAATAAACAGATGTAACAGGTTCTGGGAACCCCCCCAAAATATTTCTGCATAAATATATTTCCCATACAACATACTGCTTAATATCTCCTTTGGGAAAAGTAAAGAAAATATCTGATAGTCAGTCTTGATAATAGAGTTGGAAAAAATGTTCCTCTCTTAGTCACTCATTTAGTTCTGATATGCATGACCCTCTTTATAGAAGAGGCCCGTACTTTGTGCTTTCCAAAACACAGTTTTGTTTTTTTGTCTGAATGCAGTGCCAAAATCCTTTCCTTCTTTCTCCTCCCACCTTTAACTTTCGCTCATTCTCTCCATTGCCTTGATCTCATACAGATGTTTTTTTAGCACTCCCCTTTGGAAGAAGTCTTCTCCTATTGTTCCATACAAGTCCCATGGTCCCTGCCGACCCCGCCCAATGCCTAAAGCACACATGTACCGAGTGCAAGTGTTTCTGGAGCATTCGAAGTCTTGAATACAATATTCCGAACTGGAAAGTTAGTCAACACAGCATATTTTTTATTCCTTTTTCCTTGCACTTTTCAAAAGATTCCACAATAAACTAGAGAATGTTAATAACAACAGCCATTGCCACACACATGCCCTCATACTGTATACTCCCCTTTTCCCTCTCTCTCTGCCTTTCTTTTAGTCTCTCCACAACCTCCTTTTCAGTCTCCTCTTCATCCCCAGCTTCCTTATGTCTTTCCTCTCTTTCTTTTTTGAAAAGGGCAAACTCTACAGTCCTGTAACTAGCCCTAATTGGCTCTTATTGAGTGGCTTGGTAGACATATTGAAGTGATTTATGCTCAAGGTTAAGGGGGTTGCAGAGGTTGGGAGTGCTTTGGGTCTCCGAGATTCTACATCAGAATCCCAGGAGATTTAAAATCCCCAATCCTTTTTATGTACAATATATGCATATTAATGCAGAGATAAGCACTTGCAGAGACCAAAGTATTTAGTACTTCAAAAAGCAGTTCAGAAGTCATACTTCACTTTGACATATTTTTGAAAATCCCAGTTTGTGGAGTTCCACTGAGCAATCATTTATTAGTCCAAGTTATATAACTAATCTGATTTATTTATTTGTTCTGTCACAACAGCAGGCGATGATGAAGAAAAACAGAGACAAGAAAGACAAGAACAGCATCATCTATTTTGTTATTACATTTTATTATATTTGACTGTGCTTGTTTTTAAATCTCTTAAATTATTTGTTTGAAACTTTAGATCTATTGTTGCATTCATCCCAGTCACGATCCAAAAAAAGCAAACGCACTCATTTGCGTGACACCAGATGTCTATCATATTATTGGCATCCCAAGTTGTCCTGCTATATAGACTGTATGTTCTGGGAGCACACGGTCAGATAAGGTCTGTGGATTGAATTTATTAACGTACTGGCTGCTCAGATGGCTCTCATTATATGTATCTGTTTGATTAATCTCTGGAGTGTAATGTCATGAATCAGACTGTCAGCAGTTAAGAGGTCTTCTTGTGTAAAACCTGATAATTCAAACCAGATCTAATGTTTTTTGCCAAAGTTCAGTGACTGAATTTGTGGTCTGTAGGGGCTCTATCAAGATCTACAAGAAAAATCTTATTGGAACAACATATTTAATATATTATTATTGATCTATTTTCTCACAATATTTGAGCTCAGACTCCAGATTAACATGTCTTTTGTTGAACAATTAATAGTTTTAATGGTTTGATTTCTGCTTCTTGTTTGCTTGACTTCACGAGGAAAATTTTCACAAGTTATCTCACACACAAACCATGAGATGGCACTCTAAGACCAGGCTTTTAAAAATGCCACCATCAAAGGGAAAAGATATTTCTGAACATCTCAACTCTGCACTCTTGTGGTAACAGGAAAAACTGGAGATAAGTGCATATAAAACATAAGGGCTTTGCTGTTGCCATACGATTCATGGTAATGTGGCATACACTTTGATGAAAACCTGAGGAGAAGAAAAGGCCTGAATAGTGAATACCAAACACGAAGAAGAAGAAGGAGAAATGGTTTATATTATGAAGAATCTTGAAAAAAGAAAGAAAGGTTAAAGGAAAAAGGCAAATAAAAGCCTCGGACAACATGCATCCAGGATCAGATTGGACAGCCTCCAGACTTCACAATGAAGACCTTTTCATTCAATAATCTGCCATAAAATGTCTGGTATATTTTCTGGGTATGGTGATGAGCGGGTGATGTTTTGTGTGTGTGTGTGCACATGTGTGTGTGTGTTTTGAAGCATGGAGCTATACACCTCACCCCAGTCGTTCTCTGAAGTGTTGCTCTGGGCTCGTCAGGAGACGCTCAGGTCCTCCACATCAAATATTCATTTCACAGAAACTCCTAAACCTTAAATAATTCTCAAAGAAGTGTGCCGAAAGCTAGGCCTTGCTATCCAAGGCACGTTTCTATCCGGACAATGGATTCAAGGGAGCGCAAGGAGGGAGACAGAAAGAACGGGGGGGGGGGGGGGGGGGGGGGGGGTTGGCAGAGGGGGAGAGAGAGAGAGAGAGACTGAGCGGGAATTGGATCTTTTGTACAGGCCCATAGCAGATGGCTTGCTTTAAGAGGTATCAACTGGATATACAGTGGTACAACGGGCCATGTTTAATGACAAGAGATTACGGTGAAAGAAGATTAAGTGTAGTGTAAAAATTTAAACATGTTGCTTTACACTGACAAATGCACCTCATGAAACTCAGAATTACCCAAGCACCTCATCACCTTTAACCATTTAAACTGCCACTGAGGTCAAAGAATAATTCAGTCTAAATTATCTGATCGATATCCTTTGATCTAATGCTCTTAATTTCAATCTTTTTGAAACCCTACTTTCTTTCAAACGGCACAGGCCAGGATCAGTCCTGTCAGTCTTTGTGTGATAACAGCCTTCACCAGATCTCATCTGATCTGACATTGCTCTCATCCAAGCTCTTATTCCAACCACAATTACACCATACCGGATGGATGATCTCGCACTCATTACCCCACCATATCTGAGACCCTGACTGAACAGATCTGTCCCCTCTGGTGAGTATGTGGCAGGTGGTTCATCGACTTGGCCCCCACCCCAGTCCTCGGCCCTGGCGCACTGATAAGAGCTCGGCGTGGAAAATCAGACAGCGGCGCTCTGGCCTTTCAGAAGCGAGTAGGAGAAAATGAGCCATGAAGGAAATCTGAGGTGATTATCTTTATTATCAGCCAGGGGAGTAACCGTGGAAACGGCGACCTGTGGGGAGAGAGAGAGAGATGCACAAGCTGTTCCAGCAGCCTGCCGATTGGCCCATACAAGCTCCAGTGGTAATTAACATCTGCATATGCAAACGAGTGCTCCAGCTAGGGAAATTTGGCAAGCGTTTCTCACCTGCACCCTGCGCCTGAAAGCAGCAGGGTAGTTGAGTTAGTGTCGCTGTGTGCACGTGTAGGTGTGTGTGTGTGGACACATGGTGCACAGACACACAAAATTATATTTGTTCCATGACTTCATATTCATAACACATCCCTGTTCCTGGGTGCACTTGTGTATTTTAATGTCCCCGTGTATTTGCATAGCTGAAAAATACTTACCCCTGCACTTTCTGGAAGCACAGTTGGTATGGGTGGACCGGGGGGCACTGGGTCGAATTGACGCCAGCCACCCACCTCTTTGTTTTTGCTGTGCACTGCTAAAAGAGATGAGGCCACACAACAGGAGGCTGTCAGCAGCCCTGCTGTGAGAGCCTCATTACCATCTCAGGGAGCTTGGACAAGTCGCAACCAGAGACTGATCATCAGCCTTACTTGCTAAAAGGGACAGCCACAGTCCTCGGAAAAGTCGAAGAACTTCTTGTCAGCAAATGTCATTGGGAAAGTTTCTAGATGCCCATGCATGAGAGAAACGTTCAATTAATACCTGTACAATTTCCTGTTTCTTATGAACATGTTTACACAATCCCCAGGCCTCATATTGCAGATTAAGCACTAGTTTGTTCACACGTGCTTTCAAACAACCTTGCACACACTGACAATTACGTACACACATAAAAATAACACATCCGGTAAATAGTAGAACACGTGCTGGTGAATGAGTCTCTGACCTGTGAATCATGCAGTGCGCCAACAGACGTGGCGGCGTGTGTTTTGCTGTGGCGTTCTAATGAGAGAGAGGATCGTATGGGGCAGGTGAGATGGGCTGCAGAGCACAGCAAGAATGACAGCTCCAACAGCGGGAAGCCACACTATAAATAGAGCCTGTGCTGAGTCCCTATAAAAACTGGATTCATGTTAGTTCGAAATTTCTTTCAGAGCAACTTCAACAACCGCAACCCATATTTCTCTTTTGTGTTATATTAAGCATGAATAAGATTTCTTAAGGTTTCTTATTCTCTGTGTCAAAATGAGTCTTTCTTTACAGTCAATTACTTGGTTTGTATTTTTCCTTTATTTCAAAACCTGGTCTGCATTTTCTCTTCCTACCATTTTTCCTTTTTCTCATTTTACCCACACTCTCTGTGGGGTTCTATTTCATGAAATTAGAACACCACCCATTATCTTTTCTTCTAATGTATTTTCAAACATTACAGCCATTACAATCGCAATGACTGTAGCATTATGACAAGAAATTGATATAATCAGCGTGGTATCTTTTAAGAAGGAAATGTATCTGCTTTCCAAAATATTCTAGATTGCTTATTCGTCTTAGCCAGAGGTAATGCAATTAGTGGCACCACGCACTTGCTGATGTGATCTATTTAAGTCTTATAAACAGCATATTTTTATTGCTATTTGTATTTGTAAATGATTGTAAGAAATCCATATTGTACAAATACTTGATTCATTCCACCTTCCCTTCTAAAGTCTGTGGACATTACTGGAATGCAGGACTCAGGAGAAAGCGATAAAACTAAAAACCACAGCTTTATTGCTGGCACAAAAGCCAACAAAAAACAAAAGCAAAACTATAACAGAGCACAGAACAAACCAGCTGACTGACTACAAACAGACAAAAAGCCAAGTTTGACAGACGAACAGACAGACACAGCACCCACAATGAGGGCGAACATGACAACAAACAGCAGGAGACGCATACAACATATACACAAGAGGGTGATCAAGGGAAGTGGAGACACATGGAGACACAGCTGAACTAAATCACTGCTAACGAGTCGAATCAAGCAAAACTTAACATGAGACACACACACACGTACTGAGACTCAGACCAAGACGTGAATTTGACACTGGTACTTGGGATAAACAGACATGGTGGCAAGACAGAAACATGGGGAGAAACACAAAGAGAGGGACATGGTTATAGGTAGGGAGATAATACAGAGACAGGACTACAAACAACTTAACTAGACAAGACAGAGAATGCAGACAGCCATGGAGACAGAACACATAGAGACTAGACAGACGTGGGGGAAAAAACCAAAACATGATGGCAAGTCAAAAACTTTCAACAAACATTTAAACAGCCATGAGAATTGGAAGCACAGAGGTCCAAAAAATGTATTAGGGATTGTTTTACTTAAAAATTAATATACACAGATTTCAACCCTATTTCTTAGAAATAGGGTTGAAATCACCCCTGGCACCCTCACATTAATTATTTCAGATTTTGCCTTGTAATCCAGGCTGAGAATCCTACCCAGAACGAATGGGATGTCAGCTTTATGCAACTACTTGTAAAGGCATTACAGGGCGTTAAGTCCCGCATGGATTTGAATTGGTCTCAGCAGTACAGGATTAGAAGCAGCAGGGATTAGACCTTCCCTAGAGAGAGAGAGACAGAAAAAAACTGAAGAGATGGCCAAAGGACTCAAGATATAGAACACATATTGCTCTATACACTGACTGCCCCAAGATGTTAAGCAGCACAAAGCAGGTTTATGACAACTCGGTGAGTTTTGTGAGACTACATCTTTCAAGTGTGTCATACAGAATGAATGATCATCCATAAAACAGATCAATAGATTCTGTTCAATCTACTTTTATATCAGGCATGACACCGTTAGATAGTCATATGATACAATAAGACTATCTAATAATGGTGCGGTTGTCGCACAATTTATTTTGTCATTGTTTTGGTTGAAAGGAGCCAGCAGCCACAATGTCAGTGTGACATTATTACACAATGAGCTGTTAAAGATGAAGAATCTTACTTAGACTTCACACTAGCATGGGCACCTAAACCTCCTTTCTGTTTCTCACTGTAGCCATTTACTTATTCTGCAATCTTCTTTAATAAGTAGAGTGATCTGATGCCTTATTCTCAGTCATCCTTGGTGGAATGAATGACCTCAGGGCTATTTTAGACCAGCTGCACACACTGACCCACACCTTTATTACTAACCTAATGTAATTGGAGCCCTTGTGTTGGTTTAGAGAAGCTGGGCCTAGCCTGACCAAACAGACCTGTGTGAAGACAAATGACTGCAATTCAGTACGTTGTAGCTGTTGGTTTTCCTGTTAAGCATTCAGCAGGAGGTGAGTGAGAGCATTAGGTCGATTTCATGATGAACCCAGAGCTACGGGAAGACGGACATGCATCACCCTGCAGCCCGCATACTGTTAGATTTGTGGAGACAATGGTCAGGCTTCAAAAGAGGAAGTGTAAAGGGAAAGACAGAAAGCAAATCAATTTCATTATTAAGTAAACTGATTTTGTTGCTTGTTAATCCAAATATAATGAATGTAATCAGCTAAACGTGTCAGAAACCTGATTTATTTAGGCAGGTTAAAAGGAGCTGGTGAAGTTTGAACTAAATATCAGAATCTAGAAAAACAGGAAGTTTAGTTTAATTTAAACTTTTTCTCCTTCCACCAGAATTAAGAGGATAAGTAGTTGCCAGATTCTCCTAATCAAATGCACTTGGTTAATTAATCAGCAAGTGTGACCACCGCTATAAAAGACTCAGGTGTGTGTTACACAATGCCAAGGAGGAAAGACATCAGCAGCGATCTTAGAGAAGCTATTTTTGCCCATCAATCTGGGAAATGGCCTGTATTTGTAAAGCGCTTTACTAGTCCCTAAGGACCCCAAAGCGCTTTACACAACCAGTCATCCACCCATTCACACACACATTCACACACTGGTGATGGCAAGCTACATTGTAGCCACAGCCACCCTGGGGCGCACTGACAGAGGCGAGGCTGCGGGATACTGGCGCCACCGGGCCCTCTGACCACCACCAGTAGGCAACGGGTGAAGTGTCTTGTCCAAGGACACAACGACCGAGACTGTCCAAGCCGGGGCTCGAACCGGCAACCTTCCGATTACAAGGCAAACGCCCAACTCTTGAGCCACGATCGCCCCATGTAGGGTTGTAAGGCTATTTCCAATCAATATAAAGTTGCATCACTATACAGAGAAAAAGATTATTCACAAGTGGAGAACATTCAAGACAGCTGCCACTCTTCTCACAAGTGACCGTCTGACTAAATTCACCACTAGATCAGACTGTGGGATGCTCAGAGAAACAGCAAAAAACCCAGGAGCTCCACATCAGACTCTGTAGGCCTCATTCAGCATGATAAACATTAAAGTTCATGACAGTACAGTTAGAAGAAAACGGAGCAAGTATGGATTGTTTGAAATGGTTGCAAGAGGAAAGCCTCTTATTTCTTAAAAGAAGATGTCAGCTTAAGTTTGCAAAGTTGCATCTGAACCATAAGATTTCTGCAACAATATATTTTGGACGTTTGAGGCCAAAGTGAAAAATGTTTCACCATGATGCTCAGTAAACATGGTGGTAGGTGTTCATTTCAAATGCAAAATTCTCTCCTGGTAGTTTCACAGACATTTATCTACAAGATTAACAGAACTTGGTCTGAAACAAACAACTAACCAACCAAACCAGTGAAATTAATAGAAAAGTAACGGTAATGCAAATCTTACAACTAAAGTATACATTTCTTTGAAATTAATATTCAATTAAATTAAATTCAGTTTTACTTATGTAAAAGCTTCGTAAATTTGTAAGACATGTATACTTTATTTCAGATGAAAAAGTGTGGATTTTAGCAGCACTCTGCTGTTCATTAAAAAAGCTGTTTTCTTTTTTCAACAAGTCCCCCCAAAGTCCCCCCCAGCTCTGTGTACTAGTTGGTGCCACTGAGTCTGAGTTTCATCATGGTATATTATTGTGAGAGTGTGGTTTGCTCAAACTCAAGCTTGGAGCATGATGCGACTTTCAGCAGCAGCTCATTTTAGAGGTGCTAAGGGGAGCAAGGGTGATTGGTGATCGTTCAGAGATTCATCTTAATAAAACATGAGCTGTTCTGTAAATAGTGTTAGGGTGATTACTCAAAAGTTACTCAAAAGTAATGCTGTATGTAACTTAATTACTTGCTGGAAAAAGTAATTAGTTTCACTGATCACGTCACTACTTTCTGTTACTCTGTAAAATGGCCTGAAACCCATTGTCTCATAATTAGCAGTTAACAATATAAACCACAGGCTACAGTCCCAGACAACAACACAAGACACGCATACAATGTTTCTTTTAGTTCTTACATACAAACACAATGCTAAGTTGAAAACCACCTCAAAGAGACCTTAAAGCGATCTCCACAGTGATTTTAATTTAGAAACATAAACAGGCAGAAATGGAGATTTCAAGCCTGACTGCTCATCATCGTCTTTGTTGCCTGCTGAGGATCAGGGTGTGGGTGCTCAGATGGGGTCAGCATACACTCAGCTTTGCATTATTTGTCTTTACCGTCATGCTCTTGTCCTTTTGTGCAATAACAATAAAGATAATGTCAACACTTTACTTCTGAAATCTGATGTGAAGGAAAAAAAAAAACATGTTTGGTAACTTGGCTGAGGAACAAGCCTTTTAATTTCTTTTGATTATTTGTATATTTTAGTATACTTTTGTTTTGTTTCAGAACTTATGAACAACTGTTTTTTTTTCCAGTCACCACAAATATATCATTTTCTAGAAAAAGATGCAGGAAATTAAATAGAATAAATAATTTAAAATGAATGGTTTGAAAAAGTCCTCCACCACTTCTCACTATCTATAGTAGATATGCATTTAACTATACAAGTAGTAATATTTTACAACTCTTTTACCAGTAAGAAGTGAGGAAAAATTAAGACTTCCATGCAGAGTGAAGACAGGCAACACAAATGGCATATTTTAATCTCATCTAATTTGTTTTGTTAAATTGTTAAATAGTGGAGGAGGAGGATGATTTGGGTGGGTGAGCGGAGGGAAGCATAGTCCCTGATTGCCTTTTAGTAAAAGTCTCCATACGACGCTGGTTTTTAGTATAGATGAGAATCATGACTTTATTTTTTACAAAGCTGTTTCTGTTTTGTCTTAAAGTATCAGCTAATGTTAAATTATTGTTTTGTAAAAGAAAAGGAAAGCAGCTCATGTTGGTCACTTATCACAGTTCTCCTCTGGTTCCCCTCACACCTGAAATTCATTTCTCACTGGTGTCTGTTACTTATTGAGTTAACGATGCTAAAGCTGTGACTGCCATATCCATACTGCTTCAAATTTGTAGTGTCTTCAGAGTCAGAACTACAGATAGCTTATAGCTGACATTTACACAGCTCACTCTGCTCCTCGTGCTCTGTTCTTTTTTTTTTCTTTTTTTGGCAAAAGAAACAACTTTAAATGTTATTTTACTGCATATTTACTTTTTTATTCTGTGGAAATTAATAATGCCTAATTTCACAACACATTCAGTTTTTGCCAACTTGCAAGTCGCTGTCTTGCAGAGAAGCTACAGCAGACTACGACACATGGGACATCTCTCACCGAGTTGGACTATGGTGGAAAAATGTTGGTCTGAGTCTCCCTTTCTCTCAGATTGGCACAAATGTAAAAATCCTGTTTAAGATCAAGTTTTCAAGGCAATATATATATATATATATATATATATATATATATATATATATATATATATATATATATATATATATATATATGAACAAACAAAAATATATAACATACTATGCCCACTGCCCACCATGATTTAAAATCAAAACCAAATAGTTGCATACATTTTTGAGCCACTATGTAAACAAATGCTTACTGTGATAATAATGCATGTCTATTTGGGGAAAACAAAATACAAGCTTCCTATAGCCGTGTAGAAACCGATGCAGCACTGTTCTTGCTGTGCAACAGTTAGAAAAATGAGTGAGAATACTTCCTTGGAAATATAATTATACATTTATGAATTGAAAACAGCCCTCCGGCACAGTACTGGCGAACTTTAAGCTCTGTTGGAACTGTAGCTCTTGGGGAGAAGAAGGAGGGGGGCAACCCCTGCCTTCGGAGATACAAAACACCTGAGGACTCGCTTCAGAACCAGCTGCAAGTCGTCTCTCTTTCCATTGGCTTAAAACAAAGACAATAACGTGATAACTGATTTTTGGTTCTACGCAATTTTTAACCAGCAAAGTTTATTTATATATAACAACAGTACAAAGTGAATCCTTGGCTTGCAAAATAGGTGTGCTTCATATTTACATTAGGTACACAATAATATATTATCATAACAAAATCAAAGCAAATAAAAAACAAGAGAACAACCTTTTTAAATATTTTAAGTTTCTTACAATTTTTCACAACACTTTTATAAAACAAGAACAGACAGCCATTATTATTATTATAATCATCATCATCGCCAGTAATTACTATTTTACAGAACTCCAGTGTCTACAAAGGGTTTGTTTACAATGTGTTTATAATGGAAGGATACTCATTTAATACGTGGTGAGCAATACACTGATCTGGATTTTTCAGTTCCTGTCTGATGCCAAAAAGCAAACACAAGAAATGCTAATTTAATTCTTTGTTTTGTATAAGGAATGGCATACGCCAGTCGAAGCCACGACACCATCTCTTCGGCAGCACACTTCACCAGGAGCCAAAAAGAGCACAAAGCATCTTCAATTAGTAATCAACTTCATCTGAAAAGAGGTTGTGTTTATGAGCATCTCTCCATATCACACAACTGGCAGTCAAATGGGATTCTGCACTGCAGAAAGAGTAAACAAACTTCTTTTCTTCTCAGTTCAAACTGAATTAAAAAGGTTTCTAGAAATGAGCATACAGCATGGAAACAAGCTATTATTTAGTAACAAAAAAAAAAACTTTCACAAAAAAAAGGTGCATTCAGCTGTGATTTAAGACATCTGCAAATGGAAGAATTGCCATTAGGCTGACGATGGTGCAGATCGATATGGAATACCAGGCATGACTAAAACATAAATTGTAATGCATGCAAAAAAATCACACACAAAGACAAAATAAAAAAAACAATCAAAGCCATTCTTCACCAACTTGTGTGCCTGATTTTGTTCATCACTATTCTGTATAGGGCGAGCTCATCTAAGAGTTAGAAGGACTGTAATAAACATACATTTTATTCCTTGGAGAAGGAAAAGGCATTTAGGTCCTGTTAAAATGATAAAAAGCATTACTTACATAAAAGCAATGTGAGGTATGAGGAGGATACAATTCTATTCGCTGAAATTGGGAAGACACCTTAATCAAAAGGAAGAAGATTTCTGCTTTGAGTCTGTACTGTGTGTGTAATTGTGTACCTGTAGATGTTGAGCAGAGGATTAAGTAGCAAGAAGGTACAGAAGTGTATTGCGTTCACAACACACAGAAAAAACTAAATAACTTATGGCAAAACTTTAACATTATCAATAGTTACTAGATCTGGGCATTACAATTTAAACGTTATGGATCTCCCAAGTTCAAGAATATGATCTTATGATCATGAACAGATTTCATTACTAAAAGATCAGTTCTCGTACTTTGTGAAATAAGTTATTGCAAACAACATACAAAGTTTTCGAATCAATGTCATGTTCACTGCAAAGAAAAAGAAACCAAAAAACTTAAGTTTAAGAATCAAACTCGGCTAAGGCAGTTATGTTATAAGTTATCTAATATCTTCTCTTTTGTGTTGGCAAAGCTCTTCTGTAAGAAGCTGCTTTTTCAGATGAATAAACAGATGAAATGGTCTTTCGTAGTTCTGCCCCCACTGGTCGGGTACAGTCATAGCACTCAGTCGTCACCTCAGCCTGCATTTCTCCTTGCCTGTTAGTTTGATGTTTTTTTTTTTTCTTTACATCTCCTGATCACACTGTGAACACAACTGACTCAGATCAAAGAGAAGCTTCAAAGCTGGAGTAGGAAACTAGAGCTAAAGGGGTTTTCACTCTTTCTACCTCTCCATTGCTCCTCATTTCTCAAGACTTCTCTTCAAACAGCTCAGGATGCCGAGTACTGCACGAGGCAACGTCTACCTAAGCAAGGCCACAGCCTCTTCACCTTTCCTTTTACTGCATCTCACTAAGACAGTTCTCAGCCGAGTGCCAGGGCCAGGTAGCAGTACCAAAAAAAAAAAGAAGAAAGAAAAAAAGAGAAGAGAGAGAAAACAAACCTAACGGGCTCTGAAGCACTGAAAGGATGGTGCCCTAGATGAGAAGTAATAGGTATGGGAACACTAAGCAGGTGGGTATCTAAGGCCACGGAGAAAAGAAGCACCTTTCACCCACCTTTATCATGCTCTCAACACACACAATTGCAGTACACTGTACAACTCTTTACTACTACCTTTTTTTCAAGTACTTGATGTAAACAACAAGCAAATATATATTTTGGAAGAAATGAAATAACCTATCCAGAGGATGAAATCTACAGTTTGTTGTCATCCAGCTAAAGTCTGGAGAGTTACATAAGCTTCTAAGCTTGTTAATGTTTGGTTCAAGTCAGGAGATGCATCACATGACACAAAACACACTTTAACTCTGTTTTTCTTCTTATTCTCAGTTCTCTCGCCCCCCGCTTATGTTTCGTACCTTTAGTGAGTTTGAAAACTCACCATTCCAGTTTTTAAGTCTTCTGTTTTAACTGAATATACACTCAAATATGCGAGTGTTGCTTCCTCTGTAAAGCATAAACCGATTGTGATACATTTGTGAACTACTTGAAATACCGGGATCTTTTGGCACTTTGTCAAACTAGGCCCACGCAGACTTCTTATTATCTGTGCGAAGACATGTGGTGGTTAGGTAAGATCTTCCATCAGCTAACATTTCAACTGGCCAACTAGAGTGTGACTCACTGGCACTTGAGAAAAATAAAAGACGGACCCTCAAACACTTTGATGTGTGACACCATGCATGCAAATTACACAAAAGGTTGATCGAGGTCCTGAAAAGATAAAAAAAGTGGACATAAAATGTGAGCACAGAAACCAGCTGCTTTTACCTGCTCTTTTCAAACTGCCACTGTACCTCTGGATACTGCAGCCTACGCCACAGGCTTTACAGCATTAACAGACACTATAACGATGCACACTCTTCTTTAGAAGGAAAGCAATTTAGGCCAAAAGAAGCAGTTGGATGGAACAGGGCCAGGATGAACAAAATTGAGTTCTTCACACAACAAGCTACAGGAAATATCTATGAAGCTCAATTCAAATGAGCCAATTTTTGTAGTAAAACTTAAAACAGACAGACAAAGATACAAAATGAAAAAACAAAAATTTGTACATTCACATACAATGATTGGCAAGTATCAACTGGTACATACACAGATGAGCTAACTGCTGTAAAGAGCCTTTGATACCAGAGTGATCCTTATCTGAGGTCACCTCCTAATTACACTACAGATTTCATCATCTTCAGTTTAGGTGCAAGCATGCTGGCTTAACTTGTAATGACCACCACATGTAGAGTTCTGTTAACTTTTATGTGATGGCCACATGTTTTATGATTTCCTATACATATCTGATTAAATAAAGACCAGAGGCTTTGTCCATGTTGCGTGAAGCTTCAGTCCAAAGAGAGGAGTGAGAGAAGACACGAGTCATGGCCCATTTTATTATCACGCTAATCTAAAGTGGTGTTACGCGCTTTGCATCTTTACATAGCAACACTTTTGGGATCCGAGGTGGATATTTTGGAACCGCAACTGATAATATTCAAATGTACAAAGTACAAAAATAAAATCTGAGAACTCTGAATGCAATCTCAGCTGTCCAACATGAGATCTGCTCTTCTACTTCTCGCCTTTTTTCTCTCCGCCTCACACTTAGCCGCGAGTTGCTAGAGAATAAATCTGTTTCTCCATTTCTTGTAGGAGTCTTCCTCAGTATGACACAAACACACACTCATGCACACCCACACTTTTATGCACACACACACTCACGGAACATACAATTCCCTGTCAAACAGAGAAGATGTCCTTTGTGGAAAATTAAAGGAAAAAAATAAATACAAGCCATGTGGTTCCCTTCTCTGGTATAGTCTCTCATGCCAAAAGCTCCAGTTGCAGGGAGGCCTCCGTTTCAGTCTTCGGGCCCTGCGTTGGCACCGTCATGGAAGGAGGTGGGAGAATTACAAACTCAAGCAGTTGTATGTTTGTCCAGCTGTAGATACAGAGGTCC
Source organism: Astatotilapia calliptera (assembly GCF_964374335.1). Classification (NCBI taxonomy): domain Eukaryota; kingdom Metazoa; phylum Chordata; class Actinopteri; order Cichliformes; family Cichlidae; genus Astatotilapia; species Astatotilapia calliptera. The sequence goes on from NC_137441.1 coordinate 7,859,950, forward strand.
CAGGTCTGGTTCATGGTTTCAGCTCCCATCATGAGAGGTAAGTAATGCAAGACCTTTTTTGGTAGGTCACGTAAAGACTGTGGTCCTCTCTCTCTCTCACATTCTCTCAGTAGTAGTCACTCTCAGCTTTCAAAGGACATGGCAGAGATGAGCTGCTCCACTTTGTAGGCCAACCTCTGCTTCCTTGCCTGTTCATCCTGATCCAGGGCTGCTGTGATCTGTGCATGACAAACCCCGCCCAAAAAACATCATCAATAAAAATATACTGTGAAACACTTGCTTGTTAGGATTTGTTCACAAATTCAGATCTAGTTACATTTAAAAGAAAATAATACCAATGCGCTTTTTAAATTTCTTTTCCTTTTCTTTTCCCAGATTTCTATATGGACATCAGATAAAAGAAAAAATAATAATTCCATCACTCCCTTTGACTTTGACAGCTTCGAGAAATATTTGTGCACGAGTCTTTCGCGTTTTATCTTCTGAGCCCCATCTTTTAAATTTGGCATTTGTCAAGTTGGGTTCAAAAGACATTCAGACAGGCTCTCCTTTTCATTCTCTCATCTAGTGTCAGCCTTGTCATAATAAATCTGTGTAAGAGTGATGCCAAAATACATAGCGAGAGCCCTTCATATGCATTACCTTTGATATGAATCCCTGTATCCAGATGCTGCAGCCATTTGAATACATGCTTTCTGGTGGCACTGTGCATCTATTTGCTACTCTTGGCTACACTTGAATGCTGTGCTTTACTTAATTATTAATATTTTAAACAAAATAATTCATCGACCCATCTTATGCAATATGCATTTTAAAAAGTTCTGAGGTAAGGGATGAATAAAAAATGAAAAAAGCAACAAAAAAAAGTGTCATCTTCAATGTACCATTTATCCCTGTCGAGTGACATTTCAGCTCACTCATTTATCGTCTTTGGTTTTATATGCAGGCTCAATGAGTTATTTTGTTCTAAAATATACCAAAATATCTGGTATTTTAGACACTGTGTTATTTAAAAATATTTTCTCAATGTCCAAAGAATGTAATTATCGTAGCAAGAGCTTCTTTTTGATTGGCTTATTAACCCTTTCTGTAAATTTGACTTGGAAATCATATCAAGAACTGCTTTTTTTCCTTTTTTTAGCATACCATGGCAAACCTTTATTTGCTGCCTGTCCAGATGCATAACACAGAGTCTGACTTGCCCACCTACCATCATCCACTCATCTGCGTAAGTGCTCTTAAAGGCTGGCAGCTACGTAACAGAACGTTTCCTCCTCCACTTTGGGCCCGACAGCAATCTATAATTAATCTGCAGCTCTGTACGCAGGTGTAGCTCCCACTGCAAACTCCCAAATCCATTTAAGCAAGCTGAAGCTCTGGTCTGGTTAGCCTGACACACAACCTTTGTGAAGGGCTGAGTAAGAATGAACAACTGTTAATGGTGCTAGATGAGGTTTTTACGCACTGCACTCTGCTAGATACTGCAGGAGCAATGGTGCACGTATGTGTGCGAAGTGAGTGCGTTTGCGTCCCTGTGCATGTGTGAATCAGACAATGGCAACTGCAGCAAAAGCGAGCATATGAGATTTATGGCGAGCAAAGGGGAAGCTGACTGGATAATGGGTAAAAAGAGAAGGAATGCACAGGGAGGAGGTAGAGAATAAGAGAAAAAGAGAGAGGTACTATGGTCCAACATAAAGGTCAAGTTAAAGCTTCCCAGAGGATGTGCTGACATTAGAAGCCGAATGTCTCTATAAATGCTCTCTCTTTCTTTCTCATCGTCTTCCCTCCTTTTTTTATGCTTCCTGCGATCTGAGAGGATGTGTGTGTATTGCCCATGATTCTGCTCATGAGAACCCTATATGACAGATTGTCTACTCTAACTCGGCACCAGCAAAAGGACAGAGCAACATGCTGAGAGCTTGTAGACATTCACTTTCTTCTCTACAGATCAAGCGTGCTGCCTTGTTAAGCCCAGGTCTCGCTAGACCTCTGGGCTTTGGGGAAGTCTACTGAAGACTCTTAGCTGACCTCGCCAACCTTTTCCAGTTATGAATAGTCTGGAAGCACCAAGGGCAAAATATAAGAACATTAAAGTGCGGGGCAAATTTGTGGCACGCCTCTCGTTCAAATTACGCTCACAATCTGCCAATAATTAGCAGCTGATTGAGTAAGGCGGCAGCTCATTACGCAATCAGTGCCTGGGACTGCCCTCAAGGTAAATTCTGTAAATGAACGAGCTCAGAATGTAGTTCATAGGAAGGATTTATCACAGAGTAACAAAAGTTTAACAAGACTGAGATTCAACCTCACCTGAGAAACACGCCAGTATAATAGATCATATTGTATAAAACTTATTTTCAGGAATTTACGCAACACATGCAGTTTGACATATTACAAAAGAGAGTGAAAATTAGAGACAGTAGAGCAGGTTGAGGAATATGTTGTTAATATGGGCAGTGTTTAACTAGGACAGAGGTACTTTAATTAGCAAATACCCACATTCCTCATCCCTCTTTCTAAAATGCCAAAATAGTCATAACTAGCTGGAATTGATAAGTACGTTATTCATTATTTGTGCTTTTTTATTGTCTGCAATCAAACACACATCCCTTTACATTCCTTCTGTTATTCTCACACAAATCCCTGTATACTACAGATAGAGGTGCTATTCACTGCTGAAACACTGGCTGCTCTTCAGTTGTTATGCAAAATAAGTGTAATCAAAACAACAAAAACAAACACCTAAAACAAGAAAAAAAAAAGGAGCACAATGCCAGACACACAATGCATCTGAATGACAGGTTTGAGACCACTAATATCGCTTACCTCTTCACTGTATTTGCTGACGTAATAATAGATTTCGTTGAGAGCACTGAGCATGTTGAACTCTGTGGAGTGGAGTCTGGCTTGTTCTGCCAAATAGGCATTCATGTCCTGGTCACTAATGGCTGGCAGCCGGTTGATGTCGGCATAGTACCTGGGGATACAGACGAGGGGAAACGTCACAGACTCGCTGAGTCAATGCGATAGTTCAACTGAGGCTTAAATTCTTTTATACAGTATTTCAAATTTGGATCCATTATATCACTTTCACTAACAATGAATGCCTGCTAACAGTCACTGACAAAGCTTTTACTGAATCTGGCTGAGAAATGAATACATGAAAAAAGAGCATTATGAATCAGTTTCCCCAAAGATCCAACTCTCATTGTATGAGGATACAAAAAAAATAAAAAATAAAAAAAGATGTGGGGGGTGTTAGCATGGTGTATTAAGTGAATGTAACGGCCCCTACCTCTCTACCCAGCTCTTGTAATTGGGGATATCTTTAGCATAGAGCAGCTTATTTGATGGAGAGTCTTTGCCCAGGCGGTGCTCTGAGGTGGAGCAAGAATCCATGAAGGTTTGCGCTACTACAGACAGACAGGCGTCCGTGATGCTGCTCTTATGGATGTCAAAGACAAACTGCGGGTTCTTGATCACATTTACCCAGAAACGCAAAGGAAGGCTGGCAGACAGAAATAAAAATAAGGGAAATACAGAAAGGCGTTAATAGATAGTCACATGCAATCTTACTTTTACTGTCTTTAGTAGAAAACCCCTTACCAATTGCTTTTCCATGTGTGACGTACGTCTGTGTCGTGAATGCCGTGTTTGTCTGCCTGCTCATCCAGGAAGTCAAACATGTATTTGATGGCCAGGGGAAGGGTGCTCCCTCGGTGGACTGTACTGAACAACGTCTCAAACAAGTCATCAACAAATTTTTGTAGTGTACCCTAGTAGAAGAACGAGAGTAAAGAGATTAACAATGCATGAGCAACAAGAAACAACGATTATAACAGAAGAAAAATCCACTGTGAACGCAGCGTTATCATAAAAAGTGACAAACTTTTCTGTGGCCACAGAAATGTATGAGAGAATACTGACGTACCTTGGTTGCTAGCAGTCGGGTCAGATAAATCTCAGAGACCATCTTGCTGCCACGATCTCCTTCCTTCTGATCTCCATGCTCGTGGTTTTTCACCAGATGCCAAACCTTTACACCACTTTCTAGATCGGGGGTAATCATGGGAGCACGTGATCGGAGGCTGTCTGGACTCCCGGTGTAGCGGAATGAAGAGTCTGTCCAGGACAGGAAAGAAAAAAGGAGAGGAGGAAAAAAAAAAAGCGATAGAGAATTATTAGCAAGCCTAAATGACTGTGATTAAAAAAAGCTTCCCTTAGGTGTAGCATCATCATGTAAATTTAGCATGCACTCACACCTACTGTACATAGAACACCCACAAACAAACCCACACAAGAACACACATACACAGCCCCTTTCTCATTTCCATCTCTGCTTTGTAACTCATTACACAGCCGAATCCTCTGCGCTCCTCCTCCTCTAAGCCATGCTATAAAGGAAATTGCAATAATGGATAATTTCTAAGAACAACAAAGTAATGAAAGGGAGGAGGAGTTGTGGTGTCTAGCATTGCACGGATTAGTAATAGCCATCTTGAGACTTGAATCTTAAATGACACAGAAAATGGATGAAAACAAGACTTTGACCTCTGTCCTTCACATGCAAAACCAAATTATTATTGTGCAGGACTAAAAATACTAAATATGTATTACTCTGCTTATTGACTCTACTTTTTCTTCTCTCTGTATGCCATTATTTATCTGATGAGTATTTGCTTTTCATCTTATTCATTCTCTGTCTCTTATATAATCCCCGTCTCACCGACTGAGACACTGTTGTGCCGAGTTCCACTTAAAGCACTCATAATTGGTTCTTCCTCGCCACATTGTGCTAATGCCAAATGTCCCTGTCATCCTCTAATCAATACATCAAAAGATTCCTGCAGCAACTTGTTAAGCACTGTAGCCACCATCCTTCATCCATACATCCCTACCTTTGTGTACCTCTCCTTTTCATTCTCTCAGAATGATACTGCTTTCACTTTCCTTAATTAGTTGTCATCATGGCAGGTGGCTCTCTAGAGATTCAGGATCTGAGCATCCCAATGAGGATTTCTCTCACATATCTTCAAATGCCGAGCTGAACAACTAAGCTTTTGCTGCCAATAAAACCACATACCTTTCAAATAAGACCAAACTGCAGCTCTGGAACGGGCACTAGGGACACTAAGGGATGATGTATGCACTTGTGTGCAGGGTGGATTGAGGACCCAAATCCCATCCTAATCCAGTCACTGTTTTTTTTTTCTTTTGCTATTCTACTTTTTTGTGGGCAGGGCTATTCTTTTGCCTGCACCGCAGTCTTTTCCTAACTCCCCGAAACACTAAGCAGTGACCTGCAACCCTTTCCTGCTTGGCTGCAATTCGCAGCTCCCGGACAGAGCCAGTCAGTAGGGGAGTGTGTTCAAGCTGATTTTAAAGCTAATAGGGTGTTCTGGGGGTGTAAATTGAGTCAAGATGCTAAGCACCGAACGTGAAATTGGTATGAATCGATCAGCAGGTGTCGAGGTGCAGCTGTGCCTGCTGTGCCAACCCATGATTGATGAGAGCCAGGATCATGCCAGCAGAGGCTTTGCTCTTTATGCCGTGCACAACCAGCTCCAATGCCTGAATAGAATATATGGGTATAAAACTCCAAAGAGAACAAATTAAGCTTGACAAGAAACAACCTACATAATGCAGAGAAAGTGACTTTCCTTTTGTAGTTGTACTCTTTTTTTTTTTACATTAGTTTGGTCATCCATCATCTTGCCATCTCTCCCAACAACCTTTACGGTGTTTTGTTCAAAAGAAAGTGATGACTCAGTACGCTGCAATCTTCTAAATGTCATCATTGAAAATATCGTTACACTTTATTTTTCACAGCACATAAACTGAAGATGATGGCCCATTTTGGAGTGTCCATAGGTGTCCACTGTTAACATTTGTAAATAAGCATAATTGGTTGGAAAGATAAGGACGCTGTTAGCTCTTTTTCTGAGTTAGATAGTTTAAAGGCAGCGTTCACCTAGTGCCGATCCTGATAATTGGCTATGCTCACTTATCTTTTTCTGTTTGTGTGAAGTATCATTCACAGAGAATAATTAGCAATCACAAGTTGTGTGCTGCTGCTGTGTGTTTGGCATAGGACCAAATGTTGGCACCCGGCAGCACAAACAACAAGCACATCTAAAGCATGTGAGCGCCTGCGTGCATAGGCACTGCATGTACTGTGTGCATGCCCACGTGGGCACAAGTATGTGTGCAAATAGCAGCCCAAAATGTCCCGCAGAGAACGGATCTTCATTATAAAAAATATTATAGCCTCAAAACTAAACAATGGCTTTCTCTGTCATTCTCTCTCAGTGTTCTTTCCATACCATCCAACAGAGGTTGGGCCTGAACTGTGAGGCAAACTGCAGCATTCACACAGTTGGAAGGGGGGGGGGGGGGGGGGGGGGGGGAGAAAGCAGCTAGAACCTCTCTAAAGAGAAAAAAAGAGTAGACCATTGCTTTGGGGAGAGAAGATTTCCCTTTGTTCTTATCTGAAACAACTAATGTAAAAGTACTTTGATGTATCTATCAAAAGCAGCAATAGCACTACATCAACATGGATTTAACTGATGGCTAACCCTCACAATCCACCTGTAATTACCTAATATATATGCTACATCAATCAATACAATCAATGCCAGCCAAAACAAAGGCATATAAAGAGCAATCATGTCTAGTGACTCACCGTATCTGCTGATGGAGGTGCGCGATATGCTGGCTGAGGAAGGGATGTTGTATGATGAGGTCTGCTTTGGCACTAAAGCCACCACACAGCGGTCCGACACCTGTGTGATGAGACAGATTTCACAAAAATCAATCTTTTAAATAGAAAAGAAGCATTCCATGTTCATACATGTGTTAAATATCTCTCTATTCCTAAAATAAAGTCCCACTATTCCTTGTTTAAAACCCATTCTCCGGAGAGTTTTGTGGGCCACCATCACATACCGCGTGTGTGTAATTTATTTATGTATCACATGTTCTCACAAATGTTTCATACCAAAGAGAAGACTACAAATGGGAATGTAGGGGACTGAGTGAACAGTCCCATGAGCAAAACACATCTCAAACCCGTACATCCTTCCCTGTCATATCTGCACTCCCTGCTGTTCTCTACCACAGCCCTGTGGCTTTTTTCGGCAGAGCAGAGTGCTGTGACTGCATGATGGCTGTACTCAACATGACTGTCATTGTCATCACCCTTCACAAACCTTAGAAACATGATGTAAGCTTTGGAACTGGGATAAGATGCTGAGAGAAAGAGAGAGGAAAATGGAAAAAGAGAGTGTCAGATGGAGAGAGACAGAGACTAGAATGCTGAATGTCTCATCTTGTGTACACTTGACACCACTGGAGAAAAAAAATGGGGTACGCAGGTATAATAATAGCAATAGAGGAGCAGCGAGTCAGAGTCAAAGAGAAAGACGAAGAAAAAAGGCTGTGTAAAAGATGTTGTGTCATGAATAAGACACAGACACTGGGGTTTATCCCCACCACCCCACCCCTGTGGTGTGGTAGCCTGAGAAAACCTGACATAACTTACATTTGAAAGGACATCCTCAAAACTCTTTTTAGAGATCTTTCATCAATCTAGTATTATAATTAATGGGTCAAAAAATGACAGTTTAGTTACAGTTATGTGCTACTAGTGCAGCTACAGCAAAGGAATTTAGTCTGGAAAATGCAAAACACAGCAAACAAAACCGGTGGTTCTTTTCTGAAAACCAAAACAACAAACAGCTTGTTGGCTGGCATTTACAGCTCACCCTAAGGAGGGATTTCTGCTTCAAACCCAGTGAAGAAAAACTGATGAGCCTCTAGTGGAGAAATAAACAAAAGGAAAATGCCAGGCTCCAAAAGGAATACCTCAAAGAATCTATAGAAAAACAGGAAATTAGGCTTTTCATTTTCTTTAGTGAGAATGGACCCTTTTGGGCTCTCGTTGGGAAATGAACCACTGGTTACTGGGATGGGCATTTATGGTGCTTTTCCCCGTTCTGGAAAGCCACCTTCTCTCGTTCATGTCTTCACCCGTTATTTCCACTTTCATAAACTAATCTCAGCTCTGCTGTTAGCTGGAGTTGCCATCTGGTCTCTACTGAACAGACACTCGAAAATGGGGATAAAGTCTGGAAGAATCCTCTTAAAGAAGCAGCTCAGGCACCAAGGCCTATTGAAGGGAAATGAAAAATCTGCTTCCTAACCCCCACTCGCGACTAGCATCTTCAACTGTCTCTCTCCCTTTTCACCTCTTGTGCATTTTGCTTTCCTAAGCTTAATTTCTATGGCCTCTCCGTTTTATAGCCACCTCTTGGCTGACAATCCACGGACCAACTCTAATATACTGACAGCGTGGACTTCCGTAAAGTTTGCACCGCTATTCCTGTGATACATTTTCTCCTGGGAGCATGAAATAGCTTCTCTGCACCCCCTCCTTCCACTCCCTCCATTTCTCTCTCTTTCTCTCTGCTTTTTATGGCTGACATAGAGGCTAGAGCAGAGATGGGTCCTTGTGATAGTAGTAAATGATTGAAGGCGTGCAGATTCGCCCTTCAGGGATAATCCAGTGTGGGGCTGATAGTGGGCAGGTGTGATAAGGGCTGTGGGCCCTGCCTGTGATAAGACCTTCCATTAGACAGTACAGAGTGGACCAGACAGCAGAGAGTGGTCATCCTAGATGTTTTTTTTCCCCTTTTTCCCCCCTTCAGCCCTCCCCACACAAACCCACTGTTCTGGTCCAAGCCTGTTACCCCTTGGTATCCCATCTCGTCTGGACTGATGCCCTCAGATCATGATGCTTATCACACCTACGGACTCTGCCCACTAGCTTGGAAACACAACATCTGTGCATGTTTGTTGTCAGAACTGAAAAAATATGAAATGGGCTATTATACGCAAACATTTCTTTCTTGGATGGCAACAGGAAAAAAACTTTAATGCAAATTTCCATTACTTTATAATGGGATATTAGTTCTTACAAATATTTCGGCTATAAATAGACAATAGTTTTCCTCCTAACCAACTTTTATATTCCAACTTGACAGTCACAGCATTAGATTAATGAACAGACAGAAAAATGAGCAGTATCTGTTGTGTCTGGGGTTGTTGAAAATAGCCTAAATGCCCCAAGTCTGCAATCTGGGTAACCGGACTCTACTGGTGTGGTTATCAGTCTCTCCTCTGCCTACTCCTTCACCACAGAGGAGGAGGACACACAGAGGTCACCACTCAGGCTACAAAAACTTTTAAACCGCCCTTATTTTAGCATTTTGCATTTTTAGGAAGAAGTATGAAAAATACGTCCACTATATTCAAGGGAAAAAAACAGTCTATGCATTTGCCCCACAATTGGATGTGGAATAATATCATCTACTAAATAACCTTGTTGTCAAACATAATCAAAGTAATTGAGTGCACCGTGCACTGGGAACAACATGCTTGGCCTGTCTGCAATTTGAATCATGGGGAAAAACAACTCTGGCTACAGCTCACGATAATGCCCACTTTAGGAATTGTCAGTGCTGCCTTCAAGTGATCTCAGTAATTCTGTAACTCTGTAATTCTGTTTACTAACTATCCAGTAGCTCCCCCACCCCCATCTTTGTCTTAAAATGACAAAAAGGGAGGGTGGAGGAGGAGGAGAATGGAGAATGAGAAGAAAGTGCCAGAAGAGCTTGTCTTTGACAACGAGGAAGATTAAGTAGCAAAGCAAAACTGAAATCAACAATCAGTCACCCCCCCCCCCAAAAAAAACAAAAACAAAAAACAAATTCAAACCCAAAAAAACAAAAACACATTATCCAAATTATTATTATCCAAAGGATAATATTTCATCTTCAGTTTGGATGAGTACAACCAAGTGAAATGAGAATATATACTGTTGTATATACAGTGTTACAGTGTGCTTCTATACTTTTTAAACCATGCAAGAAAGAGTAAATAAAATAAAATAAAATAAAATAAAATAAAATAAAATAAAATAAAATACAGAAATATTGGAAAGGTTGGAAGAAGGGGTTTGAGTTCCCTCCCTATGAATCCAAAGGTGATGAACAAGGAGTCTGAACTCCTTTTCAGTGTGTACATTTATGTTTTTAATTTTAGAGTGGTTGGGAAATGAGGGGGAGAGCAGGGAGGGTGCAATTCCACATTCTGGTTGTGTAAACCATTATTTCCCATGTGGCAGAGTAAATAGCCAATGGGGTTTCTTGGGTTGCTGTGAGCCCTATGAATTTTAATGCCTCTGTCTAGTCCCTGTGTCTCTACTATGAGAGAATTAGCAAATACTTGAGCTGATGTTCAGACTCACTTTGCATATTTCAGACCCCCTTTCACTATTTCCTGCTTACCTCTTCCCATTTTTTCTTCAAACATTTCCCGTCAGTCTGGGGCCTAATGAGCTGAGCTTCCTTCTTTTCATATGTAGCCAGATGTGTTGTCACAGCTGCCAATGCAGTGCCATGGTGTGTGACACAAACACACACAAACTCATACATAGGGGACTATTGCCAGCTCATCAAAACAGCAATGAAGTTTCAAAGTCGTTCCATCCTACTTTGATCCCTTCCACCACTGACTGCCTAATGTTGCAATGCCCCGTCTCCTCCTCTCCTTCCACGCCGTGTTGCCCTGCACTCTACATGGCGTACACTACTGGGCCTTCCATTCTAGGCACGTTCTTACATCCATAATCAATAGCAGTCAGAACTGCTATTGAGCGAGTAAATAAGTTAAATGGCCACACACATGTTGCTGTGTGTCCTGTTGCATCCCTTGGCTAACGATGGCAACCAAACTGTGACAGAAAGAACTTGGAAAAACAACAACAACCACAACACAGGCACATTTTTGGTGTGGAAGCAAACATACTGAACTGCTTTATCAAGGATGAAAGCACTGCAGTGACCAAGAGGTAGGCAGAGCTTGAGAGGAAGGCAGAACAAAAGTGAGTGGGGAAAAAAATCAAGGGAAGAGGAGATCTTATTGCTTGTTAGCGAACTAGAAAAAATAGAAAAGGGAAATGGCTAAGGGCAAAATGTACACAAAGCAAATATGTAAGTAAATAAATACATAAATAAAACGTGGCAAAGGGGAGATAAAGGTGAGAACAAAATGGAGGGTGACAAGCAAGGAAAGACAAAGGGGAAAGAAGCTGCATGGTGCCAAGTCCTGTGTGAAGGACACTGTGATGTGTCCCATCTTCTAATGACTCCTACATCTGTTAAATTATTCTGCTTGTTCTTCTGGGGCAAGAGTTCAGATTGACCCCCTACTGCGAGGGCTTGAGCTTCACCACCTCGTAGCCATTTTCTGCTTCTAGATGCACATGTGTCTCCTTTCCCCATGGTCCCAATTTTCAAATCCAGCCAAAGCTGCATCCCAGCTCTTAAGCAGGTAACCCAGAATCAAACTCCATGCAGACTTTAAACAGACTGTCCCCCTTGACTGGCTAATGAGAGCTGACTTAGGATGCAAGATTCATGACCTGCGGAGATAGTTCTGAATTGCCTGTTTATTTCTTTATTCCTTTTGTTCTTATTTTATTATCTTATCTGTGGCTTCCACTAACCCCGTCTTGTTCCCCCCCCCCTCTTTGTTTACGATGTCAAAAGCCTTAAATTTCCCAGAAAAAAAAAATGCAGAACTCTCCTTATCAGAAAGCCACGTCTTTAGCGGCCTCCGTTTCTCTTTGTTAAACAGAGGGCAACAGGTTCGCCCATGGGCTCTCAAATTGTGGGGTGTGAAAGGAGGTTCCAGAACTGAAGAGACAGAAGCAGGCAGTCACAGCGGGACTAATTGTTGCCAGCATAGAAGTCAGAGAACGACAGAGAGAGGGGAAAGAAAGAGAGGGAAAATGAAAGAAGGAGAGCTGCTTTTCCCCCCCACTGGAGCAGCTTCATCTCTCCAGGGAGGGGGGAGAAGTGTCAACTGAGATGCTGAGAGTTCATCTCTCCTGCCACCTGTACAGTAATTGTCCTCTATTCGGAGTCACTTGGATTACACCAGGCATGGGCATGCAAATGAGGGGTGGAAAATTGGCTGCCTAAAAGTCAAGAGCAGGAAACATCAAAGTTTGCCAAAGTGTGCGGCACAATTTGAATGGTAAAATCCACATCAGGAACTAAAATGAGACGGGGGTGTTTTAAGATGTAAAAAGCAAAGTTTGAGAGTGATTAGGAGGAATGTTGCTCTAAAGCATTTGTGTGTGTTTACCTGGTAGTGCATGAGAGTGTTGAGTCTCTTCCAGTCATTTTCAATCTTAGTTGTGATGTCTTCATCTTGCAACACCACACGAGCCATTCGTCCCTGGCGCCATTCTGAAAGCGCAAAAACACAAATACTGAATTATGAACAACTGCATAGTGCAAATTATACATCATAGTGAGCCATAATTTAAAACCATATGTGGAGGATGCTGTGAAGTTACATAATATTGGTTTATGCAGTGTTTCCAGAGATGGCTCCCGTGCAGGGCAACTGTGAATTCCTATGACGCTAAACCAAACTCTCACCTTCCAGTTGGTGAAATGTAACCTGCTTAGAATAAAAGCACTCTACAACCACACACACACTCACACACAAAAGAGCAGATATAAGTAGCCTGTATTCTTGTACGGCTCTCGGCATGTGTGCTCCTCTCACAGACTTGGATTGACACGCATCTTAATTAAACATTACACACGAACAATTGCAAGATGTATATTCAGTCAGGCTGCACACTTTAATTGGTACTTGTGTCACTTACGCAGCAGTTGGCCCATCGGGGTCAGAAAAAAAAGAAGAAGAGGAGAGCAGACAAGACAGGATGAAAAAAAATGAGCAATGAGAAAATCACCTCCTTTCAAAGGAAAAAATAGGAGGTAGGGGTAACAGGTAGAGATTATAAGCACTGTGGGAGGGCAGCAGCTCTGACAGGTCATTGTGGGGTAATGAAATGATAAGTATGCTAAAAGTGGAAAGCGGATAGCCACTGTGGGCCTCATACTGGTAGCGATCATCAAATTGCTTCTCATTCACTAAGTTCTATGACTTTGTGCATCCGCCAGATGACCATATGATATTCCTGTTTGACATAACACACTCCTCACACCCTCTAACCTACACTCAAATCTCCAGATAAAGCTGAAGAACAAAAGACGCTCTTATAGAGATGCAATTATTTTTGAGAAGGAGGCAATAGATGCACTGAGAGCGATACTGTGGAGTGATGGATGGTATGCAGCAAGCTGTGTTTTTTTCTCCTCTTCATGCATATGAAGAGAAAACGAGAGACAGAGAGAAGGCAAGGGATGGAAATGGCAGTGCCGCTGGTTTGCCATTCTGCCAGCTCTTACTTGTGTTGGCCACTCACACACCCACATCATAAACGCAAACACGCACACACAAAGACGAGCCCACTTCTCTATCTCGATCTACTTTGTCTTATTGGCGCTACCAAACAGTAAAAGCTGCCAGACGGAGGGATGCGCCGCATACTGTCAGTCAGTTTGATAGAAAGCCTGGCAGCAGTACACTGAAGCTGGTTACCTGGCTGGGCTGCTAGAACACAGCTTTTATCACACTAATGCACCAATAATCTGTACACATGGCTAGGTTTTCTCTGACTGATACATTAATCTGTGGGTGTGAAGGACTTTACACCTGCCAGCTGCATCTGTGAGTGTTGTGTGTGTTTGTGTATTTATTTGTGCTCGGGTGTGTGTGTTTGCGCCCTACCGAGGTCCATGTCGACAGCACGTGGCCGCTGAGAATAGGGCATGTTCTTGTAAACAGCATCCAGTATCTTCTCCTTCACTTGGGTGATGGTGTCACAGTTCAGCACCTTTACTGGAATCTCTGGACTGTTTTCATTGTCTGGGTTCACACAGTTTAGGATCTGGAGTGCAAATAAGGGAAAAGAGAAGAGTGGGTGAGGGGACGAAATATCAAAGAAAGGGAAAACGTGAGAGCAGAGCAAAAAGCTTGAGGTGTCCTGTTACTGGCTGGACTTTGGTCCAGCTTGAAGCTTTGCCCTCATTAGAGTCTCCTCGGAGCATGGCAGGAGCTTTGAAAAACCATTTCCGCTCTTGCTGGCATCCAGAAATCTAATTTCACACCTTCGGCGGGACACCAATTTCCAGCTCTGCCGGGGTGTTAGCACGTAATGAGCCAAATTCCCAGTCAGAGCAATCAGAGCATTGTCATGTCACATGCTGACTCTGTGAGTGCTTTTTTTCTCTGTGCATTTGTCTGTGTATATAGAGGGCTATGTTTGGTGTGTTCCAGTCTCCACAGCCACCCACTCTGATGTTGGGCCAACACTGGAGGTAGTGGGATAATTAGTTAATTTTCTTCCTGCACTAGAATGAAGAACTCCAACATAGCAAACATGGCTATGACATCTTAAAATCTGATTTATTGTTTGGTATATTGGAGTCTGTGTGTCTGCGCATCTTGTGAGCAGCATTTTAGCCACAATGTTACTTAGACGTTTCTTAGTGAAGCACAACCTGTACTTCAGTATGCCTTTGAGCCAGTGTGCACAGTTCCTGTGAGGCTGGTGAAGTGTGACTTACCAGGGTTTTGTACTCGATCTGTTGGCGGATGAGCTTGTCTTCACTTAGGGAGTAACGGGCCTCTCCAGTGATAGCGTCGATGGGCCCCTTTTCCATCTGCTGCTTGATGGCGCAATACAGCATGAACAGAGGCTCCCCAGCACACTCCTGCACACACACAAACAAATCCACAGATTTGCACATGAGAACAGCATGTAACATCAGATTTTTCAAGATATCAAAATAAACAAAACAAACTATCACTGTATTGGACTAACCTTGAGAAACTTGTGAAGGAGGAAAGCGAACCAGTTTGTCAGCATCTTCTCTGCAACCGATTCTGTCCTGAAAATGCATTAAAAAAGTCTAAATGTTACTTTTTAAAATCTTATTTCAAAACATTTAGTATGAAAGAGTTTAATATTTCAGGAGGTTATAAGGTTATAAACTACAGGGAGGGTATCTTGACATCACTGACCACAGACAGACATCATGGATGTCAGTCTGTGGTCACAGTGAGTGAACAGAGCAGATCAGAGAGCGGGCATTTGTGCATGTACGTGTATGGCCTGTGTGTATGTGTGCGTGATTGAGTATGCATGAGTGTGAGCCAATGTGTGCGAGCTTGATTATTCACGTGTGGTTCAACACAGTGGGACATCAGCAGCTGTGACAAGCCTCAGCTGTTGAGAGAGACGAGTGCTGTCACTGCCAGGTAACGCCTGATCACAGCCAAAACGATCTCCTCTCCTCTCATTTCCTCTCTTCTTCCTCCTCCGTACCTCCTCTCCCTTCCCAGTCAATCACACAGGGGGTACAGCGCACTGCCGGGCTTGATTGGGCATGAAAAAACACAAGTGTGCAATGACCCCTCGACTATTTCTATCACAGAGAACATGAGAGGACAGTGTATGACTCCTTTATAATTTCGACTCATATCTTTCTCTGAATGCCAGACAAACATCCTCCCACTGCCTCATTAGCACCATTATGGGACACTAGAGAAGCAGAAGCTGCACTTAAATAAAAAACAGAATCCAGCCAGGTGGGAATGGTTAACGAGCATGAAGCATAGATGAAAGGGTTAGTTCTGGGTGGACAAGCACCTGAGATGAATAACAACAAGTAGCTTCCACCTCATCTAGTAAAAGCGCTTCTACCTTACTCTGTTGTTATTTGACGACTGCACAAGGCTTCCTGCAAAGAGATTTAAAAATGCTACCTGGAACACACCAATACCAAGCTGTTTTGGAACACAAACTGTTTTTTTAACAGCTAGCTTTGGCCTGTATTATCGTCAGTGTCATTCCTCCTGCTAGCTCTAACATAGCTACTATCAACACTAATCACAAGTTAACATGCCATGGTAAAGCGCCCCATAGGACTGCACTGCTGTTTGAAGCCTGCGATTGTCACCTGGCCGTGAATGATCACTGCCAGTCAGTCTGTCCATGAGCATTGCCAATTTAAATGACAGTGCAGTGGAAAAAATGACCCTCTTAATGTAGCAGGAAATTACTGTGATTACTCTGGTGGATATGATGGAAGGTCTTTATAGCATACTGTGCTGAACTGGGGATTAGCTGGAATCGGAGCAGCCAGGTATTAAAGACAAGTTAGAAGGCTTCCGTCTCCTCAATAGTGCTAGGCATGATTATACCTATTCAGGCTCTGAATGGACCTGAAGGGAGATTATGACTATTGTGGAGATAATTGCGTTAAGTCGTGTTTGAAGGCTATGAGCAAGAGTCTGGGACCAACGCAGAAGTCCCAGCAGGATTGTGTGAACCAGCGAGGTTACAAGAGCCAACAATTTAGTCAGTGAGACGAGATAAAGCGTCAGTCATTCTTTCTCTCTCATTAAATTGAGATTGAATGAGGTATTGGTCTATTTTTTACTTGCAAATACAAAACTTTCCTTCAGCTCCAGGACAGAGGAGCAGAGGTTATATTTTGTTTTGAATGATGTGCGGTCGAATTGTGATGTTGTCTTCCACGCCTGGAGGCTATTCCCCTGCCAACGAGAGTGCTGGCCAGTCTATTGGCAGCTTGTTGAGAGGATGGAGACTTGTGTGACAGCTTATTTGAAGTGCGATGTGCCAGCGGGGGGAGCGTGTACATTAGTTCACCCAGTTTCAGGTACAGGATGAGGGAGTAAACAATGCTGAGGAGCTGAAAGATTGCACGCTTCTGTGCATGTATGTCTGTGTGTGTGACAATGCATTCTCTTTGGGGGAAAACATACAAGCTCTATTGTTCTGTCCTCTTTGTCATTCCATATACGTACAGTACTGTGCAAAAGTCTCGCACCACTTATTTTATTTATGGAAAATAGGTCCACCGATTTACTGAAATATGTAGATATAAATGGAAATAAAATATATAAGGCAAAAATAGACATTGTACAACTCTACCAAGCTTGAAAGTGTTATGACCACTTTTATTCTTCAGCACAGCCTGAATTTTTACGCAACCTTTCTCATAATTTCTTTAAGTAGTTCTCTAGGCTTTTTGAGGACATTCCAAAGGACATGCATTGGACATAAACACATTCCTTTGAAAATGGAGAACTTTGAAAGACCTGCAGAAAGCCTGAGGAACTGTTGCTTAAGACCGTTTAAAACTATAAGAAAAATCTGGCTCTTTGGAAGCAAAATACCAAGAAATAAGGGGTGGCTCAAGACTTTTGCACAGCACTATATCTACACAACAGAGAGAATACATACATAGAGAAACACACAAAGTATTTCTCCAAGGTTTCAAAAAAGTAATTTGAAAACATAATAAGGATCCATAAGAGCCTGAGGCTGTGTTTTCATGCTGAATAAACTTGAAGGTATTGTGGAGTTTTTTGGACAATACTCCAAATCCCTGAGTAATTGCCCTCCTTCCTCTACAAGAATTCACCCCTCTTTATACCCCCCACCTCATGCTTACCATGTGCCCCTCCCTGCCTGTATGAGACTTGAGTGTGTTAGAAGTTAATGGAACCTATTAAGTATTTTAATAAGCTCAGCAAGTCTCGAAGAAGGAAGTCAAATAAAGCCTTTGTGAGGGGGCTGTGCTGACTCCCCTTTAATATCTCTTCACTTGGATGTCGGGCGGGGGGGAGCCCTTTGTTCTCCTCCTTCTCCTTCTCTTCTTGTCCTCCTTCTCATCTGCCTCCACTTCCTTCTTTCTATTAATTGAGTTTCATTAATGAACATCAGGATTTCATTATCCCACATAGTGCTTAAGACAGGCCCCATCTCTGGTCTCCTAATGGCAGCTAGGGTGGACTGGGGGGGCTATTTTAGCAGCCAGTTGAATGTCTTTCAGTGAAACTAATGCCAAACACAATACTCACTCTCTTAATAATGCTGTACTCCATTGCTCTGCATGGGCGGAAATCTCATTACAAAAACGCGTAGGAGAAAAATAATACAAGATTGAAAAGTCTCAAGGTGATAGAAGCAATGTTCAGTGATTCCATTAAAAGAGCATTATAAAGAAGAGAAAGTGAAACTGGGTAAATCAAGAGGCTTTGAGAAAACTTATAGATGGAGACAATGGAGAAGAGACTTTAATGCATAAAAAAGCATGTTTTGATAGGGGTCATTTAATCTGTAAAAGTCTGAGAAACTGGAGGGGCAGAAAGATGGCCAGAGGACAAGGTACATATAGAGAATGGGAGAACTGGAACGATAGGACACAGAGAGAACGTGAACACAAGAGCACTAATGGTGGTAAATACAATCCAAACAATATGGGGTGCTTCATCAACTCCACTTAGCGCACTGAAGAGTGTTAAAATCAAACACAAAGCTTAGATATCACTTTCAAAAAGCTTTTAGGAGAATGAAAGTGACTGTGAGCCAAAATCATTCCTTATCAAGGCAAAGACAACAGAAGGTATTTGAAATCTTTAAATACCAAACAGACAGGAGTTTCTCTGAAAAACAACCCTCAAAAGAGCACGAGTGCACCCTTCAAATATGATTCCAGGAACTTAACTGACTGGGGATGATATATGCTGCATAAATGCAAGATAATGTACAATGTGCTATAATTTGTTTTCACTAGTCTGATATGATTGATGGTAAAATGGGGCCTGGCACTCTGCTGAGCTTAAGAGTAAAAACTGCGTATATGTCGCATTGCAACTGGTGTATAAGATTTCCAAATTCCCCCCTGGCTTTCAGAGACATTCAACCTACCATCAAACTTTCTCAGTGACAAGAGCTGTGTTGTATTCCTTTCAGCTACAATGAGGTTAACTACTTCCTCAAATACTGCAGATGGCAATGGTTTACTTTTTATGCTTACTCTGCCAAGAGGCATGTCACACGGATTCATTTTAAGTCTGTGACATAATTCTTTAACCCGTTCAGTGTCAAAGA
Organism: Astatotilapia calliptera; assembly: GCF_964374335.1. Classification (NCBI taxonomy): domain Eukaryota; kingdom Metazoa; phylum Chordata; class Actinopteri; order Cichliformes; family Cichlidae; genus Astatotilapia; species Astatotilapia calliptera. The sequence continues at coordinate 7,878,863 of NC_137441.1, forward strand.
TCAGAAATATATTTTTTAAATTGCTAGCTGCATATTTATTAAAGTTATATACATATTAGTCCATATATCCTCACGTCTACAGTTAGTAAATGCACCATCAGATCTGTGCAGACACCTTACACGTTTTAAGGAAGAGGGCTGTTTCTTTAACATGCTGTTCCATTTAACCCACCTTTAAACCTGCACACTTAGCAAGAAAGCTGCATACCTTGAAACTGCACAAGGATATTAATTAATTGACATTATCATTCCCAATGTAGTGTAGATAGTGCATCAGCAATTAAATACTCAAATATAGAAAACATGCTATCTGGAGATAATCTCCCCGTGTGAGAGACAGAATATTTGAGAGGACTAGAGAAATTAGCTGTAATGGAGGCAGAGGTGGTGAGAAGTAAGAGGCGGTGCGGTGTCAATGCTAATCAGAGCCTGCTTTTACAATCAGCATCTTGAACGTGCTGCAAACTTAACTTGGAAATTTATCTGTGGAAAGACTTGCAAACCTCGGTATAATCTGCTCAATTAATAGGCTTATTAGTTGTTTAATTAGAATTCCACACCCGACACCCCTCCTCCCCTTTTTTCTGTGCAAAAGCTAGTAACAGCATGGTGCTCCAGCTTCCCACACAAACTTACTGCACAGATAACAGCTCAGTTCGATGACAAAGCTGTGCATATATACTGTACCTGCTGTGTTTTGTAGTATAAATATACACTACAGTATATAGCGTTCATACTCTGAACACATCTCACTGTAAAGCTTTAAATGTTCCCTGTAGAATTTTCACAGACGTCTTTTATTAAAATACCTGTACATGCGCACATAAACACACATACACTTTTGATGTCAGAGATGTGCATATACGAGCAACTGCAATCTTTAATAAACAACAATTTGAGGTCATTGCATATTAAACTCTGGTTACCATTAAATTGTGGGATCGTGATGAGCCGCTTAAACCCATCACAGATGAAACCAGTTCTCAGTATTTGTAGCTCTTGTCTTTATTGTTTTCTCCTGTAGAGCCTGCTAGTTTGAAAACTTGGTTTGAATTGAACTGAATAAATAAAGTGATTTGGTTGCCTTGGATGTCCTTGATGTATGTTGCTGAACTATTGTAGTTGTGTGAATTTTGCATAAGTGTAAGCTCACTAATTATGCATTAGAAATTCATATCACCGGAATCCAATATAGTCAGCACAGATTTATATCTGTGTGTTCTAACAAGGATGATATCTACAGAAATACGCACTGTACCCCAAAAGATACATGGTACAAAAGCACAAGCATCTGTCCAAATACAGCTATTTTATTAAAGCAACAAAACAAAGGGCATCTTAGCTGGAATAATAGCAGGTGTTTCACTACCTTGTTATATGTAATAAAAAACAAACTGAGGAGACGTGACAGAAAAAACAGCTGAACGGGAAAATGGCAACAAAGCACAGCCCAGCAGCCTCACTCTACGGCCTGCACAAACACAATTACTGCTTAGAGAAATGTTCAATTTGACTATCATCACAGATGTGCGAGCGTGTTTGAACGTGTGTGTGAGTCAGCTGGCTGGCTTCATGTCGGCTTTTCTCCAAATAGGCAACGAGGAAGACAACAACATCAAAGAGCCATGTCAAATCACTAATCCCTAAAATTTTTCATAAAAATGGGGACTGAAATGTAAAAACTATAGGACATTTAGCCCTCCAGGCTACAAAGGCGGGACCCGAGGATTATGTACCACTGTGTTCCTAATAAGAACATAATGAAACGGATAATGAAAACTTAGAGGTGACATGGAGCCCTATTGTCATGTAAAATAACAGCTTAATCCAGGTCCATTTGATGCTGTGATGCTTTAGTCAATTCCTCTGTCAATATGCAGGGTTTTTTCTATCTGGCAGTAATTTAAGCTCGACTATTAACGTGACTTAAAAAAAAAAAAATAGAAACATTTCTTAAATGTATCTGAAATAAGGAGCATTAACAGCAGAAAAGGATGTTTGGAAGCAAAGCAGCTGCCTGGTCTCACGGTCTCATCTTATTAAGTAAAGTAAACATAGTCAAAATCATGCACAGAGCAGCCAGGCTTTACGAAGGACTGTGACGGACTTTGCACATATTTTTTAAGCTACTTTGTTTGCCAAAAGCAGCTGCGGAAACCTGAGCAGGAACTTAGTAGGTGTTTAAAGTTTTAACACGTCATTCTAACTTCCCAGAGAAACAATGTACATTTGATACACAGGGAAAAAAGTTCAGCTGAACCACTTAAATGTTTTATAAAGAGCCTGAGCTCGGAGGATAAGTTAGAGTGACACTGGTATTTAGAGAGAGCGGTGGGAAAGAGGGAAGCTAGAGGGAATGTGGAATTATGCAGAGAACTCAGATGTTGCTCCTCGTGCAAATATTGCATGTTGTTTATCTCATTGTGCTGCAGATGTACAAGTTCCATAACACTAATTACAAGTGTGATTCTGTGAAGTGTCTACATGGAAACATGGGGAAATAGGAATGCACAAGAAACATGAGAAAAAGGTTATAGAACATATGACTCTAAATCAAAACCTATCCATCTGTCTAAAAACGTTATATGATGCTGCACCTCTTCTTTTGCTAATGAACGTTCTGTTTTTGTTATCTACATAGCTATCAAAGAACAGCATCGCATATGAGGGGATAAACAGTAATGCTGTGTGTTTTTATCCTTTCTGGCTCAATATTATAAAGCTATGTCAAACAAACAGCATTACCGAGGATTAAGGCATTCTCATTACAATTGTGCACAATAGAGAGGCCTTTGTTTATCTTATTTAGTGTTCATTCATTTCTTCGTTTAACTATTTGAAGCTTTATAATAAGATGGAACAAACAAGTAAGGTTTAAGTTCAGTTGGGCACGATTCAAGTCTTTATATCATGAAGGAACATTATTGCCGTGTTACCTGCGCAGCAGCAGTTTGGGATGGTTCTTGCTCTCCAGGTTGCGGTCAATCAGGTCTGACAGCAGGTGTTTAAGGACATCGGTGGCATACTCCAGTCGTCCTTGAAGGGCAGTCATGATAAGTGAGGCCACATTGCCGCGGTCCCTCATGGAGAAAGAGCGCTGCATTTCCAGTGTTCGGATGAAGGTGAGCAGGAACACTTTGTTGTTGATGAGCTGGCCAAACAGCTTCAGGGCCTTCTCCACGTTCTGCTGGCCATTACCTGACACCTGCACCGAAAAAAAGAGGCAACAACAGTGCATGAGTTAAGGCTAATGAGTATCAAGCAGGAATTTGTTTAGTAACACCTTTAATGATACATTGCTGAAATATTGGTTGAAAAGGTTTGTTGCTCTTTAACTTTCTTTGTGACCTTGCCTCACAAAAAATAAAGATTTTTTCCAAAGGCACCAAAATCTTTACTCATGTTTCACCTCAGGCAGAAAGAAGCTCTGGCTCATGATGAGTAACTGAGAAGATCTTAATCAATTATTGACCGGGTCCCAGTTAAAAAAAAGCATTGTACACCGAGTTAGCTGTCACTTCACTTTCAAATTAAATGTTAAACAAGCTTTCAGGGTAAAACAATCTAAGTAATATTCGCTTTGTACTTGTTTGAGCACCCATGACTGTTTTTCTGAAGTTTGCATAAAAATATGGGTCCTCTGGCAGGCAATGCCAAATTTATGTGACTCACCAAATGCCACTGCTCTAAGATGTGACATTACATTTCCTTTGATCTCTTGCAAACACGGCTAGCCTTACCTGAGCAACTATCCACTTAACTAACTACACCTGGCTAGTTAGCCTGACTCACACTGCTGACTTTAATCTCTACTATGATTAATCTTCTTATCCCTGATAGTTTCATCCTCTGGACACCAGTCTCAACAACATAAAATAAAGTCATTTCCTAGCACTACTCTGGCCCCTCGAAGAGGAGGAAAAAGTGTTAACCAGCCAGTTTTTCCCCCCCTTGGAAGAACCCAAAGTTCTGCTTGAGGATTGGGAATTACTCACTTCATTACCCCTCATACTGCAGCCACTGGTGGATGAAATAGCCATGTGCTGAGACCCTGTTTTCCATGAGGGAGCTTGCATGTGAGGTGTATATATATATATATGTGTATGTGTATGCTGCCCAGCCTGACTGACTGTGTGTGTGCGTGTGAGATCAGAGTGTAGAAAGGATAGATGGCACACTGGTATCCTTTCCCCCCTTCAGCAATTTCCCACTTACGGTTAGCCTATGGGAGAAGTGGTCAGGGCAGACATGCCGTTTGGCTCTCTCTCTTTTGTCCACTTTGTATATTTATGTATTTATTTCAGCTCAAACTGAAGTTCCCTCGTCCTTCCTCTCTTTTTTAAAAATGTATCTCTCTCTTGCACTCTGGTCATAGTTACCTCCAGTTCTCTGAGGACAGGATGATCCTCTATGCCGGGGAAGAGGACCCTCATGGCATAGGTTCTGTAATCCAGATAGGGGATACCAGCTCTGTCGAGGTCGCTGGTGAGCTCATTGATGTCTGTCTGTAACTCGGCAAAGGCTAGAAGAGAAGGAAGGCAGAGAAACGAGACAAGTTGAAGGGAGCGCTTGTGAAAGGCATCCTGAAAATAAAACTGTTATTTAATCCCCAAGGACCATATATGTGAATCCTTCTTATCTTCATGGGGCTTACTGCTGCTATGATGAAGATGACAGAACGCTCAAGATAGTCTTCATGTCAGAGGAACTCAATATTTTACATCTCTCTTCTAAAAAAATAGATCTCTCTCCCTCCCTCTTTTACATTCACTTTTCACACACATATACACACAAACCTCCTTTTCTTACTCATTTTTATCTACCACCCAGTAAATTGGCTGAAGCAAAGGCCCCAAAGAGTGTGGCATCTCAGTGTGAAGCTGCAGGTGAGCACTAGTTAATTGGCTCCATCCTGACTGACTCTGGTTCAAGCCCACGGCTCTGTTGCCTTGCTTTGCCGCCCTTGGGGAGGCTCCCTGCCTGCAGCCTATCACAGGAGCAGCAGTCGTCTCCTAAAACCCTCCTCAAAACCCCACCATCTCTAACCAGTCTTAGCCCTCACCTCCTGGTACCAAAGTCCCCTGTGACACATTGGTTTACACACCAACACATGGACTCACAGTGTATATATACACTCATAAGGAGGAACTCTGGTAGCTATCTAAATCCACCCTGCGGGGAAGTACTCGCCAGGCCAATGCTAATGGTTAAAACATTAATCTTCTTCTGTCCTAAGGCTACCTGTGTATGATTCCCTCTGTTTGCCTACTCTATGTGCCTGTCTGTCTGTATCTGTCATTGGACCATTGTGTTCTATTACTACATAATAACATTGGGGCAGCTGATCAGGGGTAGCTGGAGGGGGTAAGTAATAAGGTCCCCTCTGGCTGATGAAATCGCCTCAACACTGTCAGACCTAAACCTCACTTTTGCCACAGACTAGCTAAAATAACCCCAATGATAACAGTAGGAGTAATCAACGGTGTTTATTTCAATGTAGCGATGTGGAAATGATGTGACGCTCACATCTAAAATAAAACTAGAGCAATCAGTGCTCACTTTTGTTTTAACATATCATGGTTACAAAAATATATACAGACATACAAAGCGTGAACACAAACACCTGCTATGAAGACATGACTGTAGAATTACAGCAGAATTTAAAATACAGTTTGAACGTTTGTGCGTCTCATATCTAATGTGTGTTCGGTTCCTGTATGTTTAGAGTTCATGTTAGCTGTATGAAAAATCGCTTCCAGCATGCAAACTACTCCATGATGAAAAAGGTCACATAGAGGGCTAAATAAGTTAATCTTTTGTGATGAAAAACAAGGATGATCCAGATTTGACGTAATGTTGATAATTACTTAAAACATGCAGACAGCTCTGATTGATTTGAGTAACACATACACATATTTATGCTTTTTATTTGTTTTGAGTGATAAAGAAGCCTATTGGTTAAGCAAAGCACTTAACAAACATTTAAGTCTGTATCTACTATTCTACACTAACACTAACCTTCTTTGCACTCTAGGGCAACTCGTGACTCCAGGTTGTCCATTTGCATCTGCAAGCGCTTAAGGGTCAGATCATTTTCACGCGATTTTCGTTTGTAGGCGATCAGGACGAGGATGACAATGATAAGGAGAAGACCGCCACCTGCAGCGATGCTAACAATGGCCGGTAGGGTCAGCAGGCTGTCAGACATGATGTGCACGGCACCTGGAGATACGTGAAGACCACCTACTTGAACCTGTCAAGAAAGGCAAGAGTCACAATGAGACTGTTAAAACTAAAAGAGCGATTGAAAACATGCAGTTGAGCTGTATGTTACATGATTGTTGTTTTACAGAAATGACTAAGCCAACCAAATATTGAAAATTAGACCAAAACCTTTTCAAATATTGTCTGCTGAAACTGCCTGCAAATACATGACCATTATCACGTTGAGAGGGAAATAGTACGAACATTGCATTCAATAAGCAAGTGGGTAAATAAGAATAATTGCGGTGGATTGTGGCAGAACCTTCTGACATGTAGAGCACAACCATGCTGCTCTCGCTTCGACCCCTTTTCTTCAGCTGAATTAACAATGATGAGAACACAAATAATAGAGCTTAGAGGTTGACTATTATAAAGAAGAAATTGCAAATACAGGGATAGATGGAAAGTAAGTTGGAAAGAAAGTTAGGTCCATAACAAAACACCAGAACAGACCAGTACTGACCATGACTTTGTATTGCCCAGTGAGGTTGGGAGGCTCGCACAGCAGCTGGCTCTCAGACACAGTGACAGAACAGGGAGTCTCTCCTATTAGTACTGTGTAGTTAAGCTTCACCCCTCCTGATGCTGGAGGAACCAGGTTTCTGCCCTGTGGGCATAGAGCAATGAACAGAGGGGTGTAAAATTTAAAGATAAACTCAGACACACACACACATAAACAAAAATCAAACATTATTTTTAATGCACCACACTGATATGTCACCTGAATACAGTACAAATTAAATCCCTAGGTTTGGGCACAGCTGCCACTCAATAGGATTCCATACCAAGATCAGACAGGCTGATATATTTTACAGTGGGAGCAGCTGGTAATCAGGAAAAAGGATTGAAATATATATTTTGACAAATTCCTTGCTCTCCATCTATCAGGTAAAAAATACCAGTAAAAAACCCCAAAACATACAACTAACTATAATTACTATACAAACACAATAATGACTGAGTGAAAAAGGAATTAAAATCTTTCCCAAGGATATTATTTCATCATATCTTTTATTTTTAATTGAGTTGAAAAATGTATTTTCCAACAGTGACCTGGCCAAGAATGGAGCAGAGATTGTACCAATTACAAATGCAGGCAAACAGGGAGATGCAACAAAAGGGTGAACACAATCTCCAGAGGGGTTCACTACAAGGGAAGTTCAACAAAGCTTCAAAGCATCTATGAAAGCGAATGCCATACAGATTTTGATTTTTTACACATGGAAGCATCCAGATAATAGGACTTGTATATAAAAATGAACTAGAGAAAAACGTATGAGTATATGGAAATGACCACTTAGCAGCAGAATACGAATGATAAATATTATGATAGGTCTATATTGGGGCTTTAATCCGCGAATTAAGTGAATCCATCCTGCATTTCCTTTACCTTGAGAATGATGGGTGAGCCTGGTTTTTGCTCAAGGATGCCTGTGGTGCTGAGCGGTTCAAAGTAGGGGTTGGGGTAGTAGAGTAGGTTAGTGTTGTTGTAGACCAGCAGCGCTTGGACGTTGTTGAAGATGAATCCAAACTCGTCGGCATGCTTCACGGTGTCCAAACCTGGATGGTACTCTGCCATCAAAGAAGGAGCAAAGCAGCTCATGCTGGTGGTGTTCAATACTTTACACACCTGGAGAGAGTGAACGAAGAGAAGAGAAAAAATGTTATGAAGAAACTTTCTGTGATGCTACTGGGATGTGTTGCACTGAAACAATCAACGCATCACGAAATGATAGCCTGTGGCCCTTTAAATGAAAGAAGAGTTGCAATTCAGTCATCCAGAATAAACTTGAACAGCTCAGAAAAGCTATGATTTCTCTTTTTCTTCTGGTCCTATAATCTGCTCCATCCTCTGTGTTCTGTAACCTAAAGTGCGATCCTAACTGAAACACATTGGTTTCAACATGAACCCTGCGGCGTGCTCACCAGCCTTATAATTGACCTATAAAGGCCAAATACTTTTCAGAAAAATAGGATTTATTTTCTGTCATTAAATCCATCTTTATTGTAGAGGAAGCCTCTATAAAATTGAAAATAAATTGCTCCAACAGCCTCACTAAAAAACACTGCAGGCCAACAACCACAAAAGGATGGAGGCATTTCTCCTCTGTCTCCTCTGGAAGAGGTTGAGCTATGGGTCTTTTATTACTTCTCTCAAGTTTGCCCAGATGAGAGGCCTGCTTTCCATCCATCCTCCCCGTCTCAGCTCTAGAGGGAAGGGGAGAGAGGATTGATTGCTGCACAGCACTCTGCTCCGAGAGGTTTTTATCTCCTTTCACTCCCTCCCAGCTCTCTCTCTGGGGAAGAAACTTAATTAGAGGTAAATATCATCAAAGGTGGTGAACGCTAGCGAGTACCACGCCTCCTACCTGTTGTCTCGTGCTCCAGAGAAAGCCAGAAAGATCGATGCAAACTCATTCTGTGTAGGGTACACCAATTGGATTTTGCCAGCATGGTGCAAGCTAAGTTGCAGGAGTGTGATCGCAGAGGTGGAAGAAGGGACTGGCATCTTTATTTAGTTTGCCCTCGGAAATAGACTGAAGATTGTGTTCACTATGTAGCCTTGAATCTCATTCTTAAAATAAATTCAGATACAACTTAAAAATGCAACTACGGATTCAAATAATTGATTATCTCTTTTTATCATTTAGCCTATCTAAAGTCAGAAAATGATACAAGTGACTGTCAGTAGTTGAGCGCATTGAAAAGGGACATTTTCTGGGGTCTGATGAATAGTTTAAACCAAATATCTTTGGTTTGCAGCAATAACGATACAATAATAAAAAGTGAAAGCGGCAAAAACTCTCACATTTTAAAAAGTTAATGTTTGCTGCTTTTAATTGTAATGGGACTTGATATTTGGTGATGCATTTTAAATCAGTTGTGCGAATGTATAATTGACTGACTAGCTGCCTGGAAATCTGCACTTGCTGCAAAACCTGGGTGATGATGCAATAGTCTTAGCAACATATCTGGAATATAGCTCTGTGTGCATGTGTGTGTGTGTGTGAAACTGTTCTTAGGTTTTGTCAATTTTCTTTTAATTTCTATATTTTACAAAGCACAGTAGCAGTGCATTAGCTTTGCAGAAAGATAAGCTCATGAAAATAGATAGCAAGGCCAGATAGGACACATGACATACTTTCACTAACTTTAGGTTCTGTGAAATCCCATTAACAACTAAAAAGTTACAGCATAAAAAAAGAAATCAGAATTAATTTTTTTTTCAGATGCTTTATCATGCAGAAATGTCACTTCAAAGTGAGCTTGAATTAACTATTAAAATCTGCACAGCATAGTTCCACATCCACAAATACAAGCCAGCAGGAAGAAAACTGTGTGAATGGTACCACTCAGAGACTCAAAAGATTCTGAGTGATTACAGAGCAAATATAGTGCTATATGAATAGATCAAGTTAATTAATTTTATCCACTCATATTTGTACTGCTGAGCCATCGAGCTTTCAATGTGGTCATCCTGGCTGTTTAACGTGTAAGCCCATATGATCACAGAGTGAAATAGGTCAAATTAACCAATGAAAACAGTATGTTCTGTTTTTAAATCAGGGTTAAAGGTTGATTGGACAGAAGACTTCAAGTTTAGTTGATATAGACTGCTTTCTTAATGTTAGCATAATGACACATTACACAGTATAGACAGGTCCATATGGGCCAACACGATCCTTGTGACTCCTGGGATGGAACAGTAAGGCATTTGCAAGTCAACTAAAGCTCTGACTACCATCTGCTCTGCCGTGGATGGATACTGTGGGCTTTTTTTGCACTGTCCTCACTTTCCTATTATGCTCTCTCGCTCTCTTTCTTAAATCTTTTCTTTCACCAAATCCTGGCAGGAAACTGCTCCTATAATGTCAGATGTTTTTCAGTGAGCGTAACATCCAAATCCAAAGTGATGGGTGAGTACTGTAGCGATGGGTAAATGGGGCAATGCGAGATTATTTTAAAAAATGATACTTTGGTTCCCCTCTGCGTAGGGCAACATGACACCTTTGCAGTATTTCTTCCTTTTAGCAGATCTGGATATTAGATATGTCCCAAATTCTGAATTACAAGCTTGTTTTCCTACACTCCATCTACGTCTCATCAATGATTGCTTCAGTCATAACAGTAAAGCAGTAAAACTTTACAATTAATTGTCAAATACAAATGGTACATCTCTTCCTGTAGGCCATGTGGCAAAAGAAGCTACAAGATTTACAGCATTGATAAAGTGAATTGAGGTCAACAGAAAGAGAAAATAATTGGAATCTCGGTCTCATTTGTCTTCTTTCTCTACTGTTGGATAGAGCCAGGGTGTTTTAAGGCAGTAACACTCCAACCCCTCTGGCTGAATATATTACCATGATCTACTGTGTGGATACAGCCCACTCAATCATTCAAAGGTCTCTGGCCAGGGTAGTGGTAAGAGAGAGAGTCAGAGCCAGCGAAGATACGACTGGCTGACTGTAGAGATGGAAAAAATACGATGGCTTCACAGAGTCAAAGGTCATCTGAAGGCTAACGTTTGATAGCTAGTCACTGGTTATTCTGCTGTTCCTATACTTGGTTACTCCTACACTATGTCTATTTTCCTGCCTGCCTGCTGTTCCAACCAACTGCTAATACTGGCATTAAGTCTAACTTCAGCTCTAATCAATCTATCCAAGATCTGTGTGGCTGTTAGCTAGTGGAGCCAGAAACCAATTTATCCCATAAGCACTGTTTCATATGGTGAAAGGTTTTCGTTTTGTTTGAAGCTAGTTACAGAAGTACACAGAAGAAATGCCACCATGGAAGCAGTGCTAGCCTTTGAGACTTTGGACATTTATAATGCCATAAATATCGATCAATAATCAGCTCATGATGCTAATACTGTTAAAATCACGTATAGCATTATAGGATACATAATTTCTATAGCTTAATATGCAAAATAATTCTAAAAATGTGAATCTAATTATGCAGTGATCTGCAGCCTCCTCTCGCAATCAGGCAGAGCAATCAGTACACTCATGCTGAACACCTTTTATGTTCAGTAGTAACCGTAAATGTACCTGACATGCCAAAGCCCGACACTCAGTCCAGGCATCTAAAGTATGGGACAGGGAAATATGCTAGAGCTGGGAAATAACCCTTTTAGCTTTAATCAAGATCATGATAAATGTTTCAATTGTGAATCCAGTGACAGATACAGAGCATTTCACAAAGAAAATTGTCTTTTTTCCTCTTTCCTGGTTTCTTTGTGAATCTATGCAGGTGACACAAGGGAGGGAGAGAAGAGAAGCAATTTAGTGGAAGACAGGTGATCATTTGAAGGCTGGCTGACAGACAGCAGCTCTTATTGCTATAGGCTTCTGTGCTGTTTGCCTTCCTCCCGTGACAAAAAGGGAAAGGGGTAGAAGGGCCTGGGAGGGTGGGATGAAGGATGGGTAATTGTAACCTTAGCATTTAATAGAAATTCATTCTCTGTGGCTGTGGGGGCAGTCAAGACGGTGACACAGTCGTCTTTTGCGAGGCACTAGGTGGGGAGTTGGATGAGACGAGGCAGGGTGGAGATGAACAACTCGCTTTCAAAGATTTGGAAACTGACATATCAGACACTACGGCACCCACACACAAGTCAAATTCCATTTCACCAGATTTTCTCTGTCTCACTCATCAAGTGTTTTTCTCTCCTCCAAATATAAAAACAGTGTCTTATGTGTCTTTTACTTCACATAAGGTCTGCATGTCAGTATCTCGCACGAGGATCCTGGAGCTCAGAAACCTCGGAACAGAATGATGGTTTTCATTCCAGAAATGTTCATTAAACAAGAGAGACACTTAAGGCCAATTTTAGACAGCTAATTTAGAGACAGTAAGTTGGAAATGCAATGAGAGTAAATCTATAGGGAATTGTGTATGTGAAGGATAGCTTTGAGGATGGTTTTGTGCATCCCTGCATCAATGTGAAATTCTATTTTATGATGTTTTTAAACATTGTATATATTGAAAATTTAAGGTGTGAGACTGAAATATTTCCAAACTAGTGTGTTTTTTCCATATATCAGAAAATGTATAGTGTGTATTTGTCAAGTCTTCTGATGTTGTCTTGCAAAGCAGAACTCACGCCACATATTCTGGCAATTATCCACAGTTAGATGTTAGTTTTTGAGAATCTTAGGCCATGTTGCATTAGCACAGAGTGAGTACAGATTGTGTTTTCACTGGCGGCATCAGGAAATGTCTTGAGATCAAGAAATCTTGTGCGGTGAAGCAAGCGAATGCTAACCACTGAGCTACCATGCTGCCACGGGATGATGCCAATCTAGAGGCAGGATACATGATGCCCACTCACTCACTGTGAATTCTCAAAAATTGACTGCTCTATTTTTACACCAGAATTAGCCATTACATGGACCTAATTACCCCAAATGATTTCAGCTTCAGTTCTTACTTACATCCCTGCTCGGTAATGTGCAGCGTGGGTCAGGGCCATAGTGCATGTGTGAAAATTGATTTTACAAAAGACGCACAGAAACTAAACAGATACACAATAATGGGCTCACCACTCTCTGTTCCTCAAACTCCCCTTTATCGTATTCATCTGCCCTCTCCACCTTATAGCAGACCACAGAGAGGAAATCCCATCCTCTTAATTAAACAAGGACCCCCAGGACAGGGGCTCAAATGCAATTTGTAACGATTTCCTTCAGACAAGTCTTTGATTATACAAGCGGTCTTTATGCTGACCAAAGACTTCTGACTGCAGTTAATCTTCCATTGAAAGTCATTATGAGCCTTCTTGCCTCCAACGATGCACACCTCTAACATTTTCCCCACTGAACCTTTTATAGTCTTGGTCAACTTCTACTGTCCTCCAGCTGCCTCTTTATCTTTTCTCAAACAAGTGAAAATGGTATTCGGGAGTCAGGAGAGCAGTGTAAATAAAACACCAAGTAGGTGGGAGGTGAGATGGTCAAAAAAAATTTAAGTAAACTCTATATTAAATAGTGCATGTGGATCACTCTCACCAACAGCTGCAATATTTATATGCTCTGGGGTCAAGAAGACTGGGATCAAGCATAAATCAGAGAGCGTAGAGGGCTAGAGGGCCTGTTAAGGACCATTTTACCTGAAGTAAATGTCACTTAGCTGCTTATATAGCATGGCAAGCTGGAAGTAGTACAGTAGAAGATTTCTACTACACATACAGGAGAGACTTTGTGGTTGAAAACAGATTAATAGTGAGTGATTCTTACATTGACAGACTCTCGGCCAGCATATTTCACTCTGATCCGGGGCTCTTGAACCACATCCAGATTAGTTCCCGTCACCATCAGGGGTGTGTGACCGCTGAATAAATGGAAGAAGTTAGACAAAATTTATTACAGGAGTTTTTATAATCATGTTTGTCAGATCCGAATTTCATTTTGTGCAGACTAAGAAAGAGAATATCTGAGAAAAAGACCCGCAGCAGTCCAAAGCCTATTGTAAACTTTCTAACTCTGATCTGTTTCTTCAAAGTGTTCCCCATCACTTGGGGAACAAAAAGCTTCATATCAAAAGCCATTTAAAGGTTAATTTGGGACAAAACAGCCCATGGAAGATGGTGATTAGAGATGCATTTTTTATGTTTTTACTATTCACAATCAAGTAGCGCAAAAAAATAAATAAAAAACAGACAGCTCAAATATATTAATATGCATAAACAGAGGAGGTGGAAAACTGCTGAATTCCCAGCCCTCCTGTAGCTGGTTGGATTTGTTAAAAATGGTTTTTCTGTTGCACTTGTCAATGTGGTTTGCTGAATAAAGGTTTAGGGTAAAGATCACTGTACCAGTAGTGAGTTACTGTGGACAGACTGTGTGCTGTCCGTGGCGTCCATAGATTATACACTCAGCAACTATGCAAAATAACTGCTCCGTGCTCGCTTTTCTTTCTGTCTTTCTACACAATTTGAGCTCCAATTTTTGAGACATTGAAAATCAGTTCACACTGTGTAATTTAAAATGGAATTAGATGGAAATTTAATTTATTTTCTCTTCCGAAACACAAAGAAAGCAAAACAGATATGTGGTTCCTATCAGTTTCTCCCTTCGTTATTCCTCCTATTCCCTTTGTGTTGTCACGATTTTGCTGCAGTGTGCCATACTCTCCATCTCTAAGCTCACGCCATCTGTTGTGGACTCACACCTCTGATAGCACATTGTTCTGTTATGCCATTGTTTCATCTTCATCCCTCTCCTCCTTTTAATTAGTAGTCTTCTATGTCTGTGTATCTATCTGCCAAAGACGTTCAACACATGGATCGACACTGCATTCAGTAGGAGAATCTCAGTCTCAAAAGTGCCCATCCTCTCCAATCAGTGAGCTTCACTTCTTCTATCAATTCCAGACTAATTGGAAAAGAACCGAACAGTAATTGAAAATGCAATATTGACTCGTCTGTTTATTGTTGCTGGCTTGGACTGATTGGCTCTAAAGCTTTGGATTGGGAAATTCTTGTCTACGTGTCAAAAGCTCAAGGCTGGTAGCTGAGGACACGAATAAAACTCTCATACATACAATCTGAGGAATGTGCATACCTTGCAATGCTCCAGTCTGGTTCAATGCGCTGTACAGTAGGGTCCTCTGTGTACTCAAAGGTGAGGCTCTCTCTGATTTGGGCACGATCCACGCTGACGCTGATCTGAACTGGGCCGACTCCAGACAGAGAAGGGGCAGAGTAGCACACTATCTCGGTCTTTGTCCTTCTACACAAAAAAATAAGAACACCTATATAAATCTGTAGCAAAACGAATGAATATGAGAAGACACAAACTTGATTTATATGAGCAAAAAAAACATACTATTTTTTTCTGTGAGACCTGTTCTGTAATTATCCCACTCAAAACATGACGAACAGGTGCACTCAGTGCACATTAACATGCAGTCAGTACTTTCAGCTCTCATACATCCTTCTAAAACATGCTTTCTCCTCCCTGTACAAGACTTTGTGATCTACACACAAACCCTCAGAATTTGTCCAAATTCATTAGTAGAGTGCTTGTAGTAGAACAGGCCCACATCTACCTCTTTCTCCCATGACAGGAATACAGTGAAGAAGCTGTAATTAGCCCCATATCTCATTAAAGTTTACTTGACTCCTCAACCTTACAACATTACAGTCAGAACACTGTGGCAGGGCTTAAAATAGGTGCCTCCAGGAGTGGAAATCAGAAAGAGGGCATGTATGAGTAACTAAAAGACGGCAGGAGGGATGGGTGTAGAGAAATGGAAGCAACTTGCGAGACTGAGAATTAAAAAATTTGAGGGATGGGGGAGATAAACTAATTAGGAATGGGAGAATGAAGAGAATGAGAAGGATGGGGCTAGATAAAAAAAGGAAGATATTATTACAAGGTTTGATGCAGTAGGTCATCAAAACCTTATTAGAATTTACACAAGTTTTAACAAAGGTATAAAGAGGTTCCCCTTGGGGGGTATTCGCAGTATAATATCAAAGGAAAAAAAAAACCCAAAACAAAAGAATAAAGACATAGAAATGCTGCTTATTTAATGTGAATAAATCACTATCTTGACAACACAAGCTGTTGTTTTATTTATTTATTTACTCTTAAAAATTGCTAATAGCATGCCATATAGCCAACATTTTCTGACAGTTATGCTGGAGGGCAAAAACTTAGCTAAACTAATTCAAATCATTTTTATACTATGAGAAACTGCTATTTGTGCTATGTATGGAAATTCATGGCATTTATGGTGACTGGATTAGTTTAACTCCACAATATCAACATAAACGTTTCGTGTTTCCACCATGATGTGCATTTCCTCATTCTGCAGACTCTGTAGCAGCACATATGCAGGACAATTATGTTGGAGATTAAGATCTCACCCAAAGAACTCGCATGTCTGGTTTCCAAACTTAACGTTGACACTGCTGCCGGCACCGAGGTTTTCTCCCATTATAGTTACTTTAGTGCCCCCAGACTCTGGACCTCTTCTAGGAGACAGGCCTGTGACAGTTGGAGTCTAAAAAAACAAAACAAAAAACCACAGATGCAGAAAGAGAGACATTAAGACAGACTGTCAGAGTCATTTAAAATGAGGGAAAGGAAAAGGAAGAAATGACACGAGACCAGCAGACAGATTAAAAGATATGCGTTTTACAGTAAGCAGGGGAGCATCTCTGTTGTAACACTCAGTGTTATCACTAATTTCCAGCAAATTACAGTTATTCTCATTGTCAGAGTGATGGCAGTGAACTGCAGTACAATAAAGCCTTAGTGTCCTCTTATAGATTCCACTACTGGGTGCCCTGCATTGCTGGGTTGCATCTGAGTGGAGCTTTTTTAAAGACAATCTGAAAATAACGAATGCTTTCAGCGGCGTGCAGCCAGGATGCTGTCACACAGACAGATGGAGTAATATTCAAGTAGACAGCACACATACACAGGAACACACGTACACACATAAAAGCATCTGTGTGCACACACCTGTATCTGAACAAACATAAAACAACCATTTTAAAAGCGACTAAATGCACACTGTCATTTACAATGTCCCTTTGTCTACAAGGTCACGTAGGGAATATGTCTTGTCTGAAGAATGCTCCTGTGATGATGCAGTCTTTTTTAGGTGCACTGCAATAGAAGGGAATTGTAAGCGTTGCCAATTCTAAGCTCTGTGAAGTAATCTCAGAGGAATTCCACTGCTTCCCAGAGTAGCAGCCGTATCACTGGTGAGAAAAAGTGGCCAAGCCTGTGTTACAGAGCCAAGAGCATCATGCTGACAAAACTCAAAACTGACAGCGACGTGTGACATCCAGCATGCAGGATAGTGCAGGTACTCTGAAAACAACAGCAGTAATTACTGACTGCTGTTAATAGTTAAAAGAGTGCTAATTGTGAAGGTGTGAGAGAGTGCTAATGAGAAAGCAGATTAACTGTTAGGTGCAGGTCAGGTAGACAGCAGATATCTGAGAAAAGGAAATGTGTGCGAGTGTGTGAGGATGGCAAGTACACACAGACTGTACATAAAAGCTGGAAATAGCCATATACTAAGTATATGGCTATTTATATAATTATATAATATATAATTATATATATATAGTTATATAATATATTTAGTTAGTTGTACATAGATTCTTTTTAGCCATATACTGGCTAGATCACAAGTGTTATTTCAGAATACAATACAAATGGAGTTTAATTACACTCATACCACAAAGGAGTAGAGTTGTGAGGAACGAGCCCGGAGTTCTGGTTTGCACTCTCCGACACAGAGCTGTACTGGACCCGGCATACTGTCCGCATGGGCCATATCCATCTCACATACGATCCTGCAAAAGACAGTTAAAATGGGTTTCCAATTAAAATGACTTCAGGAACAGAAGTATACTCCCATACTTGAAGCGGGAATTCAATTTTTTTTTTAAAAAGTAACATTAAACTTAAACATGGTCTTCATGATTTAATGCTTAAGCAACGTTGTAGAAAAGAATATTCAAAGCACTTCGCTGCTTGATATTGATATATCTTCTGCTCTAATTACAATATTTTTTGTAGTTTCATTCATTTCATTACATGACACAGTCAGACATCGATGACAATCTTTAAATGAGACCATGTCTGCTCCTCTTTTGGCACTCCAGCATGCTGCACCTGAATGTAGTAAATTTCCCACTAACAGCTAGCCCTCCCCAACAGTGGTGGTGCTGTGCCAGTACAGCAAGACTAATGTTAATCATGCAGCAAGATCAATACCGTTCCATCATATCATGTGATCAGGTATCTCCCAGCACTGCAGGTGACTAGATCGAATGACATAATAAAATGAGAGCGTCTATTGATCGCTGGTGCCAGGGAGTAATAAAGTACAAGAAGCAATCACAGTGTGGAAAGAGAGATGGAATATGTGGGGGAGCAGATGGCAGGGGCAGGTAGGAGCGGAGCTGATGAAGCAGAGCAGATGTATTGTTTCTCCAGCACTGATCATCTGAATTACAACAAATGACTTTGAGAGCTTTGTTGGATGAGCTATGTGGACGAGTGTAGCTAAAGGAGGATTTACTTGCTGACAAACCTAATAATATCCTCTTACTGCACCTCACAAAAACAGAGACTCGCTTGCTTCCTACCTGAAAGCAAAACTGTACTGGCCATTTGCAAAGTTACAGATTTATGATAATAAGTTGGGTTTTTTGTGGGTTTTTTTTTTTTTTAAATTTATCATTCATTTTCTCTGTGGATCTTCGCAATTAAGTCTGCTAAAAAAAACAAACAAACTTGCAGGTTACTTTTAAAATTCATTCATACAAATAAGGTTTCAGTTTGGAATCTACAACAAAAAATGCTGCAGAATAGTCTCAGTCCTTAAAAAAGTACTTTTTGACAGCTGGAAAAAAGGAACAAACAAAAGTTCAGACTTTTTCTTCAAAGCAGGAGTAGCTTTCACACACACCTCTGAAGTAGTAACATAAAAGACACATAAATATGTATGTTTTTTTGTACAGTCCAGTCCATCATAGGGTGGCTGATGACTGAATTAAGACTCAAAACAAACACCAACAGTCAGCTAAGGACATGCGCATAATGAACCTAGAGGCAAAATACAATCCAAAGGTGCTGAATAAAAGTCCAGCTCAGTATATCATCTGGACGACTTCATCTCCTTCAAAGTTGGACTTAAAAGGTTATAGGTTAGTTTTTTAATTTTGCACAGTCAATTTTTTTTTCTTTACCCGCCATATAAATGAATTCCCCAGCTTGTCCCCAATCGCATTAAAGTGCTGTCAGATCAGTGTGCTGCACACAAAGTGTCTCCTACAGCCAAGTGGATTTTAATTACAGCTATACAGCTACTCAATGCAGGGCAAGGAACCACAGAAATACTCTATGCCATGTGAGCTGTTATAGCTTTACTACTTTATTACCGCATCACAGTAAACAGTAGTAGCAAGTGTGCACATGTGACTGCGAGATATGTCTTTGTAACACCATGCAGAAGTTAAACTATGCGACTTATAGCAATGGCATCACGCTTCGCTGTTCTCTTTCTGAGGGCACAAGTAGGTCAAAGAAAAAATTAGGGTTAAAGGCTCCTCTGAGAACCATGCCAGTGATAGGCTGCATGGGTGTTGGTGTGTGGGTTCATTCACATGTGGGTTCATGCCTGTCATCTTTTTTAGTGAATTGCTATACATTTCATTCTTAACACCATTTTCTTACAGATTTAAAGTCAGTAGAGAGAGAATTTCACTTTAACTGAAAGAAAAGCCAATTATTTCTGAGTACTTGTCTCTCCTAAAGAAAACTATAAATATTATAATAAAATTTCTAGAGAGCTGTGGTGGCTGAAGGGTCCAATAATAAAGGTTACAATAGCAATGTTGTACTATTTTAATAGACTATTCCTCATATCCTATTGATTTTCCGTGGTACAATTATCTAACCTGTAATTGCTCCATAATGTGTATTTTTGTTCCTTCTGCATAAAATGCTTAAAAATCATAATAGAATAGTTTTTTTTATAATGAAGTATTGCCTTTCCCTCAACAATGAAGCTCAATTCCCAAAGGCAACTCAACCTAACCCTAGTCTAAATATGTACATATATATTTTTAGGGTAAACTAACACACTATCTATACATACATCTATCTTGGGAGGGCTAACACAACCTGAGATTAAACAACCATGAGGCGCTGGGTCTTTAAGTCTACACACGTTTGTGTGTCTAGCCAAGGGGGTGGTGGGCAAGTTGGGAAGCATGGGCCACGTTTCATTAGTTCAGGGTGAACGGGACAGACTTTACCATGATGTACACACAGCATGGGACAATTAAGGAGGTAAACACAAGTAAACACACACAGCTGTTATGGGATTGTTGCTGACTAGATGAGCTACACAGAGAGAACTGGGCTACTGTGCTGCAGGGAGGGAAAACAGCAATGTCAAGACCAGACTGTTTGGACCTGCTCCAGTCTTCATTAAAGCGGGAGATTGTGCAACACACATATATAGTTTAGAGCTTATTAGCTGTTACAGCACATAAATAATGTATCAAAACCTAAGGCTAGATGCATGCTATTATGAGAGTTAATAACGGATTGAATGCATCCCTATGTTCAATATTAATTAAATAAAAGAACATGAAATAAATTATAATTTTTTTTTTTTTAAAGTTACTGAATAATTACTTAAAACCTCGGTCACTCTGTCATTTTGTTTTTTCCTACTTTTATACACTTGTAGGAACAGCAAATATAGTCCATTTAGAATATTTTGCTACTGTTAGCAAGTGAGAGGGCATATGGCCACACCGTGTGCAGCAATTCCTATAAATAACTGTTATTACATACAATGTACATATACACTTTCTGCAAATGAGATCTGCTTATAAACTGGGAGGGTTGGTTGGAAGAAACGTCATGTTTTCACTTAACTTGAAGGAATAATTGTGTTTGTAATTAAATGTTGTGTAGTTATCCATCAATAATAAGTATTAGCAATAGTTTTGAAATGATCATTCCTGTTTGGATCACTTACTGTTCAGCAATGATGTAGCCATCCTCTACAGGGGTACACCTCACTCCTGCCACCTCTACATTGCCGACCATATCTGAGAAAGCCAGACCAAGGTTTGTGCCATGGATGGTCACCCGGGTGCCTCCCTCTGGGGGTCCAGCCACTGGTGTTACCTATAATGTTGGAGAGAAACTAGACATCAAATGATGTTTTTGTCTTCAGGGATGCGGCGGGTTTATAGAAACACATAAATGCGTACAGGTTTCTGTATGTGCTCAAGGGTAAATATGCTCTTTTGGTCCAGGTGGCTGTAAAAGCAATTAAGTGTACTCCCCAGTCCTACATCCACAAAATGTCAGAACATGCCATGAGTCACTGTGCCAAGAGCAACTTCTAATCACAACAGCACCTAATGACACTTGTTTTGCAGCTCTTCTTGTTAAAATGTGGCATTATACCCATCCACACACCATGCATACATAATCACCAGTGAATACAAAGGTTTTTTTTCTTTTGCAATTTCGTTCTCCTGCAACAGCAAATCTTTTTAAAAAAAGGAACTTTGGGATAAAGACGAAGCTGTTTTTAACACTCAGCAAAGCCACCTGCTCAGAATCTACCCTGCTTAACATGGATGTTAAATCTAACAAGGGGGGATACTAATGATTAGCGAAGACCACCTACTCATAAAATGCAATATGGCTGCCCAGCATGACCTTGGCACAGGGTGGCACAGTGCCTTCTGTGCTGCAGAGTCCTGTTGAGGCACCAACCTGGCCATCACACAGCCATTTAAACACAAGAGGACAAGATAAGGAGGAGGAGTAAAAACAAAAACGAGAACACAGAATGAAATGGAAAAAAGGTTAGAAAAAAAAGACCAAAAGAGTAGGCAATACTGTGCAGTCACCAAAGGAATACAGAAAAACCAAGAGAGGAGGGCAGCAGGGAGGATAGACTGTCACTTTGCTGTGTGGGGCTGCTATGCAAACAATCAATACGCTATTACTGACCATGCAAGCAGAAGGGAAAAAACAAGAGTCAGTTGTACCCGCTCACTGAACTGCAAACCCCCACGTGATGGCAACCCTTTAAGACTTGCTGTACACCCTCTATCCCCACCCCCAACACCCACTAGGGCATTGCGGCTTCCGTGTGGGATGCTGGCATTGTAATCTAGATTCAGTGGACATTAATTGCTCTGGATGTAAAGTAAGTGTGTCACTGCAACGCCTGAGGGGCCTGAATACATGAATCTTTTAGCACTGCTTGGGCATGCAGGGTATAGAAGGGGGGAACATAATGGCTAAATATATCCATGTCAGGCGATGGCAGCAGCTATTCGAGTAGACTTAGTGATGGTTACATAAGCAACGTGAGGGCCTGTGAGAAAACAAGGGAGGGGAAAAAAAGAAAGGAAAAGCACGAAGAGGAAGGGAATGGAAGAAAGAAGAGTGAAAATGGGGTGAGCAGCGGGGGGAAGTGGACGCAGTTTCGGTCCCATCAGACAAGACGGGTGACAGGTGAGGCAGGGACGGTGACAGGACAGCAGTGCTGTATCACAGACGGGCATGCTAAAAGCTTGGGAGTCCTCCTCCTTCTACTTAGAGACTGAAATGGACACTTCCCATGGTGGACCAAGGACATGATGATAGTCCAGTTCACGCAGAAAACCCATTTTCCTGAGTTCCCCACTGACAGACAGAGCCTTGATTCATCTGGATCATGGAAAAAAACTATCACTTCAAAGATGCACCAGGCTGTGAGGCATAAGAGAACTTCTGCTCTTTGTCTTTGTGTCTGCATTTCTAACACATACAAAGGAACCAGATCTATAAAGAATTTTTTTTTGTTTACAAGACTGATTTGATTGCCAATCACATTAGTTCTAATGGTCTTTATAGACAAATAAAAGTAGTCATATATACTATCATCTGGTAGCATAGGTTTGTGTTTATATTTCACTGCAAAATTATCTTGTTTGCATCACTCTCTTTGTTTTCTTCCCATCCATCATCTTATCTCCCCAGGCCATGTGACACATCTTCCTCTTCCTCTAGTTTGCTTGTTTTGCTTTACCAAACTGTATTTCAGAAGGGAAAAGGAAGCGTTGCTGGTCATGCACACACATGCCCTTCTGCCCCAGCTCCCTTTTCCCACCCAGTGCTGCCATGCCATGCTCCCTATGTAATCCTTTTAGCAGCAGTGCTGCTGCCCGCCTGGCATTGTCACACTGTCAATAGAGGGTAATTCCCAGCAAACAGGCAGTCAGCTTGCAAGCCACTCTCCCTGCTCCTACTCATGCAGTCGCTCTGGCATAATGTATCTCTCTCTGGCCAAAAGACCATGAAAAGAATAAATGAAAAAACACTAGAATCATTAGAGATAAAAATGCATGGCTTAAGTAAAAAAAAAAAAAAAAAGACATTCTGATGTACAAGAATTCAATTTCCAGAAAAAAAAATGCTGGCTAGTTTTGAGAAGACACCTTGTTATTCTGAGAAATAACAAAAACTATGGCGACAGAGAGAAATGGGCTTCAATGTGAATAACCTGGGGCTGTCTGTCAGCGTGGTGCTGACATATTCAGCTGAAGTAATGGCGGGGAAAGATGTGCTGATGCAGCCAATGCTAAACTCAATACATAGAGCAGAGTGCAATACACCAACCGAGCTGCCTTCGGGCTATGCAAGCCAAGCATGTCACTGTAACTACGGCAGCTGACCGAGCCCGGTGGAATTCAGCAATAATAATATTCCTCATTTACTATTAAAATCTATAATACGAAAAAAATCTACTGTATGTTCATTATTATCTACTTTCAATAAAGCTTAGATATACAGGGAGTGCAGAATTATTAGGCAAATGAGTATTTTGTCCACGTCATCCTCCTCATGCATGTTGTCCTACTCCAAGCTGTATAGGCTCGAAAGCCTACTACCAATTAAGCATATTAGGTGATGTGCATCTCTGTAATGAGAAGGGGTGTGGTCTAATGACATCAACACCCTATATCAGGTGTGCATAATTATTAGGCAACTTCCTTTCCTTTATTTGTTTTTTGTTAAGTTGCCTAATAATTATGCACAGTAATAGTCACCTGCACACACAGATATCCCCCTAAAATAGCTAAAACTAAAAACAAACTAAAAACTACTTCCAAAAACATTCAGCTTTGATATTAATGAGTTTTTTGGGTTCGTTGAGAACATGGTTGTTGTTCAATAATAAAATTATTCCTCAAAAATACAACTTGCCTAATAATTCTGCACTCCCTGTATAGGATACGATCTTTTTATGCCCTTAAAAACACCACAGTGGGAGATTTCTGTTTTTCCCAAAGCTCTATGTTTGGCTTTTGAAATTAAACAACCTTTGATATCATTTAGAAGCTTGCAGATAATCTCTTTGTCTTGCCACTCAGACTAATTCTTAGCTCAGACTAATTCTAGCATGTCACATTTAATTGTGAGAAGCATTTAATGGGCTTGATAAAACCCCACTGATCGCTTGTTCCAGAACAAACTGCATCCTAAATACTTTATAGAGTCTTGAATGTCTTGTAATAGGCTAAGACATATTGGTTACAATAAAAATGAGCATGAGGGTGGGAATGGATGTTTGTATCTGTGTGTGCCTGTATGTCTGTGTCTATATGTCAGGTTGGGTGTCAGGCGCCACCTCTCTGGGGACATCTCAGGCCCTCCAAGGTTTGGAGGCCTATCTCCCCCTACCACCACTTCCCCTGCCAGTGGCGGACCCCCTCAGACATCGGTGCGTTGGTGGTTCTTTGTGTCCGGGGATGGGCGTCCAGGTACACACCGGCTCACTCCTTGGTGGCCGCTTATCGGGGCCTGGAGCCTGGGGCTCGCTCGGGCCACTTCGGAGGTGGGGTGCCCCCGGCCTCTCGGCCTGGGGCTCGGTCACTCTGGCACAGCTGGCTGCCAGCGGAGCTCACCGGCGCGTCACTGCAAGTCCCCCTGGCTTCTGCTCCGCGGCTGCTGAGTGAGCCCTCATCTGGGACTCTCCTCAGCTCTTTCTGGGACAGTGGCGCGGCTGCCCCTCTGTTGGTCTTCCTTGGTCTCTTGTGTTCTGGGGGCCTCTGGATGTCTGGAGTTTTGATCTCATCCACACCTGCTTCACGCCCTGGAGGACGGGGCTGTGGCCCCCCCACACCCTCTAGCAGATTATTACATGAAGGAACCTTTTAAAAAACAAAAAACAAGCGCGTCCATGCTCACAGGTGTACACACGGGTGATCACACCCACAAACTACACCCTTTTTGGCTCCTACCTCAAAGCACACTGTGTTCTGTTGATCTTATGTGCTGCACAATAATGTTTAACATTTAGTATTTACTGTCATATTCCCATATATCATTGTGATGTTGTTTATTCTATTACTCTTGTTCTCTTCTGCTTGTTTTCTTTTTTCTTTCTCAGCAGGTGATCCAGGTGATCGATATATGCATTTTTTTTTCTCTGCCCGTTCTGTTGGTTTTTGTCTTTTGCCCTTCTCCCCCGTCCCTCTTCTCAGCTGTTTCTCTTTCCCTCTTTCTTTCTCCCCTTCTTTCCCCCAGTCAAGTCTGTCCCGTATTCAGTAAGTGAAAATAAAATAAACAATAAAAGGTGAATCAAATGGACCATTACGGCAAGGCTGGGATGGTCAGTTTGGTAAAGTAAATCCGTTGGGCATCTTTCTTTGCCTTTAGACAACAATTCTGATGGCAAAAGAGCCAAACGGGACAGGCAAAAAAAAAAAAAAAAACCACAATAAAAATGAGCTGAAAACAAGTAAAAAACAAAAGAAGACTATGTAAAAAAAAAAAAACAAGACCTGTGATTTGAATGGGGAATTGTAACCTATCATCTGGTTTGCATGTGAATCTGTGGGGTGCTGAGCAATATTTTATTCTTCAGCTGGCAGATTTAATAAAGGTCAGCATCCATACAGTACAGAAGCACTCTCGGGGTTACAGCAGTAAGCAGAGTTCAGTTGTAGTCTGATAACAGCTGACAGGCCTGCTATCCCCGTGGAGTTCAAAATATCAACAAAAAGCATGCATTCACTTGCATGTTTGAGGAAGAAAGAGAAAAAAGGAATCCCATATTTTTTCTTTCCTAAGGCTATAGCTAGATGTTTATATTTACTGTCACTAGAGGCAGGGGAGCTTCTTTGCTATACAGTTAACTCATACAGAAACCACGGCCGAAGCGTATTGAGGAAACGCCTTTCATATGCCCATCTAACTCCCAGCTTCATTTGATGTTGTTCCCTCTGCTGTTAGCAGGGGCTTACATCTCTTCAATATTAATGGCCCATGGTGGGAGGCACCGTGGCACTTAATAGAAACATTAATTATTCAAAAGGCCTATCTTGTGGAAGGCACATCTACTAATGTGTTAGTATGTATACAAATCAGCTCTTGATGGGGGCTTTGGTGCATACAATCAAAACCAAATTTATTAATAAATTCAGCCCAACAGGGGGATGTCGGCTTCTTAAAGAAACTGTAATCACTGAGAGACGGGAGGGGGGTGGGGGCGGGGGGGTGCTAGGACGACGCACGAATGATGAGCGCCGGCTTCACTACCAATGATGAGTAGAAAATAGGTGTGTCTGTCTGAAGTACATGCTCACGCAGAGTTGATTTTGCCACCTACAGCCATAAACAGATCTGATTTTAGATTGGCCTCAGGAGCCCCCCACGCCCAAACTTCCCCCCCTACTCCCCGGCTCCTTTGTTCTTCCCACCTTTGATGACTTTACATCTCCCCCTCAGTCTTTTGTTGTCTTGCTTGAATCGTTTCACCTCACCCAAACCATTCATACTTTCACAAGTGTAGTTTTTTATTTTTCTTCCACTTAAACGGAAAGACTGACCGTGTAGCTCTGCTTCTGTAATATATTGTCAATCACTGGTTTTTGATAGAAGTGCTAATTGAAGAATAATATAAAAATAATAATTATGCCAGTCATTTCCCCTGTGAGCTTTTTCCTTTGGCTTGCCATGTCATTTCAAAACCGGTTTGTTACATTCTATAGTTTTCAGATTTGCTTTTGACATCATTGCTTAAACATTGGACAACTGATGGATGCAGTATAGATATAGTAATGCAAGGTTCTCAATGTTTAAGCTTACTTTTGGTTACATGTTTTATTTATTGCTTCTTTTGTGCTCTTCACTATTGCAAGTCCCATTGCATGATGTGTCAAAGTCTCAAACTCATCATATTGGATGTAATTTGGCAAAAAGAGTCAGAAACAGTTAAACACAGAGACACAAGAACAAAAAACATGGAGGTATAAGACAGCAGGGAAAAGAAAAAAGAAGATCGGTCGGACTTCATCAGCTTGCCTATTTTTCGTGATTATTTGCGTGTAGTATAGCAAATCAATTACCCAAGTTGTTAGCTTCAGTTTTTAATTGGCTAGAGTTACATGTGGGTATGTAGTGGAGGAAAAAGAAGCTAAATGAATAAATGTGGAGGCAGATAGGTCTGGTAGGTTAACCACAATGCACTGGTGTGTTACCAAGCTAATTAAATAGTCGGCCCCTCCTGGCCTGACTCCTCTGTGACAGCAGACCGACAGTGGGGGCTTTGAGTAAGCAAAGGTCTGCTTGTGGAAAACAAATAAGCACTTCCAGGTCATGATCCCGATCTTGCTGATGTGGAGGACATCCAGCTATTGGGTTCTAGTCATGTCTGTGAAAATTCAGCATGACAGAAAAAACAAGAAGGA
Source organism: Astatotilapia calliptera (assembly GCF_964374335.1). Taxonomy (NCBI): domain Eukaryota; kingdom Metazoa; phylum Chordata; class Actinopteri; order Cichliformes; family Cichlidae; genus Astatotilapia; species Astatotilapia calliptera. The sequence goes on from NC_137441.1 coordinate 7,906,377, forward strand.
GCACCGCTCATTCACTTGGTTATGGATGCAAAGATAATTTAAAAAAAACTACGATTACTTGCTTGTGAAATTCCCTTTTTAACAGTTATTGGTGCCAAAGAAACTTTCAAAGGGCTGGAATAACCTTGTGTGAGGACAAAAGACATTAAAATCTATGAGCAGGGAGCTGTGCCTATGCACAAAGAGAAAGCAGATGTCAAAGAGACAGCCCTTTAAAACTACAAATCTCAAGCTCTATTTCTGTGCGTGCATGTATTTGTGTGTCCTTGCCCTTGGATAAGTCCTGAAGATGAAAAGAACTCTCATAAGAATAAGCACCTGCGAGTATAACACATATAGCCGCACAGGTACATAAACAGCCATACATATAATTTTTGTTTTTAAGCAAATAAAGATAGATAAACACAGAAAAAGAAAAGGCAAGATAAAAGGACAGACAGAAAGGCAACAAACATTTAAGGATGTGCAGGCATTTGGTGGGCCAAGCACAGTAGGGAGCCTATTGAAGGTTTATTCTCATTCTTTCTGAGTCCACACAAAACCAAAGTAGAGTAGAACAGCTGCTTCTCATGCAACACCTTGTTCTATCTTGTACAAGATAAAAATTTTAATTTATCAGAGGTCCTATCCATCTCTTTAAAGAATCCCGCTATTACCGCTTCAACTTAAATGTTAAAAAACAGCATGCCAGAGTCAAGTGTATTCTTATTCTGCTGCAATTTAGTGATCATGATGTGCTTTGGAGAATACCGAACAGGTTTTTCACTTTGTAACTGCCTTGCCACTGGCACAGATGACAATGTCTTATTAAGCCGTTTTAAGCTGTCTGAGCTGTTAACTTTGAATTTTAAGTATACTTCTACAGTCTCAGCTGAGCGCCTCATGACCCTCTGTGAAAGAACTGTGACAAGATGCAAGACACACCTTGCAACGGAAGCTGATAATTACATATCGATTGACCGCTGGATCTGTGTGGGCAGGTAGGAAGGACAGACGAGGGATTATAGGTACTGACCTCAGTGATGCGTGGGTTGGTACACTTCACATTCTTGCTGGACAGGTTCAGCCAGCGGGTTGTGTAAGGGTTGATGGGGGGGCAGTGGTGCCTCAGTGTACACCTTCCCTCACCACTGCACCAGCCACACTGGAATTTCCTCTCTGCCTTTAGACACATGCCGCAGCTGTCCCGCTGGGCTGCACACTTGTACAAGTGCACTGTGGGATGACATGGGCAATACAGTGAACATACCAATAAGTATTGCTGTTATTGTTAAAAGGAAAACTGGTAGATAGTATGCTATGAGTAAAATATTTTTCAAATTTCTTAAATACTCTACAAATGATTTGACATGAATACATACAAATGCTTTTGTGACCTCTCACAAAAAAATGGAATATTTGCACCAATAAAAATATCCCAAAAATGACAGCGTCCATCCTATTTTCTAGCCGATATTGACATCAGCATCTTTTGTTCTTACCTTTAATATTTTCTGGGTTGTCAATAATAAAGTTGCCGTTCCACACCACTGAGAAATCCACAGGAAGCTCACTGATTTTCATTCCTTCATACAGATACTAGAGGCCACAGAGTGATGAAGAGGGAGAAAGAGATAGAGATTGGGATAGAAGCAGAAAAGAGAGGAGGATTTCAATGGGAAGTCTGGGAATTTGAATCCCCGTGAACCCAAGTGGAGACAGTACTGTGTCCTTCCAATATTACCCCATACTTACATCATCTCAGTATCTGAGGAGCAGACAAAGTGAAAAGCCACAAGATATGGGACAGCTGGGCAGGAGCTTGAGCTTCCCTCTGGCCTTTATTGATGCTGTGCTTAACTGCCTCCCATGCGCTTAATTCTAGCCTGACTTTCATTGCCCAAGTGTGTTTTTGTGTTTGTGTTTGTGTGTGTGCAGGAGAGCGAAAGACTGGAAAGTAAAACATGCATGCCTGTGGTACCTCTGGGAATATACTACAGAAGTCAGCAGTATATTGACTTCTGAAGGCAGACTCGTGCTACAGTCTTCTTCTGTATAATTATCTATGATGATGGCTACTATTTCTCCACTAACTAAATAACATACACACACACACACAAGCATACACATGGTATGGGATTCAGGCCATTATCTGTTTTTGTATACAGTATTTAAAATGTGTGCGTAATTATATAATGGAGAATTACAGACAAATCAAATTACACATCATCAATTTCACTCATATTGTCTCAATGTGAAAAGGCACCGCACAACCTACCGAACTGTTCTGGCACTGTACACTGGAGCTGTTGAAGCGGAGGGCAGTGACTCGGTGGCTGACCCCCTGGATGTGCAGGACGCACTCATAGCCCCGCTGGCCAGACTGGGGCTGTGGCAGATTCTTGGCCTTCAGGGTTATAGGCTTCACCTCGCCTGCTGGGATCAGAATTTCCTCAGAGCGCACTAGCTGGGGACAGTCCTGGAAGGATAAAGCAGAGAGGGTCCACGAAAAAGAAAAACGTTCCACTTTCATGTTTAGCAAGACAAGGAGAACAAAAGAACTTTGCAATAATGGTGAAAAAGGAGGATGATTATAAGTAGGAAACACAATATGTGGAATTAATGTGGAAATTAATTCTAAGTTAGAATTTATAACTGATTTCTGTGACCTTGGAAAGCTATGAGCTGCGTTGAAATACACATTCTCAAGAGAGGAATTATGAAACTGCTCAATTCGTCAAAACTGAGAATGGTATCAGTAGTCAGTGGTTTAAAGTATTCAGTAATAATGGAGGTCGTTGCTATTTGAAATACTCTGAGAAAACTGCCTTTATGGCTTTACACAATGAAGCTTCACTCTTAATGGCCTTTAGCTTTGTGAATCTTTACATCTCAAGTCAATTAAAGTATAGATACAATATCATAAGGCGATATTCAAATATACCTTTAGATTGTAGGGTTGCTAAAATAAAATAGCTGTTCCTGATGTCATAGAGAAAGGCTGGTCTTAATTCATAATTGTGAGTACTGCATCTAATCTTACCACTGAAGCTCTGTGTGCCATGCACAGCAAATACATATGAACTGAGGCAATGCAAGCGGGCTACTCATATATGTACAGAAGAGGGATTATTAACAAGTTTTTTTTAATACAAGTGAATGGGTTTAAATGAATAAAGGCAAACACTTAAAATCCCAGTAGTGTAAATGTGCATAGCTAGTGACATAGTGATCATTATTGATGTGGTCAAAATGATCTTGTGTCATTGTTAAGACATGTTAAGCTCAGTAACTCCAAGGATAATAGACTGTTAATTGCTATTGCAGAGAACAAGAGCTCTGAATGAGTAGCACCACTTCAGAAATAGAAAAGCTTAGATGGCTGTCTTTCTGAAGACATGCCCCGAGGCTGACACAGAGCTGAAACGCAGTGCAGGAGACAGGTAGAAAGAAACCAAGTGCAAATATGCAAAAGGAAGGGTGAAAGAGAGAGAGGAAAAGATGGATTAGGTTATAAGTCCGTGTGTCTGTGCATGTGTGTTCCACCAACCTCAGAAGCGTTGACCCGTCCCTCCTGGAAGGAACAGCTGGAGGGGTCATGGGTGCACAAGTTGCGGTATTTGCACCAGTGGCACCGGAAGGCACTGTTCACACATGACAGACACCTGCAGGAACACACAAACACACACATGCGCACACACTGAGTGAAAGGGGGAAAAAAAAAAGAACAGTGCAGTCAAGGAGGGACAACGAGTTTGCCAAAGTAGGGGGAAGTGCCACATAGGAAATGAGTTCATGTCCCAAGTGGGCACCTGCTGTTGTTGTGCCCTTGTGGTTGGCACAGTACCTAATAGCTGCTAGGCCAAATTCTCCCTGCATACATTTTCCTCTACCATATATTAATACGTGTGACATGTGTGAATAGGACACCACAATCACAATAAGAAAGAGAGAGATGGAGAGGTGGAGTGTTATACTAGTAAGATAGCAGTAATGAGGATAAACGTGCACTTTCCAACACTGTATATAGAAACTATATAGATGAACAGAAGGTGAGATGAGTCAAAACAAGAATGGCCAAAGAAAACCAGTTGATGGGAAAATACTAGGTACAAGACATGCTATTCTGCATGTTACTAAAGCAAACCAAGGCAAGCACAGCACTCACTTTTAATAGACTGTGATGAGATTTTACTGTGCTATGTATTTTTGAGCAGTTGTTCAAAAGGGGTGGGCTGGGGGGGTTGTCACAACTGGTTCTCTCTTTCGTTGTCTCCTTTTTGCACATATGCTCATTGTGAAATATTATCACTGAGGCAAAAATCATCAGAGTGATCTCTGTCAAGAAGCCTAATTTGAATGAATCGGGCTGATTCACTATCAGGAATATACAGGGAACGATATGTGCAATAAGAGGGAAGTAACAGGAGGTGGCATTACTGAAAGGATGGTGTATGCCCTTTTCAAATGTATGCATATTTCTTCGCGTGTGTGGCTGTGTGCACTCTGTTTGTCATCAGTGATTAACTGAGCTGATGTGAGAGTTGGTAATTGCATTCTGTGCTACTCAGGCAAGGTTCTCAAATAGCAATATGAAGAGAAAGGAGACAAAACACGAAGAGAGAGATGCAGAGTAACACTGCCTGCTTTTATCTAGCAAAGGAGACAATGGCTAAAACATTTTGTTTTAATGTCAAGGGGAGAGTCAAAGGATAATTTGACATGGTAGGATTCCTGAACCCCTGTGATACCCTTTCTCAACTACTCTCAATTCAGTGATACTCCCAAGTCAATGAGGCCTTTGAATCTCACACAAACAGAATCTGCCACACTGGAATGAAGCAAGCAATTGCAAAGGCACCGCAGACACTAAGATCTCCAATCCAGGGATTCAATTCAACATCACTCAATCAGGGACAGACATGGCATGAAAATGGGCATGAAATCCCCACAGAAGGCCTGTTAGGCAGAAAGCAGAGTGTTTTGTAGTTGAGCATGTTTGAAAAGAATGCTTCATTAACAACACAACACAGATTCTTCCTGTGTGGACCGCGGGGAACAGCAAGCGATCAGATTACATTAATTTTTACAGGGGATATTTTTAGGGGACTGGGGCAGGCTAACGTTAAAGACAAATAGTGATTAAAGTCCCACAGCACTGATTCGGTGGTTTCGGGCAGCAGCTCTGGGCATTGTTCTTGTCAAAAAAAGAAAATGAATGGACTCAGAGAGCGATACTCACAGTTGGTGGACACTGCAGTTGTAAAATTTGACCTCTGTGCTGATAAGCATCTGACCGGTCTCCTTAGAATTCAACCTCAGTTCAACGCCTGACCAATCTGAAAGAGAGGAGACACGACATCAACCTTTATTTAATCTTTTACTGTTACAGAGCAGTGAATATGTTCGCACTGTTTGCGTAGTTGTGAACAGCAGACTGATTTTAGTTTTAGGCTTATTAATATTTTTGAAACGAAGGTTGTTAGCACACATACACACATCACTTAGAAAGGTATTTCTTGTGTAGTATTGCATATATTTAAATATGTAACATGAAGGAATACTGCTTGCATTGAGCCTGTGAAAATTAAATACCTGAATTTCAATCTCATACAGAACCATTTAATCAGATCCAAATTTATTTACCTTCACTTTGCTGAACAGAGCTCTGACTGTGTTTTGTGAAAAAAAAAAGCCACATTATCTCTCTCTATCAGAACACCAGCTCCATAAATATGTGCAAGTGTCTGTTTGTATGTGTCGAGCAGCCTGAATTTCAGATGACATTCAGTGAGTAGGAGGGCTGACTGACCCTTAGTGCTCTGTTCTCTCCACAGCACCTGTTGGGAATCAGGATTTGTTTCACACAAGTCTCTATAGCAGGCACATAACAGACTTCTACTAGTACATATTTGTCTCACAGGATCTGATAAAGTCATATAGAGGTCATATCTGCACAAAACTTCATCTAAGACCATTTTATTTAGTGGACAAGGGTGCCAGCTATTTTCTTTAACGAGTTCAGTGTCTTCACAGTTTATCCTGACCTCTTCTCCTGCCCCTTCACATAATTGTATTTTAATTTGGCCTCTCTCCTGTATTTTCCATCAGTCTCCACCTTCCAAGTCTTGATCTCCCCTCCCCCTCTTCCTTTCTCCTTTCTTTCCTCTGTTCTCCTCAGATCAAGTCACCACGGCACAATCAGTGTTGATGTGCAACAGACAGAAGACTTGCTAGGGGGACAGGTGACGGAGGTCAGGAGGAGGTGGCCTCAGGGGAAAGCATGTGAAGTAAAAACAAAGGTATAAACAGCTGGATGGATAGCTTGATGGATGGAGGATGGTCTTACAGGGGGGATTGGCTGACATTTACCTGGGGGAGAACATTCATATTAGTGCCTGATGCACTTGTCCCCATGGGAGTTCTGGGCAAACAGGTCTGTCATTTACTCACAGGAAAGAAGATTACCAACCCCCCAAAACACACATTGACTTCCATACACTGCATATTATATATTATTCAGGCAGTTTAGTTTTGTTATCCTGCAGCCATCTTTCCTTGCAAACAAGAGGCATTTATTGTCAAACAACAGATGTTAATATTCACAATGATATACACATTTGCAAATAAATGAATGCCTGAGCCAGAGTGATATATTTGTGCCCTGTATTTACAATAGAAGTTCATGAGATTTCCAACAATCATATAAGAGAGGTTATTGGCATACCTTTACACAAGATCTAAAAGCAGTCTTCCTTGTTTATTCCAAAGAAGGTGTCATGTGACATGCTTGTTTTGTGGAGTTCAATAAAATTAGCCAATTTCAAACTTTCAAATTCATCAGGTACCAGTGGAGGTACAGAGCAAACACACTGTCTATGCCTTGGCTATGCAAAGACTGGAATCCATCAAATCAACTTACTCCCTCTAATTGATCCCTGACTGAAGAGTAGACCATAGGGAATGGTCTACGGTTAGACCATGGACTAGTGTTAGTCCATCCCCTATTAGGCAAATCTAAGGCCAGACATTAAGTGCAACGTAGCTGGACCACAGGCCAGGGGATCTAATTTGGATCCTCAAGCAGATTTAAAGTAGCCGGGGTCATGTGTTAGCACAGTTCACAGCAAAACAACCTGAATCCTGTGGGTGCTTGTTATTTAGACAGCCCCTGAATAAACTGGGAGTGCTGGATCACTAAATATGTTTCAGAGTTTGTACACGTGCAGCTGAACAGTTAGCCCAGAGATTTGTAAATGAGAGGGAGGGACATATCAGAATCCAGCAAAGGCTGTGTTTTGATGAGCGTATTGTTGACTGCACAGGAAAATAAGCATTTTCACAACTAAGCCATTCATCAGCTGGCATTGCATACATGGTAATATATGTGTGTCTGTTTCCTGTATCTACCTTGGTCAGTGGGGATGAGGGGGACATCTTTAGCAGCAGGAGATTTGCAGAGTATCTGGTTGCCATTGACCTGGCCCTCTACTTCTGTCAAGTTGCCAAACGAGCAGGTGATGCCGGCAGAAAGGTCTGGTACGTCGCTCACCTTCACTAGCAGCTGCAGATGGTGTGAGACATGACAATGTTCTTAGTAATGAAGTTTGTTGTACACATTTTTTTGAGAATGGATCAAAATGGACACTAACACTAATGAAAACAGATAAAAAATTGGTAAAAATTTCCTAAAACTTCCCCATACCTGGAGCTGATTTAGAAGACTAATGCGTGATACATCAGATAGGGGAAAACACATAACCAACATTAACAGTTGCATCTTTGATAAACAAGACATGAAAATCTGAGATGAAATTATAAAAGGAGACAGTGGCTTAAATTCAGCAGCTCTAGTCAGGATGAGAAAAGAAAACACTGCTGTTGGCAAAGCTGTCCGTCCACTTTGCCAAGAACTGTTTCTGCATCTTAAAAACAGCATAATAAGGGAAAAAAGGTTTATTTAGAAGCTAATCTTATTTGTTTCTAGAAGGCATCATTCCAGAGGTAAATATCATGACCCACTCAGAAGCAGTAGAAGCTACATGGAGGAAAAAATGGGGAAAAAATATCACATGGCAAATTCTACTTTTTCTTTTACCTTTCTTTAGTATTTAGAAGGTGAGACAGATACAGGAAAAAATACACACAGAGACACTCACATATGAGATGCACTACACAAGTGCCGATGCACATAAAGGCGATTGAAGTCATTCTCTGGAGAGCAGTGACACTGTGGCTGGAGCATTCAGCTGCTGTTCCTATAAATAAATGTATTCTGTGCAGGGTGTGTGATCTGGCTCTCTAGCCAAGAGAGGCAGTCTGGATAATTATCACCATGGCATTTCACAGCCTTGTTCCATTAGCTGTTATTTTTGGGCCATACCGTTTGAAGTTTCTCTTTGTTTTATCTGCCTCTCACTAAACACCGCAGGGCTACTGGGACAGGCAAGGCAGCTGAGCAGCTTAACTGTAGGTCTTTTAAGAGATGCTGACTGTCTCAGTGGCTGACTACACTGCCTCCCTCGTTAGCTGGCTTGTTCTGTTACCCATCAAGAGGATGGATGATTTCTTTTATTTTTTTTCTGCTGAGGACCTCTTGTCTTTCCCTGTTTTACTTTCACCATGTTTGTGTTGCTTCACTCTGAGGTGTCAGAGAGATCCTTGATTACAGCAATCACAGCAATCAATGTCTTTTGTTCAATGCAGAATTCCCTGAGTAACCTCTCTACAATAATTAGCTCTCATCGTCCTCAGACACACATATACAGATAAACACTCAAAAATTGCTTATGCAGAAATTGTCTCACACACAAAAACACAGACACAGTAAGCTATTGCACAAAATAAGCTTGTTTCTGAGAGTTAAGATTTTGCTCTTTTCGTTTGCTGGCTTCCTTTCACCACGATGGTGGTGGGGGTTTTTGCTGCTTGGCAGTCACCATAATTGGTTGCAGATTTCAGCAAAGGTAATTTCATTGTTTTCACTGCCTTTTCTATCTGTCCTGGTGCCCACTTCAAGAAGCTGCGTTGTCATGGTGATAGCAGTCTACCTCTGTGGAATTTGTGAACTGTGTGAATTTGAGTGTTTTGTGGTTGGTCAGATGACCCCGTTTCTGATATGACAGAAAAACGGGGGGGTTGGTGAAACTGTTAAAATGTAATAAACTGCTGTTTGCAAAGTGGACAACGGGGGCCAGGTATGCTGAGCATTGGCTTGAGGGTGAGATATAATGTGGTGCAGGGTGAGTCAGTGCAAGAGCCAACTGCATGTTAACAAGATTTTTATTTTTTTTATGTTTAACCACATAAATTAAAAGGTCAGCTCACCAAAATACATGGAAGAAAATGTGTTGTCAATTAATCTATAAAGATGTCTGGAGAGGAGTGCTAAAGAGATCTTCTTGGTTCTTGGTTTTTTACTTGCAATAAAATCCCAAGAAATCATTTAAAAATCTGTAATGCAGCTACTCTCAGCTTAAAGATTCACATTTCAGTCCACTTAAATTGTTCTGAACAGCACAAAAGTATTTCATGTATCCTAATACATCTATAAGTCAGTGTCTTACATCTCATACCATTTCAAACCAAAGACATTTTTCTGAACAGGATGTGCATAAAATGACCCATTAATAGTGTGGATTGTGCATAGATGTACAACAATCTCCAGAATCTGGACAGGCAGATCCTTTCACTGTTGATCTTTGCGTGCTTTTACTGAATCCGTGTAGAAATACTGTACTGTACTCAACTGCACTCGGACAACTTTAACGCCTACACACCCACCCACACAAACATGTCTTGGCACACATATTGACTGCTCTGTAAAAAGTGAGCATATGTATGCTGAAACGCCCACGTAAAGCCCTTATGAACCTTCCCATCTAATGTTTATGCATCAACCAAACTCAAGACTAGATGAACAGCTATGTGGGATCGTTTAAAAACTTCTGCTTTTGTTGCGTGGGTTGGAAATACGTAGATAGCAGCTAATTTTTCATTTTTGACTTTGCAAGCAGTGGTTGATATTGCAGGTATGTTGTATACTGTGTGTAGGATTATGCATATGTGTGAGCGAGTGCTTGTTTGTTTGTGTGCAGACTTACATGTACGCTAGGTTCTGAGACTGCAATGCTGTCTGGATACACGGTTGCCTTCACACACTGATTGAGCGAAGCAGCAAAACGGTACGGCTCATCTGCACGTTCACATCGATTCCTTTGAGAGCATCTGAACAGAGAGGAGAAAGGACCGAGATAGAAAGAAGTTACTGATATTTGCTTTTCAATGCCATCAGTGATATTATACAGCACTGAAAAAAATATGCGCGTTGGATATGATAGGAAATAGAGGAAAAACAACTTATTCCATGAATAAAAAGTTACAAGAAAAAAAAAGTGCCGCCAAAGGGATGTGCAATGAAAATATGTGAAAATGAAACTTACAATTATAATGTAACAATTATGACTGGAGGGCAAATGAGAAATTGTGACAATTTTAAACTCCTTCCAAAAACAGACGGAAGAAAGGAAGCATGAGGATTGTCAAAGATGGTGAAGACTGTGTAGGGAAAGGAATATTAAACAATGCTGTAACAGAAATAAAACAAATATCCCGCAGCAGTGCTGTAGGGAGATGTAACACTGTCACTGTCTCAACACATTAATAGCCAACTTTTGTCACCAGCCACTATATGGGCACTTACGAGTCCATAATCATCCACCTTTCGATGTTTCCCATGCTTGTTTTAGGACATCTGAACAGATCAGTAATAACCTACAAAAAAAAATAAAAATCACACCAAACCCTTGGGGCTTCTTTGCTCACTTTTCCTTGTTTTGTGCTTTTCTGTGTTAGTCATCCAGATTTGTTTATTTTGTGATGATCAAGGCTGTAAATGTGACATGCTCTACATTCTGGCTACAAGTTATGTTGCTGTTAACAGACTGTGTTTCTCTCTTGTTCCGCTAAACAGATGGCAGGCTGAAAAATTATTTTAAACATTTTTGCTGTCTTATTGGATTGGTTAAAAAAACCAGTTACAAAATAGCTCATTCTCAAAGATATCTTATGAAACTCACATCATTAATAACAGCTGATCTCTATTATAAACATGTAGGTGACTGGCTATGCATTCCCAATAAACTGCAGCGACAAGTGGTGGCACAGAAGTGGATGCACAACACAGCTAGATTGCTTCCTTCAATCTCAGCATAACTCTGTAGATGTAACTAGTACAAATTACAAGGCGTTCTCTCATAAGAGATCTTAATGGTCAGACTGCGTATCAAGTATCACAAGAAACTGCCACATCTCTCATTAAAACTGTGCCACCTCCCACCACTTATTAAAACTGTGCGGTCTCTCCATCCCATTACACCAAAGCCTCTCTATCCTTATCCAACCCAGTTATAGTGTCTGGCTAACTGGCTGACTGGTCACAGTAGCTCTAATTGGACTCTAAAGGGTCAGCTGCTGTCCATGGTGCTGATGTGCCACTACAAGCTCTGCTATTCTCTCCTGGTTGCTCTGTGCGTGTGTGTGTTGTGTGTTGCACTGTGTGCTCCGCACCGTGTGCTCTGCGCCGTATCATGCTTCTTAACCACATACTCTCACATATACTGACTCTAAGCTACATCTTCATCCACAGCCTCTGTGTGCAATTATGTTGTCAGAAGTCCACACTACTAGGCACACCAAGACACACACACACACTAATATTCCAAGCACTCCCTAGGGAATTTAGAGAGCAGAAAAGTGTGGAATTATTATAGTAGTGAGAAATCTCCCACTGGGAAAGGAGGGTCACTGCAGCACTTTTTGATGATGATCACCTGCTTTTCCCCTTCACTACTTTGGTAACTATACTTTTTAATATTGATGGTTTTTTTCTTACTTTACCTTTTCATTTTACACATTTGACCGCACCGCTGGTTCATTTGCCTCGGTCTTTCTCTTCCCCTCCGTCTCTCTCGCTATTATCGGCCCAAGACACTCCTTTTTGTCTTATTCTAATACAAGTTGAAATTAGTACACCTTTCTTAGGCAAGGTATTACTCTGCCTGCAATTTGGTGATTCTTTTACATTCACAATGGCAGGAGAAAATGATACTTAATGTGCTTTCAGGTGTGGGCTGCGGCACGATGTTTTATGCATGTCTCCAAGCTGTATGGGTACAGATGCAAAAACCTGGGCAGTCATTAACTGACAAAAAGCTCTGCATTGATTTTCCTCAATGTGAATCTCTCTCTCTCTCTTTTTTTTTTTTTTTAAATAAAATTCATTTCAGTGGGGTGAAGTAAGATGAGAGCGCAGCAAGGGGGTGAGGCAGCGGGGGTGGAAGGCGTGCAGGATGGCAGCTGTTGCCATGGTTTCAGGAGATGGCCATTATCTCTGTGTAGTTAGAAGCTGACCCCTTGCCTCTCTCATTAGCTGAAGTGCATGCCACTGAGTGTTGACTACAATCCTGCCTTCCTCATATTCCCCCTTCTGACCTCCTGCCTTGTAGATCTCCCTTTTTCTCCTGTCAGTCAGTAGTTTCACTCATGCTTAGTGTCCCATCACTTCATACAACAAGTGTTCTCTAATGCACATCTTCCATATGCAAAGATGGACAAATATGTTTATCTTTTTCAATTTCCTGTAATAAGCAACTGAAAACTATTTTATTCCAGCCAGAGCTAGCGGCGTCAGATTTTGGTTAGGCTCCTTAAGCCCTGTCCAGGGTGCTGAAGTAGCTGCATGCACCATCATTAGCTCTCTCTGGTATCAACAAGTCTTCTGCAGAATACAAAAGAAGTTGTGAGTGGCAGTCCCATTTTGTGCAACCATGGGAGGTGAGTTGCTAAAATGCACCCTAAAATTGAGTGGAGAATATTGTTTACTACTGTAGCAGTGTGTTCGGGCTACACCGTTGTTCAGGGTGTAAATCTGACATAGTATATGCAATCTAATTCACTTTTAGAAACTTATATCTAATGTACAGTGTAAGGTGTAGTGTTGGCCGAGGAAGCAATTTCTATAGTTGGTAGGGGTTAGGATAGCAGACGCCAGAAATTGGGGTCCATTCCACCAATGTCTGCATCTTATTCTGTTGCCTTGGAGAGGAAATTACACCGTCATCTCTTCTCCACCTTGTCTTGACAGACACACAGACGCACGACTGGTAGAGAGCATCATCCCTGCATACAAACTAAAACAGACACATACGAGGGCATGGCCACATACAAATCATGTATACTCAAACCCTCTGGAAATTACATGTGCATAATAGCATACAGTGCCTTGCACTTAATCTTTCACACATTTAATAGACAGCATCGAATAATAACATAAACACACGTATGCACACACTATGGTCTTGACAGCAGAGAGCAGGAGAGCCAGGCCACCGGGAAAGATTGCCGTCCTTCCATCCCTCCTCCCTTTCCCCTACAACATCTTCAGTGTGAAGACCTGTCTGATTGTAGCTCTTGGTGTGAGCACCGTGTTTAAAAACAGGAGGAGAGAACAGAGGGGGAGCCACTTTAAAATCACCTTCCCGTTCCACCTCCCCTCATGAGAGACAGACGACATAAGGCTGCGGAATTTAAAAGCACAACAGGCATGCTTTGGTGGCAGGGCAGGGGGATTGGGGAAAGGAGTACAGCGGGAAGCTATAAAGGATGTACAGAGAGACTTAACTGGATGTATATTGAATATTTGATGAGCTTAACAAAGCTTTACTAGTTTTAAGAGGCAACCCATAATGTTAGAGAATTGCTGGCAGGATTTGCTTTGAATGGGAACCTAGACTGGGGACTGTGTGCTTCATCAAATAAACTTGTTAATGTAAATGTGCATAAAGGCTGACTGCACTGGGTCTTTGGCTTCTTAATATGAAAAGCAGACTCAATAGGTGAGCAGGGATATGTCAGGCTGTGCTGTACTGTGCTGGGTTGCTCTCTGTGTGACACACACATAGCTGCACACCCCTTCTTCAGTGTTTTATCCTCACTTGAACTTATCCAGTCCATTTGTTTCTTACTGGTCCATTTTTAAAGTATAGGAATACATTTAAACTTCAAGAAGTACTAAAGGAAGTGAAAAGGGAAATAGTAAACTCCTCAGGGCTTTGGCTGACATGTACTTTGAAACCCAGAGTTCATGTCAGGGGTCAAACCAACCACTGTAGCTCTTAGCCTGTCTCCAGTGGTGACTGATAATGTCACAGCAGGGCACTGCCCAAAGGACCCAGAACACATCAAGACCACATCTCATTCAGTGTATCTTGAAGATCTTGAAACTACTGTGGTGTAAATTCAGTGTGTTTATACAAAACAAGAACAGTAGAGCACCCATGGTCAGATGAACAAACATGTCAAGGTTTATGCAAACCCAGAGAATTTATAAAGAGACCATTCCTCAGTGCTCAGCATCAAGCTATAGCTTTTCTTGTGTGGGCTGAGCAGAGAGCAAAAGAGAAAAAGGGAAAAAGTCAGTGGAAGCATTGCAGAGACGGAAGCATCTCAAAAAGAAAATCAATGAGCAAGCAAGAGATACACAGTAGGTTGTTAGGATCATTAACTGTATAATATGTTGCCTGCCTACATATACTGTACACACTGGTGCAGTATTTCTGCATGTTGCCAACCTGTATTAGCTCTAGTTGCTAGGAATCTATGGAAATATCGATAGATCTGCATGTTTGTGATCGATATCTCATTAGGCACAATTGGGAAGATGGATGCAGCTTCCCCCTGACTGCTAACTGAGGCTTTGGCTGATGAGTTGGCCATTAGACACACAATCTGACATTCACAATGGACTGAGGCAGCCATTTTCCATTGCTAGTCTAATTGGTGTTGCCACTGTGAAATTAGAGGAAATTTTATGGTCGTTGGGTGACACAATTTGCAGCGAAGTAATAAACATGCCACATAAACTAGGGAACAATAATTTAAGAAATAAGTTTGTGGGGTTTTGTGTGTGTGTCTGTGTGTGTGTTTTAGCAAACATGCATGCAACGCCAAATATGACTATTTTCTAGGTTGATGTTTCCTGCTTCAATATATGCTGAACACCCACAACTTTAAAACCAATGACAGAAAAGTAAATAATACTAATCCTCTTGTTACACTGTACCGCCCAGCTGGAAAGCCTTTGGTATTGATATTTGCATGGGTGTTACCTACTGTTGCAGGCCATTCACAACCCCCCAAAGGCAATAATATTCCCAAGGAAGATTATATGGACTACTACATCATAAAAACAGCTTAAAAAGTCAAATTTGATTCCCGAGCATGACCGCCAACCAAACGTCCGAGGTCACGATTCAAATGAGCAACAACAGGATGCAAAGGAACAAGCCCAGTCCAGAGAGGTCCCATTCCCTGAGCCACAGGACCCAATAGATCCACTGCTAGACAGGTAGACAGGCAGGTACCTGACCCAAACTGTTTTGTGGTTTACTGAAACAGATTTGGGTGGATTAGCCACATACAGTCAGACACTAATGCCGTGTAGTAGTGACATATTATTCTACTCAGAATAAAATGCTGACTCATTCTCTGCTGGAGTCTACTATACTTCTACCCTTTAAGCTGTCACCCTCACAACAAACACTCATTTTGACACAGAGAACGGAATTCCTTATGCTTATAATACATTACCGCAACCAGTCACTGATTACAACATTAGTAATACTGCAAACATTATTTAATACTATAATGGTAAAAAATTTAACCTTGAACCTGGTACCCTTTTGGACATAACTCAAACTTGTTACTAATCCTGACAAATCTCAACAAAACCATTCAGCCTCTCCCGGAATGTTGGAGTGAGTTGAGAGGATGGAAAGAGACGGAGTGATATGGGACATTTTGAGATGGAAAAGCCTCTTTTGGGCATGATTAGAGAGCTAATCTAACAGCAGCGAGATGCAGGCTAAGGGAGGGAGAGGGAAGGGGGGCGGGAGGGGAGCATCACCATAACGCCATGTTTTTGGATTGTGGTCAGACGAAGGCTGAACTACCCATTCACAGGACAGCGACTGAAGAGCGCTCGAGATGATGAGCTCCCTTTGAGCAGCAATCAAAATGCTGCTCCGTTTTGTCGGCCGATGAGTGTACGAGAGCATCAAACACTCTCTCCCTCTTTCATTCTTCCCTGCTCATTCTTATCCTCACTCTTTTTTTCCCTTTTTGGTCTTCGTGCATTCAGTGAATGCCTAGCAGCTGCTGGTAATTAAAGGACTTTAGAGTCTCACACCACATTGGATCAGAGGTAGAAGAAAGAGAGTAGAAAGACAGGGAAGACAGAAATGCCACTTCTGGTCATCTCAGTGCCTCCCTCTCCCTCTGCAACATTCTCTCCTCCTCATCATTGCTAGCCAAACTAATGTCTCTCCGTGTTCCTAATTAGCCACCTTAGAATGCCGCACTTCAATGAGCATGCACATGCAAACATAAAGGAAATAGTAGTGGGTTGCGGGGCAGGAGTTGGAGAAGAAAAGAGGATGGATATCGTGGATGACAGCTGTAGAAGGAAGGAGGAGGGTGATCAAAGCAAGGGGTGTTTATATGTGGCAAGCCAACCATCTCTGGAGTGTGGAAGGGCTGATTCCAGAGGGGAGAGTGTCTAAATAGGAGACAGCAGTGAGCCACACTGGGCTGAGGAGATCAGTAGAGTTGAATAGTTTAGAGACTAGCTTTGCTATTTGGGTAGTGGGGAAGATGCAAACATGGAAAGAGGGAAAGATAATTTCACAAAATCAACAATGGCTTAGACATGGATGACAGAGAATTGGAAAAATTGAGGGAAACGGGGGATGATGGAAGAGGAATCACAGCTGAGGAAAGAAAGAAGGCTGGCAAGAAATTTAATTTCTGGGTGTCTGGGATGAGGGGGGTGCTTCACCAGAAGGGTGCAGCTGCTTTTCCTTAGTGGTATTTGACAAATATCTTCTTTAATTGTCAGTTATATTGTGCATTCATGTCACCACGCTAACTACACTAAAGCCACAAACTGGTTTATAGATAATTGTTATCCTTTTTATGCTGTGCAATTATGTATGTTTCATTTAAAATCCTGTACAAATTTCTTGGCTTTCAGTTAATAAGTGGGTGTTTTGATGAAGTAGTCGAAGTGGACAAGATTACATCATCTCCTAAGCACTCAAGCAACACTCATAATTCATTGCAGCTAACAACACGAGATGACATTTTTCTGCTTTTTCTGAGGTTTCCCTGTCTGATGACGTATATATATGAGCTGCTGTGTTGACAGAGGTGTGTAATTGTGAGTGGTGGCACGTCGGCTTTGTGCATGAGAAGAACAGGCTGAATAAGGCAATGCTATGTCAAGACATATTCAAAAAATACTTGCTTCAGTGTTTGTTGCATCTTCTTTTTGTGCCACCTTTGCCAAAAGGTGGACAAATTGTAAACTTTGTAGAATCTTTTTTGTAACCATCTGTCTTTTTTTTCACCAGGTATTTATGCTGTGTTTATCATGCAGAAGCTGGATATAAGCACCAAAACCGATATTTCACGTTAGAACTGTTGCAGAAATCGTAGCTCTTTCAATACATTTGTAGGCAGAACCATATGGAGGCCTGAAAATGCAACAGAGAGAAAAGCTAACCATTCTCCAAGTAACTTTTTTCCTCTCTGCGGCAGCATAGCTAAAGCTGACAGGGGTCCTGCGATACTCTTTGCAGGGTCAGGCTAGAAAAAGGGGGATTAGGATCAGAGACAGGTGGCAAAACCGTTTGCTGTATTGAGAGGACAGATGGCTGATCTTACGCAAATCAGGGTGCTGACCTTTTCTCCCAACAGTACAGTACAGTGATCCACATGAGTGTTTGTCCATGTACATAAAAATCGACCCCATGTGCACTGACACATGCATGAACCCACTCAAACGTAAGCCCTCACATATTTTCTCGAGAAGCAATTTAAACACCAAACAGCTGTTCCCTCATCACAGCTGGCTTCCAAAAGCCATTCACCTTTAAGGACCAACACCTTTTACATGCAGTGGACTCAGATTCCTATCAACGTGAATTATTCTATCCCCTACCACACCTACACAAAAGCATATGATTAGCAGTCTAGCATGGAGGCTTATGTTGTGTTAAATGATCCCTGTGTGAAGGCACGCAGACTGCACAGAATACAGAGCTTTCGTCAGCCCCTCCTGCTCTTTGCAAGCACATGCTGAATTACCTTGTCGCTAGGCAATTATTTGTCCTGTCCCAGCTTTGGAGTGATGTAAATTACTTTAAGTGCACTTTGCAGGGGCTGCCATCATGATAATGATGATTGCAGCAGTGCTTTGACACACACACAAATATTCAGCTATACCTTTACAGAGTGGGTCTGTATTTAGGGGGGCTTCAAATGGGGACACAGTAACTAAGAAAAAACTCCAATAAAATCTGTGTACTTAAGAAACAAAGCAGGAGAGGGAGTCAGAGCTGAACATCTTTCAGCTTTTTTTTACTGTTCAGTATTGTCTGTATTCCACTCTTTTACATTGTTTCATCTAAATATTCACATATCAGTTGCTTTTTCAGATGAATACATGCACACGCATATTTTTCCCGCATCCGTTTCTCCCTTCTTCCTGTCATTTTGAAGGTTAATTTTGTTGCAGTAATTATTGAGCTCCAGCAGGTGTCACTCATGCTTTCTATGCGTATTCTCTGATCTTTAAACTTTCTGATTGATCTCTTTGGTCTGTTGTTGCCTGTCTTTTTAAATTCCATTCAAACATATATAACATGAATGGCATCATTTCCTGTAAATATCAAGTCATGTCAGAATAAAGCTGCAATGACAATGGCAGCAACAAGAAGCTCTGAACCATCTCTGAGGCACAATTATCCATTTTCAGTCAGATGCTGTCTCCTTTCCTTAAACTGTATCTCATCAGAGACAAACATTAGGAAAATAACCTGTCTGCCTTTGCGTGGGCAAAGTGAGGGCCATTTTGAGAGACATCTAACAAAATCTGTCTGAACTGAAAAAAAATGAACAAACACAACAAACCACTAAATATGGAGCGGTGCATGGTAAACAGCAGACAACTGCTCTCATGTTCTGGATACATATAACTGGTAGAAAATGGGCATATGGATGCAAATAGACATGACAGCTAATCAGGGATACTCACATATTATGAAGAACACACCAACCACAGTGTGGATCCCCAGAGCTCAGGCACTCTCCACATGTCCCGTACTGCTCACATGACTCGATGGGAACTTGGGTAACCTGCAAACACATTAAAACATCATTGTCTCAGTGCAGCCAGAAAAGCGTTACAAAATGTACAACAAAGATCTCTGAGTATGCATGTGTTTGTGTGTGAGCATGCTCAGTCCCACACAGACAGACGCCAGTGAAACTATTAATTAATGTGCAATGTTTTGACACAGTTAATCTATGTTATGAAATGTAATAATGTGACACGCACCATTACCCCTCCATCCCTATTAAACAGTGTTATTGTTTGTTGTGGACCTGTTGCAGAGAATGATGTGCCTCAAAATGTTTGGCTACACTACGCCTCTGTATACTGATGTGTGAGATGCCAACTGCCCAAGCAACTGTTGCCTTTATCTTAAAGCCATAAAAACTACTGAACAGCTGGGATCAGTTGGCAAGACAAATCTGTTTTTCTGCCATCAATGGGTTTTTGTCTGCACCAGGGCATCTGTCCACCTAGGTATGGCCTGTGCAAACACACCAACACATGGACGAGTGACAGACGTTTTTCTCAAGAGAGCGTTCAAAGTACAACTTGATGACACAAGTGTAAAATGTGTTAGGAAGAGAGTTAGAGTCAAGTGTATTGAAGAGTATAACTATAACTATATCTAAAATAAACAAAGAAAAGATAAACTTTTGAAATTATCAATGTTATTTAAAAAAAAGTAGAGGCCTGCGGCATGACTGTTAAAACTGGAAAGTAACAATTAAAGCTGTACTGTAAATGTTTTTTTTTAAAATATGACAAGGGAATAAAATTGGTATTTCAGTATTACATGTTGAAAGTGTCAGCAACAATAGATATGATTAAGCGCTTCCAGTGGAAACCAAACACACCCCCATACCACACTAACCCACACAGTGCTATTTGAGTAGAGTCGCATAAAAAAATAAATAAAAAAATATCCTAGTGCTCACTGTACGAACTTGATTTGACTGATATTGTTTTATTCAGGGTTGAGATGTTCCATAACCTATGTAAACACAACACACTAGAGAAGAACAAACTTCACAGCTTGTTTGCCAAAGTGTGCACCACAATCTGGGCCTACGTAACACACACTTATCTCCAGGTAGGTTTTATATACACAAGAGCATGAGTGTTTATGCATCTGAATCTAGTTGTCTGTCTGATGTGGTGCTGCCGTCTCGAACGACCTTCCTTCTTTCTGTCTAGCTTGGAGGGCTTCAGAGTCAAAGGTTTCTGTGCGCTGGTGTGTGTGTGTGGGTGTCCGCCTGTAAATGTACATCTACTGTAACATGAAGCCAGAAAACCTCAATACTGCTCAGCAGATGAAAATGGCATAAGAAAAGCGGGGGCTGAATCAGTTCATTTTAGAGTCTGACACAGATTCATTTCCAGTTTTGTATGTCTTTCAGTCTCTTGGCAAGTGGCGTGTTGGATGATAAGTGCTAGCTCTGACAGTGTTTGCCCTGTTCAGATGCAAACCTCAGGATCACACCAATGCCTAATAAGTGACTCCTCTGTAAAATGTGATGGATCGAATTAAGGGTGCAAATAGCACCTTTTAAGTGTTTTTTGACCCTGTGCATATCACTCACAACTGGGTGATAATAACTGCTGTTAGCAACCATGGACTGGAATTAACTGTCAGTTAGAAATAACAGCTGGGTGTTCATCAAAATCCTGTCTTTTATGGTACACAGTGTTGAAAATTTACAAAGAGCTGACAGTAAAATTTGAAACATGCATCTGTTATTGCATGGATTCTGAAAAGTTATAGTCAGCAAACCTGTCAGATGCTGTAAAACCTGTGAGCTACACCTGTTCCAGTGTGTATTTTTCTTTCTTTGTTTAGTGCTTGCTACTCAGAAGCTCATCATAGTGTCTGCCTGGTCCTACAGAAAGACAAGCCCAGAGGACAAAGAAAGCCACTGACACGGTGGGAAGTTGACAGTTTGTGTGGCAGTTCCACCATGGACACTCCAGTTAGATTAACCCCCTGTCAATTCAACAAACTCTATTATTGTGTGTGTCTGTGTGTGTGTCTTTCTTAGCTTCGGGACAAACAGGTGGCATGCTGTAATGAGCTGCAGACGAGGTCACATCAGCAGCAGAAGCTGCAACCGATGACAAACAAGCCCACCAGGAACTAGACTTGGCTGAGGAAGCAGCAACTCAGTCTGTGTGTGTATATATCGCAAAGCCTCTGAATCTCTCTTAACCACAGAAAGTCGTCAGATCCTTCTCAAAACATGCATGAGGCTGCTGAAACTTTATACTATTACTTTCACAGAGGCCCAGACCCATGAAAGGGTTACACTGTAGAGACAGCTGTCAGTGGGGGAAAGTCAGAGAATAGTGAGGGGAGCTTAGGGTGTCCCTTATGGAGCAGTGTTTAAAGACTGACAGACACAGAAGGCTGTCAGCTGATACAGTACAGACTGAAGAACAAAAAGGCCAGAGAATAATAAGAAAAGAAGGGGAGGGAGGTAAAGAGAAAACAAAAAGATGAGAAGTGAAAAAAAAAAAAACGCACACAAAATAAGAGACTACTCATGTGCACTGTAAATGTGTGTTGTAAATAAATATTGCGCGTCTATGTCGCTGCGAGGGTATTGATGTTTTAGACCAGCATGGGCCAGTAGCACAGAGTGTAGGTGAGGGGAATGTGGTGTGGGAGGGTAGTGGGGGATCACAGCAGCTGTTGCCCAGCACACGCTACAGTCACTCAAAACAGCAGGGCTGCACAATGAAGCCCCTTCTCCAACTGTGAGTCTGTGCGTGTGTGTGTGTGTGTGCGCGCGTATTTGAATGCACACGTGCACAACGCTGCAACGGATGTGCAGATTGTTGTTGTGTTTTCAAAGAAGACCAAGAGTCCTGCATGTGATCTAATAATGCCTTAAACTTTCTCTTCCTCTAGGTTCCCAGAACACATTCATAGCCACAGCTGACCCATAAGGTAAACTGAACATTGTCAGTAAAGATGCACTGTGCGCTACTCAAATGAATGCTAATAAAATTCCAGCTTAAGATGACCCTAGCAGGGGGTTATTCAACCAAAGCGGCTACAGCAGGGCTGCATACTGGAGCGACCTGGGTGACTGACAGTCACAGTCTAAGGTTAAAACAGCTTCTTCTCTTTCAAAGCCTCACGCTGAAAAAAAGACTTCAGCTTTCATTATTATAATAGAAGAGCGCTTTTGTTTACAGGAAAGTATAGCTACAGATTTGGCTAGCATTATTAATGGCCACCCTTAACATCAGGATATCCTTTTATGTATAAATACTAAATTTTTATTAACCCATCAAATTATACAACTGCAGCGGACTGAGAAGGGCATTATTTGTTAACGTCACCGAACATCTTTTTTGTGAACTGTACTGGGCAACTCTTGCTGCCATTAGAGGCCACTAACATTGTGAACTTTTGTTATGTATGATTATAAAATATAAAATTCAACTATTTTTGCTGCAGTGGCACTCAAGACAAAAAACCTCCTAAAAAACAGACAGTTGATAGTCTGGTGGCAGTGAAACAGAAGTAGTGGTATTCAGTAAAAGAGGCATTGCCTTTAGGATTACTAAAAAAACCCAAACCAATGTGTTTTGCCAGGCTGTTTGGAGTATAACAGGGGACAGAAACATTTGGATGTGGCACCCAAGTGGGGCTTACAGTGTTTGCTGATTAGAGAGCAGCAGGAACAGTCTCATCTGTTCCAAACAATCCGTGACTAAGAATGAATGGTGACTCCATTTCTGCTCTGCTGTCCTGGGAGCAAGTCATGCACTGCACTTCCGTGATGGATAGGGAGGCAGTACAGGAGCATAGTTTGAAGAGAAGATGGAAAAGAAGAGTTTTTTGGGAGGGGGGGGGTTTAAGATAAACGAAGACAAAGTAAAGTAGAAACAGCCCATTGCCCTGTGCTCTGATGGGACCAAGTCTCTGTATTGCCAGATGTGCCTCACAAGGCTGAGCAAAAAAGAGAAAGCAACACAAAGAGAAAAATCCCACCATCACCAGTAATAGAGAGGAAGCTATTTTGCAATTGTTACCAAGGTAACAGCCCTGGCTCTGACCTCAGGACCCCCCCCCCCCCTTCATCTACCACCACCAATAATCCCTCCAACCTTCGAAACCTTGAGCAGTGCACGGTAAACAGCTGGCACCTCTGGGACTTCCTGCCACCTACACCTCCTTTTAAACATGTAGACACACACACTGGCGGCTCCTCTACACCCTATCCATTTTTAATGAGAGTTAGCCAGGCTGCCACGTCACTGGAATGAGGCACATCGATCATGAACACAATACCCATTCCAGTAGAGCGAATGAGGGTAAGCATGGGAGGAGTGTATGTGAGAGTGTGTGTCTGCTTGTGTGTGTGTTTATGTGTGTAATTGTATGTGTGTGAGTGAGACAGAGAAACAGTTTGAGCCAGCTTAATGACTAAAGCTCAAAAGCAGAGCAAATACTTGTAGCTGAAATAGATGAAAACATATGAAAAATACAGGCTTATGGGTCTTTTACTCTCACAGTGACCCCGCAGCCAGTTTTTCTTGTATTCAGGCTACCTACAAGGACATCTCAGCCGTTTTTGCCTGATAGGCCACCCTTTAATCTGCTTTAGTAATCCTGCCGAGACTCTTCCTTAGGACAGCAGCTATATCTCCTTGCTTCTGTTTCACCCTGTCCTCCTCCCACTGGTCTTCTTGTCCTCAACTCAGGAAAATCTGCCCACTGTACTCTCTAGGCAGAGCCATCTCCTCTAGCTCACTGACATCCACCCACGAGGATTCACATTCTCTCAAGTTTGCATATGAAAAAAAAAAAAAGGTTCACCCATCCCCTCTGACTTCAACTTGTTTTATAGAAGTTTTTAAGACTGAATATGAGAATAATTCACTTCTTCTGCAGTCTTACACCGAGGTCGGTCAATGGTTCATGTTAATCATCAACATCCATCCTATATATGGCTGGACCTGATAATGGAGGTGAGGGGTTATGCATTATGGCTGTTCCAAGGATAATCAGGCATCAAGACCCTCACCAATTACACCCAGCGTGATTAAGGACAAAATGAGGGCATGCTCTTGGATGCTGGGGGTGGACAAGATCTGATCCTTTGGTGGCCTTGAGCTGAGTTGTGCAACGATACCACAACAGCTGGAAGCTTTGATGACAGCTTAAACCCAGCATTCCAAGAGCAGATGTGTTAAAGCTATTAGTTACAGCTACAGCCACATATGAATATAATAACGATGCATAATAATACTCCACATCTTGTGCATTAAAAAACAAATGAAACAAAAAAAACCCACTAAGAAGATACACTGTAGCTACACACGTGCTGTTCAGTTCTGAAAGGAACTGCTTTTAGAATGCTTGTTTGTTGGTTTTATTGTTACAAATGCTAGAGGGCTTTGTTACAATTCATTTGAGAGACACACATTTTGTGTAGGAATCCAGAATATTGATTTTTTTCCCCACTGTATAACATCTATTAAAAAGCCATCTACAGGATTAATGCAGAGAAGGTTCTGGATACAGGCATAAAAACAGGAAGGATTCAGTGGAAGATGTGGTACTATTTTGTATTAGTGTTTTTATGAAGGTCAGACCCTTTTATACTGGGTGGCTTTCAAACTAACTGGTTTTGAAGTAAACGCAATAACATTCAGAGTAGGTATTAGTCATTGATTTTAAAAAGCTAACCACAGTAGAAAAGACTCCAACAAAATGAAATGATACAGCATGCCTCATCTACAAGCAGCCATCTTCCATACTCCAGAAATGATTGGGTGTGAAATTGGTAGCTTTTAACCTTTTTTGTCACAGCCAGCGCTCTCAGTGAATCCACTTCCTTATTTATGTGTGTGTATTCACCTACTCAGAAAGAAAATGCTTGCACATACACATGCACTTATTTAACTATTGGAATTTGCCCATGCTCAGAGATTTGAGTGAACTAAAAACTCAAGACATTGCAGCACTACAAAGCTGGATTTAATAATAATAAAAAGATGGATAAAAAAAAGAGGGACTGGAATCCATACACAACAACAAAGATGGCCATGCTAACTTATTCTGAACTTAAACTAAGCCAAGGTGGATATCAAGACAATACTGTTACCTTTTTATATCAAACAGCATCAATATCTACCCCACATTAGGTCTTTAGCCCTCTCATGCCCCTCGGTCCTGGGGAGGCGTGGCCCTTGGCAGCTCATAAGTAGTAACAGATTGGCAGGAGACAAACTGCCAGGCAGGAAAAAAGGGAAGGAGCAGGTCAAGCGTGTGCCTACTGACCGCAGTTTGAACTCTGATGCTGAACGTCTATTATGTGTCAATGCTAACCCAGGAACAATAAGTACATAAGTAAAGTGGTAATAATACAGTTTAATGCTTTCCACCTAGCATCTCTTAACTTAGAATAACTGTTTGGGTGTTTGTTGTTTAGGAATACATCCGGATAATTCTCTTACCCAATTTAAATGCCATAAAAAAGGGACCCTTTTGACTTAGACCATCCGAGGGTTAAATGATTAAATCCCTTTGGGAGGAGACTTATGGGGCGATCGTGGCTCAAGAGTTGGGAGTTGGGAGTTCGCCTTGTAATCGGAAGGTTGCCGGTTTGAGCCCCGGCTCCAACAGTCTCGGTCGTTGTGTCCTTGGGCAAGACACTTCACCCGTTGCCTACTAGTGGTGGTCAGATGGCCCGGTGGCGCCAGTGTCCGGCAGCCTCGCCTCTGTCAGTGCGCCCCAGGGTGGCTGTGGCTACAATGTAGCTTGCCATCCCCAGTGTGTGAATGTGTGTGTGAATGGGTGGATGACTGGTTGTGTAAAGTGCTTTGGGGTCCTTAGGGACTAGGAAAAGCGCTATACAAATACAGGCCATTTACCATTTAGTGACAATAAGCATATACAGGTTGGTCTAATTATTCTAAAAAACATAATCCACCCCCTAAAAAACATGGACTTAGTATTAATTCAGCATTCAACAGACCACATACATAATACAGCTGTGCACGCATTGCATTGGATTTCTGCAGGCATCCCCTGGACTGACCGACAACTGTGTGTCTCAAAAGCAAAATGGGGCATTGGGCAATCGGACAGTGGAGGAGGGAGATGGGACTGCCTCCTTATCTTTGTTTATGTGTGTTTGTGAGTGTGTGTTTAGGTATTACAGGCTGGAGGACTAGAGGGAGGAGTCATAGGGGCCTGTGAGGCAGCGGAGAGAGAGCAAGTGTAGAAATAATGGAGTGAGGGAATCGACCAGTGAGGAGGACGAAAAATACAACCAGTCAATACAGCTGGGAGTGTATCAATTATGTATGGCTTCAATTCTCTTTTGGGGTAAAAAGAGGTGGGGAATTGGCTCGTTCCAAAAGCCTGTGTATTTTTCTACTGTTTTTTTGTACCTCAACTGTGGCTTTGCATATATTGTAGATCACTGAAGCTCTCAATGTTAACAGCTTTCATGCCCTCAGCACTGTTAACTTGCACTGAAAAACTAAAAGCATTGACAGAAATCTGATTTTGTGCCTGTTAATAATCTTAGCAAAACACTAGCAAGGGAAAAATATGTTTATTTACTTGTGCATGACTTAACAACTTCACTTGATCACTTGAATCTTAAGCATTGCAAATGATACCAGCATGGCTGTTACTTCTTTCCACGTATCATTTGCACCTTTTTACACAAGATAAAGATGTTAGGACTGATATTGGTGATATTATGTTAAAGTCCCTTGCTCTTTTCCTGACCCTTTACTGTCTTTTTTCACTTATCTTCTCATCTCCTCCCTTATGTTTTTCCCTGCCTTGAACACACTCTTCCACGCTCCAGTGTTCCCTCTCCTTTGCAGCTCCCAGTCGAGGTGGCCTCTTTGCTCAGTAATTCAGTCAGGAGGCTAAAAGGAGGAAATTACATCCATGCTGCCTGACCACTTTGAACTCTCAGCCCCCCTCTACTATGCTTGCTCACTGGCAACTGGTTTAAAGGCCCACACTGACATTTAAGAAATGGGCACAGGGAGCTGTGAAAGCGCCAAAGAATATTTTTGAGTGTGCATGTGTGAGCGTGTGTACTCATGCAAAGACAGATATGACACTGAGAGTGATGACATGAGGAATTAAGTTTTTCTGCATTATATTGTAAATGAAGCCTGTTAATTAGAGGGTTTGCACTTAGAAAGCACATTTTTGACAAACTGTATTCATAAATGGCAACACTAAGCCACTAACCACTAAGAAACAGTGAGTCTTCACTGATACTAACAGTATAGGTTATCTGGAACAGCAGTCAAGTGAAGTAATAATATGATATGAAATTACCAGTGTATTAGAAAAACTTTAGTTAATTCAGGTAAAAAGGTTGATGTGAAAGATTCAGATCAAGTGTACTTAACCTGCAGCTGAGAGGAAAGTAATGCATATATAATAAACGTCTTTCTATGAGTGATACTTACATCAACATTAACAAATGTTTTTTTGTGAATCCTACATTTAATCCTACACTTGCATCTTTCCAGGTCAGCCTTAATGATTAAAAGTCACAATGTCTTTTTGCAAAGCTTCAGCCATTATTAATGCAATTTCTTGCCTTTCACTCTACCTGCTTTGCGTTATTTTTACCCACCTGTCTGGACTGCTCATCTATGTCACATTTATTTTATATTGGTCGCTTCACTGTACCTCTTTGTCTTTCGATCCATCTCTGGCCTGTCTGTCCAAGTCCAACTTGTGTGAGTGCCTCTCAGTAGGGTGCCAGATTGTCAATGCAGCCAGTAATGAGGTGTATGCTTCAGTCAGCATGTGAGGAGTTAATAAGGAAGCAGCAGAGGCCATCACACATCAACAACCATGAGTGTGTCTGTGTATGTGTGTGTGTGCATGTGTGCGCATATGGGGAGGGTGTGAAGGCAACAGAGCCTCCTTGGCACACTTACGGCTGTCTGTCGACCGACGGGGGTATTGATTTGGAGGGGAAAAAGCAGACAGAAATGAATTCTGATCCACAGAGGTACTCCACAGTGCATGTCTGAGTGTGTTAGATTTTGTGTGCGTGTGTGCCTCTGTGTGCAAGAGTGTGTGTGTGTCTATGCGTGCATGCATGTGAGCATGTTTGTTCTCTTTGTCTCAGCATTTCTCCCAGTGTACATGATGTACATACAAATGAAGGGTTTGGTTACACCCCACTGCTCTCTGGGCTGTTGCTTGTGCACAAGGGTAAGCTTCTGTGCATGTGGGTCTGTGTGCGTTTGTACCCAAATTAGGGTGGGAGGCATTGATAACTAGGCTCAGGTGGTAAAGAATAGCAACCCCAGCCAATGTTTGTGTATGCGTGTGTGTGTATAGCTTTGTCGTATAGGTATCTTTATCTAGATGCATGCATGCACATATGGATTGTGTATTTATTTGCATTTGTAAAACGCACGCTAAAACACTCCTCAGCTGGAGTTCATATGTTGAAGTATTATTGAGGCTGGAAGACTTTCTTAGGACCTGTAATAGTGCTTGTGATTGAATTCAATTTGAGTCTATAAGGAAAATACAGACACAAAGGTTTCGGGCGAAAGACGCGTCTGCAGTTGAGTGAAAATCATCAGCTTTGCTTATAAAGAAACTCTGTGGTGCGAAGGAGAAAGAAAGCAGTGAGTGATCTTCGTTGGTGCCTGGGTGTTTTTGTTTGGCAGAAGAGGAAAGAAAGAAAAAAAAAAATCAACATAATGAGACCAAACTGCTTTTGTGTCTCACTCTCTTCGTCTTTCTTCTCTCTCTACCCTCTGTCTCCTTCTCCCTCCCATCCCTCGATTCTTAGACAGCTGCTTCTGTGCAACCAAATTAACTGCTCCCCAGCTGCTTTTGGAAAGTGTGAAATAAATAAACGTTTTGCCTCCGAGGTATAGTGTTTTTGGTTACACATATAAAGTTTAAACAGCTCAGGGTGCCGCCTAAATTCAGTGTGTAAGTAACAAAATTTGCGATTCAATTTAGTTACCAATTTTAGTTGTAGTACTTTTTTTTCCCCTACTCAAAATCCCCTACGACTGCCACTATATGATCTTATCTTTTACCAATATGTGATCTTTGTGGCTACAAATATCCGATTTACAAGTCACCAAAAAGAGTAATATTTCAACAGGCTGTCAGCAGGCATACTGTTTAAATCACTAGTCTTATCTTGCCTGTTCTCTTTCTAATATTTCTCCTCAAATATTGCCTTACAGATAGGGAACCCTTCCCTGCACATTCATCTACTTTCTTTAACAAAATGTATGTCTGCACATGTCTGAGCAGTCAGAGAAATAGTCATCTGTTTTTGTGTATATTAAGATGTGCGTGTTACAGAAAGTTATTTCTTTAATATTTGCTACATAAGTTCTTCTGTGAGGGGTATAATTTACAATTCCCATTTCCAGGCCCACCCATCTAAAGTTCTTCAAGGTGGATTTAAAGATGAATACGAGTAAATAAAAATAGTACACATTTGTAAGTTTTATGTTATATTTACTGATTTTCATGCATATAATGCTGTTCTTCTGTCCAATAATAGTCTGAAATAGGGTACCAGTCTTCTTTTAACATCACAAAACACCCTAACTGTCACACATAAATACACATATCCCAACGTAAACCCACACTGTACAATACTACATCCATCACTGGTGCTCAGGCTGACAGTTTTGTCAAAGTGAGCCGCAGGGGTTAGGAGAATGGCAGTGTGGGATTGAGTTCTCCCATCGGACGCTGTTCTGACAGGAGAGGGGAAAAAAGGAGAAGAGAAAAGGATGAATGAAGGAGGAAAAATTTGAGAATGTGTTACACAACCTTAGCAAACAGAAGGAAAGAAAGAGAAGAAAGGGTTGAGCTGCCATGGCTAACCCATCAAAAAAAAAGACACTCTCCTGCTGTAGCCTGTTTACTAAGACTGGCCTTGTGAAGGACAGACAAAGAGCATATTGCAGGCCTGGCAGCATGGCCACATCACTCAGTAAAAGACACACACACACAAAGGACCTCCTGAGCTACTACGCCAAACTGTGGTAAATTAACTTAACCCAAACAGCAACACATGTACTCATTGACAAATGAATGTAAATGCATTCACATGTGTGCACATACACACTTCTTCACCCCTTACAAAGCAGCTGGCAGTGTTGAAAAAAAAAAAAGGGAAAAAAAAAAAGAGTATCTCCCTTCCTCAAGTAATAAAGCTCAGTCTACAGAGTCAGCCGGAGACCTCTATATAAGCACCTTTAAAACAGTGCAGGGGACAGCCTGCTGTTATCCAGTCATGTGTGGGCTCACTTTCAAAAACCATGTACAATACACTACACTTTGAGAATACTAAGAAAAAAGGCAACCAAGAGATGTTAAAAAAAAAACCAAACAAAAAATGCGAAAAAGCGGGAGTACGCAAGACTTCCAGACATTGCCTTCCCCAATTATAGACCAAACAATGCAACCACATTCACTTTACTCTTTGCCTGGTTCCTGACAAACCCTGTTGTGATTCCTTCAACTGGCACTCCTGTTTCTCCCTGACACTCTCTAGGCTCTAATTAGGCTTGTAAATAATTATTGCAATTAAAGCCTACAATTAGGAGGACTGAAGCACTGCCATTAGTTTCACAATAAATGTCATGAGCATTCTGCATAGGCGCAGGGAGGAAACAGACAAATGCTGTGCCATTATAGAGGCAGTCAGACAGTGAGAGTGAAAGAGACAGAAAGGGTGGGGGGGGGGGGGGGGGGTTGTATGAAGACAGTTGACATACTCACAGCTCTTAATTACAGAGCTGATTATTCTGGCAGGATTGGTGCTGGACTGTTACTTTAGCTCACATTCTCCAAAGTGACAAAGTGTGCAGGCACATATGCACTCATGAGTTAAAAAACAAAAATCCCCAGACACAAATTCAAAAAGGTGGATCCTCTGAAATGGAAGCACAGTGAGACAAAAATAAACAGAAACAACAAAGAAACAGAAGCAACTTAGGACTGAAATAGGAGGTTAATCAGAGATAAACAGTATTTTTATAAATGATAAGGGGCTTTCAACAAGCTCAAGAATAAGTGTGCTACTCAAGGTTACCTTTAGTGAGGACTTTCTGCCTTCGACTGGCCTCATCTTTTGAATGTTTATTTCTAAATATTTGTAATTAGCTTCCTTTGTAAAACACTAATTTACTCTCCTCCTCAAATATGTGTTTGTCTGTTTGAAAAATTTTGCAAGATTTCCTCACAATCAGCACCAAAGTGTAAGTACAGATTCTACACATAGAGAACAGGTTCAACAGATTTTTTAAAAAACGTTTTGGTCTGGGCTATTATGGAAGCAGCAGTTGACTGCAGAGAAGCAGAAGCAGAGATGTCAGAGTCTCTAAGGATGAGGTACCCTTATTACCTCATATTATGTTACAGGGCCAGTGAATGTCGCCAGCAGAGGAGTTGGGGTGGGAGACAGCCACGAGGTTTAAACTGGCACTGAGAGATGTGCAGACATGCATGATCACAAAGCAATACACAGCCCTGACATAGGTATGCACATGTGTCTAGAAATGTACTCATTTGCAGAGCATTTCGCCTATTTCACCTTAAACAGAGATCAAGCTACACGGTACTGTATATTTCTTTATACTGACCTCCACTGACACAGCAGGAGCTAAGATGTGAGGGTGGGAGAGGGGAAAATGAGAGGGAGTGCAGGCTGGGGTGCACTGGTGTGCTTCTATTAATTAACAGCTTGATGGGGGCTGACAGGACGTGTGCTGCTATCAAATAATGAGGTTAGGATTGGCCAATGGTTCCAGGGCACAAAACCTGATTAACACTAATCCTAGCTTAAGTCAATTAACAATGCCTGCTCAGGGACTAATGCAAATGAGGGGCCTTTTGTTAGGTGAGCTAGTGCAAACGGAGAAAACATGGCTTGACATTCAGACGTGTAAAACATCTCTAGATCATAGTAAAAAGGGTGACAAACATAAAAAGTCATAATGAGAAAGAAATAGCTGACTTATGTAACGGTGTCTCTAGAGCAGGGTGATATGATCAAAAATATTTATCACAATATACATTAGAAAATTTGCGATAACGACATAACTGACTGTATAACTGACACTAGACAAAATACTTTACAACTCCACAACTTTATTAGTGCAAAAAAACCCCCCAAAAACCATCAATGTATTTTCACTTAAACAAGCAGCTGTTTTTTATGTGCATTAAAGTTATATAAAAATTTTACGGTGCAAATGCAAATTCCTTGCTGACAGTTTAACCAAAAGGCATTTCCAGTGGAAATTGGCCGACATATCCTCAGCATAACCATGTATAATACCCACAAAACTTAAAAACAGGTTATACACACACAATGCGGAAATATTAATCAAGTGGTGCGGCTTCGTAGCTTAGTAAAGTCGTACTAAACCATTTGACAGATTTTCGAGCGCCGTGTACGACATAAAATCGTTTCGAGGTCAGTAAACACAACCAGAATTCATACATAAGGCGCACGGGATTATAAGGGGCACTGTCGATTTTCAGAAAAATCAGAGGACTGATTTTAAGTGTGCCTTATTCTCCAAAAAACACGATGATAATAACGACGGCCCGCTAGCATGCTCTACCAAAAATAGTGCTTTGTTGTGTAGCTGACGGACGAAAGCTAAACCAGTTCCACACCACTGAAGTTGCAGCATTTTTACAAACCAATTCTGGTTCATCCATTTCATTCAACGATCCGCTTTCGCCCTTCTCATTCTCTGTCGCCGCCATGCTTTTTCCGCCATGTTTGCATGAAAACAAAGGCACTGTGCGTGCGCGTTTTACCCATATTCTATTGCGATATTTCATTTTCTTATCGTTGCCCAACATTATACCGGTATGACCGTGAACGGTGTGATATGGCCCAGCCCTAGACGTCTCTTCAGTCTGATGCAGTCAGTCAACCCTTAGACCTCATACAAGCTTTGACCAAAAAATTTAAAAACATTGCATACAGATTAAACAATAAAAGAAACGTCTATTAAACCAAACATGTGAATGTGTGTCAACACGCATGCATGTAACGTTTAGAAAAGGGGAAATGAAATAAGGGAACATCAAATATTCTTTGAAAAGGTAGTTTAAGCCAAAACACTTTCTTTTTACTTGCAGTGTCATGAAGATAACAAATCATCACATGTACTTATCTATTTCAATAGTAGCTTAAATTAAAAATTTCCACTTGACTCAGCACTGTCTGGTCAACCATCATGCCTGGTCTGTTCTATGTGCTGCAGGCACTGCTGAAACTATGTCTAAATTGGTCCCAAGTATCTTTTTCTCCATTAGGTTCTGTAATATTAAAGTTCACATCAGTCAACATATAGGCAGATCCCAATATAGAGCCCAATACAGCTATGTGCCAGTCAGGCTCCAATTAAATGACTTAATTGGTTTTTACAGTCTCGATCACAGGATAGCAGGTGAAAATCAGCCTGGTTTACAGTGACACTCAGTAATTATGATTAATGTGCAAACTAATGCACATGATAAATAATAAACGTGCAAGAAAGGTAGCGAAAGTGCTAATTTAAGGCAGCTATAACTAAATCTAATAACTTGTGGTCAGATTATTTTAAAAGGAAACGAAATCAACACATGCATGCAACAGACACATATATGGATACACAACAAAGCTTCTGATCGAGGGAGTTTGACAAGTGGAGAGACAGTGTTGAAACTAGTTTCTTCAGAATGAAAAGCTAAATGGCATCATCAATAACATTGGATGTCTGTATTGACAGGGGAATTTATCCTAATTTGTCCAGGTGTCAATATCAAGTGAAGCTGTCAGGGAAGCAGCTAAGAATCTAAGCTCAAGCTTCTAAGCTACAGCTCCAGGCCCCTGTTCAAACCATGGAGCACCTGGGTAAGTAAGCAGTCATGCGATTAATTTGCTGGCCCTCACTCCAATGGCTGCCAAACTGACCCCGCTGTTGTGCTTACATCCCAGATAAAACATGGTGGCCAATCCATCAAGGCCAGTGTCTGTTGTCTAACTGACAGCACGACGTCCCAGAGATGTCTGGTGAAAAACAGACACCTGTAAGCTAAATCCTCCCTCATCATCCTTAAGGGTGTGATCAAATGTAGATATGTAGTCTATATGATGGCCCATGAGATGACAGTTTACAAACCATTTGTTCATGCCCATCTTTTTCATTGTTGTCAAACATATAAAGGACCTGTTGTTTTTTGTCAGTTGTTTATAGAAAACAGTCCTCATTTAATCTCAGTTGAAGTCAAGTTAGGTACAATAGATCCTAAAAAAACCCAACTTATATTCATGCAGCTCAATAGCCAGTTACATACAACTTGGGAATTAGGCAACATTCAGGAACATTTGAGGGAAATCTATTCTTACAGTCTGTGGGATTTGGAAATGAGTTGCACATTCAGGGGTAGCAGAGGAAAATATTCAGCATTCTGCTTTCTGAAAGTGAACTGTGTTCAAATGGGACTGAGGAAAGACTCGGGGAGTGAGATGGCTGCAGAACTTTATAGCAATGATAACTGAATTCAGCATAACAGCAGATTTATATTCCCAAAAGCAACTTCATCATTGTCCTCTGTGCTGTAATGGTATACGGTTAAGTTATTGGGACTCTTTATCTGAAAGTCATAGATAGACAGATTGGTGAGGGGGAAAAAAACAATTTAAGGTCAAGAGTCAAACGCCTGAATCATCTTCGTGCAGCTGTGTGCTAGCTAGACTGCCCTGGGGCAAACACGGGGTCAAGGGACCATGTGCAAGGCAGCACTTGCTGAGGTAGATGCCAGAATCCCTTTTTGTTACCCCCTCCTGACAAAATGAGAAGGGAGAAAGATGGTGTGGAAAGAAGCTCAGTAAAGTGCTAATATCTCATGTTGCTTTTGGTCTGTATTAATTTTTTGGTTTGAACTTTTGCTTCCTGACGAGAACATTTGGGGAAACATACAAACACACACCCACTCACTCTCACCAAGTCACGAAAAACAAAAAAACCCAACAGGAAAGTCCAGATATGTACCTAAATGATAATGCTGGTTTATTTCAAGATTTATTATCGAATGCGCTCTTTGTACTCACCACCTGTGTTGTAGAGACTTAGGGAAACAAAGAGCGTGTTGAGCTGGGCTAGAAGCATTCGCTGCCGTGTTTCATAATTTTTTTTTTCATGAATAATTTTTAATAAATGTGTTTGAGTCTGCAAAAAGCGAGACAACAAATCTAGGAAACAAAAGGCTTTCTGGCAAAATCGCTGCTAGTCGCTTTCTCTAAATTTGCAGAAGCTAGATCTATAGTAGAGCAAACGCGGATTGCTTGTTATTAGCTACAATGTGTTCCATGTCACACGTGTGTGCTACATGCACCGAAGTCTTCTTTAATAATGAGCCAGTAGCATGTCAGCTAATCTCAGCTTGGATGAGAAGTGAATGAATCCTATTTACTCCTGTCGTTATAACCACTGAACCCATTTCCACCTAATCTAACCACACCAGCCAAACAAAGGTTCAAGGGAAGTAGGGGAAACAGAAAAATCTAGGGGGGAGGAAATGGGGGAGGTTGGTGTTAGAACAGGTTGCGAGCAGACCTCCTACAAAAAAAAAGGTTTAAAAAAAGAAAGAATTCATGCATGGATTTCAAATTTCACAGCTGAGTACCTGGAGGAAATTGCCAGGCCTGGAAAAGAGGTCTTCTTTTCTTTTTGATAATCTGTGAGCTGTAATGTTGCTGTTCCATATATGAAGCTGGCTAAGGGAGGAAGGATGGAATACAAGGATTGGAGGCTGAGGGGGTTTAATGTTTGCTAAAGAGCCAAGAGTGTATTGGAGAGTGACAGCAGCACATGGCTGAACGCCTCTATAGGGGGAGGACTGTGTGTCTGTCCATGAAAGACGAGTCTGTTTTACAAGCCAGCTCAGTATCCCTCAGTTGGTCATGCTAGCAGGAATTTCACACTTATCCTTATAAAGAGCTAGCAATTAGAGGGACACTATTTCACTGGAAACACTAAGTCTTTTAAGGTCTATTATGCACCATTGTACACCATAGCCATAAAACATTACAAAAACCATTGAGCTCCATTACAAAGTCAACACCTGCCTCCTTTCTTGGGATTAATTACAGCAAGATAAAAAAGTAACCACTTCAGTTTTTTGTGTGAGGATTTCTCTGAGTTTCCTTTTTTTTAAAAAAAAAAAAAACGGTATTTTCAAAAACCTTTCAGACAGAACTAAAGCCACGCCACAGGTATCACTTCAAAACCCTTTCAGATGATAAATCTTGATTATTCCCCATGAATAATACATTATAGCCTGGCTGCTGACCAAAGCAACTGAAATAATACAGTCACTGATTCTCAACCATGTGTGATGAGTGCTTGCCCCGAGTGCCAACAGACAGAGCAGCACAAAACACCACAAAAGACATGAAAGGGAGTCATACAAATGTTGATAATCTAGGCCCTATAAGACCCCATCAGTACTGGAGTAGCTGTCACCATTTATCCCAGTATGCTGCATTCTGTTGATAAACTAACAACAAAAAGAAACAAAGGCTGCTTCGGGTCTTCTGTGGGCCACAGTGGCATGTGTGCTTGAATGTTCTCCCATATGTCTAAACTCCTCAAAAGCAGCACACTACACAAAAACTACACACGTACATACTCAAACACAAACCTGCCCTCTGTGGTTAAAAAAAAAAGAAAAAAAAGAAAGGGGTGTGTTTGCATTCTCAAGAAAAAGCCTGATAAAAGAAACTCTGGAAGTATACTGGAAAAAAGGAGACGTTAGTAATGACAGAAAGACAGAAAAGCTCTTTCCACACATATACTGAAGCCTTGAACCTTTCTAGACATCACCCACAGGAGGTGCACGTTAGAATGCAAATGAATCAGTTGAATCAGGCATAAAAGGGTCTTTACCCTGTCGGCTCCCCAGTACAAAGTCCATATGATATCTGGCTGAACCATGTGAGAACTCCAGAGAGTATTTAACTTTCTGGAGATTCTCTCATGTGCCCTGCCACCTGCATGCTTTGCCCAGGTGCCACCCCTGATGAAAACCAGGCAGAATGTCTGCAGTAATGAAAATGCATCTTACATGAAGCGCTACATGCGATGCTGAATGGCAGCCAAATCTCTTGATAATGTCCACAGTTTGTCTATCATCAAAAATCCATAAGTAATTTTTTTTTTTACTTAAAAGCCAACAAAGTGACCACCTTACACATGTTTAAGTCTCTATACACTGGCTTCCAATATGTTTAATAATTCATTTAAGATTTTAATAAGCCACCATATATTGTACTGCATGCTAGCCATAGAATCCTAGGCAGAGGATCTTTTATCTGTTGTAAAGGTGAAAACAAGAGGGGACAGTGTTTCATGGTCTGAGCTCCATTGCAGCTCTTCTGGAATGAAGATATTAGGTCAGCTAAGCCATTGTGCTGCCTCATTAAATAATAATAAAAA
The DNA here is from genome assembly GCF_964374335.1 of Astatotilapia calliptera. NCBI lineage: Eukaryota > Metazoa > Chordata > Actinopteri > Cichliformes > Cichlidae > Astatotilapia > Astatotilapia calliptera. Next base: position 7,944,085 of record NC_137441.1, read on the forward strand.
TATGAATAATAATAACAATAACAACAACTATGAGGATTAGCCAGATGGCAGATACTGAATTTCCAAAACCAGTGGCTTAGCTCTACTGCAGCTGCCATTCATACTGTACATGAATACTTTATCAATCTAATTGCAGAATCTGGAGAGACTGTTATAATACTGGAGTATTTTTTGATGCATGTAAAGTGGCTGCTAGTATTAATATTAAAGAATAACCTTTGAAGATAATACGTGGTGCATAACCATGTGTGCTTTGTAAATGTAGAGGAAGATGTGGTACTCACTTCGAAGCCTAACGCTTTTGATACAATTTATGCAGAGGTGCTGCAGGAATGTAAGACATATGACGCATCGAGACAGAAAAGACTGTCTAGGCAGCAGCTCACTCGAATCTCCCAAAACAGCAATGACAGCAGAAACCCCAAATTTTTGGATTATTGGTATAAATATAGAAACAGTTGCGCAGACAATTCGCATAACATGACTCAAACATGTGATCTGGCAGAAATCCATACAACGGATCTGCCGAATCACGGGATACACAAGGACATTTGTAATGCACAAACTTCAAAGTCAGTCCTAATAAAATTAAACGATTTTATTTGATTAAACCAGCATGTCTTGTGATTATTCAAAAGAGGCACCATAGTGCATATACACAGATAAATCTTGAGATGAAAACCTGCTGTTATGTATTTCAGGACTGTCAGTAATGATACAATACCCCTACAGGAGGGCAAACACACACACACACACACACACACACACACACACACACACACACACACACACACACACTGCTCAGGGAGTAGAGAAAGCCAGTGAGCCAGGTCTTTTCATCAGTTCCACTGCACTGCCTCGCATTGGGCCAATCTCACCACATCATTAATATGGTGAATGCTATTGTCATTGCATCTACAAAACAAAAGCACAGTTTAACATGGCAGGACGATGGATCAAATATGAAAAAGGGAGTTATTAAATATGTTTGGAGGTGAGTCAGTGATGGTGTCTTGTGTGAGAATGTGAGAAAGAAACAAATGAAACAAGAGAAAAGAAAAAGTTTGCTAAAATATTACACGAGGAAGGTTGTGTGCAAGTCAGACTGAAGATTCACATGCAATAGGCTATAGGTAATGAAGTCTCCATCAGCCTTATGGACTTGCCATTACAATATTGAGAGATTGGTGTTTTCATGTATGTGCAGTTCCAGTGTTTTTATAACAGTGTACACATGATAAGGAGAACCAGTGCATTGTGACTAAATGTATGTAAATGAATACTAAGGGAAGCATGTGTTTTGTTTGTGTGACTGTGTGTGCATCCCCGTGGGTGCCTGTCTGCATGTTTGTATTCACAGAGGCGTTGCACATCCCACAATTCTTAGCCACAACACAGTGTTGTGTGTGAGGGTGTGAGGACAGGAGAGAGAGAGAATTCTGGAGCATGGCCTTGCTGAGCAAATTTTACTCTTGCTCTCCCAATTTCTGTCCGTCTCCCCCTTAATGTCTGTCTCTCTCTTGCTCTCTCTGTTCCCTCTATTTCCCACTGTGCCAAACACAGAGGACTTCTTTGTTATTCAGAGTAGGAAATGCAACTGGAGCCAAATCTGCCTTGGTTTCCGTTTGATATCATCCCTCCTTTGTTCCTGCCGTCTCCCATCGCCATGTGCTTGGCCTTAGATGGCATTAGTCAGACACATGGGAACAAGTAGAGCTTAGACAAGATATAGCTCGTGATGTCCTGGATGTGTGACTACAAGTGTAGCTCGAGGTGATATTTAAGCTTATGATGAGATAAAGGTCAAACTGGGCAAGACAAAATACATGCAAATTTGAATTCCAGGCATACTCCGGAAAACTCAAAAATATATTTGGATCACAGCTTTGCAAGAAAGGTCTTCATACGAAAAAATATGTTGTTTTACCTAACATACCAAAAAAATGAGGATAATTTTGAGCACAGTACACTGCTGTGAAAAATGAGCTCATGGCTAAGCTGATACCAGTCTATGCATTCAGCTGGTATTTCCCATATAAGACATGCCACTCAAGCTGCTTTAGCCTGTCCAGAGTTGCTGCACACCTGCAAGCTGCTTTGCAACCCACTTTCAAAAAAACTCCTTTACATGGTATATGACTTAATGGTCATATTTATTGTCATTGGTATCAGCTCTGTTCTTGTTGCTGATCTCAGTGTTTTTTTACTTTCCATATATGCACAAGGATGAGTGGGGATGTCCTAGAACAAGCAAATACCAAAATGCAACCAAATATATATTACTGCAGATGAACATAACGTTCCTTTGCCACTGATTGAACTGTTTCCAACTGAAAGGGCCATATGGGTCACATGCACAACCTCTCTACAGACACTGTCAGATATGGTAAATGGCCTGTATTTGTATAGCGCTTTACTAGTCCCTAAGGACCCCAAAGCGCTTTACACATCCAGTCATCCACACATTCACACACTGGTGATGGCAAGTTACATTGTAGCCACAGCCACCCTGGGGCGCACTGACAGAGGCGAGGCTGCCGGACACTGGCGCCACCGGGCCCGTGGGCCACCACCAGTGGGCAACGGGTGAAGTGTCTTACCCAAGGACACAATGACTGAGACTGTCCAAGCCGGAGCTCGGCAACCTTCTGATTACAAGGCGAACTCCCAACTCTTGAGCCACGATATGACTATCAGGAGGTGTCTTTCAACATGCATGCCAACATCCCTGAAGCAATTGAGCATGTTTCAGTATGTGTGTGCGTGTCTGTCTCCTTCGATCCTCCCTAACCCCTAGAGAGGAAGACAGAAGAATCCCTACACTGAATACTAATAATATTCACCACGATCACCTCTCATTCAGATGACTAGCAGTTATGAGCTCAACATCAAAAGCTTCTTTCATCTGCAGAATAAGTGAGAATAAAGGATTTAGTAAATATGGGAAAGAGACTTTAGAATCAGTGCAAACTCTTCTTTACTTGCTCAGTCCATTGCTTCAGAGTCATCAGTTCATTGTCCAATACCTGCATCTTATGTTTATGCATGAAATTTTTATATTTCATTTAATATCAATATACATGTTTTGTTTATATATACATATCTATGCAAACCTCCTCCAAACATAGAGATGTACAGTTATATCTTTTGATTAATATACTATATAAATACTTATAAAGAGGCTTGATAAACTGTATTATTGTGGGGTCTTTACCTAAGAATATAAAGCGCTTTTGAGGCGACTGCTGCTGTGATGTAGCGCTATATAAATAAAACTGAATTGAACTGAACTTAAATAGTATAATTTGGCCTTCAATGTACATTTAGATCCATAATTATTTTGACAATAATTGTAATTTTCACTCTGGATTTTAAATCAAACTGCCAATATTGGACTGAACTGAAGACTTGAAGCTTTAATTCAAGGGGTTTAACATGAGGACTGCATTAACCTTTAGTAATTATCAAAAATTTTATATATGGTCCTAATTTTCAGAGGCCTGCATATAATTGGACATGATTGGCCGTTTCCCTTAATATATCATGAGAAATTAACCAGATAAAAGACCTGGAGTCCTAAACACTGAACTTGCATTTGGTAGCTCTTCACAAGAAATCTCAGCACAAGCTGTCAATTCAACTGTACAACATCACCATTAGTATGAAAAAACAAAAGAAACCCTAAAGAAATAGCACAAACTTTAGGAAGGGCCAAATCAACACACTGGTACATTCTGAAAAAGAGAGAAGGCAGAGCAACACCAAAAAAAGCATGTAAAATGACTAAAGTTTTCCCTTTAAATACATGAAATAAAGACAAACTTGTACCAGGATGATGGTAGGAGAGTATTTAAAAAAGGTTAAAATTAAAGAACAGCTCACGATCCATAACGTAGTCTGTCAAACATAGTGGAGGCAGTGTTATGGCATGGGCATGTACGGCTGCCAGTGGAACCAGGAGACTAGTGTTTACTGATGATGTGACTGCTGATAGAAGTAGCAGGATAAATCCTGAAGTGTACAGGGCTATATTCTGAGCTCATATTCAGCTTAATACCGCAAAACTGATCAGACAGTGCAAATGGATGATGAGCCAAAGCATATTGCAAAAGCTACCCAAGAGTTTATCAAGGGAAAGAAACTGGATATTCTTCAGTGAAGGCATAACAGCACAACATTTGATGATCTGCATGGCTTCTAGAATTTAGGCAGCCACTGATTGCAAAAGATTTTCATTCAAAATATTTCTATTTAAAATAATGTTAGCTGTCTAATTAAATTTGGGGCTCTTAAATTGAGGGACTATGTATTGTTGTAATTCCTAAATAGTTATTGCAGCACTTGTTAAACTCCTTAACTCCTTAAATTAAAGCTTAAAGCCGGCACTCCAGTCACATCTTGATTGCTTTTAGAATCCAGAATGGTAGTGTGCAGAGGCAAAATTGTGAAAACTGTGTAAATGTCTGAATATTTGTGGCGATGACTTTAGCAAGCTTTAGCAAAAAAAGATAAACTAGAATTATAATCTTGGAATATTTTTTGCTCAAAGTACTGAGCTGTTACTGGTGAAGTGATCCGACTTTGGCTTTATTGTTATTCTCACATCAGGTAGGCAGCTAGAACTGTGCAACTTTTCAAGTGTTTGTTTTTATATATATATAAAAAAAAAAAGAAAGTGTAAGTCATGTGCTGAAGGATAAAAAAATAACGTAGTACTACATTTACGGCTCCGTTTTCCCGTCTCTGAATTGGACATCATTTCAAAATTACTCTTTTACACGTTATCCATCCACCATGGATTCAACCCATAAGCTAAAGCTGGGTGTGTTAAAAGAAGAGATAAGAGGAGAGGATGGCAATCTATCACCTCACACTGACAGCCTTGCACGTTGTCTCTCTCTAGGGCTGCTACGCTGCCACGCTCCCCTGCAGCTGCTCCTCTCCTCTTCTCCTCCTGTTGTCATCTCTTTTCCAAGACACCATGTTTTCCCCTCCTTTGCATCTCCTCCCTTCTACTCTGCCCTTGTGTCCCCTTTTACCCTTGTGTCCTCGCACTTCTTCTACCTGTTTAGTATGTCAGTTGCATTGATGGTTATCAGCTGCTGCCCACCCAGACTGCAGTGCTGTGTCACTTCATTAGAAGTGTGAAAAGATGACCTTGCACTCTGTCTCCATTTTTTTTTCCTTTACTCCTAAGTCGTACACTCCTCCAGCTGTCCCTTTTCCATCATCACTCTTTCTCCCATGCTTCAAGCAGCCAGTCAACCTGCCAGTCTCTGCCCTTCTTCTCCTTCATCCACTCTCATTGTACCTTATCTTTTCCTCGTCTGTCTATTTCGTTTTCCCTGCCCTCATTGTTCTCCTTCATTATCAAATGCTGTCACAATGTCCCCTGCTGTGCCACCCTGGTTATTTATAGCTAACAGTAGGTGGTGGATTGCTGATGTTGAGAGGTGGGCCATCTTGCGCCCTGCTGGAGCTCACACATTCGCACAATATTCCTGACATTTCGAACATATGCATACAGAGACAAAGGCACATTAAAACCATCTCTTCTTATGTATGGACACTTGCGTCACATATTTTCAAGCATGCAGCTTTCAAATACCTACCTGTCTCTCAGACATGACGTAGAGGTAGTTGCGGTCAAGAGAGAAGGCCATATCCCTGAGGACAGGGCTCCCATCCTTGATAACCGAGATCGTTTCATACTGAACACCACCGTGAGGAGGCCCATCAACACGAATCTGACAAAAAACAGAACACAAACAGGTCAGATTTAGCTATTTATACCTCAGTGACAGCAGGAATAGTAAAACCAGATAAAAATGATTGACAGGAATGACAAACATGATTCATTTTTTTTGTTTTTGTTTTGAAAAACACTGAAATTATTTAGCTACTTGAAGTTTCAGTTGGAGGTGGAGATTCTCCTTGAGGATCGCTTCCACTAGAAAGAATGAATATGAATATGACATAAAAGCTTTTTTTATAATTGCCAACAACTGTGCAACAAACCATAATATTTTCATAGTATGAGGTAATGTAAGTCCTCTATAAGTTCCTTGTAAGACGGGGTTATAAAAACTGTGCGGAATTATTTGTGGATATTATTAGACCTTTGTGAAACTTGAGCTGTGTTTTGGTTTTCTCTTTCCCTCAGTGAATGATGTATTTGCTCAGGAAAGCTTTGAACTTGAAGCCAAGACCAACGTACTGCAAAAGCAATGGAAAAGAATTTAAATGACTTATATTAGGCATCTGACCCAAATGGGCCAGTGCTAGCCTTCGTCATTCATTAGATCCCCTTGGCCAGACATAAACAGAACAGCAAATCTTGAGGAGCAGCATGGGTTGTCTAAACTTGAGTGGGGGTTTTCTGACGTTTCTGTGATGTCACATGTCACTAGGCCCTCCTCCAACCATGAAAGCTGATGGCTTTATCATCTGTCCATCCTTGCATGCCTCCATCCACCCAAATATTCATCTGTTTATTCAAACAATGACAGCACCAAAGAGCTGTCAGGCTCACAGAGGGGAAAGTCAAGGTCATATGTCTGTCAAAACAAGATCTACAGCGAAAGGGGGGGGTGGGGGGGGGGTGAGAAAACGAGTGCACGCACAAACTGTTGTGTACGAATGTGTGAGCAAGACCATGTGTCAAACTGCTGGATGATCAAGTAAGAGAAATGTGATTTAAGTTCACACAAAATCCCTGGAGCTCTGCCTTCAAAGCTTGAGGGTTAGTTGGGTACACGACAGCAGGCACCACAGTTAAGGAACAAAGCTCAAAGTGGTTAAGCCTTCCATGGCTGACCTACATCTGACCTTGGCAGACTAATCCAAACATTGAAAACAGGACATATGTGAAAACCATATGTAGGAGGAGAAAGGCAGGATGTGGGGGCCGTGCCAGTCTTCATCTGGTTACTGACACTGCAGTGTGGAGGGAGACCTCAGCAAATATGCTCATCCATAAAGCATGTCGGCGCACGGCCAGGCCAGCACTGTTCTGTTCACTACTGTGTCAGTGTGGGTGTTGTGAGTGCATTTTTGTGTGTGCACCCGTAGGAGCAGTCTGTCATGCTGTGATATGTGTCCTAGCAGGCTGCCACTAGGGATCACAAGATAACCCGACCTTCCCACTGCAGGCCTGCAGTTCATCTGAATCAGATCGCTATCACACAGTCTCTCACCACTGTCCAGGGGCTTTTAAATTAACATTTGGCCAGAAAGAGACTCACATACAGAGATGTCTATGAGTGTGTGAGGAACAAAACCTCTACTCTCCAGACACTTTGTTAAAAGAAGAACAAACATACTAGGCCTACCAGCAACAAGACAGTAGAGCTGCTCTATTAAGGCAAAAATAGTTTTTTGTGTTTGCTTTTGTGTTTTTGTTCAATATAAAAACTACAACCATTTTACACGATCATTTTATAAGGTTGGGTGACTGGTCAAATATGTCAGGAAATGGATACATCTATTGTAGGTTGTTGTTTTCTATATTTTCTTTTCAATTGTATTTTGATTATTTAGCCTACATATTTAGTGCACTTTAAAATAAACTTGATTATTAGTGATTAGCGTATTAGGCTCAGTTGCTGAATGTGCACCTAGTCGCCCTGCTACATTCGGCACTGACAGAGAATGTGCAACTTTTTTATTTTTATTTATTTATTTAACATATTACACAGCATAATTAACACAAACAGAATGAGGTACACTGATTTTAATCAATAATAATTTTCAGCTTATCTTGTTTTTATTGTAGCTGTTGGAGCCAACATTAAAATTGAAAATAAAATTAGATTAGTTGCCCAGTCCTGTTTTAAAAAACAAAAATAATAATAATGCAAGTGCAAGACTGTTTACAGAGACATTGTATTAGTGACTGGGTACGAGGGAAGAAGATTCACTAATACTCTCTTTCTCACTCTTTGCTTCTATGTATGCTTTTCCCAAAGGCTTATAGCTCACAAAGAAAACCGAATAAACATTATTGACAAATGACACTCTCACCATCCCACTATGTAAACACAAACACATTCACATCCAGATTTTTTTTTCCCTTTTCTACAGCAACTGTAAATCTTGCAAAGACTATTATATTAACACATATGTAGACACGCTGTTAGAAAGTATAAAAAAATATGAACGTTTGTGTGAATTGGGTCAGTTAAATACAAGTACTTTCCAGAGCAGACTCACCTCTGGGTGGGCGAATGAGAGAAAAAAGAGAAAATGAAAACCCAGAGCAAGTAAATGGAGGCACCAGTGCTTAGTGGACCAAAAATAATTCTGTCAAAGACTCCCTCTCTTTACCACACTCCCACACTACTATTCCACCAGTCAACAAAATGTACCACCTGAGTAAGCGACTCTCATGCTCAAAACATCTTTTTCTCAGCATCGCTTTACTTCAACATTTAGCCTGCTCTCTCAGGTACTTAAATCTATCCCATCTTTGCGCTGTACGACCTTGCATTATTTATCAGGCCGGGTGAAAAAGCTGCAAACAAGTTGGTTTCATACCCTCAACTGCCTCACAATATTACTGCCCCTCTATTTTAAGACTGCCCATCCATGGAAACAACCCCTGATACCCCAGAGAGCTCTCCTCTGGTCTGTCCTGGCCTGACATGGTTCCCTTTTCAACACCACAGCCATTAGCTAGCCTCTCTCTATCACCAGCATTGGAGAGCTGCAACTGAGTATAGTTGAGTAAGAGGGGAAAAAGTGAAGATGGATGAGATTGTTGAAAAACAGTCTACATTCTCCCCCGGGGCCACCACGGGCAGCTTTATGTTGAAGAGAAAAAACAGCGCTGTCATGAATGATGAAAAAAATATGATCACGGTGAAAAGATGAAAACAGGCATCATAAAAACTTGAAGCACACAGATAGCTGCGATACTTGGTTTTAAAAATCCAAGCCCCTTAAAACTATCATGAGGCAATAGTTTAATTATAAAGGTGGTGGTGTATTTGGCTTGAAAACTTCAATATGCACATCTGGACTCCGCAGGTAACCAGCATCTTTTGCCATGCTGCCAGAACCTAGCAAAAACAACAGATTAAAAAACAACAACTTTTGCTTTTATTTACAGGCTTTCTGTCACAGCACCTAGTCAGCATTAAATGGGTAGCTGTTGGGGGTGGAGAGTGGGGCTGGGGTGGTTGGCCAGCAGGGAAGCCATGGCAGAGGCATCAGAGGCCTCCCCTTGTGGCTACAAGGCCCTGTGCCAGTGGGGTGCTTTTGATCAGACCATGTAAGCACCCTGAAAAAACGTTTGAAGATTGACCAAACTCCAATTCAAATTGCCCTTCTCCTTTTTTCCCTGTCCTGTTCTCTCTCTCCCTCTCTTTCTCTTGCTCTCTTTCCCTTCCTGGTCTCTCTGGTTTTGAACACTGTGCCAGACACTGAATCCCCAACTGCGAGAGTCCGTGTGAAGCAATTTGCTTGAGTGCGGAATAAATCCTACGTAAAAAGTGCATCAAATGTGTGTTTGCAGTGTGTTGTGGATGCTGCTGTTCTACAGTAAAAGGAATTGGAAAGAACATTAAAAAAAAACAAACTGCAGTTTCATCAAAAAGAAAAAATCAATATTAAATGTAATATATGCAAAATGCCAAAATGGTTTTGATTTGGTCTCAAAATACAACCGTGAAGTAACATGAGATGTAACAGTATGTTCATGTCTATAGATTGATGTCTGTTTCACAGCTTGCCCTGTTCCAAGTGTTTGTTCAACAGTAGACGCTCAATTTCTAAAGAATTTTTCTTCTTTAATGGTCCAGCTGCTAACTATTACCTGAGAACTGTTTTCTTTTTAAATATGTGTGGAAATCTTATTTTCAAAACTTAGCCTTGAGGGAGGTTAGTGTTCTGAAACAAGACAAGCATGTGTACAGCTCGTTGCCAAGACCAATACAGATCCAGAGAGTGCACATTATTTTACCACCAGATTTCAGCTAGCAGAGCAGAATGTAACCCACATATGAGAACCTTTACCAAACCACAGAGTACAACACACTAACACCTTGCATTGGGATAGAATTAAGTCATACTGTAGGTCTTCCACCTACATGTTGTACCAAAATAGTAAAACAAGAGTTGATTTCTAGGAGATTATGCTCTTATGGCTGAATCTCAAAGAGAGAGAAAGAGAGTCCCTGAATAACCTATCTGGCAGCTATCTTCTGCATCTGCGCTAATCCAGTTCAGTAGTCTTGAGTGTTGAAGTGATAGGCATTGCCTTTATCTGCTTGATCCCACACACTGGATTAGATTCTGCTAAAGTACACCACCGCACACTTTCACACGCTGTCTCAATACACAGAGATACCACAGAGGCAGCTATGTTTAGGTAAATGGCACTTGTATTCAGTTAAGGTCAAATACAGTTTAAAGTCAACCAGGAGACCTGACATAGACCACGATGGACTTTCACTAATAAAGCCCAGTTTCTCTGATAGAACCATTCTCAGTCTTGCCAAATAGCCTTGAACGTGGTGTTGAGACTACCACCTCACACCTTGGATCATATGACAATTGATAAACTGCTGAAAGCATTTTAAGCGCCAGTGATGCTTCTCATGATTTCAAAAGCTTTTGTGATAGCCAAAGGTGCTCTTATGCCATCAGGTTTTGCATTGCAAGCACACCTTTAAGAAAGAAAAAGACCTTTTCCACAAGCTCAGAATTTGTCTTTTACCTTAAAACCCCTCCAATGCATGAGAATATCAAGGAAACAGCCTTGAACTAGAAACACCAGAAAGCTACACTAAGCTCACATAAATATTTTTAGATCTGTTACACAGAAGTGGGAAAAATGGTGAGGTGTGCTGATAAGACTAACCTTCTGGGGATGGCCCACCATCCACCAGTCCAGAGTATTGAATACGGCAGTATATTTTAAAGATGCTAGAGTCCAGAAAATTATAGACAAGCTGTCCTTTTGCATCTGTGGTGTGACACACTAGGTTTAACTAACAATGTGATTGATCTCAGTCTTCAACTCCCAAAAGCATGCTTAATGTACAAACAGCCCCTTGCCATCAAATTGAATATCACTACATATTTATTTATTGTTTTTCAACATGCATGGTTACTTAAGGAGGCTTTTTTTTTAACCTAAACTACAATATTTTCCAAAACATAATCAATGTAGTTTGGTGCATAAACCTAACCAAGTATGTTTTAGTGCCTTAACTTAGCTACTGACTAGTAAAATGTTGGTGCAAATGAAACGAATCAGAAAGTGTAAGTCATGGAAACAAAGTGAACAATCAAAGCCAAACAAGACACGAACCATGGCTGACAAACGTCTGATTTACTACACCACCATCTCCCAACCTCCCAACGCAGACTTTTTCCACTCTTCAAAGGAAGACTGTTATCTCCAAATCCAATACTGCCAGGTCTGGTGGTATAGATCTGATATGCCAGTAGCTTCTGACAGAACGGCAGAGTTTGACGCCCTGGGATATGTTGATATGGACACATACTAGATGAAGTCAGATGCTTTAGGCGTGAGATTGGGAATGTATCACTAAGAGTGGACTGGTGGTATGAGTAACAGTCGGGAAAAAATTAATTGCCAACACACTAGGAATAAAATACCAGTAAGACACCAATTCATTCTGATTTTAAGGACATCAGTAAAACAGAGCAGCATCTTCATGATTGCAACACCTTGAGTAGTCCTTCAAGGAACACAGTCAATGAGCAGTTTTACAGCCAGACAGACACACAGCTGGTTATGTTCCACACCTTGCAGAACCCTGTGTACCAACGAGGCTCACTATATCTATTTTCATGTTTGTCCTGGAAACCCAGCTTGAAATGTAGCAGGCTGCTATTGTATTTCTCTACTTCAGGTGGAATAGGTTCAGGCTATTCAGCTGCCTGTGTGCGAGTCTCCCCCACCCCTTTTCATCCCTCTCCTTATTCTGCACACTGGGAGAAAACATGGAGCCTCTCTCCGCCTTGATAACGCATCTAATCCATCACCAGTGTCAGGCTGAAGAATTCTGGTGTCAGTAGCGAGCGGCGTGTAGAAATGTCCTGTGTATATGTGTGAGAAGACTCCCAACAGCCCAGTATGCCATCTCTTTTGTTCCTGTTGTACAATATAAGCTCCCATAAGGCTTATGTTAGCTTGTGTCAGTTCCCATCGGAAAGACTGAGGCTGGAGAGACTACATGTTGGTGAGGAGGAAAACACAAGAAAAGGCAGGAAGAGGGTGAAGAGGAAAAGGAAAGAAAAATTATAAACAATTACAGAGTTTGGAAAAAATGTAAGCAATAAAGCAATTTTTAAAGAGGTTACATATTAGTGGAGCGGGAAGAAAATGAAAATAGACATTGGAATTAGGATAATCACAAGAGACATCACTCTTTTTGTAAGTGGAATTCCTTTCCCCTCACCTGGCTCATACAGTGGCAGTATATCAGCTAAAGTGACCCGAGCCTACAAGGGGCAATTACTTCACATTTTTGGCAGGGCACCATAAAGCCTATTGATTTGGCTCTACGCCCCATGAACAAAGCAGTTAACCCTCTCCTCGACAGCACCTTTTCTCATCTGTTTGAAAAGGAAAACAAAAGCCTGCCCAGACGCCACAACAAATCACACATGCTGACCATTCAAATGGCCATTTTTTTGCTCCCACTAAATATCAGTGAGTATCACTAGCAAACATTCTATTAAACTGACTTCCAGAGACCAATGGTGCAATTTGCCGTCTGGATAATAGCTATATCCAACACTCGTTCAATAAAGTTTTAGCTCTGCAATATTACCATCTCTCTCGGTCACATAATTCACAACCCAAAACATGATTATATCAGCACTTTCTTCTGTTTGCCCCCGAGTAAAAAAAGAAACCAGAGACCACGGCATGCATTAAGGGGTCTGTGGTGGGATGAGATCAGGCCTCAACTCTAATCAGCCCAAACACATATTAAGCACAGCAGCACAATGTCAGGCCTATATTTAGCTCCACATTAAAACACTGAACAGAGACCAGCATGCTGCTGCTGATGGACACAGTCCAGAAAGGTTCATAGAGAGCAAAAACAGAGGGATGTGGTGGGAGGGATTTTCTGCTTAGCCCTTAAAAATCTGGGTTTGCTAGTATGATGAAGCTATTGTTCCTATTTGCACATAGAAACTGTTTTTTCTAAAAACTGCATTCTGGCGATGCCAACAACTTTAAGTTGAATATATATGCAAAACATTACACGTTTACATAGCTACACATAAGCCCACACACAATTCCAAGTTACGAGCACAAAATAACAGCTACCTCTGCGCGAAACCTCATCTTCTAATAAGGAAACGTTCTCTCCAGAGATTTTTGTCTTTTAAAGATGGAGCATTGACTGATGCGATGTACGTGTCGAAAGAACAAAGAAAAGCTATACCTATTTTATGTGAGTAAATAAGCAAGGGACAAAACAATCACGAAACTATTAGATGCAGCAAACACAGCTACTGATGGTTAGACAAAAGTTATTAGAGGAATGTCAAACATACTGAACCAGAAGAAAATATCACTCTACTGCTTTCTCCCTCGGTGTACTTCAAAGTAGATCACAAAGATATTTGAATCAAGAAGTAGCTCAGAAGAGGTTCAGGTGAGGGGCAAATTAGCTGAAATCATTCCAATTTCTCCCACCGGATTTGTGAGATTTAAATGTGGGACAAGACTGCCAGGTAGATGTGATACTAGGAAATTATAGCCAGTGGGATCCGTACAACAAATGAGAATATAAAAGCACTTCAACCAAGACTATATTTTATACTTGTAATGTGTTTGAACTTGAATAATCTCCCTACATGTTTCATGGGGTGGTTTATATTACTGAGATGTACTTGGTAGTGGTAAGTGAACATGCTTTTGACAAATGCATTGTGCTGTGATAAGGCCTTGACACTCAATGCCGTCTTCATTAAGGCCATAATATTACAGGCGTTCTTTGACACATGATAGAATATTATAGATAGGCATGTAAATGAGACGAGAAGAACAGAAAAGGGAAAAGGATAAGACATAAGATTACACCTACTAACTGGATGTTATAGAAATAGTAATCTGAAATAATCATAGTTTTTGTTTATTTCTGGCACCATCCTTGATCATTATTGCACTGTGATTGCACGCAGTGTGTACTGAGAGCATTTTCCCCTCAGGCAATCTATTAAAAAATGATGTGTTTTTCTACAAGTTATTGATGATATAGTTCTCATGCCACATAAATACAACATATGATCCACAGGTTTTTTTTTCCTACATTCCCAGTTGTATACTGCACAAAAAAATAATAAAATAAGAATTACCATCATTATATTGTTGTCTTGGTATTTTTTACTGCCACTGGCTTTAAATAATCAGACATAATTTCAAAGTTTCAAAGGTGACTGTGTGGCTAAACCAGAGGTCCATCACCTTCACAGCCCATTACACCCTTCCACCCTAAATTTCAAACCATACCGCATGTAACTCTATGGAGACAGACATCACAACCTTTAACCTCTCATCTACCAACTTCCCAGCAACTCTTGAATAATTAGAGCTCCCCCTGTAAGTGGAGAGGGTAAGGACAGAGGTAAGATGAACACCACTCTGGGGACCTTTGACCTCTGCTGGCCAACAGAAACAATGCAGAAAGGGGAAGGGATAAGAACATGGGGTGGACTATGAGGGGTAAGGGTTATCCAATCAGTCCTTTTCAGCAACACAGTGATGCTACTGATGGGTTGAGGAGGGGTTGGGTGTCTGACCCTATTCAAACTATTAACAAGAAAACCAGGCCAAAACCCCTGTGCTGGACAAGGGTTGCCATAGTAACCTCTCTCCCCTTGGGCACAAGATCAGCAGGGAATCAGCCAAAACTGTGGTCTGTCTGCGTAAATACATGTATATGTCCACAGATATTCTTGGATATTTAAAAAAAAGCCGTTATGTCATTAATATTGTTTCAGTCATGAGGCTCAAGTTGAACTGATTAAGAGAGTGCGGTGCTCATTTTTAGTCTCCGTCCTTCAGAGGCCTTTTGATTGTTCCCCCGCTCCCAATTAGAACATGTGGTAAGATCAGCTTTCCAGGAAATTATAGCATTCCATCAGAAACAGTCTCGAGACTGAAAACAGGATACACTGGGCAATAATTGCAGTTAATGTTAATTAGTGTTAGTAACAACAACATACTTGGAACTGGTGACACAAACATACCTTTATAGTAAAAGAAAAAATGTACATGTCCCCTCTCTAAAATATGTTCCAACAGGCATGTCTAATGCTATCTGCACATAAAACAAGATAAAGACTGTCAGGCATATTTCTTCTGTGTGAGAACAGCAGCAAACAGGGCCTTGATTCATTAGTCTGCTAATTAGAAAACACTGTAAAAAATGACTTATGGTACTGTGTTCTCAGCAATTCTATGCACATTTAAGAGATTTACAGGGAGGAACACAAACACAGCGTCAGACAGCCACAGGCTTAAAAAGACTCCTGAATGCAGCTGTGTGTCTTTATTTGTATATTATACATGCAAAACAGCAACAGGCCTGAGTCTTCCTGTAGACCAAGAGATCAGAGATGCTCATCAGTAGAGACATGTGTCTGTGACAGAGGATTCCTCCTTTATCCCCCAAACACTCAGACTAAAACAAAACATCCACACACTCCTGAGTCCTCTCTTATTCCCTCGTAACTCATACACATGTTCTGAAGTGGCAGAAGAGGAAAACTGCTGTGTATGCAGAATAGGAAAGCAGCATATTCTCAGGTCAGAGTTTCTTTAAAAAAAATGACAGAGAAAGAGAAAATGTGTATATAAGCGTGAGTTTCTGTGTGATGCCAGCACATTTTGTAGTCTATGAATCTTCACTAAAGCTCTTTAAAAATGCCCACCAATCTTGCGTCGGGATTTAATGCCTGCTTCACTCCAGAAGGAATAGAGCAGCCAGTTAAAGTATGCTAATTCAGTGGCACTAAATATACTGCTTTAAATGTCAACCTTCAATTATTACACACACACAGTGCCTCCCTTAAAACGACCACAGAATCATAAACACGCACACAAACAGCACACAAATCACTCTTGCACATGAACCTAGGGAATATAAATACTTGTACATCACAGCCACTTTATTTTATCAGTATCTGAATGAATAAAGGACATTTGTGAAAGAAGAGTATAAAAAGTAGCGGCATCAAAAAGGATTTCATTCATTTTACGGAAGATTTTGCAAGGATTAGACAGATGTACAGGAAAAGGGTGAGAAGAAAAAAGAGAGACAAAATTGCATAGTGGGAGAAGGCAGCAATGGAGCAACTCAGAGCACCAGTATAGCCACAAAAGCAGCTAGCAAACAGCCAGCACAAACCCTGACACTCCTCCGCAAACAAGGGTGACAGCACCATTAATTCTATTAACCCTATTAGTATTCCATCCTCATAGTTTCTCTGGGTCAATACACACCTCCATCACACTGCAAAGCTTTTGCTTCTCTTCAAAATGTAAAGGGAGTAGGGTTGGGTAATGGAGGGTTCAGGGATTGATGTATAAATGGGAAATGAGACAATGACACATCCTCTGCTTAGGGTGCAGTAACCACTGTGGTAACCATCCAACTCTGTTAGACCATCACTATATGGCACGATGAAGGATCTACATGTGACAGGTAAGGACTGAGGAAGAGTGAAAACTGGTACAAGGCTCTCAATTTGTCTACGTGTCACATTTTTAAAGAGTAAAGTGAAAAGGTTTTTTCAGTTGACTCAGAGGTCACCACATTACATTTAGATACAGTGCAGCATAGATTTTCTACACTAAAAGAGTGAAATCCAACCAGTACAGAGAGGAGGAATGATAACTGCCATTCATAACTATTTCACCGTGTAACAGAAACCTAAAAATATCTTTTCAAGTGTCTTTCTTGGTAAGCATGCCAGAGAAAATCAATACTGTACCGTAGCATAATTTGAAAAAATTGAACTGATTAAAACAGAAAAAAAAACCTGACAGTCAAGACAACTGTTTCCTTTTTAGTCTGACTGACTCTTATTTTTGAGTGATTTGGAAAAGGTGGCTCATTGCCTGCCCACATTCATATACCATACAAACGATGGCGGTTTGCTGCTGCAGCCGTTAGCAGGTTGATGAGTATAAAATTATATGAATCACATGCTATGGCAATTTGAGTCATAAAATCACAACCCAGTTTAAACCTAGGAGAGATTTTGTTCGACAGCACTCTCCGCCTCCAGCATCAAAACACTAAATGAGGAATTATCCTTTGAAAGAATGGTGTTTAACACCCCCTTCCCCTCCCCCTCTTCGTTACAGTTCAACAGATTTGTGAAAAATAATTCGTAACACAATGAAAGCTGTCCTGGCAGCATGTGGAGGCCAAACACCTAACTAAGACATATATAATGGTTTTTCACTTTTACCAACCCAACTTACGCCAGCTTTCTCTAGACCTTTATGATAAAAGAAAGATGAAATATAATTATATGAACCTATTCTTTTTGAAAACACAATAGCATTTAAGTAGCTTCTACTACAAATGCAACACAAGGTAAATGAGTTGAGGTGTTAAGAGCTTAAAAGCAAACCTCTCCTTCCATCTTATTCCCCTGTCCTCCCCATCTGCCTCCAGCCTAGGGTAGGTCATGAAGTTACCAACAGACACTAGTGTACCAAGTATGTAGGGCAGCACCATTAGGGCATTAGTGCCGGTCAGCAGCCAGCCAGTTTATGTGTGTGTGCATGTAAGAAATTAAGGATGTGCAATAACACCCTGAGGAAGGAGATACATTATGACTCTGTGCTGGATTGGTATATATGCTAACGATCTCAAAATTCCACAGAAATGAGCTAGGTGCCCACACAGTGTAAGGCTGTGGAGCACATGAATGTGCATATTCAAACAAACATGTGTACTTATTTTTAATCTATATTTTAAAACAGATTTTTTTTTTAAAGAAATTAAGCAAAACGCCCTAAAATAGCCCCCTGCTGAAACAACACTGCTACCATGCTCAAGCACATACACCAATATGTGCTCTAGCCTTAAGCTAGAGTAAGAGTTACAATATAAAGGGTTGTGACAGCTCTCTTGCTTTCCTCCACATACACTACACAGAATAGCTACAGCAGTACGGGGCTATCTCTGGTGTTTCTGGAGCTGAGTGAAGAAGCAAGCATGAGCTTCCCTGCTGTCTGGCTAGACTGATTCATGCCAATATTACCTGAGGGATTAGCCATTTCCTCTGTATAAATCCACTTTTGTGAGGTAATGTCTAGTATTAGCAGCAGGGGCCGCAGAGGGTTTTGTTACATTAAAAATCATCTGCCAAAAAGCATGCAACACTGGCGTGAAATCCAAAAAGGAAGCATGCTACAGTATATTAGCGTTTTTCTCGTACTCTCTCTCAGCTCAGTCAGATTAGGCATGAGATCGTTTTCTGATGAAAGGTTTCTCTAACAGTGACACTATTAAATTCAAATTCCAAGGCACAGTAATTGATATCTTGATTTGAATGTGCCTCTCAAATGTGAGCTAACCTGGCATATCAGGGAAAAATCTCCTTATTGTTTTTAGCAAGCTAGAGAGAGGGAGCTGGAAAAACTAGGTTTGAAAGCCCACATCAAACAATACCCTTCTCTTTTTTCTCTTTTTCATAAGTTGACCACAGACTCCGGCCAGACGGCTCTATGTTTGGCTACCTCAGTCCAGATCCCCCAAAACCCTGGCTTCATTTTATTCCATAACTGGGCTTTATGGAAAAATACATGTTTTCTGGTTCTCTTTCTCTCCATGTCCTTTTCCTTGTTCTTGCTGCAAAAACCACATAAATGTTTGGGTCAACACAAACCTAAAAGCTCGTTTTTCCAGGGGGGGACAGGGGAAGAGTGGAGGCTGTGTGGGAAGGATTCATAGCACAATGATATAATGCGTCTGCAATTCTCCCGCCTGACCACTGCTCTTTGTTTCTCTAAAACAAGAGACTACATAACTGTGGCCTTAAAGAAGAGGAGGAAAGAGGAGGAGGAGGAGGAGGAGAAGGAGGAGGCGAAAAACTGGGTGTTTAGTTGGTTAACGGTTTTTGGCAGGCTGAGGGAGGTATTTTCTGTGTCACAGAGTGAGCAGACAGTGGATACTCCTTTAGACACACACACCCAGAAATATGCACGTATCTGCGCATGCATACAAACACACACATACACCCAAAGGAATTGTTAAAAGGTCATAGTTCATTCAAAGCCAGCCACAACGACAACTTGATTCACTTTCCATCCACACATACTGCTCGGAGAGAGAGAAAGAGAGTGGGAGAGAGCCAGAAAGAGAAACAGGAAAAGAAGCTGAAAGAAAGACATAAACTGGTATGGAATAGTGTACCTATCACTCAGTGTTTTTGTACGACATACAGGCTAGAACACACAGAATTAGAATAACTTTCAACAGAGAATGTCCTACTGCACCTAGGGGAGTATGAAAACAACGACTGAACAAATTAACCAAAGAAAAAATGAAAATGTAGTCTTCCAGTTTGATGAATTTACACAAAAAACAAACAAAAATGATTAAAGCTTTGCTAATATAATTTGAAAAGTTAGGTGCTGCTCCAGCACAGCCATTTGTCTATATGGAAAGCGTTGGGTGTTCATGCAGTTCTACAGTTGTCGCATGTTATTTCATGCATGTTTAAATTCACCAGGGATGAAGCCTGTCACTCAAGGCCAAAGGTCACAAAATCTCTTTATAAGCCATCTCATGTGAAAAATGAATGTGTTTGTTGAGGGTCAAGAGGAAACATAATGGGGCATGCAGGGTATCATGAACCATTTCCTGGAGGATATAAAGCTAATCCCTCATCTTTAGCCGACAGCGCGTCTTTAACCAGATTACCCCAATAATCACCTAAACATCAGTGGAAAGAACTAATTTGGGTGTCTAGTCATAACAGTTTCATGACATCAACCAATCCTGTGATACTTTATAAATTACAATGTCTAATCTACCGCGCTGTATATACGTAGGTCCCAGACATCAGCAAAGCTAGGATCACCTAGTGTAATCCTATGGGTGTAGCACAATAGGGAGTCATAATATCCATTCCTTAGAGCTAGTGCTGAGCAGACAACAACTATGTGTGTGTGTGTGTGTATGTATGTGCACTGACATGAGTCTAAGTCTGTGTGAGAGCAAGAGAGTGCATGCACACTCGTGTGTTAACGTTCATACATGCATAAATAGTTTTCTGTCTCTCGGGTGTCTTTTGGTCTGTGCCTCTCCACTGAACACACGTATGGGAGTTGAGGCTAAGGGGTGTTAAGGCCAGACAACAGCAGGGGGATGGGGTTAGGGATGGATGTGAGGAATGCAGAGACCTAAGGGCAATGACAGGGATGGACTGGGGTGAACAGACAGGCAGCGATATGGAAACACAGGAACCCCCTACCCACAGCTCCTCTCAAATGATCTCCTCGATACACCTCATCTGTCTGCCTCACACTTTCCATTTATTTATAGTTCCATTCTCTTGATGCTTTGGTAATGCCAGCCAAAAGGCAAATGACTATAAATGGTGCATTCCTTTTGACATCTGAAGGTGTGCGCCTGCATGAGGCTGCACTTTTGACTGTGTATATGCATATGCACATGTAAGGGATCCAGATGGCGTGTATACTAAAAGGAGCTGGCTGAAGCTATGAGGCTACATTAGAATTGGAGGAAGAGGGCATAAGGAGTAAAGTGGGTGGGAAAGAGGGTCACACATCAGCAGTTGCATGAAAGCCTGGGGTTCCCACTTCCTGCCAGAGATTTGTCTAACGGGAGGCCCTCCATAATTCAATAACAATAATCCCCAATGAAGGCCCAATAAAGAAGGCTGCTGTGGGGTGGAACTAACTGGCTGCACGCCGCCTCCTTCTCCAAACCATCCGTCCATCACTTATTGGGAGAGAGAGACTGGAAAGGCAAAATGGGGTAGTAGGGTGGGGGTCTGGGGAACAAGCCCAGCTGACATGCTGCCCGTAGCCAGCAGCCAGTCGGACACACAGACAGATACAGATCCCGTCTATCCCTCCCTCCTCTCCAACCTGCACGACCTCCCTGCAGTCGATCCCCAGGCTGCCTCATCCTAGTGGAACCCCCCTCCCCGCTGAGCAGGAGACAGAGCAAAGAAGTGCAGCTGCCTCCTATAGTTCCCTAGATGACTGAGCAGCCATGACGGCAAACAACACAAAGACAAAAAAAATTATGCAAATGTGAGACCTACACAACCAGTATCCCCAGCTGGGGTAATCTATTGATCATGTTTTGGTCTGATAAATCACCATTCTTTTAGTGTGTTGCGATAGCTGAATGACTGGAATCCATAACATAACATTATTGTTTATGATAACCATTTTCCAAACAACGCATGACCCTTCCCCGAGCCCTACAGTACATTGAACTCTGAGTGGAAAGAAGAAACAGGACACTTAGAATCATTGTAGAATAACTGTTATGAAACAAAATGTTATTGTGGTTAAAAAATGAAGTGCATTTTAGGCTACATGCATGGATATGTTTCGGTTACAGTAAATCTGTGTCTGTGCCTGTGAATCATAATGACTTCATTAAAAGCTTATCTTGCTTTATAGCTGCATTAAGATCATTAGAAGTATTTCAGTGTGTGATGCATTATATTGTTTGGCTACTTGGTCAACTAGTGTCTGTGCAAACCCATTACAGTTACTCAATTGTAATGACACAAACAATAAAGTAAATGGCTTGGTTAAGACCAAATTGCCTCCTATGCCTTTATTGGACCCAGAGATACAATATACCAGAGAACAAAAGGTAACTAAGGTGTAACTAATTAAAGTAGATTAAAGAATACTACTTTCTCATCCGCACTGTGACTCTCATTTTCCCACAGAAATGAAATTTGTTATTTCAATGTACAGTGTGTTTAGTTAACTTATCTGTGGAATCATAATGAAATGCTTTTCAGTAAAAAGTGCTGTTCTGCTGGAAATTACCAAAATCTCTTATACCCACTATTCAGGAAAAGGACTGTTTATGTGTTGCAAAAGTTTCAGAGGAAAAAAAATGGTCAGTTGAGTTTACCCAATGCCTTCACATGTGGATAAGGCATGCTGAATGAATTCATTAAATGCAAAAGTTTCTCACAAGTTTCTTGTTAGAATCAGTCTACAACCACGGACAGCTGTGTTTAATAAATTAAACAAGAACTTTGGTATTTCCATCTGACAGAGTGTGGTTTACTCTTAGCTAGTCATCAGAGGAAATGAGGCCATCCTTTTTAATGGCCCACATTTCAGAAAATCATGAGATACAAACAGAAAAGCTCAGCTACAATCACTGAAGCCACACTGACTAATGTGTATATACTGTATGAGAATAGTTGTAAGATTTTTATGTATTTGTGCATATAATGCCTGTGTTCTGCAGTGATATTGTACAGAGTTAATCTTAACTCAGCACATACAAATAAATTGTTCAGGACAACATTTAAATATTTTTTCAATAGCAGATTAATTTCACAGAACGCCAAATAAGTCCCTGAAATTCTGAAAGAAATGACATGAAGCATTCCTAAGGTGTAAGATTATTTAAAACTTTTTTTTTTATTTAAACAAAAAGCATTAAGTTCTCATATCCTTAAGCATTTTACAGCCTAAACTCAAACTCTAACATCTGCAAAGTCTCGTCTTCTCAGTAGAAGTCCACTGACTTATGACAATTCCACCCCTCCAGACATCTGCTGGGGACGTTTGTTGTATAATGGTATTCTGGTGCAGTACACCTGCACATCAGGAAATAAATAGAATAAGTAGGAGATTCTGTGCATTAAAATGTGATAATGTGAGTGAGAATATTTTGTTGGACACAAGCAGATATGTCCGTTTGGAAATGCCAGTTGACTGATCAGACTGAGAAGGGCGTTCAAAATGCCTGACAAATTTGTAACAGAGGAGTAAGGCCTCCATGCTAATCCATTCTTAGAAAAGTTAACTACAGTAGAATAGTCCCATGCTGACCCTGCTTTAAACACACTGAAACACGAAACTTTCACAAAATCCCCAAAACAAGGTTGTAAGAGGAAAAACAGACACTGCCATTCCACAAAGCCATAAAATTTGCAAACACGTATGTGCATGCAAGCCAACAATACACACATCACAATTACTCACACAGTAGAAGTCAAAGCAAAGATGTCATTAAGCAGGAGACTGAAAATATAAGCACATAATATAAGCCAGCAAAGCATTTGGGAAAACGAAGACAGCTTATTTAGGCTGCCTGAAATAAGCAGCTGCTTTAATAATGGGAAGGTCGGAAGTTAGTGCTATGAGGGGAAAGGAAAAAAGAGTGCTGTCACTTTGTTTTTATTTTGACATAAAAGATTGCGAAAAGTACTACTGTTTGGGCTGGCACTGATCCAGAGACCAATGCCAGTTTGAGGAGAATATAGTTTCTGTAAATGGAGACAGCTATGGGGGGAGCTCTGTGACTGGTCACAGCTGGCATATTTGCTTGCCGAGGACACTTCCCCTCTTTTTGGGATAAAGTAGAGAATGGAGTCAAATGTTAGGTACCAGCCAAATAGGCAGCAGGTTTGGCACCAAAATCAACTCCATTTAAACGTCGAATTGTGCCAGAAGTTAAAAGGGAGTTAAAACATCTTCATTCAACCCAATACCTGAGCAGGTTTTTAATCCATCTTTATTGACAATGACAATAAATAAATACTAAAATACTAAATACTAAATACTACTTAAGTGTTGCTTCATAAATATTAAGAAGAGCTAAGCCAACAATAATTCAGCTGTGCAAAGTTAAAAGAGCAACACAGAATGAAATACTTCTAAAACAAAACTGACAGCACATGAGATGTTACAGCACAGCCACCTAAGGTGTTTCATATTCCCAGTGTTCCTCAACAAAGCCTGAACCCAAGCACACCGGACTAATGTTGACATGGATAGAAAAGAAAGGTGCGTTTACTTTGAGGAGCCAAGTATGTGCTGTCTAATCCATTTCTTGTGGGAACCTGTAATGCTGTCTGATACCTGTTAAGAGTGCAGACACATAGAGGCCTTTGTGCTTTGCCCGCGGTCATATCTCTGAATGGGTCTTATTGGAGTGTTGCAATAACTCATTATGAGTCACAGACAGTCCAACATCTACCCAACGACATTAATGCTGTAAACACAGGATATGGTAGTTGTGGTGAAGAAATACAAACACACAGACATGAATAAACGCTCACACACACACACACTAAATTAGTGAAAGGTATATAAAGGGAGTTCAGACTTCATGAACAGGCCTTGGGCTGTTTTTAGTCAGGCAGGGAGTGCATACCTACACTAGAGACACGAGATAATTCACTGAATAAATAACTGCATGACCAAAAACAAGAGGGCAGTGCACAGATGGTCGTGCAATAAAAGCTGTGTGTGAGCTTTGTGTGTAGTTTTGAAATGTAGTCTAGTGTGGTTAAGAATGAGCCAATCACTTCTTGTAGGGTTTTTTTAAAAAAATTTTTTATTGTCACTCCCACCAGACCTTATCAATAAGAAAACATCACCAGAACAAAAGCCTCACGATGTGCCTGAGCCTGGGGCATTCCACAAGCCAAGGCAAAACTGTGCTCTTCCTTTGCACATGTGTGGTTACTGTTTTGAACAAGTGTGTATGCATGTGTGTGCATAGATCACTGTAAAGACACTGTACTCACACACCTACTAAACAAACTTATCTCTATGTGACATGCCAGTCATCAGGAGAGACTGACTAGAATGAGGTAACCAGACTAAAGGCGCCCAGACTTGTAGATTAGATGTTGTTATTATATCTTTGTTATTTGAATATCATTTCATTGCCATTACAAACTGGATTGCATTCAGTTTTTATTCACAATTTGTTTAGTGTCCCAACTTTTTTGGAATCCGGTTTGGACTTTTGTGCCTCTCTCCTTCACCTTTTCTGTCCCTAATGAACAACAAAGCAATGTCAGGCAGCTAGAGAGGAGAGGAAGGATTATACTGAGCACACATTAACATCACACAACACTCCAATCAACCGAAAAAGTAGCATATTAAAGATGTGAGTTTGTGTAATGGTGTGCACAAGTGTGTGCACAGGTGAGTGCAAGGGCCTGTGCTGCTGTGTGTGAATACAAATGTGTATTTGTCTATTTAGGGGAAATAAAAGGAAGATTTCAATAGCCTATACACTGAACAATAGGGCCAATCAGTCTGCTGGATCACGGCTGATTAACAGATGAGCTCACTCTAGGTGAGCATGTAACACTGATATCTCGGCAAGAGTGCAATAACAAAACCAATCATAAAAAGATTCAAAACTATCATCGGTTGTTTCTTCAAAGACACACTGAGTGAACCCTCGTGCTAAAACAGCATAGAAAGCAGGAGAACAAGAATCCATTTCCCAAAACAATCTGAGTGTTCCATCTCGATGGCCTTGAAGGGCATGAGCAGAATAACAACTGGCACTGTAAAACAGTGCTATTCTCATTACCCTCTGTGGAGTGAATAGAGAGACAGACTGTGAAGAAGGCTAATGAGCTAGTTAAGGTGGCAGTAAATGTCATTCCTCCTCTGGCAGGCCCCAGGCTGCAGTACTGCTACAGGCCATTACCTGGACAGGGATGCTTAAAGCTTGCATCAGCACTTACTGCACTGCCTAGAATTCTCTCACACACACACACACACACACACACACACACACACACACACACACACACACACACACACACACACACACACGAGTAACGTGTATACACCATAACACTACAACCTTGCAATATAACATGCATTACATTAAAAGCCTAAGCGGATCACGTTGAAGAAAAGTGTGTGACATGAGGCGACACAGTCCTTAGTCGCTTTAATCTTCTTTCCATTGACAGAAACTGTAATGAGTAAAGAGCTTTTCTGGCTGCTTTCCACGCAGGTGTTGACTGTGGTCTGCTGGCTTGTTAGCTGCTTGGCCAGTTAGTTTGACCTTTAGTAATTTATTCTCATATCCAACTAGAAATATAAGATTTCCAAATTGGATCAGTCAGAGTTTATTCTGAAAAGAACAAGGACACAGTGTGACTGGTCTACATTTTGACATGAATGTGCAGGAGTATGCAGACTAAATCAAGGATCTGCAAACAACAACAACAACAACAACATAAACCAACAACTTTTAAAAAGACACAGAAATTTGAATTTAAACTAACAGCCAAGCAAACTAATGGACAAGGAACATAAAAGAATACTCTGCTCTAAACAAAAATGTATGCCTGATCAGATTTTTAAATGAAAAACTCTACCTGGTTGAGTCTGGTTCTTTCTGTTCATTCCTATTAGTCTCACAGTTAAAGCATAAACTGTATCTACTTCTGTATTTACTTGAGCCACATTCTCTTGAAGCACCTTGTCCAAACAGACAGCAGCTCTCAAACCTATAACACAGACGCTTTCCTTTTTGGGGCAGGATGGATGCGTGAATATAAACATAATGTTCAAAACTAAACCCTTGCAGGTTTCAATGTGACAACACTGTCAGTGTGTCAAATGCAGTGTTTATTTTCCTCTGTTGAAGTTTCAAATCAACAAAGTCCCCCTAACATGGATAACAGACAACCACGCTGGTGGTCTCAACGGTATTTTAAAAGACACAATCAGCAAGTTCCATACAAATTTTTAATGACACTGAGTCACAAGAAAGTGTAAACTGGATTCACTAATGTACACGTTTAAACCTTGAAATTTACAGAACAATAAACAAGTTCTTGTAAAACCAAGAGAGCGACTACTCTCGCCGCACTCTCCGAGGTCCTCTAACAAATAAACTCTCTTTGGGTTTAAATAAAGCTCTGAGCTCCACTACATTTAAATACACTCTGGCTCAGCTTCCCCATCGGCTTCAATACGCCTCTGGGTCCAATGTATGGAGTCAGCCTGCTGCCCATATGGTCCCCACTGGATTAGGCTAAAAAGCCCAGTCACATAATAGTGAGGCCCAAGGAACCATTAAAAACCCATTAATTGTAAAGTTTGAAGCTTCTTATGGCAATGATATGCTAATATTTCTTAGCACTGGAGATGGGCTGAAGAATAAGAAGCAGCCAGATGCAATAGAAGAGAAATGTGCTGAGTGAAGGGAAAGGGTGTGTGTGTGTGTGCGTGTGTGTGTGTGTGTGTGTGTGTGGGGGGGGGGGGGGGGGGGGGATAAAATGTTAAAATGGTGAAAAGAGATTCTACAAATAGTTCCAGGTCATGGTAACTCCTTAAGATCCACTTGTCTGCCAGAAACAAGCACGCTCCCTCTCCCTTTCTCTCTCACTCACCCACACACACTTTCTCACACTGGGTGAGAGGGAGTACTGGGGAATAAGAAGAAGAAATGAAGAGTAGACGACACTGAAACTGCAGGCAGCAGAAGACAAAGAGGTCAGTATTGCGGAAAACATGGAGTCTGACATTAAAGTGAGGCAGCTCAACTTCCATGCTCTATAGCGCCAGAAATGCATTGTCAAGAGATATGTAAGGGGAATAAAATATAAAGGAGTGACTGAGTAGGACAGATGGGTGGAGAAAGAAAAAACAAAGAACAAAGTTACCGTATATCCTGAAAATTTAACAAAGATTGATAGCCTGCATCTCTGTCCATCTGTTTTCATAATAAGACAACTTACGGAATTTACTTTTTGGCCAGGTGTCATAGTGTGGGGAAATTTTCTGCTTATCTCAGCAATCCCCTGTGTTGTGGGGTGGATGGAAGGAACATTAGAAAGGCTAAGTCCCCACCAAGCAGATTAACCAGAGCCAGCCATGGGACAAGAACACAGATTTAGGAAGCATTGCCCAAATAAGATTTAGGCTTTTCACTGGCAATAACTTGGGAGTATACATTTCAATGCGTAACCCGCAATGTAACTGATGCTTTCCTGGCTCTGAAAAGGACTTGGGTTAATCTGAGAACTGCCACTGTACCGAAAGCTTACAGCCTCTTCCAGCTGAATAGAGCTGCTGTGTGTAAGTGCTGGAGCTTTTCTCCTGTGTCGTTCAAATTCAACACTCAGATTTCCTTTAAAGCGAGAGGCAGTGCTACTTGTTATTTGTTTGTTGGAAAGCCTCTTGTATATAATGTGGATCTCATCATTTCAGTGTGGTATACAGATCCCATTACAGTGCAGCTGACATGACAATACATAAAATGTCAGAATCAATGACGGTTGTAGCCACAAAAGAGGAAGTGCTGCAGGAGTACAAAGGTCAGGGAGTCCTGAATGTGTCATTCTTCTGTGTAATGAGTCCTTTTCCTATGTGTGTTTAGGATGCCAATGAAGGTAAAGCACACTGGACTTGTCTTTTCCCTGTTCGGCTCTTGGGAGCCAGGTGTCTCTCTTTAATGGAGCCATGTGGAGACTAACGTAGGTTAATGAGCCATACAAGCCCCAGTGGAGATGAGCATTATAGGCTATATGAGATCCCCTCTCATCCCTATATCCCTCCATTTGTGTCAGACCCAGAGAGAGAACTGAGGAACAAAGGAATCTGTGGTGGAATGGAAGCAGAGATGCAAGAGAGAATGGAGAGCCAAAGAGAAAAGCGGGTCTGCCAGCCTTTTAAAACAATTAAGGTCTGGATGAGATTCACTAAAAGTTCCACTGCCAAGCAAGGCCCAAATGTGGCAGTAAAGGGAAGGCTTAGTGAGAGCCGGCCTAATCAGAAACAGACTCACTACGACAACAAACCAAACCACACACACACACAGGAAAGTCGACACTTTACATATTAAAGCTCGGCAGGGAGGGGAAGAAAGCCTGTGGTAACATCAAATTGTAATGAGGAACAGGCTCGGAGAGTGCATAAAGCATAGAAAGAGACATAAAAACAGAGAGTTGTAATGATGATTTTGAAGGAAAGAGAGCTTTTAACCACAGATGCTATGAGTCTGTTTTAAGAATGTTTGTTGTGGTGTTGTTCTGTTTGGCTTTACTGCATTCCTCTTTTTGTCTTGGTCTCAGATGTGGCTTAGTCTCTCGTTGAGCCGTCTGCGGCTCCATTTCAGCGTAAGCTATAAACTTAGAGCAAGCAAACATTTGAGCATGCCGTGTTTCTGTCCCCAAACGTGAATGTGTGCTTTGCTAAGATGCTGCCGAGACAAGAGAAGCATGAGTAAGCGTTTGGTGATAGCGTGGTTGGAAATGGAGGATACTGGCAGATGAGAGGTGTAGCTGGGAAGAAAAACAGACAGGAAAGAAGAAACACAAGGAAAAGCAGAAAGGAGAGATTTAGGAAGACGAGCTTGGTGAAATGTGGGTAAAATAGAGGCTAGAGAAGCTGCAAGAAGAGCAGAGGGAGCGAGGGAAGAAGAGGAGGCTTGACCAGGTTTGTGCTTCGGAGCAGAGAGCATAGCGGGGTTTGTGGCATAGCCGACGGAGAGGCAGCCTCACATTCCAGGCTTGATCCTGTATAAATCCTGTCTGTTACTACAGATCTGATAGGGAAATAAGAGGCCAGATGGGGGCTTCCCTTGGCCTTATAAGGGATTGTGACTTGGTCTGGATGGATAAAGGGTGAAAAGCCACGGAGAATGAAAAATACAGATAGAAGAGGGCAGAGACAGGAATGAGGACTGGACTTTGAGGAAAAAAATAAAAGTGGATAGCAGTACACAGCAGCAGAATATGAAAAAAATAAATCGAAAAGAAATGGAGAGTGAAACTAAGATGCTGCCTATTGTGTGATATTCTTTGTTTGCTGCTCCTCTGATGTTGTTTCAATGATTTTCAGTCTTTGAAGAGAGATGCATCAGGTCTCCAAAACAGAAACAATTTCCTCCTTGTAACAAGAGCACAGTTAACAATACAGCCCAGCACAAGTGGAACGGTAAAATTCATCCTACTACCATTGTTTCAGCCCGAGTCCCATAGATCATTGTAGAATTTTTCTCTAATGTCAGAAAGAGTATTTTTGCCCTTGAGAAAATTGCATGTGGAAAAAAAACAAAAAAAAAAACCTTGAACAAATAGATGTTTACAATGTTAACCGCTAGAGCTCTACTGATCGCACATGAATTTGCAACACAACAGCAAAAATTCTTGCTATATCCCTTTAATCTACTCTCTTTGTTCTTCATTGTGTTTAGAATTAACAACATTTCTTACTCAAGATGTTCAGACAGTGGGAGCCAACAACCTGCTGAGAAGCCTGATCAGCCACACTAATCTGATCAGCTGTACTTTGTTCAAGTGTGTCTTATTCAAAGAGGACATCACTACCAGCATGGTGTAACCCAAACACCGTCCTATTCCCTTTCAGCTGATGATCCTGGGGAGAACGACACAGTCATCTGATCTAACACACCTTCCAACCCAACAGTCGCCTCCCTCCCTCCCTCCTCTCCCCTCTCCTCTAATCCAGCTTGCAGCCCAAACACAGCATACCTGCAACCAAATGTTCACCCAGCTGCAACAATCTGGACTTATTAGGGTGAAAACTCATGACACAAGTGTTTCTCATTTCCTAATCAGTTAGAGGGCAACCCCCTCCTCTTTCCCCACTGTGTGTGTGTCTGCGTGTGTGTGTGTGTGTGTGTGTGTGTGTGTGTGCATTCGTTTTCATGTGATGAAACACTCTTGAAATAGAGTGAAACCAAGTGTCTTTGAATGTATGATCAAGGGAGTTTTCGCACACCTCCCACATACAAATAACTGCGTAAAACCTCTATGTGCACCTGACTAAATAATATTATCAACATGTGTACACCTTATAAAACACACAGTAAACAAACTTGGAACCACTTATGTTATGGCACGTATTAAAATTAAACAGTTTGTAGACTAAAAGGCACAATACCTCAGAGACGCAACATGCAAATGATGCTGACAAAATGCTTGCCCTACAACGCCCAAACATGACACAAACCGAACTGATTCATTGCCACAGCCAACTAATACAGCTCAAACGCACAAGCACACAAACACGAGACACACCACCTCTATCCACACACCCCACTGAGCAAACAGCTGCTTGTGGCAGCACCACACTGTGGCTACCAATTACACCAAAACAGAAATATTTAACTGCCCTTTTAAACAGAGTGAAAATTAGGAACGTCAGTAGTTTGAGGCTGTGTTGTGATTCCATCAAATTATCATGTCTGTGCCTCGACCAATAATCCAGTCTGACACAGTGGGCCCATGTCACCACACATTGGGATGCCTCACCCCTGGCTCTGACCCTGACCCTTTGCATTAGTCAAGTTACCAGAGGCCCAGATAATGTTTTCCCAACCGCTAACCATTAGTGTTTAATGAATAACAGCAGTAGCTGAGCTGACCTATGGCTGGCTGAAGCCTCTAGCTCCTGCTAAGTTCTTTGATATCGTGACCTTGTTCATGCTCTCTCAGTGGCCTGCCATGGGTTTTCTGGAAGTACAGGTGCTTTTCAAAAACCACATATATGCCCTCGTATTCAGTTTTGTCTGGGTCACAGTTATTATGTGCAGCTCTGCACCTTTTCTCCATTCCTTCCATTGTACAATGAACCTGTCAAGCAATCTAACCACAGACGCATTCTGACATTTCACACATTTCACATAGCTTAGAGTTTCTCTTCATTCTAAAGTACATTCTCAATTAATGTTTCTAGCATCTAATACTCTATATGATCTTTATGTGACTATAAAGCATTGTGCTCAAGTGGTCTGCTCTCTGAAATTAAAATATTAAAAGTGTTGTACATTGTACACTCATTAATATTTAGGGACATAAATTAGTAATTCATCTATGATTTTTGAGTGGAAAAATGTATGATATAATGGAGTAATATAAAAATAGATACATGGATAACAGGGTCTTTAAAACAGAAGAAAAAGACGTTTGAATGGACGCTCTGGTACAAAGTGTTACAAGCTATGCAGAAAGAAATGTCCGCTTGCATTAAGACTGTACTTTTCTTTGCTGGACAGCTGGACTATTAAGAGGGAGTCTCGGCTGACAGCTCTTTTTCATGACAGCATGAGGCCAAGATCTGACATACAGTTGTCAAGAAAAGAGATGCCCTGTGTGAGTGTGTGTATAGGTGTGAGTGTGTGTCTCAGAAGTGATGAGCAGGCTGAGTGAGCGGAGATTACCAGTGGCTTGAAATATTATCACATGCTATTAGTACTGTATCACTGTTCATTAGGCTGATGGCTAGGTGCAGTTACTTGACAGCCTTGTTGTAAGGAAGAGAGATGAAAAGTGTGAGGGCAAAAGTGAGTAAAGACAGAGAACTCTGGGAGTTACACCGTGCACAGAAAATAAAATGTAAAAAGGAAATCATTGCGAAAGGAAAATAAGGGTGAACGATAAGGGTCTGCTTGCCTCAATCCTTCACTGTCAGACATTTAACCAAGAGGCAAAACCTCAATGGGAAACCGGACAGCTGTGGTATTTAATGTCACAACAAGAAAGAATGAGGCACATTACTACAATCCCCAATTTTTATTGTCATAACATCCATAATGTATGATAAGCAGATGACTATTCAATGACTAAAAGCATGTATCAAAGAAATGATTTGTGTAGCGCCCATTAAAGCTTCCTGTAAACATTGTGTGATCACAGAAATGCATTAAACAATGCTGTCACCAGGACAAGCCTAACTCTAAAGGAACTGATAGCTGCTGCTGTCTTGTATGAAGTAGAAGCAGTAAAGCTGTCTCACTATCAGACAGAAACATTAGTAGCTGTCACACTCAGTTTGTCTCAGCATAGACAACGGTTTAGTATATCATCAAAGCCCAAACAATTCTCATTTATAAGATCTATTGGCACTATAAGCTTATTGAAATGGAAGTACACATTTGCAAAATAGATGAGAGGAATGTTGTTTTCATTGCTTGTGTAATCTGGAATGATTATGCATGATATCAAACACATAAACAAGGCATGGCTTTCTTTTCTTTTTTTAATTTTCTAACTGCTTCTAATGAGGACGATCATTAAGATGCATGTAAAATATGGAAAATTCACCACGAACTTCAAAAAGATTCCCTCTATAGTGGGTCACTGCTGGAGTTTCTGTTCAAGTTTACAAAGTACAAGTTTGCTCTTATCCCCCTCTGTCCTTCCTATTCCTCCTTTTATCTAATTTTGGACCACTCTAAGAGCCAGCAGTAATGAATTGGCTAATCACAGTTATCTGGCCCATTCAAGTGCTTTGTAAAGCAAATCAATAAAGCCTGGCACTGAGCCAGTCATCCACTTTGACAGATGTTGCTTGCTAATCTATTTTCTCTATTTTTTTTCGCCATTCTGTCCTAAAGATGTTTACTCTTTAGCTAGCCGTCCTTTTCTGCCTGTCTATTTCAGCAAGGTCAGTGGAGAAAATGAAGAAGAAAACAGAACTGTGTTCCATTTCACACTTGCTGCAGAAGGGACACAAGTCAAGTGCTGAATACTTAAAGTTCATTCAGCTGAGAGAAATTTTTCCTCTTTGATTGGTGGAACTACTGGAAGACATTTCATCTCAGAAATTCATACCTCAGGCAAAAAGAAAATAAATAAATAAGGCTTACACCCATACTATACCATTTCCAGAGTAACAGATCAATAGCAAAAACTGATAACTATTTCTATGAATTTCAAATGTTCTCCCTGTGGTGCCTACACTAGCAGCAGACTAAACAGCTAAAACTGATAGGCTGGGATAAGCTGCCTCCCAACGCGCCCTCATGTTCTGAACATACAGTATTTTTGTGCGTTTTATATTACAAATTCAATTGGCTGGAAATTTTGGAAAATACAATATTCATTAGAAATGAAGAGAACATTCAGCTTTTTCCCAACTTGTTTACCTTTCTGTGTATCCTGGAAGACACGGATCTGCGTTTGATGTGGCTTCTTAATCCTAACACCACAATGGCTTCACACATTAATAAAAGTCACACAAAGCAATGACACAGACTTCACTTACAGCTCTCCATGCAAACAAAAGTTTAAAAGTGAGAGTTTTTAAACATAACAAAAAGTTCAAGCTACATAACTCCGCCATTAACACAATTTGAAGCCTAATCAATAGGAAAACATGCTGAAGAAGCTAGATTACTGCAAGGCTTTTTCTTTAGACAATCTCCAGTGAAAAGTGGCTCTAATCAACAATGGGTTAATTAATCTCACTTGTGAAGTTAGTCCAATTATGGGACACACTCTACGGGGAATATTTGTCTCCTAAATAATAGTAATAAAATGCATTGCTAATGAAAGGTCTCACAAAAAAAAAGTTCTGTTCAGACAAAGGTAAATGAATAAATAAGTAGTGCACAACACATTTAGGGACATGTGTGAATCAGACTTTGTCTCTTTCGGGATTCGGATGACATTTTGGCATAGGTGAATGAATACCTTTAGGCTAAATAAAGCCTACATGTATAAAATTCATCTGTTGTAAAATGTATGCACTGCATGAGTATTTGTCTCCTGTTGTTAGATAATGAAAAACACTTCCTTCGAAACACTGGCAGAGAAAAGAGCAGGCAATTAGAGGAAGTGAAAGGAGAGGGAGACACATGGAAGGAGAGAAAGCAACATAGAGCTGTTTGAATGTGATTAATGAGATCACTGCAGGGTAGGCTGTGTCATTGTAAAAGTCTGAGCAGCAAAAAGGAGGAAAAATAGAGTGGCAGAAAGAGTTAGAGACTGAGACAGAGAATGGGGTAGAAAGCGAGACATGAGAGGGAAGAGAAAAAAACTGAGCAGAAACCAAGCTGACTGACCTGGCTACATTTAACTCACTGCTATGAAAAGACAGGGGGAATGAGACGGAACGACTGACAGAAAGTGAGTAAATCAGGCAGACAAAGAAAAAAAGAGATATAAAGCTCAGATGAATGGAACAGCAGGGGCTCTTGGTCTTCTGCTGGCCTTTTAACAGTGAAGTGTTTAGGGAAGCCTCGACCAGGTCTGGCAGATAGAGAAGCTTGTGCTCTAAAGAGAGCCATGAAAGGCACAGCCTGCTCCTGCTGGCTGGGGATGCCGCTGGCCACCTCTTTATCTGGCTCAGGGTAACAGACTGGGCAGGAGCAAGTAGAGGCCAGGATCGAAAAGGTCACACAGGCATCCTGCCAGTCCAAAAATCCATAAACAAGCTGGGGTTGAGCTGGACTAGAGAGATGGTTGTGGTAATTAAACATTTATGGCAACCATCTTTACACCCAAAGATACAAAGCCTCTACACAAATATATCATTTAAAATAAACAGAATACAAAAAATATGATTCTTCCAGATTTAACATGCCAATGAAAGTAGTTTTATAGTCTCAATAACCACCCAACAGAGGACTTCTTCAGTCCTGGCTGAAGTTCCTTCCCCCCCATATCCTGCTGTTGATCAGACAGTTTAATTCCACAAGACAGAGCTTTACTGTACTTTTTTTCTTTTTTTTTGAAATTGTAAAAAAAGATAGTCTCTCAGGTACCACACACAAAAGCTACACAAATTAAATTTGCCTCTGTTCGCAGTTTTGGATATTGTGTTGGTTTGATCCAGCCTCTCTGTGGATGTGCTGGAAATTGTGCTGGGAGGAAAAAAATTATTTGACCAGCAACAGTGATTTCTAGAGGGTATGCCAAGCGCTCAGCTGTTTCTAGTAGGGAAACTGAGGCTGTATTGATAGTGATCAAAAAGATTGCCAGCAATCAAGGAGAGAGAGACCCACAAAGATGGTTGTAATAGGTGCATAACACAGCTGTAATATCAGTTAAAGAATCGCTCATACATGCCACTTTTTATCTAAAATGTCAGTTGCTCCATAAATAGGTGTATTTCGTGTGATGTTTTTCCATTTAATTTTAACCACACAAGGCAAAACAAACAATAATTTAACAATGGAATGCAATTATTTGTTCAGTCTGGGATTAAGTAGAACACACTATTCAATCTAAGTGATGCAATTGTTATTATATAAAGCATTCAGTGAGAAATAGCAATTACTGACTATGATGACTGGAAATAAGTTCTACCTGGTGGCGATTGTGACAGTTCTTTTCACTTGTAATTGTATTTCTTTGTATTGTATTGTATTGTGAGGTTAATTTATGTTGTGTAGGGACTACAAAGATCTTTAATAAAGCCGTTAAAAATATTAATTTTCTGTGTTTTTAGGTTTTTGGAATTCGTTTTTGCAATTATGAACAACAACTGAACATTTTCCATAAAAAGAGGTTAGGTTTCATATTTCCACATAGTCACTCTGTGTTAGCGCGTTTTAAGGGATGCAGGTGACAGGATGGCTCACTTCTGTTTTCAAAATAATTTGTACCCCTGGGGGAACAGGATGGGCCTCCTTTCAGTTGTTGCCATGAGCCTCAGCTGTTGCTATGGACATCATCCTCAATGATATTTAGTGCTTCTCTCCCTCTTTTACTCTAGATGTTCATCTTTGTGTCTATTATTATTTCACCGACTCAGTTTTTCCACCTGTTCTACTTTCTTTCTCTCCTTCATTACTGCCCCAGTATCCTTGTGCATTACTATTTAGACAACATAGCCGGGCTACAGTGAAAACAAAAGTCAAGGGTTGGAAAGCAGTGAGTAAATTTGCTGAGCTAATCCATCAATTTCACATAAAAATCCATGCCAGGCAAAGCCAGGCCACACAAAGACAGGTGAGCAACCTCTTGGCTGACAGGCCAGACACCCAAGTTGCTCTGATCGTATTCTTTCTCAGAGCAACAAATCCAAGAAATAATTCACAGAGGTTCATTGCAAAATCACCCTGTCTGTTCGGGGTAACCACAGCATAGAAGGGCGAGAGTGGGGTTGGAGGGAGGATGGTCACTTGTCCACCAGGACCCTGTAGTAGCAGCTGCTTGCATTTACAAGCCTTTTAAGTCTGGAATACTTTATGCCCTGTGATCAGCTGTTCCCCTCAGTGACCCCCCCCCCCCAACATCACTGTCTACACAACACACACAACCCTGCTGTTCTTCAGGCTACTGTGGGAGCCATGTGAGTAAGCTGCGCACACTCTGCTACGTTAACCAGATCTACAGGACATTTGTCCAGTTAAACACCTGAACCACCCTTTTAAGTTGCCTCTTTTAGCTACAAAACATATTATCCAAACCAATTACCCCATTATTCATCAGGGCATGACAGAAAAAAAACAACAACAAACTTTTCCATTTTGGTTTTTGTTCGCCTAATCCAAACCAAAACACTGAAGGGTAAACTAGCCGACATTTACTAAGATAATTGCTGTTTGTAAAGTGTACAGTACAATAGCTATACAGATTATGCCAATCCTTCATGACTCAGTTACCTTTTCATAATGTAATCACAAAGCCTGTTTGGATCTTAATAGTTTTGCAGGATTTAGAATACATGGGAGCCTACCATTTGGGAATGTATCCCTATGGTCCCAGGTTCAACAACTCTGTTGAGCTTGTGAGAAAAACAGGGATAGAGGATGTTTCTTCTCATTGTCTGTGAACTGATTCCAATTAAGATGGGAATCGTGAATGCCCCTCTGCTGAACATGCTTTAACTTTCCCATTCATTTTTTGTTTTGGCTTCTTTCAACATCTAATTTTACATGTGCAGCAGTGCCCTCCATCCCCATCTATATCAAAGGCAATGCTTTCCGCAGCTCCTCTGCTCCACAATGCCATCGTTGATTCCCACCAATCCCAGTCCCCATATGGGATATGCCTCCTCCCCAGCAAAAAGTGAACCACACACAGTCAGTTTTAACTTGGATGATGCAATTCTTGGGTAATGTGTGTCCAATTGCATAGCAGATTGCCTATCTTTATAAAGTTCACCCACAGAGCCATCTTTGGTTTCTGCGTGATAACATAGATGATAGAGGCTGATGTGGATAATATGCAGTCTGGACACAATTACTTTACATCTTGCTCTAGAATTTAAATAATACATTAACTTAAGAGCAGGACTACCACCTCACTAGAAGATCTGTAATGATAGCTTTGACTGGGATAAATAATGTTTTTCCAATCGCTAAAACACATTCATAAGGGTTGGTGTACTGGGCGTCTTCTACAGCTTTCTGCTGAGGTGAACACCTACTGGCCTCCACCATCAATCACTGCCTTCAAGAACACCACCCAGAAGTCCACACCCAATTTATGGAAGTCTCACAACACATTCAACCACACAGCTTATGCATGTGTTAGTCTATGCTTGCAGTGAAATTCTCTAAGTTCATAAAGTATATGAGATGCCCATTTGTTCCCACATCTCTCAGCAAAATGCAATGACTTCACACTCTGTTAACATCACGACAGAATATTTTTTGCTGCAGCACTGTATGAGACTCCTGTGTAGTGTTATTGTTTCCTGCAGTGTGCCACACTATATATGCATTTTTCTTACTTTGGTGTCTGCTTACTCCCCCACCCTCTTAACCCCTCTTCCTCAATCAATCCCCTACAAAAGCCTGCCACAGGCAGCGATATCCACCAACATCATCCCTCATGCTTTGCCATGTTCCCGCAAAGCCAAGGAAACAGCAGCATATACGGGAGCTGATCTGCAGGGAAAGCAGGAGGGAAATGGAGGGAGGGAAGGAGGAGTGGGATTGAATGGGGAAGCATTGAGTGGAAGGATGGGGAGGGGGTATTCTTTGGGAAGGGAGCCAATCCAATTACAAGCAGTGGTGCAGCCCTGGTTTCTTTGGCGGCACAAAATTCACATTTCGACGGTCTCTTCCTCCCTCCCCTAGTACCTTCTTGCTTCTTCTTCTAAAGATGCCTATTCCTGCTACTCTGTTTCCTATTTTTTGCTCATCGTGGCTCACACTCACATCCTGTAATCGTGCATCCCTATGCACCACACCCCTCCCTTTCCCCATCTGTCTGTCTTTCTTGGATGCATGAAAGAGCTGGAGGTATAGCACTGTATCACCAGCAAAGCAACAAATCTTGTCACCCTAGCTGTGTCATGCTCAGATCTGCAGGAAGCCTCCAGCATCCTACTCCATGTAGGTGTCTCATGCAACTCTGTAGGAGCTTATCATCCCTCTGCAGAGGAAACTGTAGCTCATACTCTTTAGGTCACCCAATCCCTCTGCCCTCCCTGTGCCACGGCATGGCAGGGCAGGCTGGGAGAAGGGTGGGGTGGAGGGGATAGCCAGGGTGTTGAATAACATTCAGTGTAAACAATGCATACTTCGGACAGACTGATTATTCTTAATTACTAATTAGTCATTATACATGAAAACAGCTTTTTTTAAGCTGCTGCAAATTGCTACAGGGGAATCCCAATTCTCTGTCATTCTCCCAGCAGTCAGAGCTTGTACATTGTTGATCATTTGCGTTCATGCAAATCATCACGTTTCACTATCCAACAGCACATCTGCTTGCAAATTTCTGCACAGCAGAAGAGTGCATATATTCTCACGCGATCAAAAGCAAATTAGGTTCGATTAAAGTCCTCCAAACTTACTTTGACAGCAAGACCACACTAAAACACAACCTTTTATTTAGCAGTAAAAACCTGAGTTAACAACGCAAAATGCAATTTAAGTTTTGGGAATGTCACAGAAATATACAATTAATATTTCATTATGGCAGACATTTTGATTTCTACACTTAATATAATCTCGTGCTGAGTTCATTCACATTACTGAGAATATTTTAACAGAGTTAAACTTTTTCCACTATTTTCTCACTTCAGCCACCTCATAGTAAGAAGATTATTATAATCATAAATATTAAGACAACACATCATTTGAACTTTCTAATGTGCTCTGTTAGTGAAACCATATTCTGTGTGTCATGGGATCATTCTCTGTGGGTGACTGCTTGCTTTTTTTATATTCTGACCACTGGACCGTGGTACCTTTTGTCTAGGTGCGCTTCTCATATCCTGATTAATTCCTGCCCCACCTTAGCGTTACTGTGGTTACAGTCACGCCTCTGTATGTAGTCACACAGATGCACAGAAGGCTATTTTGCATGGATTTTGAAACAGACTAAGGACATAGCAGAGGGAAATGGGTGATTGCGAGCGGCAGGTACAGACAAGAGTGTGGAAAGAAACAGGCAAACACACACCATATGCAAGCAACAGAGTGAGGAAAACACTCCTCTGTTGCAAATAATTGAAACAGATGAAAAGGTTAAAAAAAAGTTGACATTATTTAAAGCTCAAACTGGTGGTTAAGTCAAATTAATATTCTCTACACAACAGCCTGATTAGTAAATTGATTTAATAATGGAAAAATGAAGACCAAAATAACCCACAACACTGACATTTATGTTCCACTCCTGACATTTGTGATCTCGGAATGACACTGAGACAGTCAGCCCAATGAGAGAAGCAAGGTCAATAAATCTATCAATATCCTTCAACTAGCTGTCTAATTGCAGTCTGGACACGAGACAAAGGACAACTATGATAGGCCTACCCGAAAACTCAAATTTCAACCAAAGCCATGCATACATATAGTAGGCTATATCACACAATATTACCAGACAGGTAACTACATTTTGGCGCCTGAGAATGGGGGACTGTGTATAGCAACACTTACAATTGTTTAGTGGTTAGTAGTACACTATTTATGTTTAAGTTAAAGCTGAGAGTCTGTATATTAAACCTATATGCATTACATTGGTGTAACATATACTTTTTATAAAAATATATATAGCTAATCAGCTGTTTGGGGGAATGTCAGTGTCACACAACAGTGCAAGAGCTGTTTGAAAACAATCAATAAATCATAGATGTGTCTGACTGACAATCAAACCCAGAGCGGCACTTAACAGCACTTCTCCTCTGCACTATTTATTCCAGCTAGTCAAAAGTTTAATCTCATGCCTGATTTAGACTTCTGAGCCGGTAATGTAACCTACATAAGTGGCCAACATCATTGCTGACATTTATACTAATGCATGTGACATTACACGTTAATTACCACGCAGTTGTCTCCCAGTGTTTTACATGTGGTGCCAACCAGCAGAAACAATTAAAATTTCTTTCTTCTGTTCCTGAATGTTTTTCACTTCTTTGCACATTCTCTCATGTCCATTCCAATAGTTTCCCCCATCCTCCTCTAGGAATTTGCCAACATGTGTAAATCCTTTTATTGATGCTATGATTATTATTTCTTATATTGAGATCATGATTCTTATTCTCTCACTGAAAATTCAACAACTGCAGCGAATAGTTATGAGTTGCATTGATGAGACTTGTAGACACATTTCTATGGAGATGCACCGTAAGTTACAATGTAAGGTCTCAGAGGGATTTGCCATTACGGTGTAGCTGTGGTGTAGATTTCCCAGTGAAATATAAATCCACAGTAATACCATGTTTCTTGTAGCTAGGGTGTGAAATCTATTATTATTAACTGGCCAGGAGCCCTTAACCCTCTGTAGCCTTTGTATTCTCTCACCAAGACTAGGAATTTCAGTGCATGGGCTGGCTCTTTCCCTTGGCTCTCAGTGGGCCAAAGCAGAAAGGTGCCTATTAAAATTAATGGTTCAGTGCAGGATACTTAACAGTGCAACACTAGAGCTCATTTAACAAGGAACTGGTAATGACCACTACAGTGAGCTAGCTGTTGCCATTACACCTCCCTGACACTTTGACAGCTGGGATTAAATATTAAGCAGCTATGTTTCCTTGTGACCAACATCCATCTACACAGAAATAGGACCACTTCACAGTGTCAGTCCCCTCTGGACTATTGAGCAGTATAACTCCCTATGTATCATAGTAATAACACAAGCAGAGAACTTATACATGAGACCTTTAACTGCTGGATGAGAAGAGGAAGGGAGTTGGTACTCACCTTCTTCAGGCGTCCACTCTTGGTACCCACAAAAGCTACACAGTAGCCATTGTAGACATAAGAGGTCACAGAAGTCATACGGTCCCGAGTCTCAGTGTAGAGAGTGTGGCCAGTCACTAGTTGAGAGCCGCCAAGTGGCTGGTTGATGTCCAGACCACAGAAGGAGTCATCAATGGGCACGGGCTAAAGACAGAAGAAAAAAAGGTTATGAATTACAAATTAATAACAAGAATGTTTAAAAAATGGTGATCATGATTATCAGGGTAATATGTGACATTAAGCAAAGAATTCCTTAAAATTAAACATACTGTAAGTGCCTTGAGGCAACTATTGTTGTGATTTGGCCCTATATAAATAAAATGTAATTAAAGTGAATTGAATTGTAGGAATAGGAAGTGAAAAAAAATACACCAGAGAAAGACAGACTTACAGGATGAGGCAACAGCAGTAAAGAGAGGCTGAGATACAGAGCATTATAAAACAAGACAGCTCAGTAAGGACCAAAGATGAAGGTGACAGACTGAAACACGAGGGTGATGGCCAAAGTTGTGGAAATAGTGGCAGTGTTAGAGAGTGTTTGAGATGGGCAGATGAGAGAGGTGAGCCTGAGGGAAAGAGGAAGGTCAGAGTGAGGAGGAATTGCTCACGTGAGTCTCTTAGCCAGACAAACGTTTTTCTTTCGGGCACACCAGAAAGAATATGTATCAGCTCCACCCGACTGAGCTCCACCTTGCTCTCACTGTGGCTCATTACCCTGGCCTATCACAACATCACAGCAGAAATACACATACTGCACGATAACAGTGGGCATTAGCGAGCACAATGCGTGATAACTATGCAACATAGAAATGTGCATGTAACCAAAGAAGCACTAATAACATTTACTTATTCACTAGAAAACAACTGCTATAGTGAATTCTCAGTGAATTTAAATTCAGCTCTTAAGGAAAATTTGGGCCTTAAGACAGCTGCTTAGAATGAAAACTTCTTGTTCTTTCAAGATATGAAAATACAGGCAATGAGGAGGAGGTGAATAAGAAGTAAGACAGTGGTCTGTCTGGTGTTGAATCAGGTCAGCTGACAGTCACCAAGTATCATTGGCCTCAATGTGCCATGCAGGCTAAAGTGAAATGGCCAGGCAAGCATTACATGTGTATATCCCATAGTCCCTTGCTCACAAACTCTATCTTATTCAAATTCTAAATATATATCCCCTTTTTACAGCCCCTACTCATTAGTTTTCTTACTCTCACATTTCTCATCCGTCTCCTTTCTATCCCTGCTTCTGTCTTTTTCACTGTCAGAATGGTCTAAGCAGACTGTGTTGAGAATGTGTGGAAGGCAGCTCTGTCTCTCACACAGTGGCTGTACAACCTTTCTACATATATTTTCATGAACAGAGCAATAACGCTGAAGGGGAATAATCGCCTCCGCTTGTATCCTCACGCCCCTCACTTTGTGGCATTTCCTTTTATTCCCTTTGCCCAAAATAGCACAGAGTGCTATGGAGTACTACTGCGGTATTTAAAAAGAAAAAAAACAATCTGGTGAGTTAACATTTTCATGTCTCATGTGGTGATAACATCAAATGTACTGTATGCAATTGTTCTAGGCTTCTCTTAAACACAAGTTGATGACACAGACGGTATGAATCAGATGGGAAAGCTAGCAGCTATCTTGAGGAACAGCCGTGAGTTCCAGACATCGGCTTATCAATATATACTCCCTGAAAATCATGCAGCTATTCCACATATGGTCTGTTGGGCTCCTAACCATTTGGTTCTGATTATATCTAGATTGTTCAGATGATGTATGCTTAGTAGACTTGGCAGACAGCTCAAATCCCCCTGGAGTCCATGTGGTTGAGCTTTCTTGTTCACCTTCTTGCAGATTTTTTTGTTTCATTGTGTTTTTACTGCTGACTTACAACAAATCTCACGAGTAGTGCAGAAATGTAGTTTTCTATACCACTGTTTCAAGAGACAAATTATATGAGACCTAAATTAAACATATGCGATTAATCCTTATTGAACATCTCACAACATGAAATCATATTAATTTTCTGCTGAGAAAATAGCTGCTACCCTGTTTAGATGTGACAGGATATGTGCTCTCAGAGATTTTTCCTCTCAGAGTATATCAAATTTATCAACTCCAGTCCCACTTCGCTTTCACAAGTGGTTAATTAGTTCTAAGGGCATGAGCAAAAAAAGCAAGACTGGAGGATAGTGTGACACATGGACACACAAACACACACACACACACACACAGTGTGATACAGAAAGAATCCCATCATGGCTCTACTCCATGGGATTGACTACAGAGATGGTGTGAATCTCCAGATGGCAGAAGGCTGGATGGCTGGGTGATAAATCTTTGATTGGCTGCTGTATCTGAATCCCCTGGCTCAGCCTCAGTTCCATTCCCAGCCTCAGCCTTGGCCTGCATGTAACTGAACACAGTAAAATGTCTGCAAGAATGAGAGCTGGGGGTATAATTAAAGTTCTCTGCTTTGAGCTCGCTGGCTACCTGCTGTTTACAACAGACCAGACGAGAGGTACTGAAGCTGCATGTGTAATTTACTCAGAAACCAAGAAAGGTACAGTTAACAGTTAGCTAAAATACACTTGGGTTGGTCTAACCTTGAAGAACCTCACATTGTGATGGATGTCAAACACTAAAAAATACCACACAGAGTCACATAGGAACATACTTAAGAAAAAAAAAAAAAGAAAGATGTGAAGCATACAGTATGTGTACTTGAAAGTAGTCACACTACTTAAGTTGAGGATTTAACATCAAGCACACAATGTCAGCATGTTTGACATATCTGGGTGTTAAATGTATTTGGGACAGGTTATATGAGTTCCACATGCACTGACATCTGTCTTTATAATCCACATTGTACTATGGATTTAGTAGCCAGTCTTGGTCTTAAGGACTGCGTTTTATATGTGACTGCGGCTAAATATACAATGCTTGGTGCAGTGTAATGCATTACTGGAAATAAATGCCTAAAGAATGAAGTGGGGGTGCAGCTTT
Source organism: Astatotilapia calliptera (assembly GCF_964374335.1). Taxonomy (NCBI): domain Eukaryota; kingdom Metazoa; phylum Chordata; class Actinopteri; order Cichliformes; family Cichlidae; genus Astatotilapia; species Astatotilapia calliptera. The sequence continues at coordinate 7,988,994 of NC_137441.1, forward strand.
GCAGATAAAAACTAGCAACTATAAACATGCACATACATGATTGGGCAATCTTCTGGGAAACTAGAAAAATATTCCAAATGGAGCTCCAACAGTTTAAAAGGCTCCCAGTGTCATCAGTTTATACCACTATTTCCCCTTCTTCTGCCAACTCTGCATCTTACAACATCTTATTCCGCCTTCTCAGCAGAGCTAATAAAGTCCAACAGCTAGTTTGAGATAATGTCTCCCTCCTCCTGACAATCACCTCTGACATTGTGCTAATGGGGAATTTACTGATTTTAATAGCAGTGGTCAACTGAGTTCCCCGGGGGGGTTAGCAACAAAAGAAGCTGATCAGTGCGGTTCTCATCATAGTGAAGGATAGGGATATCATTAAACCCCACACTTCACATACTGCTTGTACACCCAGTATTAAAAGTGTCTCCTATGCACACACAGATATACAGCACACATGCACACTTAGCCAGTCATTAATTCTTAATATTCTTAAAGTCCTATTTGCAATTAAAGAATGAAAGCACAGAGGACTGTGGCCTCCTGGGAACGAGCGAAACCTTAATTGTACGTGACAACATGTAACGGATACATGGCCTTGTATTATAGCATAATTGGGGATTTCAGAAGGAATAGTCTGCTGTGTGATCTACATTATGCCAACATCAGAAGCAGAGTAACTTGAGCGACACCCCCCACCACACACACACACACTTTATTTTTCTAGAAGGGGAGTGTGTTTACTTGTGTTGTGCTCGAGGAGAATGTTATCACTTTGATGGTTGCCAAGAAAAATAAATCCTCTCTAATTTATGAATATCTCTTATTGAAATGTACTTGAAAGTGGATATTTTCTGATATCAAAGCTACAAAACAATTTGAAATAATTGAGTGCAGTAGAAGAGTCATTTGTAAAATAGTATGCAATACTAGGCATTCAAAAGCATTTCTGGGTGATTGCCTTTAAAAATATATATATAAATAAATAAACCAGCATACGCTTGCACAACTTGCTGTGTTTTTCTGGTTCACTGAGAGGACTTAGTAATTCCCTTCACGGTTTACCAGCATATTTCAGAAAGAATCTAAATGTAGAAGTTGCTCAATTTATAAAAATTTCAGACCTTATTATATAAATGAATAGCTCTTTTTTGGTTTTCAGCTACTTGAAGCTCAAAGAATTTAAAAGGAAAAAAAAGTATAAATTGATTCATCTAAACACGAATGTGCAAAACAGAAATGTGCAAGTAATTATTCGCCAATTTATCAGTGTCCTTACATTATTTCCTATACTATCCCAATAATATTTCCCAATGACAAGCGTTTCAAGTTTTTCAAATCCTCTTTCACATTGTTACCATATGGAAGAGGGTTATTTCAATTGTTCTCCCTTTCACACTCTGGATGATCTGGAGATCTGTGGATGGGTGCATGTAAAGCATGAAGTGTTTGTCATCCATTTAGTATAACTCACCGCTTTGGTGCACTGCACATCCTTCCCAAGCAGCCAATTAAGTTCCAGGTTTCCTTCTCCCTGGTAGCAGGACTGCAGGCGCTCCTTAATTCGTGCATTGATGTCACGAATGGTGAAGACGCAGAGCGCTGAGTCATCTGGTGGGCGATGGAACTGCTTCTGGCCCTTAGAGAAGATGGTGAAGAGCACATCATCGTGGGCACTGATATTGAGTGATGCAGCGAGAACACGTCCTGGCTTGCCAAGGTAGGCAGCCTGCAGTAGCCGGTACTCAACACCGCTCTTCACACAGCCAATAGGCAGGGAAACATAGGAGTGGAACTTGGGGTCATCTTTGCAGAGGCGAACAATGCGAGAAGTGTAGAACAGGTCACTGCCGGATCCGCTTGACGACATGCTGTTTTCTGGTGTCTCGGGCTGAACAGTCAGGAAGTAAACAAAGCTGCCGCTGGCAAAGCCGTAAACATAGTAGATGTCAAAGTGAGAGACCAGTGCCAGTGTGTCTGATGGTATCTTTATGAGGGAGGACACAAAATCTGTGTGCAATTCATAGTCAAGCATAGCAGAGGATTCTGGGTCACGGGGCAACTTTCGACTGGAGATTGTAGGAAAGTAGTCCTGTTTGCCATCTACCGCCGTGCCAATAAACAGGGTCCCATCCTGGCCCTGCGAAGGCACAATGACCCCATACATAGTCCCAGTCTGGTTTACACTAGAGAGGTAGTGTTCTTTCTTGTGGGAAGGCTCCACTAAGATAAAGAGGTCATCCAATCTGAGGAGTTTACAAACTCCCTGGTACAGGCTGCCACAGGCCAGCAACCGGTTTTGGGAATAATCAATTAAGAGAAGCTTGTTGACATTGTTGGTTGAGACAAGGGGCTCAGAACAAGGCTGGACAATCAGAGGAGGGTAGCACGCCTTGTTGTCATCCTCTGGGCCTGTGTCATGGGAGACTAGAAGAGTCAAGTTGCCTGAGAGCTTGTACACACGGTTGACTGCTCCAATATACAAAGCGCCTGTGGTTTGGTGAACTGTCAGGTGGTTGAATACCCAGTCCCGACGTTCAGGGTGGAAACTAGTAAAAGTCTGCCCATTGGATAAAGCAGGTATTACTATGAGCCAGAAGCCTAGTAGAGCAGCCATTGGTCCCACTTTAGGGTTAAGTGATAAAGTTCTGCGAAATGCTTGCTGGCCCTCCATGTTTAACAGGCCTGGAAGGAAATCGCTAAGGGAGTTGAGAGAATGGATGTAATGAATACGTGGAGGAGACCTTTGCCTTTGTGTTGCTGAAGGCTATCTTGCAGGTCAAGCTTCACAAGGTTTTTCACATGTTTCTGTAAAAGAAAACAAGAAACAAAGAGAAAAGTTGTAAATTGTCACAGCTGAGTTACATGTCACACGAAGAAGATGCATTTAAGAGTGTTTCAAAGTGAAAAGGAATAAGAGGCTCAAATTTAATAAAGCAATGAGCTGTGGAGAATAGACAATTGGTGGAAACCATTATGGTGCACATTCCAAAGGACAGGGCAGGTTACAGCAACGGAAATTAGCCTGACCTGACTCATGCTAGCGCTGCTGCTGTCACCACACACTGAGTAAGAGGTTTCCAAGAACAGAAAAAAGGCCAAAACAGGCATTGCTCGCTAAAAGCAAGGTCACTGTGTTGTGAGACTGACTGTCTTTTTCTTCCAAAACAATGTGACACTTCAGTGAAGCTAACCTTTTACACATGTATTATATTCACTTATTTTATTAGAAAGGGTTTAGAATATTGTCATAATTAGAATCTGTATTTCTGAGTTATTGTCCATAACCCTTTATGAGGATTTTAGTAGCTGAAACTTTGGCCATGGCAGATCTAGGCAGTTTATCTTTAAATCAAAGTGAATAATTGTGTCCAATTTGGACAAAATTCCAAATACCTTTCCAAAGATATTCCATTCACAAATGGGATGGGCATAACATCACAGTGGCCTTGACTACTGACCACCAAGATCTAATCAGTTCATCCCTGAGTGCAAGTGAATATTTGGGGCAGATTTAAGGAATATTTCGTTCAGAAAATACATTAATCTGTAGCGACCTAATGTTTGATCTTTGACCACCAACATCTAATCACGCCATCTCCAGATGATCGGGCTTACCTACAAAGGAAAACCTAAAACACATCTTCAATATTAGAGACCATGCCAAACATTAGCACACAGCTTAACGTTGTGTGCTTTGTTATCCTTAAAACATCATTCTCTTCTTTTTATTTTTATACTGACCCCATCCTCACGATTTCTTTAAACACATCCCCTATCAGTTGCCCATTTTGATATACTATATTAGTCAAAATGTATCACGCTACAATTAATGCAACCATGCTCTGCCTGGGCTGTAAAGATCTCTCTCCATGTGCTATAAAACCAAGCAGTCTGTCCCCAGGAGTTAATTATCTCATCCATTGGAAAAGACGGCCTGGATCTCATTACTGGAACAAACTGAGAACAAATTGGAAGCCACTTGCACACACCCCTACTCTTGCTCTTTAAGGGGCTCATTTTTATAGACTCTGAATCTATTAATTATTCTTTTATACAATTTATTTATTTATTCATTGTTTATAAATCAAGTTCCTCTAATACTGGTGTGCTCAGATCACAACTGATTAATTTAAAGGTGATTTTTGTGCTGCCTATAATTAATCCCTCCACTGTAATAGATATATACAAAACATCCTCATGCAAAGATTAACTAATAGAACATCTGATGTATGTATGAGTGTGTCTCATTCCCCAAGTATTATCGGTGTACTCTATCAGAACCAAGTAGTGTGAGGGGCTAACAAGTGGAGAGAATGGCAGTGCATCCTAAAATCAAGTACGATTAGGCGTAGCGATCCAACAAGGGTAATTACTATGGCGCTGGAGGTGGTAAGCTGGGGAGTGACATGGGGACGCCGGGGGCTTGAATGTGTCAGAGACGGCCCTACGTCGTTTGTCACACTCCAGATTTGCATTTCCAGCAGCGAGGGCACAGAGAATCAAGGGTGAAAAGATGTGGCCTGAATAATCAGTAACTGCACCTTGAATTAACAAGCGACTGAAAAGGGGAGGGAACATTGTATGGGAAGATACTGAATAGCCAGCTTACATTGTGACGTGTTCAAGGCAGGTTTGATTTGCAGCAGTAATTTAGGGGTCCCTTTGAGCCGTGTCAGCCCTTTCATAGACCTCAATCCAAATCCGTTAATGGCCATCTTAGGGTCCCTCCCTACTCCTTGTGATCGAGTATACTACACAGCACCATCTTAAATATAACCCTAAGGAAGCATATTGATCTATGTGTCCAGAAACACAGGTCCTAAAGCCCAGTCAACCTGTTCTTGGTGTGTGTGCACAGGCAGAGGCGTGGGAGGTGCGCTGTCCCAAAAGCACTTTATTAGCATGGTCATAAAAGTGCCAGTGACTCTAAAAAACAGCAAGGGTCAGACCCCCACCCTCACTTTCAGTTGCCTGCATGCTGCCATGCTCCTTTGTTTGAGTTTGTACATGGTAGATTTGCAAAGTGGATCCCTTTGGTGGCATAATCAGTTTCCTGCTGAGCTAGCTTTTCGCTCAAGCCCCAAAGCCTTTTGCCCTTTAGATCTTACGCTCCACCTCCACGCTTTAATCGTATGTATATACAATGTTTTAAGGCCATCCATCTTTTCTCCTTCTACTTTTTATTTTTCCTACGTTTCCTCAGTTGTCAGGAGTAAAATTATGCATCAGTCTCTTATGTTGTGGCAACAGCTGCCCATGCAAAGAAAAAGAGTGACTGAATGGTGTAAATAAAAACCTCCACAAAAAGGTTATCCCCTCATATTGCTTTCAATAACACAGGGAATGAAGTCTTTGTTCAAGCTGATTGCATGACCACCTCTTTGTTGCACTTGACATAGCACTCCACAGTAGTATGCAGCTGAAGACTTTAAAAGAATACGAACAAAACTCGATCCCCCAGCGTGCTCTTTAGTTCAAAGCCATATCTTTCTTTTGTTTGTGAGAAGTCAGAATTAAGTAAAAGAAAATTAACATATAAATGCAACCAGAAATTATTCATACTTAAACATAGTTAACTAGTGACCTGGAAAAAGAAGAGGGCATGACTATGTTGACATTGAATTACAGGTAAACTAGAATATAGGCACATTTGCAGCTAGTAGTTCTGAATAAAAATTCAGACTTTCACTACATGAGATTTTTGCCATTAATGCTGAGGCACGGATGACAATCGACTTTTTATTTGTCTTTTAAACATAGGGTGAGCGGATGAACCAAAAAAGTCTTGTTCCTGAAATAAATTCAGTGTGCAGATGTTTCACAATTGTGGCCGTGGCACAGAAAGAATGATAGACTGCCATGATGACAAAACTGTCAGCGTCAAATAAGAATATAAAATGGAAAAAAATTATATAACAAAACAAAATTCTTTATGGTCATTCTCAGTAGATTTCCATTTTAAGACTCACACTCATATGACAGTCTCTTTGGCAGACGTAGAAGGCAAAGAAAGAAAATCTTCATGTCAAGAGAGACGGAAGAGAACTCACGTTCCCGCACAAACGCAAGCTGTGATCATGGCTTGGAGAAAAGACAGTTTTTGCAAAACTTCCCATTCATAATGAATAGTCAGGCACACAAAACACTGTGTTGGCACACTCAGCCAGGCTGCTTCAGAGTGCTTGTTAAACAAACTGGTCCCACTGGCTGCATGTGCACTGTCACTGTGACTGGTTGTGGGTCTCTTGCTGAAATGCTGGTGATTTCCCCAGCCACTGGGCATGATGCTGTGACAATGCCAACTGTGGCCAAAAGAGCTGGATTGTAGCACTTTAAAAAGATGCAAAAGAGCGACATTAGGTACAGGACAAGGATAAAGGAGTGGCGAAATGCAAAACGAGAGCTAAGTAAGCCCTCAATGATGGTTGGGAAGAAACAGCCTGAGGGTAGTCCAGCAACTAGCAAAATGGCACAGGAGAGAAGGAATTTGTCTTTGAAGCAGGAGCAGCCCTAAAGCTCCATCACCCTCAAATAGGCAGCAGGTCTTCTGCTTTTGTGCTTTCCCCCAGTTTATTCTCTCCACATCCTAAGCTTCTTAACACTCTAGCCAAATTTGCTTCATCTGTTAAATTCATATTTACAGCAATTGTACTGCAGAAGATAAAGAATGTAAACCAAATCCATTTATGGTGCTGAATCCATTGTTGTTGAATTAAAAAAAAAAAAAAAAAAAAAAAAAAGGAAATGGGAGATTGTAATTTCATGCCTTGGATTAATGTGTTATTCCCTCAACGATTAATGTAAAGCATGAAATTTGAAAGCTTAAGTGAAAGCGATATGCTTCGAATCAAAGAGACAATTTGGAACAAACCTTCCTCAACTTTCTAGTTAGGAAAAGTACAGTTAAGGGTTTAAAAATATGTTGGATTTTTTTTATTCATTTCCTGGTAAACTTTTCAGTGGATGTGGCAATTTGGACAGTAAAAATAAAAAGTTTTATATTCCCCAAAGGGAGATCTCCTTCTATAGGAACTGATAAAAAGTATTAGCAGTAGAGGTTTGTCTATTAGTCTTCTCTCTTTTCTGCTATCAGGAAAAGAAATAATGAGAGGCCTCGTTAGTATCTTATGTTGTTGAGCTGGAGTTATATTCATACATTCTTCTGTGACAATAGGAAATGAATTTCTCTGTTCCAGTGCCATTACGATCTGTCAGCTTCCAGGAAAACTATTCTCCAGTCATCCATCCTTCCAGCCACTGCAAGGAAACATAGCATTTTCTCCTGCTACGACCCAATAGCAACAGAAAGGGAAAACACCCTCAGAAACCACAAGCCCTCCAGTAACTATCATTTAATTCTGTCTGGTTTCCTGTGCTGTGATGTTGGACGTGGTTGGTTATTCCCAATATTTTCTTGTGTAACGATTCAAAATTCCACCATAAAGATAAACCCTAATAACCAGGAGGAAATTACTGTCATTAAAGCCTTCCTCATAACATAAAAAATAGTCCAGAGCTGCTAAATTAAAACCATCACTGTGTAAATGTTTTAATTTGACCTTTTTATAAGCCATTTAGTTGTTGTTTGTCTTTTGACATGATATGTGTGAGACTCTGAGCTATGGCTGAAAGAGCTGCAATTTAGCGATGCATAGTAAATTAATGCACAGTTGCTCACAATTAAGCATGAGCTCTCTGGGCACTCTGACAGAGCACTTTGCATCCAGTATTTAATAGCACTATCTTTGTTAGTGACCCATATCAGTGCACTTGCTCATGAGCATCTGAGTTTAGAGGCGTACAGAGAGGCCTTGAACTGCTTGTCAATGAGCTGCATTTGTTGAAAGCAGTCACAGTCGTGCCCCAGCTTTAGCATTATTTTAATGAAAACACATAAAAATGATTAGAACAACCCACCACAAACTTACATAAAAACATTTTTCATCAGGTATAGTCAAGACTTAGCATAGACGCTTATTCCCCAGTGCAAACAAGGGCATGTGTACCTAATCCTTCCCTTTAACCCTGTCTCTACACAGTTCCACTCCCACTTCACAAACTTAACACACTGGTATTGCAGCTAAAACCAGTAACATTTACTAAAGAGATTACAGTGTCACTGCTACTCTAATTATATTTTTCCGCTCCCACAGCCGCTACATTCTCCTAACACACAGGCATGCACACATTTAAACTTGTACTTTCATGCAAGCTTAGACACGTACGTATCCACAGCTACAATGAAAGATACACAAATACATAGTGGCAGCTTCAATGTAAATGAATTACTCCTTTTCCCTCTCAATTCTGCTCTGACTGACAAAACTAACAAAGCTCTACATGCTTTTGTTCATTTGAAGGATGAATCCTGAGGCATGATCTTCTCAATCAATCCCAGCATAGTCATATGTGGTGTACGTCTCATCATTGCTGTCTGTCATCCGATGAGAGCAGATTTCTATTAGGAGGCATTTCCATAAATCTAAATTGTAAAGGGCCTTAGTGAGAGCAGAGCAAATCCTCAGTGGGCAAAGAAAACAAACAAAGCAGGATGTCAGGGGAGACCACAGGATCAGATATCTACCTCAGCTCATACACAGATTGAAATTGAATCAGGCTTTTTTTGATTGACATCATACACATTTTATCAAACCGAAGGACCTTAACTACTTTTGACGCACGTGGTGGATGCTGCGCTGTCCTCGCACTTTGAAAGTCTGTATAATAGTATAATGGAAGCTAGATGTGGAGAGATCCATTTAAGTTAAAGTAGATGGGGTGTGTTTCAGTGGTTTGCGTATCTGAAATTGAATCACTTTCCTATGAATTACTGAAGAAAGGAAATTTGCAAACACACAGCTCACAATATTTTGAACACCTGTAAAAACAGTAGCATTTTGTCCTTTCAAGAGGTTATCGTGAACTGAGCAGAGAAAGAAGCATTTGAATAAAATCAATTCATCTGATCTCTTACATGACATTATGAATTTAGGCAGTTCAGCAAAGCGAATATTTTGAAACTCGTAACTACCAATAGCTCTTCTCATATCTAAGGCAACTTCATAGTGGCCAAATCTCAATGCAAATTTAAGAGTCGGTGAAGCAGACAAATGAACTTGGCAAAATGTAGAACTTGGCTGGTGTGCCAGGTAGCAGGTGCAAAGGACAGCTAAAGGGGCATTGGTCTGAACGAGTGGGCAATTGCGCGTCTTGTGAGTAGAAATGAAATGCATGAAAGGCTCAGTTCGTCTTGCCTTGGTGAAATCAGATTGCATAAACTCTGTGCTGTAGCACCAAACATAAGAGAGGTAAAGGCAGCCGAACCAAAAAAGACACAGATGACATTAAACCAAGCAATACCACACTCCAGCGCAAACTGCGTGTGTGGATGCAAGCAGCTGCATCATCATAGCATGTGTCTATGTGTACTGGTTTGCGTTGATTTACTTAAAAAAGAAAAAAAAAAAAATCAGCAGACTTTCCCCGCAGAGGCGTTATCTGCCTGTAGCTGCAGTCTGCTAAACAAAGCATGGACTCTGACCTTTGGTGTGCAGCTGCCAAGTCAGAATAAGGCACCGATGGACTGAACCTTCTGTCAAAAAAATATCATGCCAAATCCACAGTAAAACACCAGCAAACTGATCTGCAAGTGGGGAGATGTGTGTGAATTTAAGTACTTCTTCCATACATGTTCCATATGTGTGTGAAACACTGCAGGAAGACCTTCCATATAATGTGTAGTAATATGAATTTTCTCCATCCACAGCTTCATCATTTGTTCAACTGGGATCATAGTCCTAAGGCATGGCTCAGTGGTCAAGGTGACTAATGCTGAAAGGGTCTAAGAAAGAAGGAGACAGAGGGAAACCGAAACCCAAAAGAGGGATAGAATCAATGATGGTGTATGAAAAAGAGAAAGAATGTCAAGTACTGCTGCTAGTTGACAAGGCTGTTAGAGACTACGGCAGCCATAACTCTAGAAGTTGGCATGGTCTCTCCATTATCTGGAGAACATTGGCACAACATGGCTGGCACACTCAGGCTACAGGAAGATCAATCAAAAAGTGAAAGGAATGAGGAGGTCAAAGACGGTCAAAGATGAGTGAAATCTACACAGGACTATTCTTTGGTCTAAATGTATAATAGATCTACTCATTACATGACGAGACCTGTTATTTCATTCAGGAAATGCAGAGGGGGAGAAGGAATGGTTATACAAGAGATTTTGGAGGAGAGGAAAAAATGATGTGCATCCTGTCAGTCAAAGTAATCCCTTCATTTTCTACTGCTACCGTTTCATCTAAGGACTGTATGATATAGCCTGGAGCTCTGTAATCACACGCTGGTTGAAAGGATGAGGCTACTCTGGGTTGGCTAACAACCAGGCACTATAAACTCAGCAGGAAACACACTTTTCTGTTGAACTGCTCTACAAACATGGTCACTATGGATCCCTGCATGGTTTACAGAGGATAGGCTATAGATAAGGTAGTATGTGGGTTTAATTTTGATTATAGCGACAAGTATTGCCCAACAACCAGGGCTGTGGTGTAACTTAGAACAGTGAGAATGTGATCTGTGATGTAAGAGAAATTTATACTGCTGTGCCAGATATAGCTCTATCAATGCTAAAAATCAATAATATCCCAGTGCAATTAAAATAACAGTTGAGCATGTGACCTCAGTTTCTGTGAATGCTCTGAATGCCAGAAGAGTTGGCTGGCAGGATGCACAGTACCGGCATTGAAGGACAAAAATGGGGGGGGAGGGAACTAACTACATTATGCAAAAAAATCATATAAACACCCATCGCTCTTCCATGAACTTTATGAGTCATTTTTTTTTTGTCTGATAATAAACACAAGAGTCACTCAGTTGCTCATTTCCGCAGTGTGTACATGCTGCGTTTATACGAGTTGTTGTTCTGTCTGTGTCAGTGCGCATGCGGCTGATTTAATTCCTTGTGCTTATCCAGGACAGCAGACAGCTTTCTTTGGGACTATTCTGTTTACAGCTAGCCACACTCCTCCATGGAAATTTTAACAAACACAGCAAGACTGTATAAACAAATGCTTCTTCTTACAAAAGTGAAATGTTTTTTGCTGTCACACTGAAAGCATGAACCTACAGCTGTCACACTGGGTCTATGATTTTTTTTTTTCCTTCCATTCTAAGCTTCAGCACAGATCTCAGTTCTCTCAAACCCCAACTCTTAAAAGGGTCAGCCGCAGTTCTGTACAAACACACTGGACTGTCTTATCGCAAACGTAAGGCTGCTACCTTGCAATGGCAGCACTTGTGAGAAGTTAAACCGCCTAACCCTAATGACCCACTCTTCTTTCCTGCCACAGTGAGTGCAGAAGTATAGCAGTCATGCTTTGTCCTCACAAAGTCCAATCCTTTTTGCAATAAAACCTGAATAAACACTGAAGTTTGACCAAAGGCAAACAGTGTCTCTGTTTACAGTGGCAAAGATAATGAGACTTTAAAACCTGTGACCTTAATATGGAAACATATGAAAAAACCTATAAACATATGTAACTCATTTTTTGTCTGGTAATCTAATTAACATTTGACCAGTAAAGTATCAAAGCAAACTTAAGTTAATGTTGTGGTATTTTTTGTGAACCCCTACAGGATGAAAAGAAACTTTTACCCATTGTATTCACAATCGGCTTTGACCACAAGCATAATGTTGTGTGCCTCTCGAATACACACTACTGTCTAAGGACCATTAAAGCCTATTTTCGAGAGCTCTTTGCTTGGACACATAAAACAGATGCATTATCACACAGCTGAGCAGGGTTCAACCTCTCTCCTGTTCTCTCAGTCTGTTTCTCTCTCTACCTCAGCCTGGTCAAGGCCCTTCTAATTTCATCAGGGGTGATAAAACACCACAAAATCAGTCTGTGGTTAGTTACTTAGCCCAATCTCCCTTTGGACGAGAGGCAATAACAGCATGTGGTGAGGAAATTGGGTGCTTATTCACACAGAAGGATACATGCCGAGCAAGCAGAATGGCCTGGTTACTGTCAAGACTGTGCACAACAGACCACAAACAAAAACAAAGGTAGTGACTGTCTGTCTGTACACTGAAAATAATCATCAGGTATAAAGCGAGCAGAAAGGAGATGAATTGGACCCAAATGTGCCACAGTTCCCACAACAAAACTGCAACCACCTGCAAACTTTGCTCCACTAGGAGATCTTTACTTTTAAATCAATTAAGAAATGCTTAATTTCAAAGGCTGATTTGAAAGCTTTCCAAACATTTCTCAAATGGGTAAAGTGCAGTACAAAGCAAAGCAAAGTTACACTGCTACTACAGACCACAGCTCGCAGGAAAGCTTACACTACATTTGTATGCAAGTCCAACTAGGGTTTGCAATGAATATGAATAATAAAGCAGTAGTGAGTGCTGCAGTAAGCATTAACTCAGTCTTGCGCATGGTGGGCGTATAACAATCCACCTGATCGTCCTCAGGGGTGCAGCAGCTGCTGCCAGGCTATGCCAGGACAGGACTGAATATGATGGGACAGAGCACAGAGAGCAAGCCAGATGACTGACTGAGTGAATTGCTGGATCAGTGCTGAAGCACACACGCATGCCTTCCGGCCTGTTCCATGTGAGCCCCGTACAGGATGCAGTTCTGGCTGGGATACGGTGGAAAATCAGCACTTGCTGGTTTCCTGTCAGATAGTGTCCTGAGAATCTAGCAGGCATATCACCAAGGCAAACACTTTTCAAATAAACACACACAGAACAAAGATTGTTATAAACTTTGCTAAACATATGAGATGTTTATTTAGAAAAACTCTAGTACACAAATAAAACATGATGCAGCTGAAGTACAAGCAAATCTGATAAGAATGCTGCCTGCACAACAATCAGCGTTGACTAACGATACTGGCTGATCACAGATGTATAATCTAACAGATATAAGCCAAAACACTTTTTTAGTAGAGCATACTGCAGATTTGTGCTGCAGTTTAGAAATGGTGAAAATATTGGTTTCTGGTATCTGCTGCTATTTGTCTTGTTAACTGCTATTGGCAATATTAACTAGTGGCTGTATGTTCCATTGATTCTGTAGTCCTTATACCTGCGATGCAGATACATAAACTTAGATTATTAATATTCTGCTCATTCAGCCCACTTTCATGGTGTCTGTCAAAACTGATGGCGAAACGTCCTTACACACAAGATGCCACTTACTGTATGTGATAACCTTGTCTGTCTACTTTGATGGACAAGGTATCACATACCTGATACTGAGGGGTCACTTCCAACTTGTCATTTGTCAACAAGAAGGGTTACTTTCGAAGGAGTGTGTTTGAACCGGTACCATGAATGTTTCCTAATCCTAATGTTAGTAAGGTTTTCTTTTAAAAAGCAAGGCAAGGGAGAAAAAAAAAAATAGTGCAAAACAAAACGGACCAAATGTGAAATGAACCAGGGTCTCTTGAAAATATCCTGCCCCACCCATGCCAACCTCCTTATGAGGACTTTGCTTTAATATGGGAATGTTATCTTTTAGTGTCTCATACAGCCACAGCTGAAGCATACGAGTGGAGCTAAAAGACAATTTCCATATACTGGAGAGATAAAGGAAGAGTCCTACAAGCTGCGTTACACAGAGTGTTGGGATGTAAAAAGCTCCATTTACTCATGTGTTGACTGGCTGAAGCACTTTCAAACAATTATATTTTCTTTCAATAATTATTTTTTGTTTCGCTGCCACAAAAAGACTAATTAACCATTTTCTTTCAAAAGTCATCAGGCTATTGACCAAGTTCTTATTTTGATCACTGAAAAGCATTTCATAATCTGTGTATTAGGCATATAGTACACATCTTCCAGGCCGCTTAGATCAATTTTTCCAAGCATCAGCATACGCACTGTGATGAAGTACAGGGATCAGTAAAGAGATCCAATACTCGCCAGGTTGAAAGCGGCGCCACGGACACAAACGACCAGGGAATAGTAAAGATCTAGAGACTTCACTTGGCTAGCTTGCTTGTTGCTTGGTCCACTCTGCTGCTGCGTCAGCTCTGGGCTGGGTATTGCTCTTTTTGATGAACTACGGAAATGTAAACAGCCTAAATGTCAATATAATTGACTGATGTAACCACAATAACTACACACCAATATTATTTACAAGCAAAGCATGTGTGTGAAATGCCTATAATGTACACGATCTGTGACTACAGAGCTGCTCTGAGTGTGTCAGAGCTGTATGAAGAGCTACTATAGCCATTCTGGGAATAAGTGCTTCACACTCATTTTCACAGGCCAGAGACTCCCGAGTCTCTCTCCCTGCTCTTGCTGCAGATATAACATGTAGACAGGCAGGCCATCTGTATTCTTCAGGCAGACACCAGAGACCATATTTTATATGTGGCCACCCAGCCTTATATAACCGTCTGTCAGTAGTGTTCTTGTACGACATCTTGATATAGTCACCCAAAGAGCAAAGAGGCTTGGATCTCTGGAAGGCATAGCGTAGAAGTAATCGCATATACTTGCATGTACAGAAGTAGGTCTCAACGGGGTATTACAACAAACAAAAATACAAAAAAAAAAAAAAAAAAAAAAAATCAGAGAACGAATTTCCCAAATCCAGCTGAAGTATTAACTAGACTGTAATTCTAACAACGCTTTGACTGCATGTAAAATGTTGGGCATGAGAAATACTTGGATAGAGGACTTATCTTGGAGTATTCTGCCTTTCCTTAGTCACCAAATCACTTTTACAAGCCCAGCCTCCCCCTTTCTCAAGCTAAATGTAGCGGTTGTATTCTGAGCATTAAAATTGATCAAAGACTAATCTCTGCTAGAACGATGATTAAAATTACCATCTGTCTCCTTGTTAAGGGCGTAAAGTAAGCAGGGACCGGATCCCAGATTGCAAGATGCAGAGACATAAAGACAGAAAGTCAAAAAAGAAAAGTGCAATAAACAGAGGAGAGCGTGAAAGGAAAGACCAAGAGAAACAAAGACACGACTCAAAAACAGACAGAGGAATAATAAATGAACATAAATCAAAGAAACGAGCTTTCCTAACTTGGTCACTATGACCAATGCCAAACCAAGACTCTGAATTCCTCTGTGGCAGCTTCTCCCTCAGTAACTCTTTCTTTAGGCCGCACACATAGATGATGAAGCTCAGGGAGAAATGCTGTGGCTTCACTACTTTAAATGTGATCATAGTCTGCAGGTTTAGTAGAGCAGTAAAATGAAGTTTCAACAAGTAGGCCAGCTCGCTGCATTCAACAGATAAATCTCACTGAACTCTTTCAATGATTAGTGTGCTATTGCAGAATATATGATGAAACTAAAGCCCACAATGGAGTCACCATAAACACAGCAGTGGGCAAACAGAGTATTTCTCTCTATCACCAGATTCTGTAATTTCTTAGTTGGGGGATATGGGGAGGCAAAACACTGGATTGAGTACTTAGCAGCCACCCTTTTTAGCCAAACAAAACAGCCCTGCTGGTGCTGCTTCCCATAAACTACATCAGCAGTAGAGAAAACATATAATCATACTCCAGCAAAAAACTGCAATAACAGGAAAGAGAAAAACGATAAAAATCGACTATTTGCTACCCTCGAGAAAATGTAACCAAGGGGGGGGGAAAAAGCCCCATTCAGCATTTCATCAGTAACATAAATAGGAGCAGCTGGGGCAGAATAACATGCTGAAGTGGGCTAATTAGGACACTTGGTGGTTGGTTCACTGCTGTTTCAGTCTGCCTAGGACCCACTAAGAAAGAGTGTGTTTTCCCATTAGTCTGGAGTATTACACTTCAACACACACCTACATCATCTACAAGGATGTAGATGCAGATCCGGTGAGATCACCAGAGCATGGTTAGTCAGCTGATCCCAGGTCTTCAGTTTTCCTTAACTAGCCCAGTGCAAATGTTCTCAGTGGGTTTGTTTTTTTTATACCTCTCTCTGGCAAATGGTGCCCTTCACTCCTACGAAAACAGCCTTGTCTTCCGGTTCCGTCACTCCCTTCCAGCTTCCTCTTCTCTTCCTGTCTGACTCGGTATCACAAGCAAAAATCCCAGACCTCCCCGTTTCTTCCTTTGTTTTATAAAAGAGGCTGGGAATGCTGCATTTCACTGGTACTGGGAACCCTTTGAGAATTAAGTGTGACCCTGTGACCTTGATGAGTCACGATCAAGGTGCTGACAAACAGGAGCAATACGCCAGTTTTTCAATTAAGAAGCTCTGATTCTGTGTTTATAGAGGTTGATCACATGCATCCAAGACACAAATCTAAAATCATGATCCGAGTCAGAAAATCTCAACAAGATGAAGTCTTAGTAACAGCATCAAGTGCAGAGCAAACTCATAAATGACATCTCACTGTTGGTTATGTTCAGTATAGCTGCATTTACATTCTGCAACCACTTTCTCTTCCTGGGAAACACCCTTTATTGTCAAACATTACAAGAAGACGCATGATGTTTGAAGCACATTTTTTTAGCTTGTGTTTTAAAGGCTTTGCACTAAATTAACGTAACAATATCTCCTGCAGCGAAATCATTCTGGCTAGTCTTCAGCCTGCAGTTTCATTCTGCTTCCTTTGCTTTCCCTTTTCTAACTGGTTGTTTCAAGTAATAGTATGCAAACACAGGTGGAGTTGTTTACATTGACACAGAGCTACTGTACATTTTCTGCACCACAGGGAGTCAAGCAAGCAGAGACACCCCATTTTAGCTTTTTTTAGACTTTAAGCCATTGAAGCTACTAATGCTTTGTTGAACACAACCCCAAAACACTGTGCCTCAACAAAATAAACAAAGCAAAGGGGTCCTTTATCAGGCAAGTCCATGTCTGTGCACACTGCAGCGAAATAAGCGTGTCTGTGCGCCCTGAAATGATGGAAAGTATACGTATGCACATTCTCACTCTATTCAACAGTAACATAATGCCCAGTAGCCCGTTCCTGTTTTCCATTTTGTAATTTTCCTTTTGGTTTGACGATGCAAAGCAGAATGCAGGCCATGGTCCCAAAACACAGGTGAATGCAAAAATGCGCTACGATTTCCCAGCCATATGCCAGTACCCTCTGGCATGCCTCCACCCACCTTTGCAGCTTCTCCCTTTCACAGGAAAGGAAGGTGAAGAGAAGAGGCAGACAGATGAGTGGAGAGTGGACACAGAGGATATGATACTGCATTATGTAAATCCCCAGAACAAATAAAACATGGACACTTTCAGTGTGTAGCTAAAAAATAAATTACTCTACTTCTGTTTAAAAAAAAAAAAAAATGCTGAATAAGGACACTCTTTGGGGGACTTAAAGTCATGCAAAAGCAAATTATTTTTCATTCAACAGTATGTGCACAAAAATATGCCTGAAACATTGTGCATACTTTGTAAATAAATGCAAATCCACCTCACCTATTCACCCCTGTCAGGTTGAACATGTTTTCTGAGAAATGTGGGGGAGGACTTGCGGCAGCAAAGGCAACGCGGCTTGTGTAAAGTACTTAACGGTAAACATTGTACTTACACGCTCAGAGATGCCTTCTGCAGAGAGAAAAATATTTCTAATTCCCAGCTTTACTCTAGCTCTTACTGCAAGATGAATGAGGAAATAAAGATGTGTCTAGTAAAACTGGGCCTGTAGTGGCAATAACGTGTCAAATATCCTTTGAATGCACCTTCTGTGTGGATAATGTATTAACTTCTATAGCATAATTCCCTAACTGGAGCAGATTAAGACAAGAAAGGATGCTCATTCATTGCTTTCAAGTACAAACCTGCCCAGTCAATCCTCAGTTTTCTCACTCTCTCTGCTTACTCACCTCCCTTCTTCCACTTTGCCTCCCTTAGGCAGTAAGATGTTTCAGAGCAGTCATGTTTAATCAACATCTTCATGGACAACACAGGGATTTCAAACGGTCCACGGCAAAAGGTTTGGTTGTCACAATCTGAATAATTGTCTCATATCTTGTTTCATTCTCCTTAAACATTACATTCTTGCCCTGCACAAAAAAAAAAAAAAAAAGTAATGTATGCAAAATTACTGTTGAATTTTTGAAACATATGCACAGGTTTATTTTGTTGTTACCACAATAAATATGCCAGTAACTTTTTCTATCCCAGCAGGCTTGGGCAATCTGCATACAGCTGAGCCCGCTTCACTCCAAGTGAAGCAGAGAAAGTGGTGATGATGTTGTAGGAGACAAGCCTGCACCACTAAGGCATGACAAACTCTGATGGAAACAATAGTGTCCGAGGAGGAAGCCAGAAAAGGCGCGCCTCTCCAAGTGTTTCCACCAGAGTGATGAAAATCTTGTTGAAAGTGAAATAAGTTTCAGAATATCCCCTGACACATTCACTGTGGCTCAAAACAAAGAAAACTATTTGGATGTCAAAATGAATATATATTTATATTTTTTTTTTTTTAAAACTATGAGGCTAAAAACAGTTCATCTACAAGGCTACGAGAAAAACAGGTGGAGGAAAAGGAATACGCGATCTGTCAGCTCGAAATGAGAAACTCTTGAGCTGAGAGACTTAACTTAAAAAAAATCCAGATACTTCAGTATCAGTGGAAACGTGCCAAGAATTTAGACTCAGTGATCGTATTAGAAAAGACAGAAGTCGTTTTTAATTAAAGATGAGATAGTTTAAGCTAAGATGAGACATAGAACACTGAAATATTTTTAAATAAAAAGGTTAAAGCTAAACCTTTCCATGAAGTATTTTGTTTTCTTAACAGGCTATGTAAGGCCAGTTTGTGGCCTGTGTTGTTTTGGAAAACTGTAAATGTCCAAAAGGCAACAACAACAGCAATAGTAGCAGTAGTGGTAGAGGTAATTATAAACTGCTAGTAAATGAGGCCAAACGCCCACAACTTGTGTTGCAGCTGATGGTCGAAAATGTGATGAATTTTGATTATGTGTTTAGCATGGCATCACATCACATGATAATAATTTTCTTTGTAGGTAACAAGAAGATATTGCTGTCATCTTTCATATATCATTGGTTATGACAGAGGAAGAAAAACATGCCTGTCTGGGTGAGCTCCTGCTGAGTTCATGCAGCGTTCCTCTTTGATAGCAAAGGGCACTAGGAAGTAAGGGTGGTGGAACAACAACATCCAACATTCCCATTATAGATTCACCTTGTTAATATAAACACTGTACAGTGTGATTCACAGTGATAACTTTTGCTGATTCATTTTGACACGACACATTCCCCTAAAAGTCACTGCTAAAAAAAAAAAAAGAAAAAGGAAGAGGTTTTTGCTTCCTCAGTATCCCACACATTTCACAAAGCCCTATGCTTATGGTGTGCTGAGCTGTAATCTAAAAGGTTGGGCAGAGGTGAAAAATCAACAACAAAAGCAATTACATTCATAAAGTGTTATTAATGGTTTGGGTCACAGCAAGTTGGGAAAGTAACGACATGTCCTCACAGACTTTGTGTGGGCTTCATGACAAGCTGCCTCCCTTTTTTAAGTACCTTTCATCCCTTTTCTCCTGCTGGTTTCAGTGTGTGGATCAGAGTCACGGATTCATGCATAAACATAAATGTTATCCCAGAGGAGTATTCATTTCCTCTGGCGTGGACACTATAAATCACCTTGGGCCAAAGTAAAGAGTCTGCAGTCTACAGACTGGCGGCACAAACTCTAGTCCAGACTGTTTTTTTTCATCATGCATCCAGGATCTTTCTTCCTGTACCTTCAGAAACTGATCAAGCATTCAAGTAAGAAAGAAAAGAAAAAAAAAATTTAAATTACATGTGAAGTTTTGCAAGTAGAAGCCAACTCATTAATTGTTTTCCTTTTTGCCTCTATCAAAATTGCAAGGAAATAAGAAGCCACAGTGGGGCAGATTCTGTGTTTTGAAGTTGTGGGAGTTTCAAGGTCTTTCATCATCAATTTAGCACAATTTACTTTGGTCGACGACAGTGGAAAAAGCTAATCAGGAAGATGTGTGTGCACGCAACAGAAGGAACAAGATAGCAGAGGAAGGGGGAGGACTTTTCCAGACAGTTTCTGTTTGCGATCTAACTCAGGAACAACTTTAGAAGGCCTTATTTCCCCTTTTTTCTTCTGTTTTCTTTCTATTGAAGGATGAGGATGACTCAAAGATCCTGCCTCATACTGAGAGAAGATATCAACCCAGATAAGGCCACAGCTGAGTGCAAAATAGTAACAAGACAGCACAAGTGCAAGCACCAACATGTCACTGAGTGTTGGAGCCCAATGAGGGAATTTTAGCTTTTGTTCGATGCTAACATTTTTTCAGTCAATACACTAACTACAGAGAAAATTAAGTGCACGTAAATTCACAGATTTTCTTCATTTTACAATTCCAGAGCAAATACTTACATTGTTTGACAGTTGTAAGGGGTAATGGCCATAACAGCCCCTTTGAGTTGAAAGCGGTTCTAGTTGTAATTGGCCTCAGTTTATATGGGAGGGACAAAGCTGCCATTGGCCGGACTCCCCTATAGCACATGAGCAGACTAGACAAGTAATGTCTGCACCCCTTTTCCTGTAGTAACCATGGTAACAGTGGCAGGCAGGGGCATCCTCATCACCAGGGGGCAGTGTGGGCAGCGCAGCATGTTGTTACCCTTACTGCCTACCCTGGTATATCGTCTTGAACATGCACACAGACCCACAGACCCACACACAGACCCACAGACCCACACACACACACACACACACACACAAAGTGCCACACAGTCAAACTAAAATAAATTAAAATGGACACAAACACATGGATCTGTGAACATATGACACACACACACACACACACACAGTCATCTGCTCCTGACAGCTGCCCCTTGGCGCCTAACAGAAGCCCCCTCCCACCCTGCCTCTCCTTTTGTTGCTCACTTATTGTTGAGTTTTCCACCAAACAAAAACGCACATCCTCCCTTGACACCAGCTAATTGATTATTGATGGTGCCAGGCTAAACTGACTTATATTCAAATACATGTGAAAGGAGAAAATGGTAGAGACAATGCATTCAGTGCCTTTCATGAAAATGAAGTCAGTCAAGGTATTTGGATGTAAAGCTTGAGGTCTCTCTTGTCTCTTGTTTTGTAGCTGCTGTAGCTTCATAGGCAACCTTGGAAGCAGTTTGAGGACTAAAGCGAACGAGGAGGAAGAATATAGTTAGTGATCTGGAAAACTGTGGTTGGAGAAATAAAAATCATAAAAGCCTTGATGGCTTGCTGGGGTGACAGTCTGACTTCCAGCCGGTGAGAAGATCAGTGACAAACAAACAGCCAGACTTGTTATTCTGCGGGTACCTATGCCATGATTCCTGCCCTTATCACTGGCATCGCGTAATTTTGTTACACGTGGTAAATATAGGATGGTTTGTGACAGCAGAGATCAGATAAAGTGAGAGTGCCTGGGCAGGGGAATGTGGAAATGGGGCTGAATGCCTAAACAGGCTGTTGTGTGAAGGAGAGAGACTGATGATTGTGGCAGGCAGATTGAGGCACTAAAGAATGGCAGAAGCAAGGGATCCTGTCCCATGGAAATGTGTCATGAAGTCAGTTCTATTAACATCTTAATAAAGGCTTCCCAGGCCCTGGAGAGCATTCGTGAGCAGACTGCCTTCTCCTCTCACATAGAGGCCCAAAGCTGCTGCTGCTGCAGCACGTCAAGGAGAGAACAGTTAAGTTCTGCCAGTATTGCATTGTAAGAGTGTTAGGCTTCCCAAAGGAGCAGCCTAAATGCCTACCCACAAACATGCTCCACTAAATTCCTTTATTCCCCTTTCCCTCTACTTTCATTTACTGTCCATTTCTCCATCTGTTGGATTTAGTGGCCCTACAAAAGGCTTTGTTTCAGCAAGCTGGCAAGCTTTGGGACAGCAGAGTGTGCATTGGGGTTCACTGCTAAACTTGCCACCATCAATAGGGAGAGCAGGATCTGGACTGGCCACGGCTGCACGGCAGAGGGATGACTGTTAACCATTCCCTCTTGGTCCTCTGATGAGACCGGCTGGAGCCTGTCTGGAAGCTGGAGACACACACACACAGCCTATATCTTGTTGGGGGAAAAAAAAGCCTACAGCTTGACAGATATGGGGAAACAAACTCTCTCAACAGGCTTATCACAGAGTTACAGAGAATAAAAGTCCCAGCACGGTAACTGCTACAGCAGAAAAGGTGGCTTTTTTCTTTCAAGTACTCACTGTATATGATGAAAAATGAAATGCAAAGTGGCATTGATTTTTGCACTCTGTGCTATGTGTTGTTCATACTGAGCAAGCTGCTACTTAACAATGTAGTGGCCTGTAGTCATCAATTTAAAATGGTTTCAACGATTCAATAAGTCACTGAAGGCAACAAGCACAACTACTCAAGATGATGAAAACGGCTACAGCAGCATGACTAGACCATTAAATGTAGCCCTGTGGTGTTTTCAAACATCTGCCATTGTGTGGAAATTATCCAAGAGTAATTCTGTCCTGTATCTTCCCTGGCATCTATAGGTTCAAAATATCAGGGGAACTTCTTTAAATGAGGATATAAAAACACAGAAAGCAGAACAACGGATTGAGTATTGGATAACAGGTTTTTTTTTTAATGGGTACAGAGTGTTGAATAGCTCTTTCTGCACTAAGAAATTGAAAAAACACTTCATAATGATGCCTCACCAATATCTGAGAATCAAAAGTTTCTTGTGGTGTAATCCACAAGCAGAGCTCCAGACTTTCACTCCTAATTTAACATATAAGCCGTTGTACAAACGTTTGATAGGATAATCATCACCTAAAGAAACTCTCTCTACTTGGAATCTGATGCAAGACTCATCAGAGATCAGTTTTAAAAAAAACTTTTTACAATCAGTATCCAGAGGGGAGAGAGCAAGCACGGAAGATATAAATTGAGCAGAGTAGTGGTTGTGATCTTCTGCTTTTCACTGAAGCCAACCAAACTCATCACAGACTAAATGTTCTCCCTGGCTCCACTTGATCATTATCACCAAAGATCCAGATCTCTCTTATGTCAATTCTGTTTCTCTCGCTCACAGACACAGACACACACACTCAACATAAATACAGATTCCAGACACAAGCATGTGCATAGCAAGGCTGAGTGAGCGGAGCGTGTGTGGGTCAAGTAGATTGAGATCTCTGTTGTGACAGCTGGACAGTTGAGAGGTTCAGATAAACAGCCCACAGTGAGGGAAGACAGGAGGCCAATTGCATTAAAACAAACACTCAGTATTTGTACACTCTATCAGATAGGAAAGAGAGGACCTATATCTATAAGAGAATGAGTCGGTGAACCCACAAAAGCACCGTTATCAGCATGTGTTCAAGTGTTTATGTATGTGTGAAACCAAAAGACAGTTGGGATAGTGGGGGTTGTTGTAAGCTTGGGGTGGGGGGGGTGTTCGGAATACACAGCCGCTGAGCACATTTGCAGTATTCACTCATTAAGAAATAGGTCAAGGATTCTGCCTGCATGCGTAGCGACTTGTCAAAATCTCTCAAGCTAAATTGTGGCGAGTCTGGCTGCCTTAAGGGGGGAATCCAAAGAGGAGCAAGCGGCATGCTGTGTGAATGCTGGTGGTGAGAAAAGCAGCAACAACTCATTCAGCAGCAAATTGTGCTTTTAAAAAACTGCTCTGAGTATCAGCACGGCTGCTAAAGAGTCCAAGTAAAAGGACTCGACCGGAGAGGGGTTGTGTGTTCACATTATAGCCAAATAATTAACTCAGCTCCTTGTTTAGACTCTTTGCTCTTCATCAACAGAGGACGCTCTTGAGCCAGCAAGAGTTTGTCGCAGATACTGATGGATGCTGATGGTGGCAGCGGTAGCTGTAGCGACAGGCAGCCTTGTCCAGGAGATTATGATGCCTTAGACTCTCTTCAAACAAGGCAGAGCACATTAGAGGACCAGCTTCTCTTAAGAAACTGATATAGGTCATTCATTTAAACAAAGCAAATGAAATTCCAAAATATGTTTGGCATGAAGACAATATCCAGAATAATTCAAACAAAAATGCATCTATGCTGTACGCTGCTCAGACTACACTATTAAAGAATGAGAGATTGAAACATTCCCTGGGGAAATCTAGAAGTAAAGTACAGACCTATGCAAATCATTCCAGAATGCACTGCTGATGACACAGCGACACTAAATATCTAATCAAAATAGCCCCTTATAAAGAGGTAAAGTGGGGAAGCAGCGGCAGAGAAGCATCAACAAAGCTTGATCTAACTTTGTCCAGTCAAAGCAATTTCTCTCCAGCTTGGTGAGGTTAACCTTATTGATTGGATGGATGTGTGATGTTTTGGTTCTCAAAAGGCGTTCTTGAACGGCATGAGTTCAAAGACTTCACTTGAAAGCAATTCATTGAGCAGAATTCTTAACATTTCTGCTTATATCCTCCATTATTTGAAAGGGGAACAAATGAACTGAAATTCTATGCTCTCAGAAATATTTCACATGATGAACAGCAGAAATGTTTTTAACTAACAGTAATACAGACATGGGTTACAGAAGATTCATAAATGATAAAAAATAAAGTTGAACTAAAATAGAAAATAGCATAGTCATATAGCAGCTGCTGGCTGGTCAATCGGATAATGAAAGCACCACAATATTACAGAATGTCTCCTTTTTCTTCATTAGATTGGAGTTAATTGGGTGAATATAATCAGAATGTGATAATCAAACCAATGCTGAGTGCTGGTTTGTTCTTCCAAAGGCAGCAATTTCCACCCTGGTGGTTGCTTTGGGGTCAAACTACTGTTTCATTTTGAGATGGATATTAAAATAATTATCTGAATGGGTCACGCTTCAGATGCAAAAAAAACCTGATTGCACCAAGAAGGAAGGGGTTTTGATTGCACAAGCCGAGGGATTAATATGCTACCCATCAGCCGTAGCAGATGTAAGTCATTTTCATGCAAATGTAAGGCAATTTTCTACTTAAGACAACATTTATTTTCTTTAGAGTCATTGTCATGGGTGCTTGCTGGTGAACTGGCAGTCAGACAGGGAAGGAAGATTTGTAGGTGCATCTGCTGATCTGGACAGACGAGGTCTGAAGTCAACCTGGAATACTAAATTGTTGCCAGCTGGCACTATTACATTACGTTGTTGTTGTTTTCAGTGTTATAGTTTAGGTTTTTGATTTTGCCACTTGAGAATGAGGCAACAAAAGTGGCAAAATTTGCATAATGTCACGTTGTGAGACAAAGTCATTTTGAAGTGAGATATTTAACAATCTCCAAGTCATTCTGACTTTAAATTCATAGATCACTTGTTGCAGAAAGGCAAGGATCCAGATCTGTAACCTGTTACCTGCCAGTATATCAAAAGTAATAACTATGTGTAGTCAAAAGCAAATTTTGATTTTTTGTTAACACACAAAGGCTATTTCCTGAGGATACTGTGTGGAAGACCATGCATGTGTAATTGTGAGACGCCAACAAGGCCAACAAATCAAAATTATTAGAAAGCCAAGCTCTGTGATGACTGCAAGCAACGCATTATAAGCACTCTAAAAATAACTCCTCTGGTCAAGTAAGTTCATTATATACTTACACAATCAGAAGAAACTAACAAGCAAGAATGATGCTAACCTTATGATGTATCACCTCAGTAAAACCTACTGTAATCCAGTAATTCTTATGTACTGTGAGGCAACCAAATTCTAATGAATAGGGGAAAGAAGGAGAGTAAATGGCATTAATGTAAAAGATTACAGACCAACGACTGTGCGTAAAGCCTTTTGTTGATCTAACTGCAGTGCTTTTAAATGCATAAACCCCGCACGGTATTTACAATGCCACCTTGTCATTCTAGTGGGAGCAGTGGCAACGATACAATGTACCCCAGCACTGCACACAGCCTGCAGCCTGAGATGAAAAATGCCTCTCCACAGTTGACTCTCCGCAGTGTCGGATATTAGCTCTTTGAGGAACAGAGTGGCTGACAGTCATAGGGGATTTACGCAAATATTTGTGCCCGGTAAGGCTGATTTAGCCTTAACGAGCGTGCTGATCATCACTCACCTCTTCATTTAAAGTGAATCTCCCGGTTATCCCTATCCTGTTCCCTCCAATGCTGCTGCTGTCTTCTGGGCTTTAACTGATGCGCTGGACTCGCTTCAGTTCCAAAGCGGGTAAGAAATGTTTCCAAATGCTCGAGCAGGTCAAACTGTCCCTTTCAGGATAGTTTTAATAGTCAGTAGCCTACTTCTTCCAATTTATAAATACTGCCTGTACGCATACGGAACCTGTGAAGGGACGGCGTCATTCATTGAAGTTGAAACCTTCGTCGTCGCCGGTAATTCCGAATTCAGCGCGTAAACTTCGTGGCAGAGCCTTCACCATCTGAACTGACCTGTTACTTTACCAGACCATGTCACAGAAACGGCACATTCCTTCAGTTTGGCATTCACCGTCCTCCGAGCTGCTCTGTAGGACATGAAGGTTATGTACAAGCCGTGGCCAGAGCTGCCATCATCTGGCGTTGTGATTTCGCAGCATCGGTTCAGACCCGCAGCGTGGCTTTCTCACAGGGTTCTGCCGGACTCATAGAAATCGGCTCCATCAATGTACAGTAGTCTGTGTATGCTGCCTGTAGCTGGCACACTGCGCTTTTAGACCCAGCCCCCTCACACTCCTCACGCTCATTATGGTGTTAACTGTTTCCGCCCAAACATTAATCATACATAAAAGAAATAAACATTTACGTCGGCCACCATTTAATAATTCACCAGTTTTAGTACAAAACGTGGAGTTATAAAAAGTAAAAGATTTTAAACGTTAATATTTAATCACACACACATACAAACACAAACACGGCGGGTTAGAGAAATGTGCAGAGCACCATCTACCCACCTGCCAAATTACATTTTTCCAAAAATAACAACAATAAAAATAATATGCTTCAGTAAATATACACTAAAGTTCTGTAGCGTATTAAGCATGATTAAGAGTTTGGAAAATTCTTTTAACAAATGTCTAGTTGTAGTTTTCTTTTTAGGAATCGCCTATATAACTATAAGATATTTGTATCACAATTATGAAAAAGAAAAAAATCTTACCTATGACAGCATTTTGTCCTTGCAGAGCACACTGAAGCCGGTGTCGGTGGCATGTGCTCGTCCAGCTCTGTTTCTGTTAGAGTACTGCCATCTATGGATTAAACTGTGAACATACTTCTCGCTCCATCTCTCTCGCTATCTCTCTCTCTCTCTCGCTCTCACTCGCTCTCACTATCTCTTATATTTTTGGCATTTTACATTTATGACATTTTACAAAAAGAATCATTATTTCTTTTTGGGTTTATTTTCTCTTCATCTGTGTATTTATTGCCCCACTCAACAGCTGATCTGAGCAGTTATGGAGTGTTCCAAGTTTGGAAATGATACTCACAAAAAACAAAGCGTTTTCTAATCCTTAAATCTTTTCCTAAAATGCGTGATATTAGTGACAAATCGCCTTGAAGTTATGGTATGTTGCCAGATGCCCATGCTTTGTCTCCTCTTTCTGCTGCAGTGTCTGTTTTGATTAGTTTGGTTGTGTGCGTGTGTGTGGTTTTTAGCTCTAGAAAAAATGTTTCTAGTGTTTTAGACTTCAGTATCAGCTATGTTCTATTTAGTTTGAAGACATTCAAGAATCTTTGACATGACATATTAGCATTTTCCCCTAAATGCTTTGATCAGTGATACTTTTAATGCTCTTTGCATGTGGCACTGAGTGGGTCACTGGGCAATGCTGTAGTTACCAGTAGAAAAGCTACTGTATTTGAGTTTATTAAGCTAAAAAACACAAAGCTAATGCCATTCAGCCCATGGATTTTGCACTTCAGACCTGTGATTGTTTGTCCACTTCCTGTCCAGCAGGGATTCTTGAGTCAGTAACCAAGCAGTGTTGGCTTTTAACACTGAACAGCCATTGCTTTCAGATACATAAACAGTAACATTGTTTAGTTATGAAGAAGTTCAATATATTTAATTTTGTTACTAGTATATTTTTCATTCATATCCTGCAATTTGATCAAACCTTTCTGCCTGGTACTTTTGTACCCATATGGTCCGTGGTAGGAGCTTCTTTTTTTTTGTACATGCAGAGAGCAAAGCGAGAGTCAAATTCTTTTTTTGTGTGCACAAACTTGGTCAAATAAAGATGATTCAGATTCAGATTTCTTCTATTTTTAACCTCACTTCAAGGTAACATCATGTGAAGTTGGCTGTAAATGTTTGCATTTTGAGGAGATTTTGACTTTTCCAACCAGAGACACTGATATTTATCTGTGCATGAAACAGACATGAGGTACTAAAAAAAATAAAGGTGGACTGCATGTATCCACACACATATCTGCAAGTGTACATAAAATAAAAACATAAAATAAAAATGAAACTGCTGCAACCGGTTTATATTTTGAAGATATGCTAAATTTCAGAGCAGCCTCAAAAAAGTTGAGCAGTTGGTATTGGTATCGCATTAACTGGATCAGCTTGTACAATGCAATGTGTATATTTATTATATATTTGTGTATCATATTGTGTTCTGTTGCAGTAACTCACAGTAATTACTTTGAACTAGTTATACCACAACCCCCTCACCTTCTCTTGCATTTGTACGCTCAGTGGCTTATGACAAAAAGTAGGCTATCCACATCTTCTGACGCATCAATAATGCAGTGTAGTGAAAAACTAGCCCGGATCTGCCATCAAAACTATTGCAAAACTGCCAGGAGGAAGAAGATGTGGAACAACCAGCGTAAGTACACTAAAAGCACAGCGCCCACTTAAAGACAGGGTCAATAGCTGGAGGGTGTCCATATTGGAATTCCACCGCACTGCCTCTCAAATGGATCTTAGTCAACCCTGGGCAGCAGGGGTAATCAAATACAGACTTTTTCAATCCATTACTCATGGCCCTGTTTGGAACAAGCTGTGATTTGTTTGATTGGAGCATAACTCAATTCATATTGAAAGAACAGGTTGCACAAAACTGTCTGGAAGACATTTTGCCTGTTTTATGTAGAGAAAGATGATAGATTAACCCATTTTGTACAGTGAAGCTTGGTTATTACATACAGTACAATTCTATCAGTCATGTTTCACTTTAGGACACATATTGACTGACTAAGCCTGGCTCCTGATTCTGTAACAGAAAAAAACAAAAAGAAAATAGAAAGAGTTTGTAGCTCCGATTATAAATATTTAGAAAGTAAATGAGAATTGCAAGGACTGTAAATATACGTAGCCCAATTCATCATGTATGATATTAATTTCTTGAACTTTGAAAACTTTGTAGAAAATTTAATTACTTTTTTATTGTCTGTCAAAAGCACAAATATGTGTAGTAGGAAAATATTGATACTTGCTTGGTTATGTTTCATACTTAGCTCAGTTCCTCCAAGCTGTTTAATTCAATAAAAAGATACAGTGCTTATCAAAATGCTCATAACTCAGAAATAGTCTAAGAACTAAAACTTAAAAATTAAAACAACAGAATTCAAATTCTGGATCTTATATAGCATAAAGCTGTGTGAAACTGCTCCAACTTTTCAGTGGTATCAGTCCGGGCACTTTTCCACCCCGTATGAGAAATCAAAGCACATATTCAATTCAGTTCAATTTTATTTACACGGCACCAAATCACAACAATAGTTGCCTTGATGCACTTTATATTGTAAGGTAGACCTACAATAACACATAAAGAGAAAAACCCAACAATCATATGACCCCCTATGAGCAAGCACTTTGGTGACAGTGGGAAGGAAAAACTTGCTTTTAACAGGAAGAAACCTCCAGCAGAACCAGGCTCAGGGAGCGGCGGCCATCTGCCATGACCGATATCATTGGTATCAATGGTCTTTAGGGTGTGGCTACTAAAGGCAAACCACAAGTCAATTTACATTAATTTTTACATTTGGTTTGGTTTATAAATAAGAAACCAAGTAGATTCAAAGCCCAAAATGGATAAAGAAGTTAATAACTGAAACCATGATTGTGTGATATATAATGTCTGCTTTTAATCAATGCATCTACATGGAGGCTGGGTAGATACAAACATGCTTTAAAGCATGGCTGATTAGAAATAGAGGGCAGTAATTTGTGAAATAGCACAAAGCTTAACTGTTATAAGATCAGTTCAGTGAGCAAATCAAATAGTGGTCAGGTGGACGAGTGTTCACATTGCTGGGGAAGAGACGCCCAATGAGGGGGGATGGCTGACTGCAGGGCTGCTGCTTGACCGTTTGCTGATCAAAGTGCTCACATGCCACGATTTCATACCAAGTTGGAAGGTTTCAAAGGGCCCTCTTGTGATGCCTTTAATTCTTTCACCCTCTAGCAATATTTGAAATATCACGAGGGAACGTGGCATCATGTCAACTCTACTGAAACTGAAACATTCTGCCTTCTCTCTTGCTCGCACATGCAATCAGCTTAACTGGAGAGTCAAAAATGTAACAGGAAACAACCGGATTAAAAAATTTAACTGTCAGTCATATGCATGTGGTGCCAAATAATTCTGTTCCATGGTAAAGTCTTAGGTTTTTTGTTGCAGAATTTAATATTCATAACATAAAAAATAATTCTTCTATTGTCAAGAAGGCAATAGATCAGTGTGAAGGTGACATTAAAACTCATAATGGTCTAATTCAAGCTCAAATGATTGCATTCTGTGTTCCCATTTTAGCTTCCAGGTGTATATTTAGTTTTACTCTTAATTGCAGAGTGGCAAGAAGGAATCCTCAAACTTGGATTTGTGTGTCAGTTGAACTATGTCCATTATGTCCATCTATCCTGCTGCTTACTTTTCACCATCCACTTGTTACTGGGTACCAGATACATACTCAAAAGGCTCTGGGGAATATTGCAATGCAATCAGCAAATGCACACATTCACACTCTTACACACAGAAACCACATTCGCACAAGTGGCCGATTACATCAGTAATAGCTCACTGATGGAGCCTCAGCTACCATGTTGTGATGAAGGGCTCGCTTTTTTACTCTATGCTGAGGAGAAATATTTCACACAGGAAGTGAGCAGAAGAGAAAAAGAAGCAAAATGAAAATTAAATCTGACACTATCATGCCCTGTTTGGGTTTTAGCCAACAAATTGCAGCTATTTGGAGGCAGTGAGAGTGAGCTCTCAGTGAGTTTAGTTTGAAGAGGTTTCATATTTG
This sequence comes from Astatotilapia calliptera, assembly GCF_964374335.1. NCBI lineage: Eukaryota > Metazoa > Chordata > Actinopteri > Cichliformes > Cichlidae > Astatotilapia > Astatotilapia calliptera. Next base: position 8,020,166 of record NC_137441.1, read on the forward strand.
TTATGTTTTCTGTCTCCTCTCCATGAAAAACAACCAATCCAGAGGTTCAGTAGAAGATAATGTGTCCGATCTTCGGCACAAACGTATGTCTGTCACTGGAGGACTTTTCTGAACTTGTCGGTATTTGTCAGCAGATATCAAAATGCAATTAATTTCCACAGATATGCACTCGCAGGAGACATGGTAATTGCAAGCTCCTCTAATATGCTTGCCGAGTGAAGCATTGTATGAAAATATTTAGCGTTATTGTCATTATTTTGTCCTTGCTTGGAGGCATTCCATGAGATTCAGCTTTGTGCTGTAATCTAAAGCATCACATGGCAACAAATCATGGACATGTCATCCATCAGTATGGAACACGGCTCTCCAAAAGGAGCATAAGCGAGAAAGTGACAAAAGTACAGATGGTCCATCTTTCAACACATCAGTGCCACAACTGAGCTGTCAGACAAGATGAATAATGATGATATGAAAAACAATTAAGTAATGTTTGCCTACAGCAGTAATTTACATTCCTGCTTAGCTGCAAGGTGAGCAAAATCCAAAACGCCTAACAAAATAGGCAGGCTTCCAATCTGTTGCAGTATGGTTTTCTCGTGTACACACCTAGCTGCCAACATGTACATGAATCCTCAAAGACACGCACATGCAACATGGAGGCTGGGTGAGAGAGAAAAAGAGCACAAGAGAGAGGAAGAATTATCCCCTTACAATAGAAAGCATTTCCATTAGATGGTGGACTGTTTTAATAAGATGCTTATCAGAATTTGAATCTCAGGAAATTGCTGGCTATTTATTTTACTGGGGCTGCTCACTTCGCCTCAGCTCTTGATAAACCATTTTGTTTTAATTAGACACATTTCCACACTCCACCAGGGATGACCTCTTATTATTGTGAAGTGGGTCTGCTTAGCAGTGTAAGCAGTCAGGAACAAGCTCCTCCATGCATCTCAATCATTCCTCATCCATGCTCATCTCAGGGGCCCGGGACCAAATCAAAGGAGTCACTATTAAGCAGAACCAAATTGTTTAATGCAGTAATCTCCTGCATATTTTTCATTCCTCCATTTGCAATTGGAAATGAGACATGGTGAAAAATATGATGCGTTGTTTTGCATACTAACGAGGGACCTTGAATATTCTTATCCTTCACGGTTATGGGGGATAGGATATGTTCTGCAACAACGAGAAACACATTTTCTGACTCATGAGTGTGAGACAATCTCTTTATCTGTTGTATCTCTAAAGGAGAGGAAGAAAATCCTGACAACTGGCTGCGCTGGGTTGGATTACTGTTCCACCTTAGCTCACTGTTTGATACTGGCGATTTCCAGTCCCGAGGAGCAAGCTTGCAGAAATGAAACACGAGTTGATGTTTTATAAGCCCTGTGAAACAGAGAAAGAACAACATATTCAGACAGCATGCAGCATCTGCTACTTCCTGCTTTGCACCAATATATAAAAGTTGACTTATACTAAGCTACCAGATGTATGTGGGTGAGAAGGAAAACACAGCCAGATATGCTATCAAAATATTGTCGAATAACAGGCAATCTGACATTTTCTTCTGGATTTGAGACAGAAATCACAAGGCTCTTTGACAGAAAGAGTCTGTGCTCTCCTTGTGTATCACCTAATTTCTTTTGGTTACTTCAAACATAACAGACAAGTAAAGGAAAATGGGAGATAGAGGACAAAGCAATTACTGTATATCCACCAGTACATGCCATCATGGCTGATCTCATGACAGGGTGAGAGCCGTGCAATAGAGGATGAGACTGATGAGAGCTTACTAGGGGCTTCAGACCTGCCCTGCTCCAGAAAGGGAATTAGGTCTGCCTGCCTGTCCGTAAGATATCATAGAATCACACAGACACCTTAATCCAACCTGGCCTTTTCACGTGGGACTCTAACCAGTCATCCAGATATGAAATGTAAATGGGGGATTGACGGTGTCAATAGGGAAATGCCAGCATAACATCTGACAGTCTTTTACACCTTCATTTTTATTCTGCGTCACACAAGTACAAAGAAAGAAAGAAAGTAAGCCAATAATAACATGTACCTCAGGCAGTTACATACAAATGCACAAGCAAATTTGTATGATGCTAATACTTTTTACTAAGTGGTCCATATGGTACATATTCATCACCAGTAATTACATGATATATTTGCATGAACAATCAATTGTATTTTTGCAGCACAACTTCTTCTGTTGTTGCAGTGTATCCTAAAATCTGTGATGGTGCTGCATTCAATTTCATGTTCACGTGGGCAGAGTAGGAAGACAAACATTAACAGGATGGCATTTAACTGCTTACAGCAGCTCCTGTAATCATTCTCTCCTTTGCTAAATTAAAAGTCATTTTAAATTAATTAATTCAAAGTTTTCATTTTTTTAATCATGAATTATTCACTAAATATGAAATAACTGTCAAAGACTAGTAAATTTATCCCGTGGGAGTTTTGAATTGTCATAAATACAAATGTACATTATTTGGCAACCTGTCCAGGGTGTACCCCATTTGTTGAACTATGGCACCAGGGATAGCTGACTCCCAAATATAAATATGAATCGAGTTCAGAGATACAGTGAGTAAACACATTGCCATGACTCAAATAACTGAAAATTATTTCATTTACAGAAAAAAATCATTTTTAAATCAATGTTTTCAAAAATGTAATGTGACATTTTCTAAATGTAATAAACAATGAAAATGTGTCTTTAAAAAGAAATACAAGGGACATATTCAAGTTGAAGATCTTCGCTGACATCCCCTATGTAATTTGTTGTGAACAAAATGTAACAGCAAGATTCAAAAATCACACCAAAAATCAAAGCTTGTTCAAGAATGAAAATTAATCTTTAAAAGGATTGAGTCTCTATATTTGGATCCTTCAATCTTTATTAGACAATCAAAGATGAAGTCACTGAAATGTCACTTCTAACCCCGGAAATGCAATGTGTGCTGGTTTGTCTGTGAAACCGCATCGCTGATGTGCTTTTGTTCCATCCTTTGCATGGCTTCTGATCGCACCAGGATTGTTTCAGAGGTAGAGTGCTTAGTGTGCAAAAGGTCTTTTATTTTGAAAATTGATTCACTGTGCTATTCCTGTCTGAATTTAGCCTTTTTCATCTTCTTTGTGCAGCTTGACAGCACTGATCCGGCACTATTTTAGCAATGTGGAGTAGAGAGAAGGTGTATTTCTGGGGTAATACAAGCAAATGAAAAATTAAGCCATAAAGGAAGTACCAGAGACTAGAGTTTCCAGAAAAGCCATTTGAGGCTGGTTCCAAACTTCAGACCATATAGTTCTCTATGTGGAAACAGTGTTGCCCAGTTTTCCTGCAGGCATATCACAGCTTGGTATAAAAGGTTTCTGCTTCAGGACAGCTGCAGTAGGGTTGGATTTTAGGATACGTCACTCTCTGAAGGCTTTGTTAAGTCTTATAATTTTGTGTGTTATTAAAGACGCGACTTTTAATGCCAGTAGTCAGTTTCCAGGCAGTTTGTTGTTCATTTTAGCAGGAAGTATATTTTGTTTCAAGTATGTTTTTTTTTTTCATAAAAATACAGTAAGGGTCCCATTTACAATGACTATTATGAATTATACAGTCTTATCATTCTGTTTCCTTTTCTTCCTCGTCTATGCCATGTCCTTTGTTTTTTTTTTCTTTCTGCTTGTGTATGTGTGTGTGCATGTGTGGACGTGTATGATAGTCAGAGAGTGCATCAGGATTTCCTCCCCAGGGACCTGTGACCAGCCAAACCCTCCTAAGATCCTTAGTAATGCTACTATTTTTGTGCAGCCTGCCCAGCATGTGCCCTGTGTTGCACACCAAACATCGCTGATGGCAGAGACTCTAAAGCTTGATTTCCAAAGACAACTCCAGCAGCACAGCTCGCTACTCTTGTTTTGAGGCTTTTCTGTTCTTTTTTTATGAGGAAAATGTGTTGCAAATTGGAATGGTTACAGGAAATGGCAAATGGAAACAAAAGGTAGCTGTCTTACCTACCAAACCACCTAAGAAAGCTTTCTTTTGTGTGTCTTATCTCTAAAGATACAACCAATAGGTTTTTTTTTTTAATCTAAATGATACTTTTTTGTTATCTTACAGTATTTTTTTGTTTTGGCAGTCACAGTTTTATCTACTTGTCTTATTATGTGAGCACATCAAATATAGTGCTCAAAAAATTAGGTGAGTGCTTAAATCAAATATAAGATATTGATCAATGAAAAGTTGAAAATCTAGACTACATACACTGTGCAATTTATTGAGGATAAAATTATATTATATATATCAAATATATATAATTATATATTTGGCAGAAACCAAAATCATCAACCATTTGAGGGCTAGAGTCAAAGTCAAATCGAAAAGCTTGTTCAAGTGTTCCTTTAATTTTTTTTTAGGTGTTTATGATCAACACAAAATATAGAGGGGACAGCTTGCTTCAGTTCGTTACTTGGAACACAAAGGGAATGAATGATGCTGTAAAAAAGAGGTAACTGTCCAAAAATTAAGGGCAGTCGTAGCATTTATTGAAGTATATCATTTTACTTCAATATAAGCCTTTTGTTTGAGCCCAAATCTTGTCTGACTGCCAGGTTAGGTATGTGCTTATGGAGGTTAAATTTGAAATTTTAAAGTGTCCTACTTATGTTAAAAGCTAAATAGGCCCCTAAAGAAAGGATGGTCAGTTTTGAGCTTTAGGATCATCATTTCCTAATTTAAATTCAAAATCACTTGACTGTGAGACCTGCAGAGACCTTAATTGTGTCCTAAATAGCAGACTGGATAAGCAGTACATCAAGAAAAATGAATCTTCTCATAACTCCACTTTTTCATCAGTTGTACTCAAAGATTGATTATTTTCTAAAAGACTAAATAATTTTGCCACATATGTGCTACTGTGGTTATAAAGCAATTGTCTTTTGTGGTCTTTTTGCCCATGGTTTGCATTTATTGCAGTTAGTCTTTTAACAGAAATCATTGGCTGCCTCTCAGTGTTTTATTGATCTCTGGACCCGAATTTACGTCCCAGGTCTTTCACCTCTACCTAGAGAGGGCTTCCCACGACGTCAGGATACAGCAGTCAGACCTTGAATTGGAGTCACAGAAACGTGTCTGTTGTTTCCATCGCTAAGCTCGAAGGACCAATTTAAATGACAGGGGATTTCTAAAAATCCCCCCGTAGTTCTTCAGCTAAGACACCTGAGTAAAAAACACAAACACTGCAGTCGTCTTTACACGCGTGGGCAGTCACTCTGAGATCTGCGATCTGCCTGCGTACTTTATTTATACATGTCTTATGTCTGTGTGTGTGTACAAAAATAACAACGTCACTCAGAGCAACAGGTTCTTCCCCTTTTCTACATCTGCATGTTCTCGGAAAGAGCTGCGGTTTTTCTTCTCTACATCTAACTGTTCTCTGAAAACAGGAAGTTGTTTAGTAGCTGATTACAGAGTTATTAGGTGAAAAGTCACATAGACATGTAGATTGCTTAGTAAACAGCAAAAGCACATTTCATGAAGCTGATCAAATTATATAAAAACAAAAACCCCTTGACACTCACAGATAGCTATTAGAATCATCTCTGCTCAAACTGAAATTGGAAAAATATTAGAAGCAACATTTGGGAAGATTTTTAATTGCTTATAAATAATTACCCACAGTCAAAGTGTCCTCTGCTTTCTTTTCAGTTGCTTGTCTACTGTGCTTGGTATTGTGTTTGTGTCCATTTGCATAGGTTTGGTATGCAACCAATGCAGATGTGCTTCTGTGTAATCCCCCAAAAGCTACCAGCTCATCAGACTTAACATACGTCAGAAATCTGCGACTTCAGGAAATTCTCACTGACTAAGAGATAAATAATAATAACATAAAGAATTTAAATATTTGTACACATCTACTTTTAAGACTTAATGTAAAAACGCCAGAATCTACAGGGCCAGTACATATGAGCCTCTTGCCTTTGAAGAGCCAACACATCCAATGAAAAGAATGCAAAACTCTGAAACTCATAATTTTGAAACAGTTTTTTTTTTAATGAATGTCTACAGGGCCATTTAGTATATTCAGAGAAGCCCTTGCTGCAGAAGGTGCCCACCTTACTTCCCAATCTTCCAATCTTTCTGAAAGACTTGGTTTCCACCTACTCGGCTCGACTCAACTCTTCTCTACTTGGTTACATTTGTCTTCTATTACACTTAGGTATCACTTCAATGTGGGGTGGATCATTACAACAAAGCTGCTCTAAAGTCCAGAGTCCTTATTTGTTTGAAACACTAGCACAAATAACGTAAGATGTTGAGGCGATGGAATACCTGTTGCTTCTTTTACCATGACTCAGGGTAGAAGAAGTGAGCCACAAAAGGTGGCAGGCGTTGTATGTAGACACCTGGCAACAGCTCCGTCTTTGCCAGGTTTCAAAAATGGCAGATTTGATTCTTGTGAAGGAGTTACTCTCATGACTCATTCGGTGATGTCAGTCCCTGGCCAATCAGTGGCATGCAATCTGAGTTCAGCATTTCAGCTCAACTCAGCTTTCTTGGAGCCCCGGCTGAAAAGGTACTAAGAAAGCACCTGGTACCAGGCACCACTACTTAATTGGAAAATCCTAAAACCTGAGTCAACTCAAGCCAAGTACAGTAGGTGATAGTAGGAAAGAGACATAAAGACCCAAGGCACTAAGGGCTCTATCAGCCTCTCGGTCTTTGAATACCAAAGTGCTCGCCAAGATTTCTGCCACCAAGGTGAATAAATCTGGGTTTGTTTTCATTCACTAATTGTAATCAGCTTCATACTCTCAACCACTAAGCACCCTCATCCCTTACTTTGTCGGAATGCCTTTGGGTTGAGTTAGGTGGGATTTCCTTTTTGTTGCTCTTTTGAGGAAAGAAGGAGATTCCAATAGAATCTCCTTATTTCCTCCAGCAATGACTGACAAGACTGGGCCGACCTCGTTCCTCGCTTATGTTCTTGGCTGTTAATTCTCTAGCTATTGTTCTGCTCCTTCTTGAAGGATATTAGGAAATTCATACTGGAGCACGTCTTTCTCTTCCAATTGGCATTTGCATTTGCCATTCGACTTGTAGCGTACTTGATAATGATAAGGGACACTGCAGTTATTTAGAGCAAATCTTAAACTACTGGAACTACTACTAAATTACTGATTTGACAGATGTCAACATTTCTTTGAGTAAAAAAAAAAGAAATATTTTTTCTTTAAAAATGAATGTCCTTCCCAAAGAACACTGTTCTGCAGAAAATAGTTTTTGACATCTAGTGACAAAATATCAGCTTACAAATTTTAACTTACTACAATTTCATCTTTTTGAGATTTCTTCAGGTTTGTAGTTTTATTAAAACTAACGCATCATCCGATCCGAATTTACATAAGGAGTCTGTTATGGAAATTATTCTTCTTGTTAAGAAGGGATGCAATATCTTCTGTCTATAACTACTTATCCAATTTACAAGATCCATCAGTGGGGGGTCCTACAGTCTGCAAGGGAATAGGATTTGAGAATGGTTGTGATCACAAAGCAAAATTTCCTAGAAGGCTTCCAAAATACATGTATCTCAATTTGTGCACAGCTTAATTCAATTCAAAGCACTGCATTGCCTTTACAAATCTCTAAAATGTTCCAAGATGTAGATATACGATAAAGCCACTGGCCCCTTTGGCATCGATCACATGTGCTCAGCTATTGGTGATCAGTCTGTCATCTGTACTTTGTACTCCTTACATTTTCAAAACAGGCTCATTACTTTAGCTTTAAGACATTGGAGTGGCATTACTATTTCACATTACTGCATCCCTTCAAAACAACAAATGGATTTGAGCCTAAATGGACGGTGCGTCCTCTGTCACTGGGGCTTATTGCATACAAATAATGGATGATGTGGTTAAATGATTTGATTTGATATACCTTTATTAGTCCCACAAGGGGAAATTTCATAAGGCTGCCGACCTATTGCACGCAATGGCGGTGCGATCTTACCCTCCGACCATACATACATTACACAAAACATCACATGGGGAAGACAGGTCAGAGAGGTTTAACAATGGAAAATGCACCACATGAGGAAAGATAAGGAGAAAAAAAATAACTCCACTCAGACTGAGCTCCAACAGGGAGATCAGTTTGAGAACAGAAAAAAACACCTCTGCACATAGCACATGAAAAAAAAACTCTTAAAACACCAAAGAAACACATGACAAGCAACAGGGGTGGGTAAAGGCTGATTTAGACAGTACATCCGGGCCTGCAGCCTGTGCGCTGGTCTCCTTGATCCACCGTCAGCATCGGAAGGGAACAAGCGTCGAAGGCGTTTGGAAAGGGAGAGGGGATGAGTGTGTGCACATCAGTGTATATGTATGTGTGTGCGTGTCCAGAGTTCAGCTGAGACAGTTTCCTTCGCCCTGCTAGGCTAAGTAAACAGTCTTCCAGCCAACCCAGGTGGCCTTGCATGGAATGGGAAGGAACAGTCTAAACACAGTCGTTATCAGGGTGTTTTTGTTAGGCTCCAGCTTGCGACCGCAGCTTGCGACCGCAGCTGGCACCGAGAGGGTATCCGCATGAAATGATGGTGCTTTTTACTTTAGTGGGAACAGCTCATATGAATTTCAAAGCAGTTCTACAGTCCAACACTGGTCTCTCAATCTCCTGTTGGAGAGCCGCGAGCTTCGCCATACTTGCGTTCTGTGATGTTGTCATTCTTGTGCTCAAGGAGCCTATTCTGAGAACTCACAACAGTGAGCCTCCCCAAGATGTCATCCAATTTGCGCTCAGAGATGTTATTCCGAGCTAGCCCTTCCGAGATGTAATCCAGTCTGCACTCAGAGATCTTATTCTGAGTATTCACAGCAGCCGTAGCCTTTCCAAGATCTTATCCGTGCTGCACTCAATGAGCCCATTTTGAGAAACTCACGCCTCTTCCCATCGTTTCAATCCCAGCGGGCAGCCTTGTGGAGGTTTGAACAGCCGATTCCGCTTTCTTAATTCTTCGATAAGTCAGGGCCAAGCCAGCTCCGATCAGCCAGAACCCTGTTACCATGGTTCCAAATAGGTAGATATCTTCAGCACTCAGGCTCACCCAAGCCCAAACTTCTCGTTGAGAAAGGGGTGTCAATTGCGTTTAGGGACCAGTTGATCCAATTCATAATTCCTCTTTTAGGTTTTAGAGAACAGACTGTGAAAGAGTGTTCCAGGGAAAAATAATACAAAAAACACGAGACTAGACAAAGACATAAGACGCTAAGCAGGGAAGCTAAGGGAGAGGAGAAGAGGAGGAGAGGAGAAAAGTGCGACCGCCTTCGTCAAGAGCAAGAGCAGTATGATAAATGATAAATGGTTATTTATCATTTTAGTGCTATATTCAGGGGTTAGAGTAGCCCAGAAAGAGTCCAGATGTCGGTAAATTGTGGTCGAAAAAGGCATAAAGGGAGGAACGTGCTGTGGTAATTTAAAATGCAAAGTTTCTAACAGCAAACAAAAAACTGTTTCTATGCACTTGCCATACAGTGTGTCTGCTAGCTAAAGGTATAGATGCTGTATTTCCCAGAATGACAGATAACTTCACTCAGAGATGGAAAATGATATAAGAAAGAGGGGACAGGAGATGATGGAGAGAGGCTATATTTAAAGGCAAGGTCTGCTCAGTGGCATTTGATAAAATGGAAATTTAAGGCTTACATGTAATGTACTCAATTTTCAATCAAATATTGGATCTCTATGTGATGTATTTTGGTAAATTATGTATTTTTACGTTGCAAAATTTCCTGCAAAATAGGATGAATACTAAGCAGTTTATTGCAGGATAAACAGTTTTTCATACTGTGGTGAATTTACACTAATGCACTATGCTGGACTGACGCAGAGAGCGCCAGTGTTCTTGGTTAATGTTAGGCTAAATCAACGGTAGCAGAGATTAATCTGAATTTAAACTAATGATGCTTAGATTCATTCTCTCAATGCAACAGTATAAACAGGCAACAGACAATGGAGCTGTAGTTTTTAATAATTTTCACAGCTTATTTCTGCATAACATATTCAACCTGAGTACATTTATTAGAACTAGAATTTAAATTGAACACTTGTATCCTCATGTACTTATATTATTTTATTATTGTATTAATATAGCACAAGGTTCAAGGAATTTCTGGATTGCATGGCAGTACGTGAGTTTTATTCCAGGATTGACCATTTAGCATTTAATTTATTGTTACATATTAATTAATGCTATTTTTTAGTGTGGTGTACACTAACCTAATCAGACTTTATTCAATCATCAACAACGCAGTGCTATATATTGCTATAAGGCAGATAGAGCAAAACCTCACTGCATGCATTTATGCCATAAATACTGTAATGATGAATTTTCAACATTCGTGAGTGATGAAAGCTTGCGTCCTATTGCTAGTCAACGCCCCCTCTTCCAGCCATGTGTTCATGTGAATGATGGCTGAACCCTGCTATGTTAAATCATAACTGGATTCTGCTACTGCCGTCACCCACCTCTGTGCCCAGAAGGCTAATGAAGTTTGAATAAGTTGTGTGACAGGAGAATTAAATATAATTCCTATTGGTTTGAATGATGTGTACAAAGGTAGTCATGCATGGATCAGAGGACGAAGATTAAGCTACAATCTCAAACATATATGCTAGTGTGAAATTGAACAGCTTTTTCATTTTGGAGCACTGCTGCTTTAGTGTCTTTTTTTTTGTAGTGTTTTTTTTTTGTTGTTGATGGTTGTGGCTAATTACCAATTCCATTCACAGTGGTAAATTAGCATGTCAGTAATTTTTTTAAAAAGCGGTTGTTAGAGACACCCGGTGTGTCTCTTTGTGACTTGTTACAGCTCTGTAAAATGGCAGTTAAATTTTTATGGGGCATGTCAACACATGGGCTGGATTGGCAGCAGAGTATGAGACAATGACCAAGTTCAGCTGGATACCAGCTGAAGTCTTCTCAGCCAAACAGCCCATTACATAAGAGAAACTAAGAGAATGGGCATTTAATTGGTCCTTTTGTTGCAGTGTAAATCCGAGCAGTGAACTATGGTTCATCTGATGCACTAGTTAGCTGAAATAATTTTATGTGGAGCAGATGGAGACGCATGTTAGAAGAGATTCTGTGCACTTATTATTTTTTTCAAAAAAAAACTCGTGTTCAGGTTTCAACAAGATATTGACGGAGACTGTTTTGAATCATACGAGGATCAGTAAAATTGGGATTCATGCATCTGCTCGCCATCATTTCCTTTCACGCTAGCTATAGGGGTGGGTGATGATTCTCTCTCTGTCTTTTCAATGGTTAAAACAGCTTTCAAATCATGTTTCCAGCATACTAAGATTTATGTGACTGTTTTTCTGCTATGACAGATACAGGATGAGCTCAAGTTTTCTCAGTGTGGAAACTGATAAATGTGTGCAAATGTGTATTTTTGGTGATGGGGGGGGGATCATTCTGAAAAGTCTTCCGGATAGTTTTTACAGCAGGGCAGTGTTCGATTTCTCTGCAATTCTTTGCTGACAGACAGAATAAGCTGCCAGTCAGCCAGTCCATCCTGTCCACCTGCAGAAGTGTTGATTTGCCTGTAAGCCGCCCAAGGCTGATTGATTCCTGAATGAAAGCTTCAGGTGCATGATTGACACCACATGATTACTGTTCACACATGGCTGATTTTTGCCAGACCTTGCAGGCCTCATCATGTTATGACCATAGATAGGAAAGCAGGATTCATTAAGATAGTGTACACACCTTCCGGATGGGACACAACTACATTTTTTACGTACATTTTCAAGAGCCAGAGCAGATGTTTCTTTGTTTGTTACTTTTAGATTCACTAAAGAAAGTCATTGTGAAATCCATAAAACGACATTCCTAATGTAGCATGTAGAGTTAATGGAGCCACGATCCAATGAGACATTTCTGAAAAAAAAAGAAGAAAACACATTTCTCTACAGCTTGAGATCTAAAGTTGAACCCATATGTTTAGCGTTTTTGTAGTGCACATAAAATCATGTGTGTTTTGTCATGGATAAAAGACTAAGCACTACACATCTCTTGACAGTGAAGTAAATTATCCATTTCTAATGTCCCATTGCACCTTCTGCCCCCTGTGGAGTAGGTAGAACTAGATAATAATTGAATCACTCACAGCAATTACGATGGCATGCCCTTGGCTATGCAGTAGGACAGCATCATGATTATATAGTGTATCACACACTCCCACACGAGTACACTCTATAAGCCACACACACGTGTGCAAAATGCTCTACTTGCTAACACCTCTGTGTCTTGGCTCTAACACACAAGGACACTCTTCACTTTCAAAGTCTAACCTTTAAACCGGTAACAGTATGATTTCAAGATGACTGCTCTTTGCAAGAGCTTTGAGTAAAGTGCTTTTGATGCTTGTTGTTCTTGCCTTTTAGGTTTTGAATTTCATCCCTAAATACAGTAGGTATCTATGGCTCAAAAATGTTGTACCCAACACAGATATCAGGGCAGAAACATGAAAGTCAAAGCTAGTTTTGTCTCAGACTAGTGCAGCCATATTGGCTAAAACTCTCCGTCTCTTCATTTAACCCTACCCGTCAGCCAGTCAGCTAGACTTCCCCAATCACCTAGAGTTTTAAGGTTGCCAAGCAACAACTGCTCATGAATGCTGTACACAGGCCGAACGGCTGTCCCTGTTCTGCTTGTTCACACAGATGTGACCAGCTGGGAAGAGCAGAGGCTGGAGGCAAACACATTTCTAATAGAAGTGAAAGACTGTGTGTGGCCCTAGTCTCACTATGCTCAGAAGAGATGCACAGGGAGAAAAGCTATGATATTTGTAGTTAAAGTAATTTTCTGGTTTAAAATGACCTTTATAGCCCAAGTAGCATAGTGGACAAAATATGTTCTTGCTACAACTATTCTAAAGCACTTCTAGTGCACAAATACTTGAAAGCACTTTTAAAAAGGACCGTCCAATTTATCTGAGCCTTTTATCTTTAATGAAGAAACCGTTCCCTTTAAATTACCATACGGTTTTATCCATAACAAACACATAATGCATTAAGTAAAGTAAATTAGCATAATTGTTTGGGCAATTACACTAAAAGTGTAGCGTGAGTGTTTTTTCAAGAGCACACGATCTTGTTTTAGAAGATTGAATTTACTAATTCAGTTATGGCCCACTATACTTAGTAGTGGCTTTGACCGTCGCTGAAGAACAAGGGGCAGGACAGGGTGTCACAAACACTCAACCATTATATACCACATTTCCTGACATTCAGAGGACATTAGGCACTGACATGTACCATGCAATAAATAGTATCTTGAGTTAAAAAGCCACTGAATAACCTTTGTTTGAACTGTGCATGGAACACTTAAGACAGTGCTCAGACTGCATGTGGTTTTTTATTTCCTTTTAACAAGGAAGTAGAGGAAGTTTCATAAACACTTTTGTGACACGGTGAGATAGGATTTCTTTGGTTGTTCAGTAATAAATTTGTCGTAAAGTGGTTGCAGCCCTGTGAGAGTCTTCTGGAGTTAAGACACAAAGAGCTGTGAGATGACTTCAGGTTTCTTTTGTTTCCTTGAGTGTGTATGTGTGAGTGGAAATGTGCATGGGTAGGAGAGCAAGCTAATTGTTTGTCTTGGCCTCTAGCTGCAAACTTGGCTTCATCTTTGCTTTATTCAGTGTGAATCCCAAATCCCTTAATCAATCCTTTAGATTGCCCTCGCCTTTTAGACAATTAAAGTGCTTACACGTTCATATTCATCAGACTTTCAAAGTTAAAACTTCATTTATGCTACAGACTTACACTGTTGTTTCAGGCCAAACATATGAAACCAATAATAAAGGAATTAGTCAGAATATACGACACCCCTCCAACTAGAATTGACGACAGTCCCTGTGTAAAGTGAAAATTGCCAAAAAGCTAAAGATCATGTTTGACTTCCAGCCATCCATATTTGATTTCCTTGCAGTAAAATACAGAAGCAGAGGTACTATTAGTTATAACTGAGGCTGGTGTTGAAAAAGCAGACAGTTGGTACATCCTGAAAATCCATAACAGCAAAAGTATCACAGACTATAAGAAAATCTTTGGCATTTGGCTTTTTAAAGCAATCAATCACAACACAAGTAGCATGCATTTCCCCAGTGTCCTCTTTATTCTTTTCTGATCACATAATATGTTTTATGTTATATGTTTGACTACCGATACTAAATTGGCTGTACCAAAATAACACATGTAGATTGGTCTTTGCTCCAAACATTTTCACATCACTAGTCACAGATACTGTTTCCCATTTAGCATCTTGCTCTTCTGCATAGGTGGTGTGCAAGTGTGTGACTAACCTCTTCTGACCTCTGCCCTTCACGGTTCATGTGACTTATATCGACTCCGAGGATGACTGCCCCTGCTAACTGCACATCAGTATGTCTGCTCGCACAAAGGCCGGCTTGCTGTTATCAAAAGTCAGATCTAGCTCTGACTACAATCTATTTCCATCCACACTCCGCGTCTCCTTTGCCACCTCATGACAGCAGGTTTTCCAGCTCATTTCACTTGAGATAGCCATATCACGCCAAAGACGGGGACATCTCTGCAGTGACGCGCCCTCAGTCAGCAATGCTTCATTTGATTGAGTTCTGTAGCACCGCAAACAAGGAAGAGCAGGTGACATGATGTATCCTTACAAACATAAGCCGGGGAGATGCTACTTTAAGGCACTGAGGTCTAAAGGGCATGTCAGGGATAAGTGTTTTGCTTGATGAGCTTTTAAAAGTCAGTCTGGGTCCAAATCTCTTGAAAGCCTCATTTAGCTCTGGTCCTCCCTCTAAAATGGCAATTTGATTTGTCCGCTGGTAAATGTGCTATAGAGCGTCCTTAATGTAATTTGAAGGCAGGTGGGGTGTTATTGGAGACACAGGGGTAGAAATGATTTTAAGTAGAACTTCACAACTGATTCAAAAGCTGGAGTAATTCATTGTTCACTCCTTGCTGGCAAAGGAAGAATTGAGGGCATCTTGAGCTGATCAGCGTCACCTCTGATGGGACCAACAAAAAGCAGCAGCCTTTGGCTATATCTGGTCAAACAGAAGGACTTTGTTAGCAGCACCATAATAAACTGAATGCAGTCAGGCTCTGGGCTCTAAATAAATTTCCTGGCTTGGTAACTCAGTTGCTCAACTGCTACTACACCAGAGTCACAGGGGCTGAAAACAAAGAGATCCAAACAAGTGTGATGATGTTTTAAGCCTGCCGGGGCTCAACTTTACATTTTTAGATGCTGTAGTGCCATTTTTTGGAGCATTTCAAGTTGTGTCATTACATCCGTTATATCCCAAATTTTAATAATATATATGTATAAAGTCCATAGTTACTACATAAATTTCTAATAAGTGCAGTAATCTACAAAGAAATTGCACTGTTTTTGTTTATTTTGACGCATTTTTCTAGGGGGAGCTAAGCTGCACACACTAACAAAAGACAAAGACTTTCACAATAAGACAGGAAACAAGAATTACTAAACCAGATGCAGACATGACACTGAACAGAAACTGCAACACACATGAGAACCCAAAACCTAACTGATCCCTCACCAAGAATAACAGAGACAGATCTATAATGATAATAATAAACAAAGCACCAGAACATCAGAAAACAATCCATAATGCAAAAATAAACCAAAACATAATAAACTCAAAATACTGGGTCCAATGGACCCAGAACCGTGACACAACTGCTTCTAACTGTTTCTAACTGCAGGAAATTTATTTTGAGTGTCTTCATAATTTCATTTTTGAGATCTGCTAATTTTTCTAAACTGCAGCAAAAACAAAAATAGATATTATTGTGCACAATTTGCAAAAAAAAGAAAAAAGCATGTGCATGAAAATAAACTATTTCCAACTGTGCAGTCAAAGTTCTAAATATCCCAGAAACCCTACAAATTACAAATGTAGCAGAGTTGGAAAAAGTACAGACATTCTGTACTTTATCGGAAGTACAAATACTGCTACTAAAAAATACTTTAGTAAAAGTTGATGTACTGATTCAACTTCTTTACTCAAGTAAAAGCTAAAAAGAACACGCTCTGAAATGTACTCAAAGTACAAAAAAAAAAGTAGCTCTTTGGAGGGGGTTTCTATTTTTATGCAAAGCTAACTGAACTGTGTGCTATATTAATGTAATGATAAAATAATATCAGTAGATGGGAATACAAACTCTACTTTTTTAACATTCTAATTTTATTCTGCTTGAATCTAAAGAAAAAGAAGGAAAAAAACACTCTTTATTTTCTGTTGCCTACATTGTAGAGGGGGGCTCTCAGGAAAATATGTACAGTCAAAGGTGTTAATTTGGGATTCAGAATGTGGGGAAACCTTAAAATTGGTTGTAAATGTTCAGTGTGGGGAAAAGAATCAGAATAATTTCTTTTGAGAGCTCCAGTAAACTTTCTTAGTATGCAGGTTCTGATCAGCTGACCTGCAGCTCTTTGTGGATGTGCACAACTTGATTCAACCAGATGTCAGCAGATGTTTCATGAGTTTCCACTACACTGACAGTACACTGTTTATGCTATCTTTTTTCTAACTGGTATAAAGTTGGTATGAAGGTGGAATTCACTCAATGAATCTCAGCATCATCAACTAAAATTCACATGAATCTCTGGTACATTAGATGTAACCTAACTGACCATGAAACCACAGCCACTGTTTACTTTAAATTCATCACACTACAGCAAACTAACCTGTTTATCCTGCACTAACCTGCAGAGGATTTTTATGCAGACTTTAAATAGCAGAGTTAGTCTGCCTCAGTATGATTTGCATGTTTCACAATATGAACAAAAACATGATGTCACATGTACAGCTCCACTATCTCACTTAAAAACATGAGGACTTACATGTAAGCTTTAAATAAGGAGTCCTTACCTTTTAATCCAACTTCTCTTCTTCCTGTCCTCTTTCTTATCTTTCTCCATCTCTCTAACACACTTCTAGTCTTCACTGACCAGATTTCTGGTTTGCTCAAGTAGAGATCTCCATAGACCACAAGTGGAAGTTCATCAGATGTAGTTGAGTGTGTGTTCCTCAACGGTTAAACATGGCTTAGAGATACTTGCACTAACCTTAGCCAGCCATTTTTAAAGACTGGGAAACAACAACTGGTGGAGTAATGACCACATTGATTGAGAAACAACCTAGTGCTTCTTGGTGTCATTATCTTAATGATTCACATGCATTTTGCCAATCTAGTGTATTATTCGTATCTTTAGTGTGATGCAGTGAAGAAAGAAGGAACCTAATACTAACACTAACACTAATTACATAGTGTTTAACATTTCTGGTTCTTCTTTAAAGCTTTTATAATGACTTTAAAAAGATACATAGATACTTAGAAATTACTGGGGACATTGAAGGCCATCATTTCGGACAGTTAAAATAAAAAAGCTTAGTGATAAAAAAAAAAGGCTTAGTGATAGTGATGTTTAAGTGATGTAATAATGGTGTGGCTTGTTAATAGCTTACTGTACAATTACAGTAAGAATTACATTAGATGCTTTAGATTTGAGTAAATTAGATTTAGGCTTCAGGCATGAAGTAAGTCATTTTGTGGAGATCATGTTGCAGAATGCAAAACATGCCAGAACCATAGATAGATCTATCTCTCTATCTATCTATCTATCTATCTATCTATCTCTCTATCTATCCATCCATCCTTCCATAAGTAAAAACTCTTGTGAAGACCTTTAAGGAACCAAGGTTATAATCCAGAGCACAGCTGGTGAAAGAGGCTGACAGTTTATTCACTGAATTAATGACACAAGTCAAGGTCAAGTGCCAACTGATTATGTGCTCCATATGCAGCCAGGGAGAAAAAACAGGCACAAATTCCTTTACACCTGGAGATGCGATTATGCACAAATTCTTAAGTCACATTTGGTTGTCTTTCCTCCTGCAGACTAAAAGAGCAACAGTGGGAACGGTGCAAAAGGTATAGGCACGTGTGCTGCCACTGCATGGTCCTCTAACCTTAGCTTTCCGTTGGCAGTTTGGAGCCCAGCAGAGTGTGAGAAGATTGGTCACAGAGGCAAAGCAACATCCTGAAAACATGTAATCAGTATCTGGCTGCTGTTAATTGAGGATGTTAGTGCAGTGGAGTGGGAAATGACACAGTAACCTTCTTGCTCTGCCACAGATGGACTCGAGCACTCTAACCACAACCATCTCGCTTTCATTCTTTTCTCCAGCTTTCACCAAAAGATACCATAGCAAGGGTGCACTACTTCAGAGTGCCGCAATCTCAAAATGCTGCGATGTGCTAATGAGTATTCATACCAACAGAGACAAAGGCAATACGTCTAATTAACATTTTAAAGACAAACTTGTTGTTTGAAAATATCCTTATCACAAACAAATTTATTAAAGTTTTTGAAATCTACCCATGCAGGATCTGTTCTTGCATTGTCTTAAGCTAGATGAAAGGGTGTATTTCATGCAGTTACAAAATTAGCAATCCTATCTGTCAAACACCTCTAAAAAATCAGACTCCCACACTGCCACCTACAGACATGTATAAGTATTTGGAGCATGAGAGGTGAAGACACAAGAGGCTCTGCAACAATAATCAGGTCCTGTTTAAATGAATAAATAAAGGTTTTCAGCTACCTGAACTTGTATATATCAAGTAGTACCTTTTTTGATTTTTAGAAATGGTATCCTTGTACTTTATCCCCTTTGACAATTTTCCCAAAATATATTCCTGCTGTTCAAATCTCCAACATTGGTATGTCAGTTATAAATTATCTTGCAAAGAGCCTCAGTAGCCTTCACTCAGAAATGGTGACTTGTCAAAGACTCTTCTGAACTACTCTGCTCTGTGAAAAAGTTAATTCTGATGATGAAAACTTTTCAAAAGGAGAATATGAAGCAACTATGACTCATACGGTAACTCAAAAGAAAATCACTTGATGAAAGCTGTAATTCAATCAGCAGCTATGCTTCATCTCTGTTACCTCTGGCAGCAGCAACAGCCTCCCGCCATGCGTGGCGTGCATCGTGTTTATATGGCAGGGATACGGTGCTAAGGATTCCAGCAAACAAACCTGCCTGATCCTCATCTGAATAGAGGCTGATTATCTCTACATGCAGACGCAGCGTGTCATCAATACACAGCCAGTGGAAGTCTACCAGTGCCCCGAAGCTTTACAGCAAAACAGACATCACCACAACTCCACCACTGCCACCAAATTCACCATGGGCTCTAATTAGAAACATCCCTCATTCTCTCTCCTGCTCCTCCTCTTGGCTGATTTTCTTGGATCTCTTACAGGCAGGTGACTTTTATTTCCACTGATAACAGCTCAGAGATTCTTGTGAGAGCACTGAAATAGCTCCATCTCCCAAATAAGAGACACAAAAACATGCGCATGCCACATGACACCATCTTGTCTGCTTTGCTGCGCTGGGTGTCCTCTCACAGGAGTGGGGGGAGGAGAGAGAGGGGAAATACTAATGTGCAGCCGTCAATGGTGATGACAGCCCATCTTTAGGCTGTAATGAAGCGAGAAAGAGAGTAATGAACTCTGCACATAGGCCAAAACTACAACAGATGTAAATGCATTGAGGAAATTAATGACTGGTTGTGCCACAATTTTCTCCAGCTAAACAAAAACAAAACTGAGGTAATAGTCTTTGGCGCCAAAGAAAAATGATTACAGGTCACCAGAGAACTTCAATCTATACATCTAAAAACCACAAACCAGGCGAGAAATTTGGGTGTAGTTATGGATGCAGACCTAAACTTAGAAAAACACATTAAGACAATAACAAAATCAGCTTACTATCGCCTCAAGAATATATCAAGGATAAAAGATCTGATGTCTCAACAGGACCTGGAAAAACTAGTCCATGCATTCATCTTTAGTAGGCTTGATTACTGTAACAGCATCTTTACAGGTCTACCTAAAAAATCAGTCAGACAACTACAGCTCATTCAGAACTCTGCTGCTCGAGTCCTCACTAAGACCAAAAAAGTGGACCACATCAGTCCAGCTCTGAGGTCTTTACACTGGCTGCCTGTCCGTCAGAGGATAGACTTTAAAGTTCTGATGCTGGTCTATAAAGCTCTGAATGGTTTAGGACCAAAATACATCAGTGACCTCCTGACCCAGTATGAACCTTCCAGATCCCTCAGCTCATCTGGATCCGGTCTTTTATTCCCAGAGTCAGAACCAGACACGGTGAAGCTGCATTCAGCTTTTATGCTCCTTATATCTGGAACAAACTCCCAGAAAGCCTCAGATCAGCTGAAACACTCAGTTTATTTAAATCCAGGTTGAAGACTCACTTATTCTCAGCTGCATTTGAATAAAGCACCAAATCCACACTTTTAAGCTTAAATTTCAAAACTAACATTTTAACTACTGATTTTATCTATTGTTCTGATTTTATCTGTTTTGATTTTATATACTGTTTTGTTTGTCCATCCATCCATCTTCATCTGCTTTATCCGAGGGCGGGTCGCGGGGGCAGCAGCCTAAGCAAAGAGGCCCAGACCTCCCTCTCCCCAGCCACCTCCTCCAGCTTATCGGGGGGAATACCAAGGCGTTCCCAGGCCAGCCGAGAGATATAATCTCTCCAGCGTGTCCTGGGTCTGCCCCGGGGCCTCCTCCCGGTGGGACATGCCTGGAACAGCTCACCCAGGAGGCGCCCAGGGGGCATCCTTGTCAGATGCCCGAACCACCTCAGCTGGCTCCTTTCGATGTGGAGCAGCAGCTGCTCTACTCTGAGCCCCTCCCGGATGGCCGAACTTCTCACCCTATCTCTAAGGGAGAGGCCAGCCACCCTTCGGAGGAAGCTCATTTTTGTTTGTTTGTTTGTTTGTTTGTTAATTAGTTAACAAACAAACAAACAAAACAATTTTAATCAATTTTAATCAATTATAATCAATTTTAAATCATGCTTTTTATTTGTTTTTGTTTCTAATGTCTCTGTAAAGCACTTTGAATCACCTTGTTGTTGAATTGTGCTATACAAATAAACTTGCCTTGCCTTGCCTTGCCTTACTGGTTGGGCAGACTGCATGGAAAGCAGGAGGATGTGAACATGCGGCTACAGCAGCAGCTTAATGTTCTCGGTGTACGCAGGCAGGCACATAGTGGCACGAGAGGAAATTACTCTATCACAAGACTTTTCCCCCCCCTCCAGCGGATTTTCATTCTTAATCAAAAAGCTCATTACAGCACACACAGGTTGACTTTGTCCTTTATATCCTGCAGAAATGTGATATGGCCACATCCAGAAGCTGATGCAATTATTGACAAGCAAGACAAAAAATAAAAAAATGGCTTCAACACATTTCCATCAGTTGTATAACCTTGAACATTTACTTCCGTTTTGTGTAGTTTTCTCTTCTATTTGATTTCCTCATCACTCCAAGAGTAACGGAATGAGAGCCACAGATGATAATGAAGCCTCTTTGTTCTGGCCTGCAGCTCTGATGGCCATTGTCTGCAGCTCCTAAAGAAAGTCATTCCATATTGGGTTCCATTTGGCAAAATGGCCCATCATCTTGATGCAATGCATAACCCTGCCCCAAATTTCTCTTTTAGTCCCCTAGAAACCTGGATGCTATGTTTTGTGATCAAAAAGCCCCTGGAGGCAGCGATAATGCACCTAATGTATAGCATTGTTGCAGCTGAACCACTGTGGAAAGCGGGAAAAATAGACCGGGAAGCTGAACAATGATGTATGTAGAAAATTACTTTCTAATTGAGGCATATGCCACGGACATGACAGATAAATTAGCCATTGTCAAGGCATTCAGCTGTGGCGCGTCACTTTTGGGTTGTGTGTCTCAGCATTCCAGCTTAACGTTTTGTTTGTGGTTGGTCTGTCTTTTTTGTTGATGCTTATCCTGCATTCACTTCAGACTCACAAACAATGACTAATAGTAACAGATTATTTTTTTCAGTATACAACTTGTAGAAAAGGTCACTTGCATTTATTTTAGCATTTCTGTTGACAAGATATCTTCTAACTGCTGGGTTTTGGCAACAAATGTGACTGTGGTTTGTTTTTGTTCTTTTATTCTTACAAATCACCTTTAAAATAATTACTGAAGAAGAATATACAGAGTTTGGCATCTAGGCTCCAAACTCACAAAAATGATACAAATAAATTTGGAAAGTGACAAGTAAACATCTCCTCAGAGCCTATAAGCTGATGCCTTGGTGGTACAGTGGTTGAAAGAGCAGACAACAATGCAGGGCAACAATGGTCATGAGGGAAAGATGGCTTAAACAGAACACCAAATTGAAACAGGATGCTCGGTCTATGGCATATGAGGATAATGGTAATTATTTTCCTTTAATATAAGCACCAAAAAACATAGAAGATCCCATTCAAATACACAGTTCTTTTTGTAGCATCTTTTCTAAAGTAACTATTTAAAAATGTAGTAAGGAAAAGATAACATCCCCAGAACCATCTGTAGCATCTAGAAACAGCTGGAAAACAAGCGATATTATACCATTATGCTGATGTGTACAGTTTTTTGTTCCACTCATTAAGGAAAGAGAAAACAAACTTGTGTACAGGAGTGTTTAATGTTTCCTTCTCTAAACAGATGGCGACACAGCTTATTGTGTCATGACTCTACCCAGCTAACTTCTAAACAACTGGGCTCGGTTTAGACAAAAAGCACAAAAATCCTTTGGCGGAACTTACACAACAAACAAAACTGTGCACAACAGACGCTTTGTGAAATTAAGCCAAACTTGTGAACTATTGCAGCTGTTAGGATGGACCCACTGTGGTCTCTCGGGGCGTTGTTTGAAAAATGTGAGCATTATTATCGTGTGTGCTGGAGGTGCTGTTGTTTTGCTGGATCCTGTTGGGCAGTTTTGGATTTATGTTTAAAAGAATCTCAAAGCTGTAGTCCTACATAGATAGACAGTACTGTTTGAATGATTCTGGAACAGAAATGCACAATGTGAAGATTTAACTTGGCATAAGAAGACAAATGTGTTAACAAGATATTGTGATTGTGATTACTATAGAATCAGTCGTTTATCCTTAAATAAAAACAGAGGCAGCACAAGAAGACCTCATCTGGTACCTCATCTACTAGCTGTGTCCTTTATGATACCCAGCCCATAGTCTTTCAGTGGGAGCTGTCAGGTTCCAGTCAGAGCTGCTAGGCATGTGTTTCTAAATGGAAGTAAGTATAATTACAGGATGATGCAGGCAGGTAGCAGCCAGGCAGGCAATCATTTTCCCTGATTGAGACAGAAAGTTAAGGTCTGAAAGGCCATCGGTGTGTATGCCCACAGCAGGTGCAATCTGACGCCTCAATAAACCTGGCTGAAATTAGAAACTTCTCAATCTGTTCTGCATAGGTGTTGGACGTGGGAGTGACGCCAGCATTGATAGGCTGAGTCTGAGTTTGTATGATGATATCTGCTTTAATGTCAGGAACGCTCTCCCATGTTTCTGTTACTGCTCCCCATTGTAACATTAGTCACTTTGAAACAGGCACAGCTGAGCCAAGTTATTCGATGCATAGGACATAATTGAATTTATTTATTTATCCAAAGCAATAACAGAATGTATTTCCCAGGTGAGTTGTGAGGGTTGCGTTTCACCGAACAGAATGGGAGATTTACTGTGCAAGAGCACAATTACAAGCGCACCAGAAAAATTCATACATCAGACGGAACAGATATTCCAAATTAAATTTGTTTTTTCTTCACCTTATGCGTCACTGCAATATTGCAATGTTTTGCAACTAATTAATCATGACTTGTCTTTGTCTCAAAAGAACAAGTACACCCTAGGCATTATAAATCATTTCTGCCGGAGATTGACGCTGATCGTACTAATCCCTTTATGTATTCTGTATCTAATCCAATCCATACACCACAGATATGGTGGAATACATTGCAGTAATGTTATAATAACAAAAACATACATTATACATTACAAAGATGGGGTTAAATCTAATGCTTTTCACTGTAGGAGGAATTTATTAAGCATAAAAAGTGTTTTAGTCTATCTAATCTACTCCAGTAGGAAACAACATGAAGCATTTTCACAGAGATTGAACAACTGCACAGACATATCTCACATGCTTGACTTTAGAAGGGTCAGCTCTCCACTGTCAGTTCCAAATCCACATAATCTGGAGCCCTAAAGACAAAGGCTGAAAGCTTCTATCATTTTAAAAATCTCCAGACCTTTAGGCCTGATCCACACAAAATAAGATACATGAGCCACAAACCTGACCAGGGTTTATTCCAGAAAAAAGGCCAAATGTTCTGTAAGTAGATTAGGCATTATAGACAGCAGGTTCCCTAGGCGAAGTTAACCTTGTGCTGTGAAAAGCGCTACTGATGCCGAGTGTGAAATGAATAAAGAGTAATCCACAACTTATATGTTATGTTGCAAAAACTCTGAGCTTCTGTCAGAATAATGATTATTTGTTAGACTGAATGTAATCTGATCTAACATGTTCTTAATAATTTCAATTTGAAATGGGTGCAAACTTTCATATAAAGGAATCTGTTCATGTATGTAATTTTCACAATCTGCTAAACTATATGACTATAACCCCATATTTGTTTAGAAGGGTGGTCATTTTTTCAAAAATTTGACTTGCTTGATTAATAATTTTAAAATTGGACATTGTTTCCTTGTTTGAATAATAACTTGTTATGAGTAAATAAAGTTCAAATAATTAGGAATCATTTTTCAAAGCATTTAAAGAATGGTATATTGTTCTTCAAGGCTTACAACCTCCCAGTATGAGCAGACAAGTTACTGTTTTACTAATAGTTATCTTTCCAAATCATGCGAATCTTTTCTTGTTATAGTGACTTCTTGAGTTTGCCAAACAGCTCCAGGTCTCACACAAATATTATTTCAGAACTACAATCACTGGGCCTTAATCTGCTGAGAAACAGACAGCTTGTCCACTTGCATCGTATTGCAGTTTCAGGTTCTCGTGTGGGAGCAGCAGTCACCCAATATCAGTATATAATATAGAGTGTCGATATAATATGACATAAAGTGATGCAGTGAGTTAATATTCGCAAGCTGTAAAGAAAAAAACAAAACATCAAACCTCTTTGACACGGAAAATTACAAATTAAGAGGATGAAAGCAATGGAGTTTTTAAAAACATAGATGAAATGGGAATAAGGCAAACCTCCTGGCAAGATTCTCCAAAATAGCTGTCATTCCAAATGGCAGAAAGGCCTCATGAGCCATGATGATAATGGGCTATAGAGGACTATGATGTTTTAAAGTACCGACTAGATTTAGAAGAGCCCCTCTTTCATAAAATCAATGTAGCCTGAGGAGGAGAGAGGAAATGGGTGCCAAGCGCTGGAATGTCTTGATTGCTGTCTGGAGAGTAGAACACATCCGTTGATTCTACAGATCAATACTGCTGATTTATCAAGAAAGAGCAGTCAAATGCATTTCATCCTATTTTGTAATAAAGAAAAATAGCCATGGAAAGAGATCAATTAATTGGGAGAATTACATGTCCTTTTTCTATGTCTGTATGATTTACCACCATTAGTGCATTCAGTACACTAAAGTAGGTCCTAACCTCTAGAATATTAATTCTCTAGATGAATAAATGAATGCATTTCTCCAAATGATCACCTGTTATTACACACCTCATTTTGAAATTGACAAGCTTTATCTTCTTTGAAACCAACACCACCAGTATTTTACTGGTGGTTTCCCAGGGGACAGCACTAGCACTAGGAATTGCAGCATGTTAAAGATTGGTCAAGCTGTATATGAGTCAAGGTTAAAAGGGCTAAAAAAAACCATCATTATTCACAGCTTAAGTTGCAGAGGCATGCTATCAAAGAGCAATGGGTTGAGTGCAGCCATGTGAAAAGTAAGGACTTGATGGTCTTTCATTTTTACCTCCCTCTTTTCCAGCGCCAAAGAGAAATTCATGCCCTGTAAGCAATTGAACATATCTATACAAATGGGAAGAGACAGATTTGCTATGCACTACTAGCAAGGTTATGTTAAAAAAAAAAAATGGAGGGTGGGCGATGCCGACACAATTTGTCACTGGTGTGCCACATTTCTGAGCAAAACACTTTTCAAGTCAAGATAATGAAGAAGGCCCCCACCCGCACCCCCAACTACACGCACATGCACACTTTGTCTAATACAGTACATCAACTTTCCTCGAGCTGTCACGATTGTAGACACCCAGGCAGTGGCATCTATTCAAAATCAATTCAAAATGGTCCCTGCCACGTTTATTGAATTTCACATCAACAGAAGGGACAATTAAGATGATGAGTTTTGGTGGGCGGACAGTTGAAGAAAACAATGCCCACCAAGCAAACTGTCCCTCCACAGCTTACTTTTCCTGATGGGAACAATTGTGTGGGGTTGGAAATGTTGGTGGGTTATACAGCTGGAATGCTCTTATTGTGGGTAGGTACTAGGTCATGGTCTGTCAAAGCCTGCAGTGATTATTTTGAAATTGATTGTCCCTGTGTGATAAAGACATTACACTCAGTTTGGGGAACAATTTTTTAGAAGGAAACAGAGTGTAAATGCTCTCTTTTTTCTTTTACACCATCCTGCAAATAATGAAAAGTGAGAGGTAAATTCACCAGTGAGTTTGGAAACTGACACATCTGTGAATGAAATTCCATCAGAAGGACTAACACTGCTCAAAGAAACTAGAAAAAAATTATATTGTTATGTAAGCTGAAGAGAAATTCTTAACATACTGTACATGTAAGAGACAATTAACAGTACAGAGAGCAAATTAAAAAAAGTGAACTTAAGTGATTATTTTGCGTAAACACAGCATAACTACACCTAGCTGAAAATGAGTTACTATCATCTAAGTCCACAAAATGCTCCAAATTCTCACTGCGTAGGAGATCCATTAAAGTTTTGAAAATATAAAAAGGTGGCTACAAAATGAATAATAACATATTGTATTTATGACTTACAGTATGGGGCATTTCTATTGCAGCATCACAGTGGTATCATGTTAAAAAGGATTCTTATGTGAATGACAGAAATGCAGGACAGCCATAAATGCAGTGACACAGATGTAGAGAGGGCCTTGCTTTAATGGTATGCCCATGAATGGCCAGAGAAAAAGGCAATGCAAAAGGCATTTAAGTGACATCTCTCATTGCAAGCCTGGAGCAGAGGCACAGTTTTTGTCCCGAAACATGGGTGTTTGTGTCCACGGGACAACTCCTGGCCTTGGGGTCTCCATTTTACTCCATTGGGTGAAGTGACCTAGACGAGATCAGGGCAAACATGGTGAAAGAATGCACTGAGAAATATAATGATGAAAAAAGAATCGCTGTGCAGAGAACATCAGTCCCTACATAATGGCTGCTGTCTGATGGGCTCGACTTAGGGGAAAACTTTTGTATGTGTGTATTATGCACAAGTGTCTGTGATTATTTCTTCTCTTTATGTCTGCGTGCATGTCTGAGTATGTGCATGTTGTTGTTTTACAGCATCATTCTCTGGAGGGTAGCTCTTTGAGATGTGAGACACAGCTTTCATTGTCACCCAGAAGCAAAAGCAATGTTAAACATGACAAACAGAGATGAAAAACTCCCAGAGGAACAACAACCTCAGCACTCCTGCACATATCAGTGATCAATGTTATTGTTCACATACCACACTTAATATTGCTGTGTTGCTGTGTTATTATGCCATGGATTGCATGCCTGTGTGTGAGTCTAAATAAATTCAAATTATTTTTGCATTGTTTTGCGCTCTGTGGTTGAGTAACTCAGAGTGACAGACACAGCTGCAAGGGTGTCAGTGGGTGTCTGAGATTGTGGGAGGCAGGAGGAGAAGGCTGCTAAAGGGCCCTGCTTGAAATACAGCACTGGTCTGATACTCACCAGCCCCCTCCACTTCTCTCTTGGTATCCAAGCCTCTAGTCTTTTCAACCCATCCTGATTAATGGGTCTCGTCAGGTACCGTCCGTTGCCACTCACACCAATTAAGACATTAGGCCTTTCCACACGGCTTCCTGCTCTTAAACAAACAGCAGGACCACTGAGTCCTTCCTCTCTCTCTCACTCTTGCCAGGCGCTGAATCTCTCACCCAATCAGTGTCCTGCTGTGGGAGCGCTATGCTTGGTGTCATTGCGGAGGACAGACAGAAAGACGGTCTTGAACTGAGCCCGTTAGCCTCCTACAGTGAAACCCAGCGCAGAAAAATAGAGCAATCAAAGTAGAGTGTCAAACAATCCCCGTGCAACAGACAGCTCTCCGCAGAGATCTTTTCCTGCTCTGTGCGTCTCTACCTGCAGGGTGTCACTGCAAGGGGAAACGGGGCCAGTTTTGAACCAAAGTCTTAATTGTATCGACCACTAACTGGCTTTAGCAGTGCAACAAGGGAGACAGCAAATTACTTGCCTGACTTGATTGGATGCTTTTAACCCTGATTCACCAGACCCTTGAAAGTTAATTGTCTTTGACCCTCTGCTACCCATGTCAAGAAACTCTCCAAACCCTGATTGAATATATTATCCTACCTCTGAAGTGGACAATAAAACATCCTCAACCATGATGGAGAGTCTTGTGTTTGTGTAATCAGCAGTAATACCCAATTCGTGCAGCTTCAATAGCAACCTGTCCCCTCCTCTGTGACATACCCAAATGAGATTAACCATGGATATAAGCTACTCACACTATTCAGTCCAGGAGAGCGAGTGAAAGATGAGCTCTTAATGTGCAGTGATTTGTTCTGTGTGTCCAAGCATGTTTCTGTGTATCAAGGATGTGGCTTGTTGCCTGTGGTCTTTATGTTTCCGTGCCTGTGGTGTTTGTAGCCTTCGCGTCATGTTAGTATGCCAGTCAATCAAGTGGCAGGGGCCTGTCTCTCATCAAGGTGCTGTGCGTGATTGCCAATGCTTCGATGCGCAGAAATTTGCACCTCCCCGGAGAGAGTGCCTGCTGAGGGGGAAGGACTCATCTGTCATACAGACCACTGTACCGATGCACAATGACAGATGCGCAGTCTGACTCAAATGGATGACAGCCCTGTACAAGGGGCTGAACAGTAAATACATGCGGGGACCCTGACATACATCTTAATTAAACTATTGGTCTACATTTATGGCGATGATCTATAATGAGCATTGAGGTATTACTTTCTATATTTGTACACTAAATAACCTAAGGTGAACTCTTAATTTAGGTTAAAAAACATAAAAAGGAATAGTAATTTAAAACGTGAGGTGCAAAGAACATAAACAAAACTCTGACAAATGATAATGGAAAGACAAGACTATTTATACTGTTTTGTATACTATTTGTTAACAGTATAAAAAGTAGTGTAAAAAGCCAATGTCTTTCCATTGTACTATTTATAGTATACTATTTATACACTGAGGGTGGACAGGAATCTAAAACTCTTTAAAATTAAACAGGAACAACAAATCAAATATAATCAAACATTACTAGTTGAAGTCATTAGAGGATGAATCCAAAACTCAACCTGCTGAATATTAAGATAATAACTTTGAACATTAGAGTAAAGAAAATTAAAAACTTACTTACTTAGACAGGGCCAAACAAACCAAAAAAATATCCTATCCTAAAATATACTCAACATCTCTCAAATTGGTGACTAGTAATGTGTTTTTTAAAACTTTATTTTAGAAACTTTGATATTTATGACTGAGTTTTACATACAGAATTTTCTGAAAACATCGTACTGTTCTGGCATTGTGTGTCTTTTCTGTCAGTAATCATTTTTCTTTGTTGAACCCAGTCACATTTTCATCCATTTTGCTCCCTGGTGCAGTGCCACCAGGCTTTTGGAACTTAGTCAAGTCTTCTGACCTGTAACAGAATGAAAAGGCGGAAGGCAGTTACTGCAGCACTCAGGATCAGGGAAATTAGCAGAGAAAGGAAAGCAAAGAGAAAAGTAGGAAAGGATAGAGAGATGGAAAAAAGAAGAGGGGCCATAGAAATGCAGTGTAGAGGAGGAGGGGGGTGTTTTCTATGTCACTGCAGTCCCATATTGTCCCCAGAAAATGTCACTCTGCCCTTGGGAGGCAGCGCTCCGAGGCGAGACTCATCTGTCTGACCGCATTTACCGAGATGTTCTGTGGCCAGATCCCGAGGAGCCTGGGAGGTGTCCCACGGCACTTTGTCTGCTCACCAACACCCCTCACACTCATTGTTTCCCACATAAGCTACAATGGACTTGATCTTTCATCCACACAATAATACCTCCATTGAAAAGTCAGTATTTCATTCATATTCATATTCCATATAGAAACCCGCACATACAATAGTTGCAGAAGTCTAAAAAGTGAAGTTAAAAGCCAATCAGTATTAATCAACCTGTGACGATAATAACACTGAAAAATTTGAAACAAGTGATTGAACAGAAAAATCACTTGTTTAAAATCTTAATATTTTTGAATAAATATCTAAAATGATCACATTCATTTTCTGTATCTATATCAAGATCTATGCCAGTATCCAAAATTACCTGAAATATGCAACATTAATTGTCCATTTCATAAAATTTTATGGAGGGAAAAGTGTTATAGCCTACTTCCTAACATCTAATCAAACAAAAATATGTATTTTTTTTTAACATTAGGCTCTATACTTAGCTAATTATAGTACAATAATGTTGTTAGAGAGAAATTAGATGGCATCTTAACTTTTTATTATAAAATGCAATATTTTGGTTGTTTGTAGTAGCCACTGAAAAATGACACTATTAAATGTTGGGCCAATGGCAAGAACTAGTTTCAGAAGCCAATACCACAGCAAGTTTTGGCAGTTTCTTGCTATACAAGAATACAGTTTGACATTTTTGTCCCCAACCTTTTTTGCGCCACGGACCGGTTTGTGCCTGACAATATTTTCACCGACCGGCCTTTAAGGTGTTGCGGATAAATACAACAAAATAAAACTAGTACCGGTACCGAAAAAAAAAGCTTTATTCATAACACACGTGAAAAGACCCAGGAAAACAGAGTTAACGAAAAAAACGATAACAAAATAATGCTGAAAACCGAAAAAACCTTGAAAACCATACATTTCACACCCGAGTCTCACTCTCGCGGCCCGGTACCAAACAATTCACGGACAGGTACCGGTCTGTGGGGACCGCTGCTCCAGATAATTGCTTGAGTGTAAATGTACCCATCTAGCAGTTAGCTGCTAATCGTTTGCCACTGTTAGATTGCTAGAGCCTTTAACCTGCATCACTTAACCATGAGTCTGCTAGCATCCGTCATCAAGAAAGCCCAGCAGAGGATGTACTTCCTGAGGCAGCTGAAGAAATTCAACCTGCCAACACGGACGATGATGCAGTTCTACACTGCAATCATCGAGTCCATCCTCACCTCCTCCATCACCGTGTGGTACACTGGAGCCACTATCAGGGACAAACAGAGACTGCAGCGTGTTGTGCGCTCTGCTGAGAAGGTGATTGGCTGCAGACTCCCATCTTTGCAGGACCTGTACACCTCCAGGACACTGCGGCGTGCAGCCCGGATCTCAGCTGACCCTTCTCACCCTGGACACAGTCTGTTTGACCTGCTCCCCTCAGGCAGGAGGCTCCGGTCCATTCGCACCAGAACCTCTCGCCATAAGAACAGTTTCTTCCCCTCTGCTGTTGGACACATGAACAATAACCATATGACTGTACCCGCCACTAACACATGACCCTATGCTGTGTCACTGCATCATTCTATGTTTGGCACTGATCACCACCTGCACTCATGTATATAGCTTTCAACGTAGCACTCTTAATTCTTATTCTCATGTATATATCTCATGTATATCTCATGCACATATCTTTCCACGTAGCACTTTTAATTCTTATCCCTACTTTTATTTTTTTCCATGTCTATTTAAGTGCTATTTATGACAGCATGTTTGCACTGAAGCACCGCAGCAATTTCCTAATGTTGTAAACCTGCTCAACATTTGGCAATAAACCCCATTCTGATTCTGATTCTGATTAGATTTTTATCTTGAGATATCTTTAGTTAGCTGGTATAGTGGAAATATAAGCACTTTTGGAAATGCAAGCAAAGAAGGCAAAGAGGGAAATTGATAGAGTTGGTTAACAGTTAGCCTGGGACAATCATTTACATGACGGCGACAGCTTCAGGACTTAAAAGGCTTCAAAACAAATACTCCAGCTAGCATTTTTTCTACTTGTCATTAAGCTATGTTTGACTGCTCCCTTAGTCACAAAGGGTCACCATAGTTGGTAACTCTGCGTGTTAGCATTTTTTATACTAGACACCCATCCTAGTGCAAGAGTGTGAGGAATTTCTGTCTCCAAGAATGTCTGTCTCCAGCTGGAATTCAACCAGGAGCTTTGCACTTACGAGGTAACTGTGTAAACCACTACACCATGGAGCGACTAATTATTATCATCAGTAAGTAACAGATCCAACTCAGTATTTTCATGTGACCTTTGCCTGTTGTGGCTACCACTTTTTTCATGCTACTGAAATGTGTCATTAGACACAAATAAACACTGGCCTGTGAATTTGGTTTATGCAAAAAAAACCAAAAACATTTGTCTGTTATTATGCATGTCAATGAATGGAAATATAAGATTAGCTTGCAAAACATGTAGGGACTCTTGAGAGATTGCTAATACAAACAAAGAACTCATTCCTTCTGTTTTCTTTGTAAAAACAGGAGCGTCAGAATGCAGTATGTTAAAAAAAGGAGTACATACGGCAACAAAATATTGACATTTTTATGCCTCTGAGCAGTGAACATAGGTTTTCATCTCTATTCTTCGTTCCATGAGCTGTGTTGATGGCAGTTGCTAGATCACAAGTAAAAAAGAAACAGCGTGGGTAACATTTGTGTCTTTCCAACTGTTCCTATTAACTGATTTCAAAGCAGTAATCCTCCTCTTCAATAACTATAACAGGTTTTTTTTTCAAACTAATACGACAAACATGAAAACCTATCTATGTAGGTAAATGAAAAAAAAATAACCTAACCCATATCAGTAAGGCCAGTTTGTGCAACACAAGCTTTTCAGATGAACACTGATACAGACCTACTCTCATTATAGTTATTAATTTGCAAGGGATTCCTAGAATTGCTTGTGTTCATAAATTAGCACATGAATTCAAAAATGTGAGTAATCCTCTAATCTTGTACATTTTTGTCATGCTGGCTAGGCATGCTGCGTTCACTGCTAAGGATTAAAGTAGCTCATTAAAGGGAGGCACCCATGATTGAAATAGGCCAAGAGCTCTTTTCTCTGAAACAAATGGAAAACAAAGGAGCTCAAGGAAATGAATGGTTTATCAGGCCCGGGCAGAACCCTCATCTTGTCTACTATAAGCCCTGGACACGACATCGGCTGCATCGACTCGGCTCAGCACCAAGATTAAATGGCTTATTGACTGCGACAGGACAGAGGCATCAAAAATGTAGACTTGTAGAGGAAGTCACCTTCAGATGTCATTCAACCAGTGAACTCTTGGAGACACAAAAGGGATGCATCAGAGGCAATTGTGTGCCAACATTTGATTTTGTTTAGTGAGACAGAGAGTTCAAATGGAGCTGCCACAAGTCTCATTATGCGCTTTGATTTGCCATCTTCTTCATCGTATTCAGAAAGCAAAAGAGGCCTTATTTAAAATGTCAGTCTACATCATAACATATAGAACCATCGTTACACACAAGGAAGGACACTTTATTAAATGTTGAAATGCCATCTTTTCCTTCGTCTCCCCTGAAACATTCATAAAGGCCAGTTAGACTGTGTCACCTTTCAGAACAGATGGTTTTAGCTAAAAATGTGACGCGGGAATAGCAGTTTGTCTGTGTAACAACAGATCACTCATGCCACCTATGAAATGACTGACATTAGCTCCTTAACTATAAGTTTTTTTCCATACTTTTTTGGTGGACAAGCTTTAATAATTTATAGGGACTCAGGGGCATCCATGAACGCAAGATTGAATTTTTCAAATGCAGTTTATCTGGCACTTGCAGCTGGGGGCCTCTTGAAGCTGCATTCGGCAGCTTGTCAATATGCTTTGCTCGTATAGGCTGTGACATTAAATTAAATAGGATATTGACTGGCAGGTGAGTTGGCAATGGGGCTGCTCACTAGCTCACTGACCCAGGCCTCTATGAACCACAGGTCCAAAAATCAGAGCATAATAGATCCAGTTTGTTTTTTTTTTGTTTTTTTTGTCTTCTGTTTCTCTAATCATCCTTTATTCGCTTTAATTTGAACAGATAGTAATCCCAAATCTCTGCTCAGATTTAAAGAAGCAATAACAACGGAAATACCAGTACATCTCCCAGGATGGTTGTCATCTGTTTTTACAATTATTGTGAAGTGGACCCTTTAGTGGTCAACGCCTTAGCTTGTAATACATTTTTTCTTCATAAACTCTGCCCGATATATGACTTCATTGTCAACTCCTTTTCCAGTTAAGAGACATGCTGCCTCCAAATTCCTCCAGATTCGATTTTCTCTTTGCAATACATAAGCCTGAATCTACTGTAATTTTAAGTCCACACTTTTGCATAGCTGTTCTAACATACTTATTCTGCTGGATTTCTAAGAGTTAGTGGTTTAATGTCTCTTAGTGGTTTAATGACCATGCATTAGGATTGCTGAAAACAAGTCAGCACTGGCCATTTAAAATAATGTGAGGGCACACAGCTGGATAGTATTTGATAAAATTTGCCAATGGTGTTAATCCACCCAGGGCAATAACTGGCTAATTTTTAGTGTTCCTGCAGCACTGATTGTGGAACCAGTGGAATCATTTTCTTTTATATCCTGATGCTAGATGTCACGATGATCAGTCAGCTCAACTGAGAGTGCAGATTAATTCTGGCCCCAAGATAATTTATTAAACCAATCACATATAGAGATAAGATACACAACCACAAATGAATAAGTCTTCATGAATCTTTGAGAATGTCTATTGGTGGTAAAAAATTCTTTATTGTTATTGTTGACCTACTGGCATTTATCAAGGATTTTTTAGGGCTGGAAACTGAAACACTAAATCGGGGAACTCTATTTTAAGAGACTGCCCTTAAAATTAATTAACCTTAATTAATTAACCTAACTCTTTCATAGCTATTTTCTTTGAAGTCAGAGCACAATTTAACAACTCCTCATAATTTTGTCATACTCATACTCAATACACTAGTACTGATGTGAAGTCAGACTGTATGAGTTACACCATATACTTTATACAGCAAGTAGTGCTGAAGTCGAGTCAGAGATTATATAGAATATTATGGGATTTTGTGAAATACCAGTTTGTAGTCAGGCGTTATTTGTCTTATTCTTTTTTCTGTTATTCTTATATAACAGCCAGTAGATATTTCCCATTTTTCTAGCCAAATAAAAAGATATGACTGGTGGCTCACAACTTTTGTGCAGTGCTGTATATATATCTGAAAATATATTCTTCTAAATGCTAGTTTTTGTTTAACTTTAATCCAGAGGGGATGGTACTTTTTTTTATATTTGCATAAACAGAATATGCAGTTACTCCAGGGTATGTGCCGATTTAGCATTTTTATGTCCATTTTCTGTGTTTTACTGCTGTATCTCTACATTTACACCTGCCCAAGCCATAACTGTAGTGTAGGTGTAAAAATAAACAGTGCATCTTCATTTTTTCAATGCTCCCGACTCCTGTGGATATGTTCAATATCATCAGGCCATTCCTATGGAAATGGAGAACCTTTTGTGAAACAGAATAGTAGGAAGACAAACACAATTACTGTGAGCTGCCATTTTCCTCATTCTGCCGACCAATCTTGGCAGTGTTGTGTCTGATCGATGTAAGGCCACCTGCCATGCCGTGAGGTGTGCTTAGGCACTGGAACATGTTTCCACCCAGATGTAATCTGCTTAATGTTGTGTAGATATTGCTTCTATAATAACAAAATATCATATTGCAGTTTTTCTGTAACACAGCAGAGGAGTTGGGAAAAGATGACAGGAGTGTATATGGTGAAATGGTTAATGTGAAATGTCCAGTTGGAACAAGAAGGACAATTGTTGCAATAAATCAAGACGAAAAGCTAAAAGCGCAGCATCGTGGCTCATTGCACAGAGGCATAACATGAAAGCAAAGCGTGTAAAAACACACTGTTTCTCCACCACATTGACCACACAGCTGGGACCCCAGTTAAACCAGTCCAGATGACATCACAGTTTTGTGATGACACCAGCTGCTGCATAATAGTAGAAGTAAGTCTGGATTTTTGAAAACAACCTACAGGGAAAATTGTTTTTTTTTTAAAAACTGTACACATTAAATTCACATTCACATTCAATAATTACAAGTATTTCAATTAAAAACCAATGATTGTAAAAAATATTAATGAATAGCCTTTTTTCAGATTTTCTCTTTCTCTCCTCCTCATCTGCTCACACCACTTTAATAAACAATAAATTTTCTTTAAAACCCAGACAAAGCAAATGGAATGGAAATGGAATTTCAAACATGTATCGCCTCCTTTTCATTGCCTCTTTTGTATTTACTTTTAATTTGTATTGATCTTTCACCTGTACCTCAATTTTGCTGATGTCAGAAAGGTGAGAGAGCATTACAATGTACAATGCTTTTCTCTCTTCTCTTATCATAGAGGAAATGAAAAGCAAATGGCACCTTTGTCCAGGACGTGAGATCGTCCAGGCATAAGGGCTTTGAAGCGTAGGGTGAAATTGAAAAGGTTGCAGGTTCACATCCCTGGACAATGACAACCCCTCTGCCTGCACTCCTGCAGCTCACGGGAGATTAGAGAGCGAGAAAGATAAGGAGCAGCATTGGCTAAATGTTTTTTTTTTTCTTCCTGGGTTGGACTGATCGAAAAAGCTGAAGTGCTCCAGTTAGCCAGAAGACAGACAAATACACAGAGACAGACTGGCAGGGATAGGACACAAAGTGAATCATTCAGAACTGACCTTGACTTGATTGTGTGTAAACTGGTCTGCTGGTTCAATGATAAAAAGCTGAGTACACAAGATCAATAAGTAAACAACATAGTTTCAAAAAGTTGATTTGAAAATCTGGAACTATGTGGTTTGACGTAACAAAAGCAAAGATGTTTCATGTTGTTACAACATTTCATTTGGAGACCAAATGCTCAAGATTTAACTTTGCGGTGCATTCCTAAGGCATTGTGTACATACAACTTAAACCGCATCATGCACATCGACACACACACACACGCACACAATGCATACTTGCACACAAACTCTCCTGAGCAATGCTACTCCTTTGTGCTTTTCATGACCCATATAAAATATGATAATGTATGCAGTCAGTCTAGAAAATAGGTGAGGCTTTAGGGAAATGATGAAGGACCGCAGTGCAGGGAAGGCCACCACGCACACTGCTGCTTAGCAGACATCCTGCTGTTCCCATGAGATACACACTGTCCCCCTCACTAACTCTGCGGGCCACTCAGACTCCAAATTAAAAACTAAATGAGCCCTCCATCTATTATTTGGTGTATATCCATAGTGTGTCCTTAAGGTTTACTTTTTATTTTCTTTTTGTCTTCCAAAACAGTGCTCAATTCATCAAGACTGAAGACAAGTAAAAAAACAGTAAAAACATAATTAATACTCAAAATATTCTTGAGTTACTTTTTTGATTAAAGAGAAATTCAGCTTTTGGTAGTAGTGTGTTCTATCCACGGGGCATTATTATCGCATGTCCAGTCTCTTCTGTGGGTTTAGACCCACCTGATGTTTGAATTAGTGGGTTTTAAATGACAGGGCCGCCTCAGAGAGATGCCCACAGGCCCTCCTCTCCCCAGGTTTCAAAGGCCCAGCGACCTGGTTGCTGTCGGCTGTCAGGTAGTAGATGGGAATGTGTGCCGGTGAGATAACCTGTATGGGACAGAGCCCAGTGTCGTGTGCCTCTTTGACAGGCTTATTAACGGGAAACCGTCAAGGAAAAAGCCCCTATCGGCAGGGGGATCAGGGGAGAAGAAACCTTCCCTTATCACCAGGACACCAGGGATTAAAGCCTGGCCTGCTGTGATAAATTAATTATTCTCTCTTATCTGTCATGTTTAAAGACTGTCAGACAAACCCACCCAGAGCCACAGTCCTGGACGATGTATGCTAAAATGTAAGAAAAGAACAAGGAGCCCATGTTAGATTTGCTCATTCTGTGTGAATGCAAAGGTGCTGCCAAGACTTCTGTTTTATTAGATGCATTCAACTACTATGTTGAATAACCAATATATAAATAATTTATTGGACTGGATGTCAGAAATTTGAGCATCCTTTGGCTAGTCTGTTGAGTAAGCCATTTGGAAATGTCAGTATTTTGGGACTTCTGGTAAAACCAGTAAAGATCAAGACTTCCTGTTCTGTAGGATATTATTTACAAATGCAGCTTCATTTCAAACGTAATAATAATCAGACAATAGTTAATGGTTTCCAGATTGCATTTCAATGCTCTTTTGCTCTGTAGATGGATTATTTGCAGGAAAGCCTGCTTAGATAGTAAAAAGTAGCCTGTTCTGATTAAAGGTGGACTGTAAACTAAAAACAGAAATTGTCTGGTACCAAAGATTTTGTCTCTTGATTACAGATTCTGTATATCTCCATATGTGATATCTCTTTGCTATCATTGCATTTTGTGATTTAAGACTAAAAATGACTAATGTTGTTCTATTTTCACTGCTGAATGTGGAAATTTGTAACTATTTATCTACAGGTTTGCCAGAAGAAATGTTGTTGTTTTTTACAAATGGTGAATATATGACAATAGAATTAATGCAACAATAAAAATAAAAAAAATTAATAGATGTGTTTTTAGGTGGTACAGCTACTCCCAATAGCCACAGCCAATAGATTAAAAAGAGACACTAACAGCATACTGTCACATTTCAAAGAATTTTCCATTTATTTTAAAGATCTTTACTGGTTTTCACCCTAGGGAAAATTTATATTATTGTTTGTCAAAAATGAAAACCTTATTGATCTGCGTTGTGACATTTGAAATACACACAAAGAGTAAACATCAAAGCCAAACAATAATTCTCATTTAGAACATGGTTTACATCAACACTGAGGAGATCTCAAATGCATGCGCCTCCTCTGCAACATTACATGCCCTTTAATGTCCTAGCAGGAGCTGCTTGAAGTCTGTCACTGGTGTTCACCTCCAGCCTGACTGGGTCAGAGCAGCAACAGCATACCTGCAGGTTGATTGACAGCTGTGTGAGGCAGGGGCTTCAATAGCCCCTCTGCAATAATAGCAAAATACGAATGCTGGGAATATTAATGTCCTTCATATTTTATTAATTCTAAATCCATGGGATATCAGCTTGGTGCTTTATGAAAAGAAAACATCAATCCTGCTGAAGTAATGAGTGCAGGAGCAATTTGGGGGTAGAGTAGAGGGGGTGGAGTAAACCCCTCTAGTTACATTGGATACAGAGGGAGAACGGGAAAACTAATATTTGGCTGTCCGCTGTTGGGTATTGTTCGTTAAATGACTGCGCTGCAGGGATGAAACACTGCACAGTGGCTACTGCTGATGTGCTTCATCATGATTTTTATTACATACATTTTGTGTCTGCTAATGACTGCAAGCTATCACATATGGCCGTGTGTGGATTTTGTCTTTGTCTTTGTGTGCATGTCTCCTACGTGCGTATTTTATTCCCCTGATTGAAGTGTGGGGGCTTTGTTGTTCTCAAAGCGTGTCACATATTTTAGTGCATCAAACTGACACAGCACGGCACCAACTGCATTAAGAGTGACATGTGGTTTCATAAAAGCATGCATATGAAACAGTAGGAAAATGTCAAGGTCAAGACAAATAAAACAGGGATGCAGCCTGTTAGAGTTTTACAAAGTCACAGACTGGTGCCAAGACATTTCAGACCAGCTGGCTGAAAATATCACATAAGTCAAAGCAAAGGTTCAGTGAAGTACAATGAACCTGTCATTAGTTATTTTCATCTCAATGGAGTCTAATAAAAATGGTTTGGCCCTGTGGAATTAATCATTCGGTAGATTCAAGAAAATAATGGAATGTCTTTCTTCAAGGCAAAATGATAAAACTTTACTTTTGTGTCTCGGCCAACAGATGTCTATAGCATTAGCATGTGAGCAGGTGGTTGTCTGTGCCAAATTGTTAAAGTACCATGTGATTCATGTGATATGTGACGAGAACAGATGGAATAATGACAACTGCCATTTACCACTACCATTTACTGTCATTTTCATGATTTCTGGAAGACTTGATTTTACATATGGTGTGCAGTCCCTCTAATTACGTAATAGATGTTTAGTATTCTCTGGGGCAGTACATTGTTCTCAGATGGCTGAAAATAGACAGTTTAATTGCTCTGGCTGCAGCCGTGGTTGCCTTTTCAAAAAGGACATTATGTCTAATCATAAAACATCTGGAACATATCTGAATCAGTCCCTTTGCTGCTGCCATTAGGTGTTGAATCTATCTGACTTCCTCCTCCGTGCTTATTTGGATGGCTGTAGGCTGAATGGCAAAGGGAATACTTGAGACTAATAAAAGTGATA
This sequence comes from Astatotilapia calliptera, assembly GCF_964374335.1. Classification (NCBI taxonomy): domain Eukaryota; kingdom Metazoa; phylum Chordata; class Actinopteri; order Cichliformes; family Cichlidae; genus Astatotilapia; species Astatotilapia calliptera. The sequence continues at coordinate 8,060,781 of NC_137441.1, forward strand.
AATGATTTCTTGGCGATTCAATGAAAGTTTCAGTGCTTTTCCATTGCAATAATAAATCACATTCTGTGATGATGCCACGAGCCCACTCACTGCCTACAGTCTCTACCTCACAATGACATTTTATCCCAGTCAAACACCACACACTTTTCTGACTGTATTTTCATTGTTTTATATATATATATATATATATATATATATATATATATATATATATATATATATAACCACTGCCTACACATGTGATACATTCAGATGCACTGAGAAAACAACTTTACTTTCTTGTAAGTTCTTCTAAGTTAAGGGTGACAGCATCACAGGCTTATACAGGGCTGCAGTGACTGTGATCCTTCATAAGCATCACTTTGATACTAAGGTTTATTGTCCAAATGAAGATTTTAACAGCAGAATGCAGATGTAATACTCTGCCATAATATTGTAAGTGTAAGGAAGTAATACATTTCATTTTAAATAATCTGTATGTTATTAAAAATTACCAAAGAAATGTACTTTGCTACTTTGAAGGAAAAGTTATAGACTGAACTTGGCAGTTCACAACTGGTAGGCCTGATGATGTGTAGGTCCGTTTTGTGTTGCAGACTTTGTTTTTTGACTGGAAACAGTCTGGGACTGGACTGAACTTGACACCGGAGATAAGGCAGAGGTTCACTGCAAGTGCCAGGCTAATTTCCAGCCTAAAACCATGAAATCTTGAAATATTATGGGTCAAGTAGATTTACAGTACAGGCAAATGGTATCTGGGAATTGGCAGGGAGTAGCTGAACAACTGGAAATTTCCATATCTTCAATATATATGAAATAATATGTGTAAAGTGTTTAATATAGACTAATAAATGTTCTGAGTTATCTCATAGTATAACTAATAATTTCTGTCAGCTTAATTACAAAAAAAGTAAAACTAAGGATGTGAAAAATCTTAATAGTGATAGTAAAAAATCAAAAAACACAACAACAATAATAATTCCTATTTCCCCACCTTGAGATCCCTTGGACTTGGCCAGATCCATAATTCTCCATCATATATTTATATGGGAGAGGTATTTCGAGCAGGGACTGGGTCAAATGGACTAAACTAGATGGTGAATAATTTAGGATTCTATTAACATTTAAATTTGACATTGATTTGACACAGTCAAGCCTCTGCTAAGTGACAAGAAATAGCAAGGTTGTGGAGGAAAAAGAAGCTGTGTTTTAATAATTGTCCAGATGGCTTTTTTATCATGCGGTATGTAATTATCCATCTTCCTTTTGTTGAGCAGTGAAAGGGTAAAAAAGAATTTTTCTGATGTGGCCATAAGTTTGTTAGACCTTTGTTTTTAATGTTTGCCTGCAACCCATACGAGCTGGCCAGAAATAACATTTTAAAAGGCCAAAGCAAGAGTGACACTAAGCCAAACAGAGTAGGTGTGTGTGTTTATATGAGGGATCACAAATCAATAGCTTGGGGCTTCTTCTCTTGATGATTCTAACTTCGCAGATGAAGCAGCACAGGCCAGGCAAAGTCATCGCCTTTTAAAGATCTGTTTACAAAGAGACAAAGACAGGGAGGAAAGACCTTTTAATAGGACAGGCCTGCCACTTGCATTGGGGTCACTGAATTTAAAACTTGTATTTACTGGACAGATGCCTAGATAGTTCAAGGCTGTTCCATTTTTGTTCTTATATGAATCAGCTCAGTTATGTATTGGAATTGTAATGGAAAAAGTAATATTATATGCAAAGTCTTAGTGCCACTTTAGATTGTATACTTGAGGTGTATCACAAACTATTTCAGAAGTTGGGAATGAAATGGTATTTGTCAGGTCACGAGTTGTTACCCATAAAGATTAAGTATTATTTTGCTTATTTTACCACGATACAAAGTAAAGGAACTTACTTGCTACACTGCTTGTAGGGTCTACGGCTCTTAGTTAGAGTAGGTCATCGACTAATAAGTAGGTTGGTTGTTTGATCCCTGGCTTCTCTAGCCTGCATATCAGTATGTCCTTGAGCAAGAAAATGATCTGAAAAATCTCCCCCCAATGGGTTAGCAGTACATGTTTCTATGTGTAATATTGAACCAAACCAAGAGTGACAATGAGCCAATAAAAGAACTGTTGAATGTGTGTCTAAATGAGTGAATGTATCTCATAATGTGCTTTGAGTAGTCTATAAAACTAGAAAATGCACTAATAATTATTAGCATTACTTTGTGTTACTCCACAACATCTGCTTGCTTGTTAGATATAAGATTAACCAAATATATGCCCATGTATTATCTTTCCTGCTCCACACAAACTGATAAGGCAGTTATGGAACATAAATGAATCAAAAGGCATTTCTGTTGGAAATCATCAGTTAATTTAACTAAATAAGTATGTCTTAGGAAATGTCCAAAATCAGTAATAACAACTAAAATCACTGTAGCAAAAAACCTAGTTGGATACCTTTTAAGAGTTGGAAGCGCTGTCAAAACCAGATAAAAATTACTTGAATTATGGACAATAAGCAATGTTTGTGTCCTTTGGTTTCCTTTCGGAGCATGGGGACTTCACTAGGATGTCCTCAAGTCAAGTCACCATTTAGAAAAATGAGCAAAAATTATAGAAATTAGTGCTGGCAACAGTATGGCAATCATACGTCTATCTGGAAATATAATCTCATTAATAAAACCTTTGTGGAAAACCAGGATTGAATTTGAATATTCTGATAAATATTTGACTGACCGTGACTGTGGAAAATGAAACCAAAGCGCTTATCCATAGTCACTACAGTTGTAGTATCTCATTCTAACCAGAACATAACACAACACAGTTTTTGAACCGTGCTCCAAATACCGAGCTGCACTTACAGATCTTGAATCCGCCAATGAAAGAATTTAGATCCTACAAGCAAAAGTCTTATCAGCTATAGATCATATCAAAGCTCTCTTTTAAACAGGATTATGATATAATTTATGTATTGAATAATTCTGTGAAATTGCCCAAGCAAAGGCATGAAAGCAGTTGCTGCTGTAAAAAAACACTTTGTTTTCCTCCATCTCGATCTCAGACTATTTGGCTTTATTAAGCTGTTTGACCAAATCAGGTCAAAATGAAGCTCCACTTCACTCTTTGACAGTAAATTTTAACAGTGCATTGCAGAGGGATGGGTATTGGCACTGGATAACAATAGCTTAGGGCTTAGGCAGCCCCGAGGGTTATTACCTCTTGTTGTGAGCGGGCAACACTTAGATTTACGTCTGTAGAGAAGCACCTGAGAGGCAAATGAAACACTAAACCTTATTTATTGTTTATCTCATGTCACATATATTACTAACAACATATACCTTCTCCATCTCTTTCCTAATTATTCCCTCTTTTATGCTATTACAAGTTGTAGTTCACTTGAAAGTCATCTTAAAGTACCATTAACTGCAGCCATTCACTGTCTATAGAGAAAAATGACACCCACAGCCTTTGTTACTCTTCTTTTGTATATTCCAGAACATATAATGGCTAAAAGAGTAATTGACAAAGAAAATCATTATTAGATGTAAGACCCCGATTCTCTACTGCAGATGGCGCTGACATGTTCCTGTAATTATATTTGATTCTGCAGTAATATCTTGTCAACGTGGTGAGGAGAGTCAACAGACGATCACCTGTCTCTCTGAGGACTTGAGTGGCTAGGCAAACCTCATTACTGTGAATCAGGCTGAAGAAAGACCAAGCAGAAATACCTTTATCCTGCTAAGGTGGATCCCAAGTGAGAGTCAGCAGCTGTCATTTACCATCAACTCCAGCCATGTTAATTCCATATAAATCTCTGACTGCTGCAGACCACAGTGTCTCCTGAGAACCTGGGAAGTGACAACCATCAGTCAGGCCCTAAAATAGAGCATATTACAGATAGGGTTAATCCACCATAGCCAGAGGAAGTGCCAAAATCCCTTTTGTTACAGATACTGCTGGTCCCTGCAGCACATGTGCTAGTTTCCTCACAATATTAAACCGCACAATAAAAGCCCATTTTAAGAATTCCAATAATCCGGCTTGTTGTAACCCAATTGGTGCAAGCCTCAAAGTCCTTGCATATTCAATCTAATTTCAGGTCGAGGAACAGCTTAGCTGGCTTATCTATATAATGCAATTGTGCTGCAGCAAAAAAAAAGTGATTCTTTTCATGCATCCATGATCTGCTTTAATGATACAAGATAAATCAATGACAATTCATATAACAGTCCTATAACTGAAGTTGGAGGCTCTTTAAAGTTACCACAGAATGTTTTACAACGGGAAAGCGCTGTGCAACGGTTTCATGCAATGACCTCTTTTGCGGCGGAGTGATAAAATGTCACGGCATCTGTGCATTTAATCCATCAAACGCTCGCCTTTCTTGAAAGGCCTCAATCATGCATTGGCCACCTTAATCATAATTTTTCCTAAAATGAAAATGAGAGTACAAAAGAAATTGCAGATTGAGCCGTCTATATGCATCAGAATGAGATGAAAGTGTTGCCTAGCCAAACATATGTTAACAAGAAAATATGAGCTGCACTGTCAAACTAAACTATGAACACATTATGAGCTGACGGCCAAATAAAATCACACTTTGCCCCTTGTCACATTTATGAGTCATCCAGCAGATGAAAGTAGTTTTATGCATTTATGTCCAGAAATGATGCTGCTTGCAGGTTTCTACTCAAGGCTAAAAATAGTTAGATATACAACATCTTGGGATGCTGTTATGGGCATAGGGAGCACAAGAAGCAAATATAACAGTAAATTTTATTTTGCCAGCATGGGAGAATACTGTCTCCTGAATTAGATTTGTCAATTCACATATTACAATCACTTAGTCAGAGCAAGCAAGCTGGAGCAAAATAAATAAAAAGATGGATGGCCTGACGCATCGTATAGCTAAGTCTATATAGTAAAAATATCACCGGTGTTATTTAGCTTTTCTGTCTAAGTGAAACTTGGCGTGTTCTTTCACAGTGTCAATGTGTTGTGCATGCTTAGCTACAATGGTACATGTGTGTCAGAATCCTGGTCTAACCACAGTTGACTATTAGACGGGTGACAGGATATCTGTAATCACCACGTCAGCAAAGTTCAGTCCCTACACACACACACACACACACACACACACACAAAATAGATCTTTTAATAATCAGTGTAGCTGGCCGAGCTATGCTCATCATTACCCAGAGAGACAGGATATAGAAAAATCTCACCAACATCATATTTTTCTGCACTAGTGGATGGTGAACATTTTTTCCATTTTGCACAAGGTTAGTAACCTACATTGCACTCCATCACTGTTAGTTATCCCAGTCACCCCCAACAACCCACCCTGAGGATGAATAATTTTGCATGTGAGGTAGTGGAAATAATCACTGAATGAATCATTTTAAAGTGAATGTCATTTGTCACTGTACAGATACCTGGACTACCCAGTGTGATGAATTAAACACGGGGTCAAGACTGAGATAGAAAATAAAGCAAGAGCAAAATGGAAGGGCATGGAAGGATGGGGGCGTAGAGAAGGGATGGAAGTCTGTGTTAATGATATGGTCATATGTACACAGTTGAGCTCAGATGTGATTAAGGCAATGATATGATGGGTGGTGTCAGTGCCGAGCTTAATGACTAATGCAATGAGATGGAATTTGAAGAGACACTGGTGTCAGGCTGAAGTGGAATAATGCCTGGAGCGTCTGCAGCAGCAGACACATGGAACTGCCACAATGAGCAGCCTCATAAGCACAAATTGTTACGGTAGCTGGAGACTTAGACATGCATAATTAGCCTTACTGCAGAACAATACAAAATTGAAATTCAGTGCTTTTGACATTCTGTCAGGCAAATGATAAATAACCAGAAAAAAATAATGATGATGATTATTTCACTTACTGTATTTGTCACAAATCAGTTTCCAGCGCTCTAAATGGAAGGGGGGACGTAAAACGTCTCACCAAAAGGACAGTGACTCCATGGAATAATGAGGACCTCAACCACCACATACAAAAATATTCTTAACATTGTGAACTCAAGCCTCTGGTGATGATGAGTAGTCTTAGTTTTAAAAATGTTGGTCTTGCAGATTATGATGGCACTGAGAAACCTGTTAGACTCGAATAAAAAGTGTATATATATCTTTAGATAGCTGCTTCAACTTGTAAGGTGGAGAATATGAACAAGGTGAAAAGAGTACAAAAATTATGTAAAGAGGGAACATCCACCTCCATCAGGATGACCAGGGACACGGCCTCTTTCCACCTTATTGCTGCTTGGCCTTTCAGGCAACAGAACTGCTTGCTATTGCACATCTCCAACAATATCTCGCTGCATACATAAAAAAGGAAGATGGTGAGGCTCACAGGAAAGCCTGGATTGTTTATGGTTGCAATATAGATTTTATACAGCTCCCAGGAAAAGAGAATTACATCTTAAATTACAAAGATGTCTCAGTGAGTTGTCAGCAGCAGGAATTATATGGGCCTGGCAGCTAGTGTGGATGTTTGGCTGCAGGGGACACTGGGGAGCTGATGGTTCCAGAATTGGGACTCAACAGAGACGCCTGACCTACAGTTAGCACAGTCAGCACAAAATAACAAACTTACACAAACCCCTTGATAAAATAATGGCCCAGATGTGGCTAATCCGTAAGTACAACAAAACAGAAGAACAGAACTGTACAAAAACACTAGACACACACACGATATAAACACACACGCATATCTTCAAACAAAAAACTGAGGCAAAAAGAATATAATTAACAGTTTGGTGATCATTACGGGATTGTGACATAGAAAAGATCTGCTGCAGTTTTTAAAGAGTAAATAAAATGAAAGAAAGATTTTTATTTCAGATACTGAACAATAAGACTGCCAGAATTTTAAAAAGTACACGAGCTGTTAATCCAAAATATAATTAAGAAAATATCTAAAATGCAAGTCAGCAGAATTTAATCCCTTATATTAAAAATTCATGTCGTGAAATTACCTCATTCGTTCTTTCCAATGAAATATTAGTGTTCTGTAATCACTGTGTTATTACACCATCATTAATTAATCACCTTTAATTTAGCTAATAATGTTCAGTTAATCTTGCAAAAAGAACTTAAGCTACGGGTTGTGGTAGCTAATCTTGTCATTTGGGAAGAAGCAGCCATTGGGCAGAAATGGTTTGATTGCAGATTGTTCAGTCTGAACACAGTCCCAGGGTTATTGTGCAGGTTACTACTAAATGCTCCAGCACTCATAAATTTGGATGAGTTGCATCAATATTTGCAGAATTAAATCTTAAATGGAACTGTTGCCTTTTCTCATTTAAGGAATCACTGGGATAAACCTTCGGGAACTCATGTCTCCAGTCCCTAGACATACTGAAGTAATATTTATGTGCACACACACAGGAGACTGGACTGGAGACACACACAAACACACACTCTCGCACTCTCTCTCTCTCTCTCTCACACACACACACACACACACACACACACATAAATGGAGATGGCATGTTCCATATTAAAATGGCATTTATAGAAAAATGTGCGTACCTCATGCATTCCTTCCATCCTGGCATGCACACAGCATTCTAGAGCCAGATGCAGGTGAAATGATAAGGAGATTAGATACAGGATTAGAGATGTGATTTTATTAAAACTTTCCCTACACTTCAACTGCTCTTTTTTTCTTTTTTTTCTTTTTTTTTATTGCTGTTTTCCTCATTGGCAGGTCTATGAAAGGTGGAGATAGAATACAAATCTCCACTATGTCCACTGATAGCTGGAATAGCAAATAAGTCTCCATAAATATTAGGACTGTGCATGTATATCCAGTTCTGTGAAAACAGAGGTTTATTTGTAATAACATAGAGGGTTTTTTTTAACATCTCGACATTTATTTTTGATAAGACTTTAAAAAGACTTGAACAGACGTGAATCTGCACACAGATGGTAAATGGACTGGATTTTATATATAGCACTTTTTTACTCTACCGGAGCACTCAAAGCACTGCATACGACTTGCTTCATTTACCCATTCATACAAGAGCTTTTTTCCATGCTTCCTTCCTACACGTTCATACTCTAAAGCAGCGGTCCCCAACCCCCGGGCCTCGGACCGGTACCGGTCCTTGAATTGTTTGGTACCGGGCCGCGAGAGTTGAGGCTCAGGTGTGAAATGTATGGTTTTCAGGGTTTTTATCGGTTTTCAGCATTATTTTGTTATCTTTTGATCGTTAACTCGGTTTTCCTGGGTCTTTTCATGTGTGTTATGAATAAATCTTCTTTTTTTCGATACCGGTACTAGTTTTATTTTGTTGTATTTATCCGCGACACATTAAAGGCCGGTCTCTGAAAATATTGTCAGGCATAAACTGGTCCGTGGCGCAAAAAAGGTTGGAGACCGCTGCTCTAAGGGATGCATCACAGAGCAACTTGAGGTTAATACCTTAGATATTTGGCATGCAGACTGTAGTAGCCCGGAATCGAACTACCAACCTTCCAATTAGTAGATTACCTGGTCTTTCTGAGCTACAGCCACCTCCAAATAGATTTAAGCATAAGAAGTAAATATCCTTCTGTAAAAGATGCATGAGTAGAAAGTTTCCTCATTGCTAATGTACTTGTCTCTTTGGGTTTCTCTATGAATAGCCTTATCTCATTGCTTTACAGTGTCAGGGTCATGATCCTAAGACAGGAGAACATTCATCACAGTGGTGGCCCATTTGTAAAATGGCATTTATAACTGGCTTGCTTCCAGCTAGAGGAACCAAACACTGGTGTTACTGAACACTGTGAATAAGGAGGTCTAAGCTGAAATAGAAAGCAGAGGGACAAAAGGTGAGACACATCAGTCTATATCCTTGGGATCCTTGCTTAGAGGTTACAAGAGATTCCACCAGCCTAGTGCACCCTGGGACAAGAGAAAAAAATTCACCAAGCATAATGTCAATAGCATCAAACAACATTGAATTTCCTCCATTCTTCAGTATACAGTAATCGCTCTCTTTTATATTCTTCCTGCAAACGAAGCTGCATCCAAATCAAATGTATAAGTCATTCAAATGTACAAAGTGTGACATTTACAATGTCAATTACAGAGAGAGTAGAAAATCATTATTAATTTAAAACATGTTGAATTATTCAACATAGAGAATGTTATGAGTTTTGAGCGCTGGAAATTGTGAACATTTATGCTTGAATCAGCAAATAAATTAAATCTTTTTCAGCACTTAGAATAGCAAAAAAGGTAGGAAACACTGGTAGGAAGAATGTATATTTATGCAGTGCTTCTTGTTCTCCGGGTGTACTTTTGAACATAAGGAATGAGGAAACCAGATTAGAGTTAAGACTCAAAATATAAGAACTAATTATAGCATCATATTAAATGCATGAATTTGGACTAAGCCTAGTTTAAGCATCTGCTGTCGGCGAGAGAATTAATAACACAAACCCATTTCTGAAAAAGTTAGAAACCTGTGTAAAATGTATATAACAGAATGCAATGATTTGCAAATCTCATACACCCAGATTTTATTCACAATAGGACACAGAAAACATGTAAAATATTTGAAATTAGAATATGTATAATTTTAAGAAAACTATTTGTTCATTTTGAATTTGATGGTAGTGACATCTGTCAAAAAAAATTGAGGAGAGCAACAATGGGCTGGATACCTGTGATCTTTGGGTTCTCAGGTATTAAAAAACAATAATTTTATATCTTCTTTTGCTGTGGAGAGACTCACCTAGCAGTTCCGGTAACATCAGAGCATCATGACCTTCATTACGGTTAATAATTAACACGGCAGTTACGGTGCATGTTAAATATGCTCTGGTTTGTCAGATTGGGTTGCAGGATTTATGTTAAGATAGAAGAGCGCCCACCATTATGATTACCTTCCATGTTCCTCATCCTGGAGGTTGTTAACATGGCAGTGATGTTAGCAAGCGTCGACTGAGGTGGACATGTTGGTGGCCCTTACCAGCTTCTTGTTAAAAGCATTATAGGACATATGGTTCAGATCATAGTTCCAAGAGCCTAATTTTGTATTTGATTTTTGGTAACAGATCTAAACAAGATTCAGGACTAAATACTTTTAATATAGCACAGAAATATATGTGTTTCTAAAACTATGAAATTCACAGATTAAGTTGAGACAACCTGAGACTGACTACACGGGTCATTTACTGAACTGAGATAAAGTGAAAAGTTTTGCTCATTTGGTTAAAACTGCAAAGCAGACAGTTGATGGGATTTTCATTTCTCGCCTTTCTTGTTCTTTCATCTGCAGATATTGATCTCAAAATAGCCTCTCCCTTGAATTGCTACTGGAGCTGTCATCAAGTAATCTGTTCGCACCTCTGGAAATACAGTCTACACTTTCTGCGGCTGCTCTGCGTTGAAAACCTAGCGAGTCTTCGGTTCCTTTGAAAGATAAACTTCTTATAAGAAGATTTGGAGTCTATAGTAATACTAGCAACTCTGTGCATGGGCACAGAGGTGGTTTGACCTAAATGCAAAAATCAACCTTGCATACTGACAGAGATAATGATAAAGCCGACATGCTAATATTTAGACGGTACCATGTTTAGAGAAGTATTCACTGAACTAAAATTCACAAAAAAGAAGTGTAATATCAAATCATCAGTTATTATGCAAGCATTAGCTTTTTATATTCACTTAGTTAAGTTATTTTTGCAATTATTAATTATTTCAGAACACATTTAAAAATATGAATACAATCCCACACGATACTTCTAGTCAAAAATAATACATTCTAGTTAAATAAAGTAATATTTAAATTACTTTTAAAACTAAATTCACAAGATAAGTGCAGAAAAAATATTGCAGTTGTCTTAAAAGTGTCCAGTTCAAGTTCAGGAACAAAATGCTTTGTAATATAGCTTTAAAGGTACTTTTATTAAAATATCACACACTCTTGCACTTAGGCACACCTTGCAACTAAAAATTAAGTAATTTAAAATAAATTAATAAATAAATAAAACATTGCATGCCCTTTCTGTGGGTACCGATCAAATGCCTAAAGGTGAAAATAAGACCTTTTGTAATTTTTAAAAATATTTTCTGATGGTTGAGTACGACAATGTCCCGTCCTCACCGCTACAGTTAAAAGCACAATTTAGAGCAGAAATAATTCTGGCTTAAACAGGCCTGCAACAATAGTATTTTAATACATATGGTGACTTAAAGAGAATGGAGAAATGATTATAGAGCTGAAGAGGCCAGAACAGCTCAGTCATCACATCTGTCTTCACCGGTTCCAAATAAAATTACCGTTAACTAGATGGCGTTCTTGGCCCCAGAGTTGCTGCGTTTCGAGCACTCTGAGGGTGGACGGCACACACGAGTGTGTAACTCATATAAACCACTTTACCAAAGTTTGAAAGAAGTATGAAGCACAATCCCACTTAAGCCTCGTGGGTTTTAATCTATTTTCACATTAACCCTTTGCTCTGATACTTGACCTGCAAGGTTTCCAACATAACACCACGTTGTCAACAGACAGATTCATGTGTCAGCTGGCATCAGCGAAGCGAAGCAGGGCAATATTGTGCTGTTTGCCGATGTGATGTAGCTGCATACCGTGACTCCTGTGGCCTGAGGAGATGGCCACGGCCAGGCCACAGAGCCTCTAGTCGGGTAATAAATCACTGAGATGACAGGAATAGTTGCCGTTGCATTATGACACACACTTACACAACACATACAGTGCATGTGCAACAACTCAGTCATACAGTATATTATAAGAACCCAAGTTCTCCTCTAGGACTGCAAGTTATTGTATTGATATTTACATTTTCTTATTGTATATCATATGAGTTCATTTGTTTTGCCAATTAAAAGATAATAGCCTGGAGGTTCATAAGAATTCCATCACCTGGAATGTGGCTGTTGTCACGATTGATATCACACACAAAACAAATCAATAAGTCTAAGCACTGCATTCGTTAAGATACACTATCTAATTTAAACTATCAATCCTACATGTCTAGCCTGGTGTGTAGTCATTACCAGCCTCCAGAGCCCAGAGCTATTAGTGCTGCAGCAAGCTAGTGAGCTGAACAGAGTACCTTGAACATTAGTGTGGTCAAACACTCTCAGCGTAGAAGGATGAATGAATGGCAGTGCTGTGTAGCCAGCAGAGTATGATCTTACTAATGGGCCATGGTAAATGGACCAGCTATGAGTAGTATGGGCTCACTGGCCTGCTCTGTGATCCAGAGCAGTGCCCATTTCACGGTGTCTGCCTGGGACCTAACTATACTTACTCACTGAGATGGAGAGCTCCATGTAGGTTCCAAATTTCAAGAAGGGGTTTGTCTGAGGTCTCCGAACAATCATTGGAGGCAAAAAGGGAGCTGTCTGTTCTTGTTAAGTTGTGAGACAATCTGTCTGAAAATCTGTCTTTGAACACTTTGGCCCATCCCATAGCTTCAGATTTATAGAAAGCTACGTCAATGAAGAGCATAAAGGTAACGTTCAGTTTGTCTGTTTGTTGTTTTACAAATGGATGTGCGATACATTTTTTTATTTATTTATTTTTGTAGAATGCATTAAGTATACAATAAAGTAATGTACTAAATACTGTTGATTTTTCCACTATTTACTTCATTTTGATTCCTGTGTCACCTACCGCCTACTGGTGATGGCCAGAGGGGCCGATGGCGCGATATGGCAGCCTCGCTTCTGTCAGCTGTGGCTACAACTGTAGCTGCCTCCACCAGTGTGTGAATGTGAGAGTGAATGAATAGTGGAATTGTACAGTGCTTTGAGGGCCCCAAAAAGCGCTATATAAATGCAATCCATTATTATTCATTATTATTAAATTCTAATCTTAAATTTGATATCTAGTCGTGATGAAATTATGTTGTTTGATGTCAGTGAAAGATGCTATACAGATAAATTATTCTTACAATGCCTTTTAATGCACTGAAAATGCCAAGCTGTGTACTTAGCAACACATATTAGTGGGATAATTTAATTGTTGAGCTTTATCATTGGAAAGTAAATGACAAAAATGTGAAGAAAGGATTTCATCTGTCAGAAAGAGAATAAAAGAAATGTTCACAAATAGGCTGTAAGCAAGTGACTGAAATGACCTGCACTGTGGTTGTCGATGTAATAAACCCACAAGTTTTGTTTGAACAGCACGCCACTTTCATGACATTTACTCTCCCGTTGTTGTTTTCTTTCTTTTTTTTTTTTTATAAAGTTATACTGCAAAATGTGAGAAAAATAATGGGTGTGCTGTGTATCAAGCACTGTCTCTCTGCTGCCTCCAGCAGTGCCCGGTTCTAACAAACTCATAACACTAACCTTAACTGATGTGAAAAGAAAGCTGAGTGAGCCGTCTTCTACCGTTAATGACCAATAGAACCATTCAGCTAAAAGGGGTAGAGGTCAGACATTAGTAGCTGACAAGAAAAGAGTGGTTTGCAGCAACAGCTCTTTGGTATTTAAAAAAACGGATCATACATCATCTACTTACACAGTAGAGAAAATAGCTGTTTATTATACTAACGACTTCCTTGTGCTAGTGTCAATCCAAGATAAATAAAATCTAATTTGTAACTTATGTACCAAAAAGAAATAAATGGATGAGCTGCATATTAATAAGTAATTGGCTCACTATGTTTTTAATAAAATATTTTTAATGACAACATTTTGTATGATGACTCTTAAATGTGTGTTATACCCGTATGAATTAAATGCAATCTTCAGACAATATTAAAAGCAGACCGATAATTTAATCTTAACTGCTCTAATAGAGTTTAGTCTTCATATCTTATCTTCATATTATGAAACAGATTAATAGCATTCTAAGAACATGTGAAACTCTCCTCTGAGCTGATGCCCACTCAGCTTAAAAAACTAAATCTGCATCTTGGAGAAAAATCCTGAAAGTAAAAATTGAAACCATACTCAAATTGTGTGCAAGGACAAATAAAACTTGAATAATACTGTTGCTTAGGCTTGTACCAATTGGTAAACACAATGACTATCACTGTGAAAGAAACAACCACACACTGATTATTTTTTTCCTGCTTTTATTAATGAATGGTGATGATGATAACCGTAAATCAGCAAAAGTGGCTCTGCTCCTTAATCTAAAACAACTGTTATTAATTAACCTTTTCCATCTGCCAGTCCTGACAAGGGCACTGCGCACTCTGCATATCTCCATATGCCCACACAATCATGTTTCGCTCTGCACACCAACATCAGTAATATTCAGCTGAATCGCATTCATGGTTCGGCACAGCTACCACAGATAACCAGCTGTCATGTGGGTCCTTGTAGGTCTACCTGTCCCTCAGGACAAATCACTACCATTACTGTTATTGACATAATTTATTTTGTTGAGTTGTTATTTTTGTAACTCCAGGACTGTCAGGGTTTTTATATTCATAATGTACAACCCCTGGCACCAATGGCATTTTTAAACTTTGCTTTCAGTCAGTGTTCAATTCAAATTTCAGACACTGAAATTTAATTTTTTCAGAACTCTATCGTGAATTCACTTAATATTTTAATATTTTGTTTTTGTTTCAGTTCATTCTTGATTAGTTTAGTTGGAAAAAGTAGTTGGAGTTAAAGGAAAAAATCTTTAGCTAATGAGTCCAGCCAACTATAATATGAATAAAAACAGAAAAACAGACAAAACAAGCATACTGAAAACACAGCAAAATAACTATTTATGTTGCAAAGCACTGTAACCACATTTTGCTGTGAACTTGGCTCAGTATGGAGTCCTATGTTGCTGCAAAAAATATAAGATGAATTGAATTATCGGATTTAAAATTAATTCACTTAAAATTCATTTTTCACAAATCTCACATCTCAAACACGAGAGAATAGAAAAAACACTGAATAGTACACACATATTTATCAGTGAAACCAAAAAAACCCCAGAACATTTGACTTGGTTCACTTATCAATAATTAACCTTTTATCCACTACAGATGTCAGAACGAACCCAACCTATGAGTTGAAACAAAAAGATAGACGGTAAACAATTCAGAAGCTTTTAAATAAGCAGAGCCTAAATCCACGGTCTGTGTAAAAATATATGACATCTGACACTGAAATTCTTAGGGTCTAACCTATTGATTTTTTTAAAGACTTCACCTTAATCTAGCCAATGCAAAACACAAGGCTGAAATCTACTGACTGGCAGATTTTTTTCATATGGGACAGGGAAACCTTTCTATTGATTTGTTGCCTTATGTCTTATTAAAGTGTGTTTACAGCACATGTTGTAGACTCAGCAGTAAAATGTGTGAGAAAGGGGTCTGTAATTCAAGCTGTTATTCAGTTATATTCCAAACATTGATCTACTAACTCTCATGACTTGTCCTTAATATCACATATATATGCTGTTAGATCCAAGACTGTTTTGGAGATAGACACTAGTAGGTCCACATTTCCAGCATCATGGCCCCCGAGAGCTACAATAAAATTGCTAATATAAGGCAATATGTTTACCCCACAGCCCCAACCCTCCTTTTTAACAACAAAACCCTGTTTACCATCTTCACCTAGACCATGCTGGGTAACATCTATAACCTCAACCAATGTGCTGCCCTTGCATTCACAGGAGAATGGGCTGAGTGGTTGCTATAAGACATCAATACTACTTTGTACTGCTACCCTTTCACGATTTCTAAATAATAAATAAACATTGAGTGGGCCAATCACTAGCTACAAACCAGGTATGAGAGGAAAGTTTGTTGTCTGGTAATCGGATAATGTAAAAATAATATGGTGAGAATGCATGCTAAAAAGAAATAGCCTCTTCATTTCCAGACACATTAGAGCAGTATGTCCATGGGCCAGTTGAATACCTCCAAATATGAACAAAAGTAGTATATCAACTAACAGTGACGCTGCTGTATTTTAGCAATATGGCTAAAATGCACCATAAATGTACAACAAACAACAGGTGCCGTTTTTCCTAGCTCCTTTTTCTTGTTCCATGATGGTTTATTGATTGTGGGTGGATTATTTTAGCAGGCTGGGTTTATTTTAACAGTTCCCTGTGTTTTAGATTTTGATTTTAGTCCTTAAAGTAATGTGAGTATTATGACTATTAAACATATATCCACTATCTAATTCTAATGTGTTTGCCATGGTCTGGATGAGTGGCAGTCATTTTCCACAATGCTATGGTATCTTCCTCTGGGCGGAGCCATCTTCATTCCAACCAGGATCCTCATGTGGGTTAATTAGGCCGGCTGTATGTAAGATCAGTGCACACAACTAGTGTTCGCCAGGTTGTCTGCTAACCTTACGTTAGTTCTCAGCCTCTCATGTCCTTAGCTAATCATTGTTCTCGTTTACTTAGCTAGTTATCTTGGGCTTCTAGTTGTTCCAAAGAAACCCTAGTCCTCCAGTTTATAATAACCACACTCACCTGTATGGGGAGGCAGGCAGGTGAAGCTTGAGAGCATATAGTAAATGGGTCTTCTTCATTCAATCTCAGTCGCGACCCATTCACTATATGCTCTTGAGCTTCGCCTGCCTGCCTCACCATCTGGAATTCCTGTATCACTCCATACTCACGCAGACCTCATCGACCACACTTATCCATCCCTTGTATCTCCACCTGCAAACAATGCCTCTGACTACCGGATCTCGAAGCACTATTTCCTCGTTGAGCTCACGGTCATTCACGACCCATGTTCACAGCCCATAGCCTCGGAAACCCGTAGCTTATGTTTCATGTTCACCGTTCCTAATAAGTGTTCGTGTTTGTAAATAAAGTTGTTCACGCCTACTCCGAGCCTCTGCTCTTGGGTCCACCTCACGCTTTGGCTTCCCCGCCATAACAATGTTTCTAAAAAGACAAAAAAAAAATAATGAATATGAAAGCAATTCTTACATCGAGCCACTTTAATTTGCTGAAAATAACTGACATTTTTATGACAGTATTCTACAAATTATTAATTGATTTATGTATTTTCACCTATTTATGTCTACAAATGTTGTTTTTGGTGTACTAACATGGAACAGATATAAACCTATGACAAAGTAAATACCAAGAATATAAAAAACATCTGCTGTCTTCATTACATGGGCCAGAAATTGTGCTGTGGTCTGATCCCTTTTTACGTGCAGTTCAAATGTAAATATGCGTATTTTCAGCGTAAAAATACGCATAATATATAAAATGGTACTACATAGCAAATGATACAGATGTAAGTGTTGGATTTACATATGATGTGAGCTAAATATCACAAAATGTTGCCTGTAAAATAGGGTTAGAGGCTACAGAGTTGAATTATACACATCACCTTTTTACACTATAAAACTGATAAGGCCAATTGGACATCAGCATTGGTTAACTGAAAAAGGAGCTTCCCAGTTACAAACATATACTTTGCAAGTTAATTATGCTGTACCCATGGAGATGACACCAGAGCACTTACACCACTCACAAGCTTGAGGGACCAGGAGACAGTCAACCTGGATGCAACAATTTATGCAGGAGGGAAAAGGCCAGAATTTGAACCCTGCAAAGGATAAATATCAGTGCAGGGGAAATTAATGCACAAGGAAACTCTAAGTTATTGTAAAATGAACTCCATAAATCAATCGGAAAGGTTAGAGGAGCTTTTAGGTGGCATTAATCCCACCAAGAGGCAGATAAGAGTGTAAGACATAGGACGACAGCAAAAAAAAAAAAAGCTTTCTCTTCACTTTCCATCTCTATCTCCTGACTGTGGCTTTGAAATGGCACACATGTGTCCTTGTTACTGTTCAAGAACTACTTTTCAGAGGAGTTTCTTTCGCCGGGATGTAACTCTTGCTCTCAGTAAATCAAGGTGTTATTTTTCCATTTTCAGTGTGGGAGCTTTGATTACTTCTGCTCAGTGACTATGTTTCTTGTTTGTGGCTATTTTTGTTGTTTGCCTCCATTTGGATCATAAAAAGTGAAATTTAACTTTTTTTTGTTCTCCATCATATGAAAAAAAATTATCTGGTTTACTGTAGTCCCTTAAATAATTCTATATTACATAGATTCTTGATTAGACACTTGTTGGATCTGAAGATTTTTAGATTTTTTAGATCTACACCTTTTGGTTTTTCAAAAAAAAGTGCAAAGTTGTGCTCTTATATAGACGTGTTAAAAGTCACGGTGATAACAGGAACAAAAGTGTTGAAAATTAAGAACTGGACTGGATTAATGGCAGATATCAAAGCAGTACACTACATAAGTCTCATTTGGAAACCTGCTTCCAGTGCCTTTCTTTAACTTTATTTCATCTCTTTCAAAGAAAAACAAAACTCATAACATGCTGTTTCCTTGGCATATGGCATCTATAATTTCTCAGCTAAACAAATGATACATTGCTTTAGCATTGCTCTTGTTACCTTATGTTTTCCTGGAAGTACTGAGGGGAAAAGGGAGAGCACACGAGCAGCAGACACAACACAAGCAGACACAGAGGCCTAAGCAAAGTCATTGGGTTTCTTCTCGTTTTATAGCATTACAAGCACATTTTGGATTATTGAGTGAACTTAACTATTATGCCATGCTTAATCTTCTTCTACACTGTGTCTTTTATCCTGTCTTCCTCCCCTGATCCCTAACCAGATTGGTGCCCCTCCCAGAGCCTGATTCTGTTTTTAGTGTCTTCCTATTAAAAAGGAGTTTTTCTTTCCCATTGTTGCCAAGTGCTTGTTTATAGTCTGATTGCTGGGATTTTCTCTCTATTATCGTAGGGTCTTCGGCTTACAATACAAAGTGCCTTGAGGCTACTGTTGTAACTTGGTGCTATATAATTTAAATTGAATTGAATTAAATTGAGTTGAATTTTCAGCTGCCACATCCGAAATTACCAATACATGTTGTCACGTTAAAAGTTTAAAAAAAAAAAGCTTCTTTCTAGAGGCTGTGAAAGCATATATCTACTAATAACTACACAATGCTACACAATAATTTATGAACTAAGCCTTCATTTTACTTTAGGCGCACAACAGCAATGGCTACTCAGATGTCACGTCTACGGTTGTTCAGTTTCATGTCCACAATCAAGGCATTAATCTCACTAAAGCAACAACAAAAGATCAATAGTTATTTTATTTATTAATTATTTTTTATTAAACCTTACAGATAGTCCCATTGAGACTCAATGTCTCATATACAAAAGACACCTGTTCCGATAAA
The DNA here is from genome assembly GCF_964374335.1 of Astatotilapia calliptera. Classification (NCBI taxonomy): domain Eukaryota; kingdom Metazoa; phylum Chordata; class Actinopteri; order Cichliformes; family Cichlidae; genus Astatotilapia; species Astatotilapia calliptera. The sequence continues at coordinate 8,079,965 of NC_137441.1, forward strand.
CATATTAAAAATTACATCTTAACAAACATATTACCACAAAAACAGATGTGTTAATATTCTGTTTCTTAGTTTCTAGTTTCGTATAACTTGTAAATGTCTTATTACCCATTAATCACTTCCTTTTCTGAATTGAAAACATTACTAAGATGTTAAACCACTAAGCAGCAAAATGATAAATACATATGATAAATACATTGAACTTGCAAGAGTGCAACCACATTCAAACTTATCACAAGTTTTGCATGCATTGGCCCAGTCCTTTCTCATGAGTTTGACATGAAAAATGCATTAATCAGAAGGCCACAATCTCTGTTTAGCCTGGAGCAAATCCATATCAAAGCCTGCATTTCTATTAATATATATGGGGCCTTACTTGTTACAAAGAGTAGCCTGTCTCATTTATAAATATAAAGTCTGTGTGATGTGTGTTTGCTCTTTATTCCTGCTTTTTAATATTCTTATCAAATTGCTGTTGTGAATAGAACACCTGTTTTGCTGCCACATCTCCTTTTGATACATGAAGACATTAATTAGTTTTTTGATTAAAACACACACGCACACAAACGCACATACATGCGTGTTATGCCAAGACAGGAAACTCAGTTATATTTAGCATTGTTTGTGGACATTCATAGAGCCAAACAAAAACCTAATATATACAGGTCTAACCTTTAAAAAAAAAAAAAGCTTTCTACTTATCTATTATTTATGCGCCTCCTTCACAATCCAGTAGAGAAAAAAAAAGTGAACAGGACAGTCTATAACTAGAATGTTGTTTCTCCTCAGTGTCTAACAGTTATTTGCTGTACCATAGCTAAGTAAGATAAATAATTTAGCATCATTGTGCTGGACATTATAATATAGCTGATCTCTTTATACAGAAGGGATCTGGCTAGCTGTGCAGTTTCTAAGTGAGATGGATGAGGCAAAGCCTAAACTGCTGAGGGGTGAAGTGAATTAGGTTCACATTAGCGCTTACACTTTACCATAACAATCAAAATGGAAGAGAGTAGGCAAGCTATATTCATCTGCTAAAAGAGCCCACACCTTATAGCACAGACTCAACGTAATGAAATGGATTAAAATGGGATGAAACTAAGAGCAATTAAAAATTTAGATAAGACTGTCAAGGGTTATCTAATATATATATATGCTACCTGAAATGTATGTGTGCGGCTTTGTATGCTCATATTCTGTAGCATCTCTGTGTAATCTTGCATATAACGTAGAAATGACTAATTATAATACGTAATGTGCTTATAGCACATATTTGAAAATTGAGTTATCAACCTTTAGATAAATTAAACATCTGGTGAATATGGGAATTAATTTTCTAGCTTGCTGAAAATTGTATTGTCTGTCCAGGTATGATTATCTCTACAGTCACACAGTCATTTAGATTCATATCTATTAAAAACTTCCCCAATTATGGAAATTAATATATATATACATTTAGAGCAGCAAAAGACAAATAAAGCCTGAATCAACTTTAAAAATCATCTTTCTGTTTATTTAATTAATCTCATACATTTCTCATATTGAAATACTCCAAAATGCTCTGTTGCTTGCAAAATTACTTTTAATTGATTAAACAGCAGGGATCACACTAAGAGACAAATGACAGAAAGCGAGAGAAAGTCTTCTGACAGGCTTTCACCTTGGTATAAAATGTCACAATGTCAAGGCTTTCTACTTGGCACTACTTGCAGGAGCCTCATTTGATACCCAATAAATGTATGACAACATTTCAGTGAAGCAGTCAGGCAAAGACCTGGGTCGCATTTTAAAAACATCTCCTGACCTTTCCATGGTGGCAGTAATTGCTAATGCCAGACAAGGAAAGAATCTAAGTCTCTTATGAGCCGCACTATCATGAACGGACCCGGTGACTTTGAGAGGGGAACGTATAGCAAGACACAATTTCCAGGGGAAAAAGTAACAGCAGCCTTCACCACTCAAGTGCAACCTAATCACCCCCCAACTCTCTCAGTTGATAATAAAAATAAACTCCACATCATATCCTTTTTGAAAAGACACAGTGCTTTCAGGTCTCAGACAGAGCCAGGTTTCATTTTCTTTACCTTACGCTCAGTGTCAAGGGGCTTAAACTTGATGGCACTATGACAACAAATCCACTCCCCCCATTTCATTTCCCCATCGCTGCAACGCTGTGGCAGAAGCAGATCAGAGAAGAAATTAGAGAGACATAAAGATGTCTAAAGGAGAACAGAAGAAGTGGCTACACTCCAGAGCACTGTCAAGAAACTTCTTCCACTAGTGAGTGTGTCAGGAGGAATTCATCACTGGGAATAAAAGTAAATCTCCCTTCATATCAAGTTAGTAAGTCAAAGTCTTCCTCCCAGCAGTTATCCATGCTGATAAAATGCAGTGTCTAGTTCATATTATATCTAAATAAGTAAACGTCTAAAACTCTTTTTAAAATAAATCTGTTTTTGTCATAAAACCTCTCAGGCACAGATACACTCTCCCATGCATTCAGTTAAGTGCATTCAGTCAGAGTTTCACCAGCTGTGTCAATAAATTAGTCAGTAACAGATAAATCAGAGGTAAATAATAAATAGCAGTAGGTTTAAATTGAACAAAGAGTACCATGTACTTGCTGAAAGTATAATGGCATTTCCAATTAAGATCCCATCCATGAGTGCATCCAGTCATGGGTTCTCAATATCCCCTTTGGCCAACAAAGCGGGGACTTTAATCTCATCACCTGGGTCCATTGTTGATCACACTAATCACAACCGGAGGAGACATTGGATAGATGAAAATATAGTGTTTATGGGGACTGGAACAGGACTTAGGCAGGTGTTTGGTTTTTGTGCCATCACTAGTGCCAGTGCTCACTCACTGCCCATTCGTATTACAGCCTTCAGCCAAAGAGACAGCTTGCGAGGCGCTGGCCCCTGATCCCAGCACATTAGTTTAATGCCTAGATCTGTGGACTGTTCCTGACTCCCTCTCTACCCAGGCATAGTAGCCTGCCAGATAGACAGACAGACAGACTTACAAGCGCACACACACGCACTTACACACACAGAGCCTGTTGTCATTATACTGTAGTTCGCAAATTAAAGTAGCATCTTCAGAAAGCTGTTTGCTTCCATTTTCTGTAGCTGCTAACTGGCATCAAATGTGAACAACTGTGTCATGTGGCAAAGATGTAATCTTTCCAGCATGTTGTTAAAATAGCCAAAAATTGCTGTCGTGTGTTTGCACAGCACACTTTTTCTCCCCTGATACATAGTGAGCTATGGACTATCAGGATTTAATCATTTGGCTCTTGTTTAAAGCACAGCATGTGGCCATAATTACTGCTATTTACAAAGAGTAAACAAGATCTATGCAAGTAGATCATTGAGTAAATACACAGCAGTGTTTGAGATGACCAATTGTACCTTAAAAATAATCCCATCCATCCTCATAGACGCCATCAGAAGGAGACCAAGGGGGCAACTAGCAGGCCATCTGTCTATCTGTCAGCACCTAAGTGTCAGTGCTAAGGAGCCACAATCTGTTCAAGATAACCTGCCAGAGGAAGAGATCAAATAAACATCTGCATGTATATTTATACAGTATATCCAAGCCTCCACCCTAATGAGTGTTAGGCACACTGGTTGAGGATCTGGATTTGATTTCTTGCCAACATTAAAGCTTATCATCTGCTGATATCTTCTCATCTGTCTTTTTCCTGGTTTCACCTGGACTTCAAGACATGCCAACAGCTGCATAAGCTCCTGGAGTAGAGATCTAGTGGTGAACATATGGGCTGTCGGTAGAATGGAGAGCCTCTTGTCAGAGATTTTTTCAATTTTCCCGACAGCTGGTGAGGCTTTTTTTCAGAAGGTTGGCTGAAGTGTCTGTCTGTGGCAAAAAGATTAATGTAGTGGGGGGAAAGGAAATATTTATGCAGCATTTTAATAAGCAGGCTTTAAAGAGAACCAAATTGTTGCAAAGTGGCATAGTTGCTTAAAAATGTACTGTTTCATTAAGTGAAAATACACTTTTCATGTGATTACAACGAAATTATTTTGGCAAGGGAAATAAAATCTATGGTGTCTGCATACTTGCAGGAAAATATCCTCATTGAGAAATACATTTTGTGCACTCAGTAGCATTCAGCAGTCAAAGAGACTGCAATCTTAATGAGACTGCCAATTAAAGACTTTGAAAAAATTAAACACTAAGGCAGGTTCACATACGATAGATTTTTGCACCCACCCACACACGAGCACTTGTAAACTAAACCTCGTCAACTCTGGCCTCTACCAGAGCCCCCGTCTGTGAGGTCCAGTGTGGCAAGAACAACAGTGCATTCCCATAAATTAAAAGCTTTAAATGTTTGCACGGTTTAACCTTGTGTGGGTGAGGGCTCACAGAAGAACGCAGAAACATTGAGTGTACTTGTGCACAAGAGGTAAAGATAGCCTCTAAAACACTTCAGCCCTGCAGGTTTTGTCTCTCTTCAATACATTTTTTTTTTTTCCAGTAGTTTCAGTTCTTGCGCGCTTCCTTCAGTCATCCCAGTCTCTCACCTTTTGATTACTTTGTTTTTGAAAGGAAAGTGAATGAGACTGTCTCGAATCACAGGCTTCTTACCAAAGCCATCATTTACAGAGCTTATATTTACTGGTTGTAAACATATGACAATTTAAACAATGTGCACCGAGTGTGATGTCAAAACATCTTTTTTTTTACTTTAATTTTTACATTTTATTCTGCTTTATGTTTTGTATTGTTGTGTTGTGCATGTAGTGTTGTAACAGCAGCAAAAAAATAAAGAAAAAAAATCACACAGTGTACCATCTGCTGTTGTGTCAGTTGAGTGATGTTAATACGCTGTCCTGGGAAAACCATCCATGTGTTGAACATATTTAAATTCGTTTTTATATCATGTGTTCACACTAACACTTCATCTATTAGCAGATAGTTAAATCAGCGACTCTCTGAGGAGACGTAACATTCTTAAATACAAAAACATTTTTTTTAAAACAATAAAACGCTGGCAATAGAAGTATTGATATCTCTCTTCAGAGTATGAAGTTCAGTTTTCTGCAGCATTTTATGTGTCTGGTTTATTTTTTACAGCTAAACCAAGAATGCTTCTTCCCCTGATCCATCAAGGCACCGATGCTTGTGGTTGAAAAGTTTACAAGACTTCGAGGCTTTTAGTTTTGTTTGAGAAGTTGCCTTTAGGGTCCTCACAAGGACAACTGGCTTCACGCACCACCTGCCAATAATGTTAACAAGGACCCACAGCCCCACACTAATGTGGCCTGTTCCAGTACTAGAGGGATTGCTAGCAGTAATGGCCATATCTTTCCCACATGGTGTCCAGCTCTCAGGAATTTTCCCTGCAGGTTGCAGTGCGGCACGGTCTTCATAAAGCCGCAGGAAACTACACTTAGCAGCAGCAAGTCTCCAGTATTACCCAAGCACCTGCACCTCCACTGAAAACATCTTTCGCATGAACTAATACTGCACAATGCTTTTATACTGCCATGTTCACAGAATACTGAGTTGATTCAGAAAGTCAGCAAAATTAGAGTTTTAAAAAAACATTTTTTTTTAAATATGAGCCATCTGTGTGTCTGTGACCTTTCTGCCCGATTATACACATTTAGAGATAGATGACAAGAAAAAGACAGAACATGCAATGTGGCTGTACGTAACATTTTTGAACCACAACAACTGACTTCTGCATTAGTTGTATCATTTCATGGTGCTCAGGCGATTCAAGCACAGTCATTTCTCTTCCCAAGCTGGTATGGCATGCATAATAAAGAGGTGGCGAAATCATTTGTCAGGCTTTGATGGAAGTTGTTTAGTACCCCGGGGATGTGTTTTTCACTTTCACAGGCTGTGACGAGGCAAAGGTTTTGTTTGTTCACTTGACTCAAAAGGCCCCAACATTTAATGCTTTGAATAAAATTATTATCAAACTGTTCTCTGGACATAGGCTTCCTTCACATCAGAGCTTATCGGTTTTAATAGCTATGTGTGCTGTAATCATGGTGCCAACATGGTCCCTAGGCTCAGGGCCTATTACACTCTGTAAAATATTAATGACTCTCCAGTAAAAACCATTTAAAGCAACTCCCATAAGACATGGGAACCCAAAACATCTCCCCCCCCCCAGCTGAGCACACTTAGAGAGCTCAGCTATCTAAATGTGCCATACGCTTTAAACAATAACCTTGGAAAGAGCATGCCATGGTGTTCTAAAAGCACAGGTATTGACAAAAAGCAAAGTTCCTGTGATCATTTTAAGAGGAAGATGCCTACAAAAGATTGGAAAATGTTATGAGTTCTCTTATTTCCAGACTTCTGAATCAGGAGTATTCTGCCCATACTTAAAATTGCATCATTAGGGGATGAATTGGCTTTCACATTGTCTTTGCTGATTTATTCAGTTTGTTTATGCTCCAGCCAACTGTAACGGGTTCTTTGCATGGACAGCTGAGAGAAGCTAGACAGCTCTTCTAGGGCTAATGCAGAACATTTAGCTCGGGCTATAGTCCAGACATCATGTCAAGATTCTCCTTTTACTAAGGAACTGAGTGTGATATCTTTCCACTGGTGCTGATTATAGATCATCACGGCACAGCAGTCAATCCATTAGCACATTTACAGACTTCCGTCTTATGAAAAACAGCCAGACTGAATGAACAAATAATATATATAATAATATATAATAGATTTGAGAATAATAATAACTCAAAAGCTAAAGGTTGGAATGAATGAGTCTGAGGGAGATGAGCTGCCGAAAGCTCATTCATAGTGAAAAATAAAACATAGTTAAAAAATCAGAAAACATCTTGTCCTGATTACTTTTACATTGGTTGTAAATGTAAATCCTAAGTCTGCATTAATCAAAATGAGCACAAAACAAGCAGATGATGCTAGCGGAAGCAGATGGCTTGATGTTCTGCAGCCACTTAAATCATAAAACAGTTTCTACCTCGTTTTATCATTAAGAACACTGTAGGCTAGACAGTTATTATACAGACAAGTGTACGTGTGCTGTAATGTGCCATAAACATGTCAGAAGGGTGCAATCTTCAATATGGCAGTGGTAATAACCCATAACATAGGCTAGGTAGCAGGAAAAGAGGACCTGCTAATGGGACTATTATCTGAGAAACATCAGGCTCCTGTAAAGTCCTGCATGGTACAGGGAAACCATACCCGCACACTGTATTCACACAAAGCTGACTACAGAGAATTAGGCCAAACTCTCTGTGCAATCATTCAACTTAGGACCTGTGAGAGCCTTTAAACTGTGTTGTAATTACAAATTATTTGTTCTCATTAATTTGGGCTTTCGTGTTCCATTAGCTTGTTGTTATGCTGGTTGCCGTGAACTGAAAATGTTATTAAGCTAATAATGTTTGCTTTGTCTTGTGTGGGCTGAACTGGGTGCTGCTAGAGTGCATATCATCCCTTCTCTTCCTTTCATTCCCAGGAGCTGTTTGCTTATTGTAATTGGAGATGGGAGAGTTTTTTTCCCCTTCATGGCTACTTCAGTTCCCTAATCCATACTGACGTGTTGTCTTCAGGAGATGGACAGAATGTTAACCTGCAGAGCTGCTGTGCCCCTTCATTACATAGTGGCAGGGACCAAAAGACAGAGGCAGGCGTAGTGACTTCTTCCTCCCACGTAAATAGTCATGTCTTTAAATCATTGTAGCACTCCAGATGAACTAAACCTCATGACACGTTTAGGTGCTGACTGTACTTGCTGAGATATGATGTTTCTGTTATCTTCTTTCAGTGGTATTTACTGACACAAAGTAAACACCAGTCTAGATGTTTTGGTCTAGATCACTTTTTTTGCATTTATTGTTTCAAAGCGACATGATGGTGAGAAATGAATCCTCAAACAAAGTGCAGGATTTTCTTTTGCTTCTGTGTGTCACGCTTTACTGTAATATTGCCATGAAACCATGAACAACATGCCCTCAATCTAATTTTCTACCAATATGACTGTCTAACTTCATCAGATTTCAGCCTGTCGCATGGCAATAATCACTGAGGGTAGGTGTAACCATTAAACTAATCATTTGCACAGCCAGATATTTTTAAATGGTTTGTAATTAAGAAATTGCAAGGTCCAAAATAAAGTATTTGGAGTAAGAGAAAGTCTCACTCTGTGCTACAGTAGAAGCACTTGGTTATAATGTGAAAGCAGTTATTATTAGTTATTATATATTTTTGCACTGTTCTGATTCACCTTTACCAGACCATTTAAAAATCAAAACACGTGCAATGAATCACTTGTTTTCCTGTTCTTTGCTTAGAAAAATATTATTTTATCATTTTTAACTTTGTTTTTTTGAGCTTTTTTTGAGCAGTACATTTGAGTTTCTTTGTGAAAACAGACAAAATAAACATGGACACACGTGTGCTTGTTTGAACTGAATTCTCCTCATTATAAAATACTCAAGCTAATGTCAAAACTTTTGGGCCATGTCAATTTAATTGGTGCTACTAAGCGTCATCTGATTTGCATGACAGAACAATATCCAAGAACCTTGAAGTGGCAAGAAGAAAAACAACAACCACGGTGACTAACATTTGCTAATTTTAGCGGTATAGGAACTCTTGGCATTCTTGCCTTTGTTAGAATGATTATTTTCTCCATTTGACTCCACACAAGACAGCAGCGCCAGCGTCTTGTGAGCAGTGACATGTTAACCGCTTGGTTTGGCTTCACTCTCCTTCACATTGCGATTCTGGAATAATGATTTATTCTCCAACCTTTCCCATCAATGCAAGCGATGCTGCTTTCAGACAGTGAGCATTTGCTATCGTGGATGCTGCCTGGAAGCTTTTCTTTCTGTCTTGAACAGCGGCAGCAGCAGGATGCCGTGCCACAGCAGTGGCATGCAACTAACTTCATCTTAACAGCATGTACACCCCAGGCTGCTGCTTGTCACTGTTCAGACACAGTGAGTTGCTGCTTAAAATCAGGGATATGGTTAGCCATATGACACAATAAACTTATATGGAGCGCCCTATTAACAAATATTATAGAATTTGTTTACTACCCCATATTATAAGCAGATGTTCATTCCATTATGGGCTTTTTCATTGTTCTGTTCATTCTCTGCTGTTGAATAACCTCTTCCTGTATCCTTTCCCACACTGTATTTTCAGTGGATCCTTTGTAAAAAAATATCATGACTTTCTATTGCAGTAGCAACAGTTTTTGCAACTGACAACAGTAGACAGTGGCAGACACTGCAAGTGCAAAAGCACTTAACTGCTTGAAAAATCTACTTTTCTAGACCATATTTCTCATTTCAGGCTTTTGTGGTTTTGGTATCTATGTCCACACCAGTTGATTGATGCAAACCTTTGCTTTTAAATCCCATGTCCGGGCTACTTAACCCATCTCTGTTCTCACCTTGTTCCTGCCTTTTCTACAGTCTCACAGTGGAGTGGAGGGAGCCAATTTCCCATCAGTCTGTTAAAGCTAGATTTGCATTAATGAGGCCTGCAGTGTTAAGCCTGAGGGGTGGCTTTTGGTCAATTCACCAGCTGCTGCAAAGTAAGCCACAAACGTTTACTGACACAAGCATTTAGCCAGACCAAGCACTCAGAAGGAGGATATGAAGTAAAGGGCACAAGAAGGAAAAAATCCTAATGTAAGTAAGTAAGTAAGTAAAACTTTATTTATATAGCACCTTTCAAGATAAAAATCACAAAGTGCTTCACAGAAGCTAAAACCTAAAAATAAAAATCAACTAAAAACAAGTTTAAAAAGATGGGTTTTTAGCTGTTTTTTAAAAGTGACCACTGAGTCCACAGATCTCAGGCTCAAAGGGAGAGAGTTCCACAATCTGGGGGCCACAGTTCCAAAAGCTTTGTCGCCTTTTGTTTTCAGCCTCGTGTGCTGGACAGCAAGCAAGCCCTGGTCACATGACCTCAGGGACATGCTGGGAATGTATGGATGCAAAAGTTCACTTATATATGTTGGTGCTTGTCCATGCAGGGCCCTGAAAGTCAAGGTCAAAACCTTAAACTGGATCCTGAATTTAACGGGGAGCCAGTGCAGCTGAATCAGCAGGGGTGTGACATGGGAAAACTTGGAGGACTTGGTCAGAAGCTTTGCAGCAGCATTCTGAACAACTTGCAGACGATCCAAAGAGGCTTTACATAAACAAGTAAACAAAGAATTACAGTAGTCCAGACGAGATGAAACAAATGCATGAATGACAATTTCTAATTCGGAGCGCGATACAATGGGACTCAGCTTAGCAATGTTTCTCAAATGATAAAAACAGGAGCGAACCAAAGATTTTACATGGGCATCCAAAGTCAGAGCTGAGTCAATACTAACACCAAGGCTCCTGATAGACGGTTTTGCAAATGTAGCAAGTGGACCCAAGTTTTCCATAACACTAGGTACAAAAGTTTTAGGAGCACAAACAAGAACTTCAGTCTTCTCCTCATTTAGTTGAAGAAAGTTTCCAGCCATCCAACATCTAATGGAGTCTATGCACTTGTGCAAAATTTGTAGCTTGGAAACATCATGGGGCTTAAAGGAGATATATACCTGAATATCATCTGCATAGCAGTGATATGAAATGTCCTTAAAAGTGCTCAATAAGTGTTGAAGAGGAAGTAAATACAGTAAGAACAATAAAGGCCCCAAAACTGAACCTTGTGGCACACCATAGGCAAGAAAAGTAGAAGAGGAACTGTACTTAGAGGTAGCCACAGAAAAGGATCGTTCATGCAAATAGGATTCAAACCAGTCCAAAGCAGCCCCTGATATACCCATCCAGTCTCTCAGCCTATCTAGCAGAATATGATGGTCCACAGTATCAATGTCAGACATTTATACTTTGCAATTTCACTATGAGAAGGAAAGCATGTAGCACATTTTAATTTTTGTGTTGCTTAAGTAAATGCTGTAAGATTTAACTTTTTATATACCCTATATACCTAATTGGTTGGTCAAAATTTCTTTTTGTCAGCTGGACAGCAATAACAGCAAGGTCACATGTTATGCCACACTTGTGATGTGCCACTAGTAGTGAAAATGCAAGCTTGTTCCTCTATTATTGCCCTAAAATGCAATCAACATGACATTCACTGACCTATTCTGTAGAATGATGTAACACCTGCTTAGTATAGTAGGATTAAACTTATAGACTAGATTCGAGAGGAGTAAAATAAATTTGAGAGAATTGAGTGTTGAACAGCCGGCAGATTTATTACAATGTTACAGTGGTGCAATAACCCAATGTAAACAGCATAGAAAATTAACAGAAAATCAACAGAGAAGAGCGCTCTTTTGAAAATAACAACAAAATAAAATAAAATAAGTAGTCTCTTTAGACCTGACTCCTGATGAGCAGGATATTGGGAGTTCAACTGTTTCCCAGAGAAACAATCCGTATCAAGTAAGCAGTTTTTGTTCTTGCTTATCTGAAATCCTGCGATTCAAAGTAATTCAGACTGTAACTCTACTCCTGCATCCAGAACAGCTGGCCACACTGCTTTTGGATTCGCCAAGAGTTTTCACAGGGTCTGGCTCGCCATCCATATCCAGAACCACTTCAGATCCAGGATCACAAAAAACCAGTCTGCACATACAGTACAGAGCAATAAACAAAATAGTTCTTAACAGTTTTTCTAAATAAAATGAGATCTCATAAAGTTTTCAAAATCAAGTACACTGTTGTTTTAACATTGTTCTGTCTCTATGAATTCCACTTGTATTGCTTTACAGCATTACAATCAATTGTATTTATATACCCCTTTTTAAGGCATATGTAATCACATCATGAAATGTTTGTAACGTAACTAGTTTTAAATAACTTATTTACATGTATTAACCTATAACTGAAATTACAAAGTGCAGGAAAGGCACTGGACAACATTTATGGCTAAAAGAAAAGTGCATCCTGCATTAGTTTTGCGCATTTGTGAAGATGCCCAATCAAATAGACAATAAAAATACGACATTCCATTTCACACACAATTCAAGTACTCCGACTGGTTTTAGCTTTTTTTTAGACAATACAGAATTCGCACTGTTGCAGTGTTTACCACATGTACAATTAGCATAAGTTTTCCTGCTAACTTATCATCTCTAGTAACTCACCGGAATTCCCAAGAAACAAATACACGCTCTGCCTGGTTTTGGTCGAGAGTAAAACACATAAAGGCCTCTGAAAAGTACATAACTTTAAGTTAGAGACTGTTGAAAATACTTTATAACACTTATTTTATACCAAAAGACTCACTGTGTAGCTTGATAATTGCTCTCGGTGTCTTGCTCCGTTTTGACTAGCTTAATGCAGCAACGTGCTTTTGTTGCATTCACTGAACTACAGAAAATCAAAGTGTGTTCAAGGGGTGTCGGAAATAATATTACCAGGTAAAAACAAGAAAATACTAGTAACCATGTCTATAGGGGTTACAATGAGCTTGAACAACAGATTGAACTCCTCCTGCAGACTATTGTAGTTCACAAATATGGTGCTTTACTTGAACTGGAAAAAACAGTTGCCTCTTAACATAATCAAGCTACTGACTGCATTCCACCTAATCTGAAAAATCATTGCCATGAGACAGGGATTAATTGAAAGCTTGTTGGATATATTTAAACAGTAAGTATTCAACTATCTATTTTACATTTATGTACATGTTAGGACATCCCTCTCAGGTTGTACCGGGGTGATTTGAAGACTGCTGCATTTTGAACAAATTCAGTCATCGAAACCAGGTCTTTGGACTCTGATATCGAGACGGGACTAAATGGCTTGTATCTTGTTTATTTATAACAGACAGTTCCCAAGCCAAATAGGCTATTGGATAACAAGAGTTCATACTTAATGATGAAGGCCCAGATAGCTACCTGCGGTAGTTTCTATACTTCTAACAAAAAAATGAGACAAAATAAGTAACTGTGGCTGTCATTTTGCTGTTTCACATTGATGGAAAAACATAATTGATTTTGTACAATTTCAAAAACGATTCTGGATCTTGAATTTGTAGAAAATGCTTTTGTTGAGGGCTATCTGCACGGGGCATCATTATTCCTCACCACATGAATTTCCCTCCAAAACCTTCTAGTGATCAATCCGCAATCATGTTATTATTATGGACCTATTTTCAACAATGGAACTAAGATTGAAGCTCCAGTGACTTGTTGAATGAAACCCTAATGGATAGCTGTGGGAAACTGCCACATAGACTGATTAATTAGTCCATCACTATGAGCTCTAAAGCCTCTCTTTCCATCTCATTAGAACAAAAGCCCCCACATCTTGGCTACAATACTTATTATCCTTTCAGAGTAGTGAAAAGTGATATTCTCTGCATGTACAATTACCTGATGATAAGGTTTAGTGTAGTATGTTGCTGCTATGGATGAAGATGACATTTTGCTCTTCTTCCTGCTGCACATCCCACAGTTATATTTTCACTCAATTTCAGACCCTCCTGATTATTTGTCATCTCTTATTGTACCAGTGAGAGGGCTGGAAGCTGACCGGGTGTGAAAGGGCAATGGGTCTCAACAGCATGAGGCTATGATGGACTTTCATTTGTGTGAAGTGACCACATAAATGGCCAAACAAAAACAAACACCCTCATATGCTTATAACAGAAGAACTCTCGTGTGCAATTTGTAACATGATAAGAATCCCAATAAGTGCCTTTTATTATCACAGTCTAGCCAATCAAATGACCGTTTTCATTGTGCAAACACAATGTAGTGTAAATGGGTGTTATGTAAAATTTGTTCAATTCACAGAAGCAGAGTTTGAATATATATATAAAGGCATATAAAGAAATGAACGCTTGATTAATAATTTGGCACTGGAGGTTCAAAATCTCCAGTTATGTCTCCAAGTTCACAGTTAAATTGACCCTTTCAGAGAGTACTGGTGGAGCACTCATCTCACTGACATGCTCATGCATAAATAGTACAATTTATCTAACCTATGTGTATGTGTAATTTCTTTCCTTCCACTCTCTTGAGGATCAAAAATAAATAACCTTCTTCCTTTCTGTGTCAATGAGCATTTAATGGGATGCAGATAGGCAGGCTGTGACAGTAAAATACTATGCTGGAGAGCCGGAATGATGCCAGACTGGACCAGAAACATCTGTTCACATTATTAATGAATCAATTATATGTCACACATGTGCCAGGCCTGCAGGGGTAGAGGGGGAGGTGAGAGAAACTGAGTCTGAATATGCAGAGGATTTGGGCTCCCCACAGGGGCATGGGCTTCAGTTAGAGCCTTTACTCATGTTTCTCTCAATGATTCAACTAGTCAGGGCTAAAAGACAGTAAAAATAAAACTAAAGAACTCTTAAGCATACAATGGAAACTGTGCAGAAATTACCATGACTAGAGAGGAAAGATTAAAAACAACAACAACATAAGCACATGCCTAATTTCATTTCAGTACTCAGAGAAGAGTAAAAGAAAAAGTTCCTGAAGTTCTCAGAAAAATAATACATCTGGCCTCACTGTATTACCTGTGTTATCTTCATGTTTGAAAAATATGAGCTGTTACCTCCCCAGTCTGTCATGTCTGCAGGCGCCCACACACATAATTGTACATCAACAGTGAGACAGGTAATACTTACTGTTTACCCGCTCCATGTGATTCATCATGCAAGCTACATGCGGGGATGCTGTCAGTGAGTATTTACATCATTAGAAAAGAGGCGAGGCCACATCCTCAATACTAAACATGGTGGCCACTGACTCTTAATGGGCTCCAGCATGTTTCATACCCCCCTAGAGAAAGAGGCTTGCCAGGGCAAATGAACTGTACATCGCAGTGCTCTCTAGGGCAGCAGCCGGTGAGGTAGATGGAGGGGAAAAAATGTAAGCAAGGACCGCATGTTTCTACTTTTGTGAAAATAGCTGTATTTTTTTTTTTTAATTTATTGTATGAATATGCATTTTTGAACAATGCAATTATGCATTTATATTGTTCATGATAATTGTGGGAGTGTTTTTTTGTTTGTTTAGATATTGTGTGTATTCAGTTGACTCTGGGTTTGTTTGTCTGCTTGCAGCAGATGTGTTTCTGGGGCAGCTGCGCAAAACTGTCATAAGTGTTAAATAAACTCTGATGGGATTTAGCTTACATCAATGAGATGATGATTTTACACTCTCATATCAACATTTAAGAAACAATCCAAAAAAATAGATACAAATCATAGTGAAAAAATATAAAATGTAGAAAGTAAAGAGCCATTTAAAATTCTGATGAGTAGGTGGAAGGCTGCAACGTCACCAGCAAGTAAGGGACAACCCTGTCACGGACTTTGGCTGTCTCCCTGGATTCAGTTTCTATGATTTTGTTCCATTTTAAAATGCTGCTCTTTCACAACTGTCACAAGTAGTTAGGTTCATCGGTGGAAACCCTGGACTGGCCTCATGCATGTTTGAAAGTGTTCTCAAAAAAAGGAGCTTTTATTTAAATCTAGTGAGTATTTTATATTCATCATAATTAGTATTCCTGTGTTTTTTACATTATCAGGATCATATTGATGGATCAATGGTTTCCTGTCTCTCTATATAATTTATTTCAGGGAATCAGGAGTCTTGACACATGGAACCCATTATACTATCACTTTTATTACATCATTTTAATAAATGGAATTCTACTTACGTGGTATTTGTTGGATTAAATTTAGCAACTTTTACACGTCCCTCCACTTTCAGCAGATTAATGTGGGAACTACTGAGTTTTCTAACTTCTACAATACCTTTGACACTGCAGAACAGAAAAGAAATCAAATCGAACAAAGGTCAGGTCTTTCAAACCGCTTTTACCTCGCCCGAGTTCTGGATCGCTCAGCGCTTTTTCACAAAAGAACTGTCTTTTTACATTAAAATGAGTGACCCTCCTCTGTCATGCAAAGTTCCACACAGACCTATATTTTTGTTGATGCGGTTAGCGGTGCTTTAGGCAAAATGACAACTTGCTTTTTGACCAGAGCTGATGGCTTTTTTTCCCATTTTTGTTGAGACACAGGGGGGAAAAATTACTTCCAATTCAGTACCCATTTGTTGCCCTTCCAGTGATGTGTGACCCTGTTTTATTTGATTTCATTTGTTCACTTTCATCACTGTTATTCATTTTGATTTACTGGAATGGCCATGCAGAGAAGTTAGACATCAATTTGAGATGGCATTGAGAAACCCCAGTCATCATCTACTTATCTAGTTACTTCCTTTTATTCAGAGAAATAAAGACTTAGAGAATCTCTCAGTATTATGGAGAAAAACATGGTTTTGAGTATATTGTTTCGAATTGTTTTTAATCTGAATTGACTATAATTATCTGTTTTGTGGCACTTATGAAGCAATTTTATACACGTGGCTAATAAAGATTGTATTAAAGGGGTCATTATTCCATATATCCATCCCGCTTTAGAATGACCGAAGTGCTGCCAAGTAATCAGTCACTGTGACATTGTGATTAACAGCTGAGGCAGTTTGGGGGCAGAGGGCAGGACAGCTGGCATGGTCCACTGACCATCCAGCTAACAAGCACAGGGAATAATTTGTAATTTAACTTACCTTATAGGTTCTCTCTCTGCCCTTCACACTGCGAGCCCTCTGAAAACAAGGTGGAATTGTAGCTCATGTACTCTTACTCCTCATCAAGCAATTACTGACTGGCTCATCACCAAAGGAAAGGGGATTAGGCATGGAGGTAAAGCAAACCAGAGGGGAAGGGCAAATAGAAACAGTGAATCTCAGTGAATATCAGTGCATCTAATTTCTGCCTTTGAGAAAACGTGGTTCTCTCACTGCAGTCTAATTTCTCATCCCCCCAAATTAATCCTCAGAGAGATGTCATATAATAATTACAAATCCCACCGATAATTATAATAGCCACACTAATCCCATTAGTTTAAAGAAAGCTGATGTAATGTGGAAGTATTTTGACGATTCTCCACTTGCACATGATTAACCAGTAACCAAAGAGAGCTGCCACTCTTTTCAGCTGCTTTAAGTTTGTTGGAAATGTACTTCTTCTCTCCGCTCCTCTTTTTAGGGTTTGCCATACCAGATCATCTAGCTCAATCTCATCCTATACACCAGTGACCATAAACATACATCAAAGCTTTATCAGGACTGTTTGAAGTCCAGAAAGAAGCAAGGAGCACTGACCTGTGTGGTTTCTACCTACACAATCATGAGACTCTAAATAACTTTGAAAATAGACAAGAAAGTGCCATAAAAGAGTACTGGAACATCTATAAAGTTTTCTTATTTGTAGTCATTATGAACACACACACAAAAAGATTGATTTTCAATAAATACAGTAAATTCTACAACCTTTAGTTAATGAGCAACTAAATCTTATAGGGAGACTGATGCATATTACTACTGAATGTGTTAATGTTTCATGTCCTCCAGCGTGGTGTTGCTTCCAGTGACAGCATAAATAATGAGATCTCACAGGCACTTACAGCCTCGACACATCCTTTTTTTCTTCTCATCCATGTCATACATTCATGGTGTAGACATAAAGTGGTGGTTGTGGTACTTCAACATCTTAGCTAGTTACAGAAGAGGAAGTATAACCACCTTTTCAAACAGCTCAGCAAATATCACACAAACTATTCCAGTGTATTTTGTTACAAAATGTGTCTGTGAGATGAATATACAGTCGCTGGTTTTTCCTGGGAATGAAAATAGCATTAATGTGTGACCCTGATAAATAAATTTAAAAAAATGTAAGAATGAGATGACAGCAGAGGTAGATGGGATGTTATTTTTACATGTAAGGATTGCTCAGCAAATGGAATTTTATAGACTGGAAATTTAAACTGTACATGCAGTACACATACACATCTATACTATCTATGTCTTAATGCATGCACAGCAGTCCAGGTAAGGAAATTCCAAAAAGCTTACACTGTTCACTCATGAAATTGAGCTCACAGCCTATTGTTAGTCAGTGATACTTGTTTCATTCATTATTCAACTGTGCCGTTTATAAAACTGGGGAAACCTGCAGTCAGCTGAGACTAAAGACGTCATTGGATGAAAAAGTTCACTGAAAAAAACTTGCATTGAAAATGCTGCATCCAAATGAACAGAATATACTTCTTGGGATTTATACAAGATGTTTTGCTGAATTATGTTTTTGTGGAATAAACTGGAGTATACTAACTTTGTGCTATGTAAAGGATTACTTTGCAGTGTTGCGACGGTTTAAAGTTTATAGTGATATACCATGCTGGACTGATCACATCTATGGTTCATTACATCAAGGATGGCAAGCATCAACTTATATTTTAGGGGTTGATGCCAAGTTTCTTCCATTGAATTCTACTTTTAATTCTTTCTTTAGTGTCTAGGAGTTGGAAATCAGCCACAGACCTCATGTAATATCTGCTTGTATCCTGCTGAATTTGAGTGGCTAAATCAACAAAGAGCAGTGAATATCGCCACATCGATATCTCTTCAAACTACTAACCCCCTCTTAGAGTTCCACCATTCACTACTATTTAGTGAGGGATGATGAATAAAACGTATTTGTAATGGATCTAGAAAGGAAAGAAATGAAAAACAAGCATCCAATCATTTATCCCCAAAAGTGGAATAATGTTTGTGGTTGTGCAAATGCTTAAAAGATGAAAGATAACACATTAAGATAGATCATTAGCTTTATCTAAAAGTACTCCCACTGTTTTTCAGAAACATTGACCAGAAATGTCTTGTGATTAGGACAATAAACAAGCTGTATAATTTAGATCGCAATGAGAACAATTCATACCAGTGCAGGGAACCTTAATGTTTAGTACTTTAAAAGGCAGGGGGCTCAAATGCATTTTAAAGTTATTGAAGAGTTGCTGTGCTGGGATCCATGAGAGTAGAAAACCTAGAACTTTTTCTTCCAGACTCAGTGATAAAATTCAGAATTGAAGTCCCTAAAGTTAGTGGAAAATGTAACTACAGGGAGTGCGGAATTATTAGGCAAATGAGTATTTTGTCCACATCATCCTCTTCATGCATGTTGTCTTACTCCAAGCTGTATAGGCTCGAAAGCCTACTACCAATTAAGCATATTATAGGTTATGTGCATCTCTGTAATGAGAAGGGGTGTGGTCTAATGACATCAACACCCTATATCAGGTGTGCATAATTATTAGGCAACTTCCTTTCCTTTGGCAAAATGGGTCAAAAGGAGGACTTGACAGGCTCAGAAAAGTCAAAAATAGTGAGATATCTTGCAGAGGGATGCAGCAGTCTCAAAATTGCAAAGCTTCTGAAGCGTGATCATCGAACAATCAAGCGTTTCATTCAAAATAGTCAACAGGGTCGCAAGAAGCGTGTGGAAAAACCAAGGCGCAAAATAACTGCCCATGAACTGAGAAAAGTCAAGCGTGCAGCTGCCAAGATGCCACTTGCCACCAGTTTGGCCATATTTCAGAGCTGCAACATCACTGGAGTGCCCAAAAGCACAAGGTGTGCAATACTCAGAGACATGGCCAAGGTAAGAAAGGCTGAAAGACGACCACCACTGAACAAGACACACAAGCTGAAACGTCAAGACTGGGCCAAGAAATATCTCAAGACTGATTTTTCTAAGGTTTTATGGACTGATGAAATGAGAGTGAGTCTTGATGGGCCAGATGGATGGGCCCGTGGCTGGATTGGTAAAGGGCAGAGAGCTCCAGTCCGACTCAGACGCCAGCAAGGTGGAGGTGGCGTACTGGTTTGGGCTGGTATCATCAAAGATGAGCTTGTGGGGCCTTTTCGGGTTGAGGATGGAGTCAAGCTCAACTCCCAGTCCTACTGCCAGTTTCTGGAAGACACCTTCTTCAAGCAGTGGTACAGGAAGAAGTCTGCATCCTTCAAGAAAAACATGATTTTCATGCAGGACAATGCTCCATCACACGCGCCCAAGTACTCCACAGCATGGCTGGCAAGAAAGGGTATAAAAGAAGAAAAACTAATGACATGGCCACCTTGTTCACCTGATCTGAACCCCATTGAGAACCTGTGGTCCATCATCAAATGTGAGCTTTACAAGGAGGGAAAACAGTACACCTCTCTGAACAGTGTCTGGGTGTCATGATCTGCGGAGGCAGACCGTGCGGTGGTGTGTGTGGTGGACCCAGGTGCGAACACACGAGAGTAGACTGGAGTAAACTTAACTGAAAGTGAGCCTTTATTGTGGCTGGTGACAGGGAGTGCAGACAAGGCAGAAATGCAGTGACAAACTAAACTATGACTAAACTGGGAAAGTAAAACTAGGAAAAACTATGAAGACACAGGAAACCATAACTATGAATACTAAGACTGGCTGTGACAACATGGAGGGTGGGAACACAGACGACGCAACACAGACTACATGAAACACAGAGACTAAATACACATGAGGGATGATCAGGGGAAGTGGCCACACATGGGAGCACAGCTGACACACATGAACCTAACGACAGGACAGGAGAAGTGAAACTAAATACACTGACATTGAATACAGACTTTCAAAGTAAAACAGGAAACATGGAGATTAGACATGACATGAACTAAACATAACCACGCAGACATGACGCATGAACCAGGGAGATTTAGTACAGGGGGAGATGACATAAACAACTAAGGAACAAGACTAAACAGCAATCTAGAAATTAACTAGGTGAGCTAAACTAGGGCACAAATGAATACAAAAGATACATATAAGAACTCAAACACTGGGTCACAGACCCAGCCCATGACACTGGGAGGCTGTGGTTGCTGCTGCACGCAATGTTGATGGTGAACAGATCAAAACACTGACAGAATCCATGGATGGCAGGCTTTTGAGTGTCCTTGCAAAGAAAGGTGGCTATATTGGTCGCTGATTTGTTTTTGTTTTGTTTTTGAATGTCAGAAATGTATATTTGTGAATGTGGAGATGTTATATTGGTTTCACTGGTAAAAATAAGTAATTGAAATGGGTATATATTTGTTTTTTGTTAAGTTGCCTAATAATTATGCACAGTAATAGTTACCTGCACACACAGATATCCCCCTAAAATAGCTAAAACTAAAAACAAACTAAGAACTACTTCCAAAAACATTCAGCTTTGATATTAATGAGTTTTTTGGGTTCATTGAGAACATGGTTGTTGTTCAATAATAAAATTATTCCTCAAAAATACAACTTGCCTAATAATTTTGCACTCCCTGTATTTAACCTGATAAGGAATTTCTTTATTGTGTTAAAAAAAATACTCACAAAAAAGTAACGCAATTGTCCTATTTCTTTCAAGCGAAGAAAACATTCTTCCCCAGTGGATAGAGTGTCATCACTAGCAGAACAGTCTTGTCACTGATGCAGAGGGACACATGACCCCCACACCCGCATCTCAGACCAAGCTGATCCGACTGTACCAGATGGGAGTGACTTTGCCCCGCCCTTCTCTCTAGGCCTTGTCACACACAGCTGCTGGACAAAGCATCAGAAAGAGCGGGGGCAAGCCGGTGATCCCACAGGATAATCAGACATAGGGAGATAGGCCACCAGAGAGTGAAGTAAGACTCTGACCCCTACTGTTTATCTCCGTCACCCTTCTCTTCCTTGGTCCTTACTCCACGCTCTATAAATGATTTTAATTCTTAGGCACCAGAACTCTGCTGGGAGTGCTGAGGTGTCTGACATCCCTCAGGCTGTTCAAAGGTCGCTTGTGTAGCCTCCTACCCAGCAGCAAGGCTGTGAAAATAATATGTACAAACTTGGAGAAATTTTTATTCTGTTTCACTTTTTTGGTCTCATTTTCTCTCCAAGGTTCAGACTAGCACATGTAGAGTACTAGACAGTGGATAAGGTTGAACTCCTCCTAACTCTAAAGCGAGGGAGTTCATTTGAAGACTCAAGAGTCCTGTGCCCTGCAAGGCAGCAAAAGTAATTTCAGCTCCGAGCTTAATAACATTTCGGCTCCTCAAAGTCATTTTTTATACACCCCCCAATTCTGATAAATATTAACAAATGAATGAGAGTTAATGCTTCAAATTAAGTGTCTGTGACCAGTCATCATTAATAAGTTCTATGAGGTTTCTATCTTGGAAGCTCATTACAGTATTGTTCATAATTTATTACTGTTGACTCCCTAATGGCTTCTTAAAGGACTATTACACAAGCAGTTTCTTTTTCTATAATAGCCACAAGTCAATCCACTTAAGAGGCTAGAGTGCCAAGAAAATTTTTAGAAATCCATTCAAGACTCGGTACTATAGAAAAAAAATAAAACAATAAATTATTTTAAAAATTACAGTAATTGAAGTAGACACTATATGCAGCCAGCAAAGAAGAGAAAAGGAAAAATAGGCAGGGAAAGAACACAGAGATTGCTCGTATATCTTGAAAATTAATAGAATTTAGAGATGCCTTGATAAAGCTCATTTTACTTAATATGAGATGGGTTTTTTTTAAAGTAGTACTTTTAAATGAATTGTAAATCCTTAGTGCTGTATTCTGCCCTTCCATAGCCAAGTGGTGTACATGTTTGTCCAGTGAGCAAAAGAGCCCTGGTTTGATCCCAGGAAGAGATTCAGATTTCTTGAAGGCTGCATCAGGTCAGGAAGGGCACCTGGTGTAAAAATGTGCCAAGTCAGACAAGGGCACAGCCAAGGTAGCTTGGACTACTCTGAGTACTGTATAATATCACCAGAAGCACAATGTTTGCCATTTCTGCTGATAGCAATTTAAAAGTTTTTTCTACAAACTAGTACGTCTGGACAGCACAAGTATAATTTATGTCTAAGTGTATTTGAAGAAAAAAGCTGAAAAAGCTTAACAATCCACCAATCAAAACCTGAATTGCAGGTTGGTTCTGAAAACTAACGTCACTCAAATCAGATTGTGATTTAAATATATATTTTTCTATGAACCTGCAGTCTTGTTTTCAAACAGACAGATCATCCTGGATGTTTCAAAGTAGGATTATAAAGACATGCTGCAGAGAAAATCCAGTCTGTCCTGCTTTAGCCTTTGTCTGTCAACCTAGGAGAACTAGATCAAGTAGGGATGCGAAGGTGAACGTTTGCCCTTGCCTTCCCCATCAGGGAAAGAGAACGCCTTAGATAATGAGAGGGGATAAATGGCTTAGTGGAGCCAACTCCAAACTGAACAAATGACTGTTCAGTTTGTTTGCAGAGAGCTTTTTACATAATAAAGCACAGAGAGGAGCTCTATGCTCCTTTTGTGAAATAGATAGCATTTAAATGATATCATTCATCTGGGGATATCTTTTCAGAATACCCTCAAACTTTATTGAATATTTTTATTTTTATTTTGTTTAATTCTATTCATTATGAAACAGTACATCTCCACATGCTAATTTTCATGTTTTTCATATGAGTGACGTCCAGTGTTGGGGAGTAACGGAATACATGTACCGCCGTTACCTGTTTAAAATACAAAATATGAGTAACTGTATTCCGTTACAGTTACCGTTTAAAAAGGTGATATTCAGAATACAGTTACTTTGCTGAAATAAAGGGATTACACGGCGGTATTCTCCTGTTTCATATGTTCGGCTACACCCTCTCTATTTTTGGTTTCCACACCCCAAACAAAACACGTATTAAGAGGCTCTAATGCCTGTGTCTCAATCTCGCGGCCTATGTCACCCCTACTTGTGACCCGCATAACGACATGAAGAAATATTAAAAAAATTATTCACAAAAATGATTTAATATGAAGGCAATAGGCAGAGTTTTACAGGCATAGCCCTAAAGAATGTAGCCCCATGGGCGGTGTAGTCCGTGCTGCAGGGAGAATGGACTGCCATACTTGTTATGTGTTTGTGAGCGCCAGGGAGGGAAAAAAAGGATAGTTGAAAAGTACAAGTTGTCACCGACCAGAAACGGGAGATGGAAGCATGCAAACATAATAATAACCACTGCAGCCAAAAAGAGTGCCTGAAGTAAGCTATTAAGACTCGCCTGTACACTTTTTTCGTCGGTATTGGTATGGCGAGTAACCTTCAGTAAAAGTAATAATTCACACAGCAATAGAACATTCATGTAGTTGTAAAAAGTATGATAATATAATAGGTAATCCAAAGTATTCAGACTACGTAACGGAATACGTTACAAAATACATTTTGGGGTAATCTGTAATGGAATACATTTTAAAAGTAACCTTACCAACACTGGTGACGCCATCACGATCAGTAGCCATAAAAGCAGTGTGCAGCCATATTACTGGCTTTGTGAGACAGTACTTCTTAGTGCTTTTAGCTAGTTGCCCTATTTGAAATGGCAATGCTCATGCTGGTATTTAGCAAAGACATTTTTATTGTTGCAGCTGTAGAATTAGGATTTTTTTTTTGCCAAATTAAATTCAAAGTCGGATGGTGAATATTTTTGTGGCATGGGTTTGATTATTGACAATTCACATATTCAACAACCCTCAATCAGTCATTTCCATGGATCTCTGTAATGATCACCGGGAGGCAGAAAGAAAAATGTTTGGGCAGAAATAAAAATTGCTGCAGTCAGCATCCATGAAATCCCATAACATATTAGAGACAGCCAATATAGATTACATGTGGCTAAGAGAATTTTCATTTTCACGTGTTTGTCAAAGAACTCCCCCACAGACACAGCGTTGCTGGGTTTCAGAATCTCTTTACATTATCTGGCTCTTGTTATTTATAATTAACAAGGTTTGCCTGTCCCTTTCCACAAGAAACACTAACTGTAAGGTAAACAATGATGTGAGTGGAGGCAACAGTCTTCATAGGTTGCAAGAGATTTCAGGCACAGCTACCTCAGATTCTGACAACATAACTGATGAGCAGCAACCCAGTGCACTCAGACTAGTTTGTCATAAGTGACATCTTCATTTTGCCATCAGTTCCTTAAAGAATAATGTGCTGTCCTTAACTAAGACATTTGAGGCATTGCTCAAGCATGCCAGCTCAGAGCAGACTCCACTGCTTACTCTATCCTGTAAGCTTCGGGCCTGAATTAGAAAATGACTCCACATGGGCTTCTCAGGGGAGAAGCAGATACTCAGGTCTGTCCTTGTTTAGAGACTTCCCATCCGCATAATGACTTTAGATTATTATTTTCATCTTTTTCACAGCCAGAGAAGGGACTGTGATTGAATCCAAATCAGCCTGTCAGATGGCTAAGCTAGAAAAGCCAATTGTATTTTAGCATCACACAGAGGAGAGCTGCATTCACTTACCAGGCAAATCAGAACCTTCAGGAGATTATAAATTGGAGAGAGCAATTGAGTCTGTAGCAGGATTTCCATTCCAGTTTAATTAGATCTCTAGCCTCTGATTGACTTTCTAATTTTTCAATTAACAATCAACATTAGGTTTTTTTTTTCTCCAGGACCACATTGCTTGCATTGTTTGCTAATCTGCTGAAATGAGAAAGGATACAGCCATAGCTGCAATGAGTAAAACAGGAAAACATCTGATAATCTTTCAGTGTCTTTAGGGTAATTATCAGTCACTCTGACAGAATGACATGATTTATTAAATATATATTTTGGAGAGTCATGTGGGCCATGCACCACTAGCCAGCCATACATCAGTCATGAGCTCTTTTCGGCCGCCTGAATGCATTGCTTATTGTGGTGTAAACACTGTCTC
This sequence comes from Astatotilapia calliptera, assembly GCF_964374335.1. Lineage (NCBI taxonomy): Eukaryota > Metazoa > Chordata > Actinopteri > Cichliformes > Cichlidae > Astatotilapia > Astatotilapia calliptera. Next base: position 8,105,588 of record NC_137441.1, read on the forward strand.
TCAATTAGCATCTCAGAAGTCATTAACACATGTTAATTAACTCATGACTATGGAACAGAAAGATTTTGATCATTAGTTTTCTGAAACTATAAATATGGGCAATTCTAAAGCATCTGTTGAAGACCCATTAAATTTCATCTTCGAACAACTCCAGTAAGAATCTGTTGGAAATTCTGACACAAAGACAAATTGATCTACTGAGATAAAGTTCGACCTCAGCTGTACAAAAGCCTCCACCTGGGCCAGAAGAGCCTCCTCCAGTTGAGTCAGCTGGAGCAGGGCACCTCCTATGGGACTGGAGGGCCAATTACACCACATAATAATTCATTGCAAGCCGGTAATGAAGTCCCCATCCTCATCAGATCCAATTAGAAAGAATGGATATTTGAAAGGGGAACAAAATGAAGAGGGAGGGGAAGAGAAACAGAGGAAATGGAAGTGGATAAAGAGTGCAAAGATATTTAGGATGACTGTGGAGAGAATTCCTCATCCCTGTCTCAGGATGCTCACATGAGTTTCCTATTAAAAAGACTGTAATTGATGTTTTCTTGAAACATGAACTTCTACTTCAAATTGCTTTGAGTTTGTGACAAAAAATATAGCACGTTAATTACATGAAATACATGTCATCTGTCCAAATGCCACCAAAAAGGAAAAAAATAGAAAGACAGAAAAGAAAGAAACACTGTTTAAGCTAAACCAAAAGTATTTCTTATACTACTTATTAGCTGTGGGAAATGTTGCTGGTTCACAGGGTAATGAAGGCACTGTATAATATTTCTTCTGATGGGGTGTTGCCGTCTCTTTGTGGCAAGCCACCCACAGGGAGTAATACATGCTTAACAACCCCCCACAAAGCTGGTCGGATGGCACTGCGAGGGAAAGGAAGAATAATTCTAATTAGATTGCTGAGCACTTGGGGTGATTTCAGGGCTGTTGACAGAAAAGACTTTACTGTGCTACATTCAAGGACATACAAATGGATTATGATCTCAGTGTGGACAAAACCATGCTAATACAGGGCAGAAGTGGAGCTGGGATGTATGAGTTAAAAGGAGGGAAGAAGATAAATCCCTCATTAGTCTGTTTGCATTTTGCTGGCCTGTGTTTGGTGAAGGTTTCAGCCCCACAGGGATTGAGGCGTTGAGGAGCAGACACAGGTGGTGTGATATCCCCAGGGAGCAGCAAATTCTGAAATAGCCCAATTTAAATATTTTGGCTATAATAGTTATGCCAATAATCATCCCGAAGTCACTAGGTCAGTCTAATCAACCCTTGGGGATAATATGCCTGTGCTCACAAGAAGCTAAAGGCAGTTTTCTCCACACAGATAATGTGCAGAGGCTTTCACATCATTTCGAGATAAGATAAGTTACCTTCATGTATTAAGTTAATAACTAGGAGGAACAGAACAAGGTCTATCTGATGTAAGCTTGGCCCCTGACGACACAAACTTTTTCTAAAACTTAGTTTGACTTCTTTCAGCTTCAGCCAAGTTATTAGTGCATCTCATTTTTCGTATTCTATTTTTTTCTTTGTCCTCCATTCTCCGCTTGACCTGGAAATCAATCTAGACCACCATCATTGAGGACATCCAAGTTTTCTTAATGCTATTCAGAGGAATAAGTAAAGGATGCAAGCAAGGTGTCTGTGAAGGTTCTCAGTCATCCAGGTCATCGTAGTCAAAGGAGCTTGCAAAGAAAAGCAGACGGACTTCTTTAAGTTGCTTGAAGACGTTTCACCTCTCATCCGAGAAGCTTCTTCAGTTCTAAGGTCAAATGGTGGAGAGTCCCAGATATAAACCTAGTGGGAGTATCCCCCCACAGAGGTACAAAAGGACCCCCTGATGATCCTCTAATCGCCTGAGCCAAGGTGTGAAACTGGGCGTGGGTCCCAATCAGCCAGAGTTTCGGGTGAGCTCATTGTGAAACCTGGCCCCACCTTATCATGCGAATTCCTGAGGTCAGCTGGCCCAGGATGTGAGTGGGCGTTAAGGCGTCTGGGAAGGGATCTGCAAGCAAGGGTACTGTGACGACACTGGCGAAATTAAATACAAAGCAACTATTTTCTCCGAGAGTGAATCATAAACATGACTTGAATAAAAAATGTACTATTTTGTATCTAATGCATTGTATGTTGAACCTTAATCTTAAAAGAAAAATACGCATCATATTATTGATTACTTTAAGTCCTATTTTGTTATTTTACAGTGTTCCCAAGCAGCTTCCAATAGATTACCACACTTGGCCTAGGTTGGTTTGTTGTCAAGTAGTATATACAGAGGAAAACTGGATTTGCAAGTCGAAACAATATAAAACTTAGACCAGTTCATCAAATACTTTCTCAATTTCAACGACTTAGACTTCCTTCAGGGGCCAATTTAAGGCCTGCTTCATTTAGAAAGCGATATTGCACAGCATTATTCATATACAGTAATTATATTGGAGCACTATAACATGACAGTAATTTGGGGAGGAGTGATGGTGATGTGTCCCAGTCATATCATTCTCAACAAACATATTCCCAGTTGGTCTAGTTAGAAGCTGGAAAACTGCCTTGAAGTAGTTACCTCATTGCAAATAACAGTAATAAGGTGGTGGAGATAAATAACTGTAGTGGCACAAAGGGTTCTAACTGTAAACAAAGCTATATATTACAGTAATGTTTCTATGTGGGATTGCCACACAAGCAGTGGGAATGCCCAAGTTGAGGTTATTAAAGGGTGAATATTGATCCTCCACCATGGTCGGTAATCAATGAAAAATTATTTGCAGCATTTGGTTTACATACTGGGCATTATGTGTAATTTTTAATCTTTTGCAGATTATGGGTTAGATGTTTAATACATTCAATCATTTCTCCTTGAGCTCTCTGTTTAAATAAATTATTGCATCACGACTGCTGAAACATGTAGGGAATCTTTGCATAAATCTTACTCATTTCATCTATTTTTCATATGAGTTAATTGGTTGTTATGGATGTGATTTTTTTTAGGTGATGCCTTATAAAAGTATGACAGTAATCCTCTCTGTACTCTTGAGAATCCTGTGATTACTTTCCTGAATTCATGGTTTCAAGGAGTTTTACATTCACTATGACTTTAGTATTTACTACTATTACTTTTGTTTGTAATGTGTCTTGGGAAACTGTGGGGTCATAGGAAGTGCAACAAACGTAACTACCTCTGCAGTGTCCAACTACAGCAGCTTAACTCTTTTGTTGCCTATACGAACTGTTGATGTGCCAAACTGCAACTATCAAACACAAACACTTATGTATCTGTATATCTCTTCTTCTTTGATGACACTTCTGAATTAAATTTAAATGGAAATTATCACCCATTTAGCTATTGTTTTGAACTGAAATTATTTTTTTAAAGTAGAAAATAAGATTAATTCATGTATTTTCATGGAAGAACAACACAAATTAAGAATAATGAAGCATGGATTTGTTATGTAATAAGAAATGTAAAAACGAGAGAGCAAACTAGATCTTAAATCAGGTAACCGCGGTTTTGTTTATATTAACAATATGTGTTCTCTTTTTACAGGAAAAATTTGCCTTGTATAAATCAATCCTACAAAGACTAAAACCTGTGTTAATTTTAATGTGAAAGATTTTGTACATAATTAAGAATAAAAGTGGTGGCTGGAGTCTAAAACATAAGCAAAGCTCTTTGTGTGCTTGTTATGTAAGTGTAGGTAACAACACAGCAGCATGTTGATGGTTCCCCAACAGGAACGTAAAATCCTTCTTTTTTTTTTAATCCATGTTTAAACTGAAATAGACCCAGAAACAGTTTTGAGGTGCAATTAGGAGGTCAGGGGTCAGTTCAGGTAAGACTCAAGTAATGTGTGTGGGTAAGCAATAGTATGTGCATGTAAAGGAGGGCATGTGCACATCTGTGTTGGTGTGTGTGTGTGTGTGTTAGGAACATAGATAGGACTACAAAGGGGTGCAGAAAGTACAGGAATTCAATGGTACTCCAAAAGTCAGAAATGTGATGTCCACCTCACATTTACCAGCAACTGCTTCCTGAAGTTCCACACAGAAAGGTTATTAATGACACACCTACACACGCACACACGCACGCACGCACGCACACACACACACAGGTATAAAAGCACTGCTTGTATAAATATGAATATATGAAGTTAATGATTGTTAAAATAAAACAGAACATTTTAATCGATTTCTTGTTTGCTCCCAAATCTACAACATGACCATATACAGAAAAGCTAGACATGGTATGCAAAAGAAAAAAGAAATAAATACACTAACAAAATGTTTCATAATTGTCAGTTTCATCATTTCAAAATTCTCCAAAACAAAATTTTCTTTGATTGATTCATATTAAGTTGATTAGGGTCAGATTTAGTGTGAACCCATCCTTCAACTCTTTGGTTTGGTTTGTAACCAAATGTCGTAACACAGAAACCAACCAAGCCGTGGCGATTAAAGTCAACAAGAGCCACCCTGAAATTCTGCAACAGCCAAACTGGAAATTTTCATCCTGGAGCAGCTGCGAAGTTTGGATCCAGATACCTGCAACATTGGTAAATGGAACGGCTTTTTCCTCGACGGGAAAAAATAGAAAAGAGCAAAAAATAGAACAATAGAATAGATGAATGATTGAGGTCAATCCATCAATCGATGCCCACATGGATATAAAACAGAAAACATTATATTCAAATATATTTGGACACCTTGTCAATGGATTAGATTGGAATTATTTTAATGTTCTATGTTTGATCAGTTGTCATGACCTCTGGAATTAAAAATTTACAATTAACGTTATTCTAAATTAATTCAGGAATATATGTATTTGGTTAATTAGCAACCATGGCTAATTGTCTATTTGGTACAATTTTAGCAAGTACTTGGAAAGAGAGCTTTTCATCTACTGTATATCTGGCATTTTGAACAGGTATGTTCTAAATATTATTTGTTAAATATCCTAAATCCTAAATGATGTGGGGTGATTAGCTAACTCTGATATACACACAAATCATACAGGAAGTGTGGCAGTGTGCTTAATTGAAATCAGACCTAGTTTTATTCTTGAGATCATTTTCCTTCAGGTATACACGAAGGTCAACCGCTTCTCCAGCATCATTGCTCTAGTTCAATAACCAAATCTGCATGAGAGAATCTGTATCATCAGAGCATCCTTTTAATTACTAAAGATCAGCTAAATTGAACAAGTGACACATTGCAAGTAAAATATTTACAGCATGGCCATGTTTGCCAGTTCAACACTTCAGGTCCAACACTTGATGTTTCCAGAGACTGTAAAAAAGACCGGAGGTGACAACAAACCCAACAATGACCTGAGTAGTAAAAGGTTAGAGAGGGATGCTGCTGTTTCTGCCAGCTCTGAATAGATCACACCTCGCTCTTAGCCATCTGACCTTTGAAATACTCAGGGAAGTTTCAGTCATGCGATGAGGATGCCTACATCTATTTTATGATCTACCAAAATATTTCTACTGGGTGTCCTGTTGAAGCTCTCATCAAGGTGTGCCTCTAATTTGAATGCTTAACAGGAAACATCTGCCTGGAGTCAGGAAGATTCATCTCGCTGTCATTTTCTATCTCGCACAGCATCCAGTCCTCCCTTCATCCTCTCAAAGTAGGAGGGAGGTGGAGAAAAAAAATTAAAAAACAACAAATATTAATGAGGTGTTACACTGAGAAATAACGATGTGTGCACTCCCTGATAGCATCTGTACTTCCTTAATGGCTTGCGCAATTATGTGGGCTTCCATTAATATCAAGGCTGGAACTGTCACCACTAAGGGCTTCACTTCAATCACTGCTGTGCCTCTACTGCTTGCCTCTGTAAGTACACAGGAAAGAAGTATATGTGAAATATAGCTGCTGTGCCTGGCTATTAAGTCGTTTAAATAGCTGCTGGGGGACATGGCCAGCAGTGGTACCAACAGATATTCATAATAAAAAAATGAATTAAATATACTGTAATGTTCTGAAACATCTTGGGGCCCATCTATTATTGGATCTGGTGAGTTCTGCACAGCAAAAAACAAGACATACAAAATTCAGGCAGTAATGAGGACCTATGGGAGCATGCAGCTTTAGATTTTAGATAGTATGAGTGCATTTATTACCTAAAGCTCTTTTTGAAATAAAAAAATCAAGGGAAGAGAGACAGATGTAGATATCTTTTATCTTTTATGACAACTAAGTGGCATCACTCTAAAGGTAAACAGTTTATAAAAACAAACTTAAAGCACTAGAGGCCACATGTCACAGAGTGATCGGGACTTTTTTCTGTACATGTTAATTCAAACAACATGATGGTGGCTTGTGCAGTTACATATAATCAGGCTAATAATACTGTTTCCTTTTACTCAGTTTACTCCAGTTTTCACTGCCTTAAGGCATTCTAAAGCTACACTGTTTTTTATCACCTGTGTTAAGCACATTGAGTTTACACATAATGAAATGTGCCAAATAAATGAAATTGCCATTGCTGTTGGGTTACTGACTCAAGCAGCCTTTACATGGAGCAACTTGCTAAAACGTTTTCAAATAAACAAGGTCCTTATAAGTTAATTTCCATAAATACAAACAAACAGACAAATAAATAAGCAGTATTTGCAAAAAGGAGGATAAATCAAATAAATGGGCTGGAAGAGTCTGTTGACATATTCATGTGTAGCCCCCAGGAGCAGCTGTTGTACTATCAAGCAGGTTTGGGGCTTTTACTCAGCTGGCACCAACAAAAAAGCCAACCCTTCATCATTCAGGGAGTCAAATACTGCCATTCTGTTAAAGCTGCTTTAGATGCTGAACGCTGTCCTTTGGCATCTGTGCCACTCCTGGTTGAAAGAGCCCCAACATCCACATAGGGAGGCGGGGTGTTTCAATTACTGTTAGGTTTTGCTTCCCTTTGCCTGGTTGACCCCATGAGGGCTAAGTCATCAACAGTATTTTTTGTTTGTCTTTTTTAGAATTTATTCTTCCAAGTACTGTTATGGAGTAGACAAAAAGTATAATTGATGGATTTCAAAAGTCATGTTTTGTTTTTCTCTTTGGCTACATCACTGGGGTCATCACAGATTATGACTGGGACCTGCTTGGTTAGGTTTGCTAAAAGAGTTAGAATACTTTAAAAAAAAAAAGTGGTTTTTGGCACAATTTCACCTACTTCCATGGTCCATGCAGTAGGGCTGGGCCATATCATACCCTTCACAGTAATACCGGTATAATGTCGGGCAACGATAAGAAAATTAAATATTGCGATAGAATATGGGTAAAACACGCATGCGCAGTACCTTTGTTTTCATACGTACGTGGCGCAAAAATGAGAAGGGCGAAAGCGGATCGTTGAATGAAATGGATGAACCAGAATTGGTTTGTAAAAATGCTGCAACTTTAGTGGTGTGGAAAATACGGCACACTTAAAATAAATCCTTTGATTTTTCTGAAAATCGACAGTGCCGCTTATAATCCCGTGTGCCTTATGTAGGAATTCTGGTTGTTTTAACTGACCTTGAAACAATTTTATGTGGTACACGGCGCTCGAAAATCTGTCAAATGTTTTAGTACAACTTTGCTAAGCTGGCTTTCATCATTATATTATTAAAAATAGGATAGGATAGATTTAGAGTAGAAAAATTACAAAACAACCAATCATATATATCCACATACACATCTACCAGTGAGGCACCAACAATGAGCAGGGCTGATCATGTTATATAGAGTCATTCATTGTCTCTGGTAAGAAGTGTCCACCTGCTTTGAGCAGGAGCTGAAACAGCCGTAAGTTCAGGAAGTGCAATTAAGGCTGTTCTCCCCCACCAAATGTCAAACAAATCTATTTAAGATTTACTTCCAAAGTAATATAAACGATTTGAATAAATGAGTTTAGTTCACTTCACTTTTATCTAAATAGCGCCAAATCACAACAACAGTTGCCTTATGATGCTGTATATTGTAAGGCCAAGACCCAAAATAATACAAAGGAAACAGAAAAAACTCCAACAATCACATGGCCCCCCAGTGAGCAAGCGCACTGGCAACAGTGAGAAGGAAAAACTCCCTTTTAATGGGAAGAAGCCTCCAGCAGAACCAGGCTCAGGGAGGGGCGGTGTGATGGCAAGCCACACAGAGTAAGCGCCACACCTCACCATTAGTTGCTTCACTTTAGTTTGCTTTGCAGTCAACTTTAAATATATCTGACTTATTGTCCAATATTATTTCTTTATTAAATTTATTTATTTTTTCATCACACCTTCCAATGTTTATATGGCGTGCACACATATTAACACTACAAGGTTAAAGTTCTGTTTTATGTTATATTAATCAATCTTTCTTTGCTTGAGTTACCTGGGGTTTGGCTTCTCCTTCCTGGTTGGCAAAAGGTGTGGCAAAGGGCTGGGGGAGCTGTAGTACTGCTGACAGCCTCATTGGATGAAACCACATGCTTCGTTGCCTGGGGGGTGTTTCAAGTTTCTTTAATTGTTTTGTAGTAGTTGGTTATATGGCAGCCATGCTTTCCCCTTTGTGTGACATTTGGTTTAGCTAAGCCAGTATTTAAGTTCCCTCGTGTGTCATTTCAGCAGGTTAGTTTGTCTTATGGTTGTTTGAGGTTTGGTTAATTGTTATCTTGAGTTTAGTTTATTGAGTTGACCTCTTTTATTGGCTGCCTGTTTAGGTTTTTTGTCTTTGTTAAGTATCTTTTTATATTTTGGGGTCAATAAAACCCCCTTTTTTTTTTTAAAATTAAACACCTGTGTGCTTTATGCCTTACTGCTTGGTCCCTGACAAATGGCGATCTGCCACATCCGGTTGGGGTGACGGGAGGAAGACAGGACAATATTGTCATAAGATTTTAAATAAAAAAATTAAACATGTTTTTCTTCTTTTCTTGAAAAAGCAAAACGCACGTGCAGTAGAAGGTATAAGTTAAATAAAATACATTAACCAGTACATGTGCTGGGAATGAGAAAAGGACTGTATAGCTGATCTAAGCCAAGTATGAGCTCGAGTTCTTTCATGGTCTGTCCCAGTAAAGAAATCAGATACACCTTTACTATCTTCGACCAACAAATACGTTCTTCCCGTTTTTATGTGGCTGTCAATTCATGTTAGTACAACTTGCCGTCATGTTATAGATGCCTTAACAGGGCCCCACAGCTTTAACTACATTGGCTTTCTCATTTGTCGTAATTGCTTAAAATCTCAATGTGTAGTATGCTAATGGAATTGTCAGCAAAGCGGATTTCATGGGTTTTTCTTGATAGTCCTTTTAAGTGCTTGTGGAAATCTCCAGTTCTTAAAACTCTACCTTAACCATTTCACTCATATGAGCACTACCTTCAAAGATAAATGCAAAGACAAAAAATATTCAAATTAAAAGTACAGTTTTCCTGTTTGTTTGTTTTTGCTGTTGCAAAAAAAAAAAAACACCTGCTTTGGAAAACTATCAGCTGAAAGGTGAAATATGTATGCACTGTACGACAACTGCAAACTACACAAATCATTGCTACAATAATGTTTTGAAAAGTCACCTCACTAATATCTGTTGAGAATGAGAATGCAGTTATTGTTTTATTAAAACAAGTTGCCCACTATTAGGATATATTTTTTATTATTTTATCATCTCAAAGTGTAAAAGTCTTCTTATTACGTAAAGGAAAGAACACCTACATGAATATAAATGTTAGCAAACAGAGCAGTTTCTCTTCATTTACACCAGTGGTTTTGGTGTTATTCTATAAAACCTTCTGTCTACCAAAGGCACTGCTATTAAATCATAGATTCAATTCACCTGAGCAGGAGAACTGAATCTGTGAAAATAATGAAAGCTATTTTTCATTAAAACTAATTTTTAGGTGATAATTGAAAAACTGTTTTCCCACAGATATATCAGATCAGATATGACCGATCACACTGGGATGGAGGTTTTTTTTGTTTTGTTTTTTACTGTTGCTCCAATGTACAATTGGTGATGATTAATTCAATTATTACAATCAAATTACTATTATCTCCAAATAGCACGAAAATCTTAGATAAAAGAAGTGTACGTGTAAACTGCAGTCAAACCGAGGACTGCTGCTCCACACACAATATCTTTATGAGTAGCTAGACAGAACCGCATCCTTCACTATGATCTTAATTAACTTCTAGTCTCCAGTGAGGACACTAGCTGAATAAATCACAAGGACAATAGACAGGATTAATTCATTTATTTACTAAGCAAGTGCAGCTCATCAAATTCTAATATGGGTATATTTCCTTCATGCAAATAGCTTTTATCCAGTGAATACTTCACTTTCCCCGACAACAACACGATCCCCCCAGGGCATCGTGGTTATTTAAAAAGAGCAATGGTGAGTTTTTGAGAATGTATTAAAATCTTTACTTAGGAAAGAATTCCGTTAAACCAAAGTCACACAGTGATATTTTTTTTAATGTAAAGGTATCAAATAATCACCCATTTTTCCATTCATCCATCCATCAAAGTGTATTGTTCCTTTAAAGGAATAGATTGAAAAATATCAATTTTGTACTTTTGCATAAATATACTTGCAATATGCAAGAGGGGAACAATATAGGTGTCCCCATTGTCGGAATTATTAGATCCTAATAGTGCACTAGCAGAGCAGATATGGGGTTAAAAGGTGTCATTTCAATAGCTTTTTTTGCTTTGTTTTTGATTTTTTGTTTGTTTGATACAAGTTTTGCTAACTGGCTAGCCAGCTCATTCAGTGCCCCTACCTGAAGCCTGAAAACCTTTGTTTTAATTCTCTAAATGTCATTAAAGTGCTTCCCAATTGAGTTTGTCATCTATCATGTAGAACTGATAGTTTATGTTCTGGTGGCAAGCTCAAGGGCCACTCTTACAAAGTGGCTGCAAAGCAGAACAAGACTTGGCCAGCTGCAGTCCAAGCCGAAGCAGTTGGATTCTGTCCACAGGACAGAGACTCTCTAAAGAGACAGCTGAATGACATCAAAAACCAGCCTGGAAACAGGAAAATGTGACTTGGGACAGAAAATAGCTGTTTAACATTGAGCAACCTTTCAATATAAATACTTACAGCACCTTTGTGCTTTTCGATGTCAAAAGAATTCAAACAAGTTTTTTCTCAACATGTCAGCTTTATCTGCAGTGGGTCACATTTTACTTTTTACACCTTGCTATTTTTATTTCTCTACAACAAAGTAAAAAGGAAAATGTCTAAAAATAAAATACTCGCGGTGGTTCCACAGCATTTTCTAACCTTCCAAAGCATAGTACAGTATATAACATTTTGTTGTAATCAGACAACCAGTTAAAATGCTTATCTTGGACAACCACAAAGTTTTATGTGAACAAATAAGTCATGATATATGAATATGCTAATAAGCCAATCCAAGGATTTGCTGTGGCTATGATTACATACCCCAGGGGTGTAAACCAAATAAAGAGTTTAAAAAAATGTCAGCCTCCTCAGTAATTTAATACTCCCCCAGTCTGTTCTACTCTCTCTGTAAGCTTCAGCAGAAGTAGAGTCACTGCTGCTCTGTGTGCAGAAAACATCAGAGAAATGTGTTATTTTCCTCTACATAGGAAATAGACATGGGCATGATGGAAATTGCCTCCTTCACAGACCCCTGTGAAGAGCATTTTCATATTTTCATGCCTTCATCATTTCCTTTGAAAACCGTGAAGGGAGGGGGGTATGGATCCTGCATGGCACACAGCGTTTGATGCGCTCACCACTGCGTGTTAAAATGGATCAATAGAACAAGACAAGAAAGCTGTTGGCAGAGCTGTGCTGCTCCCCAGAGTGAGATGACAGTTGGGTAGGCCAATGGGACAGGAGGTGGGTGGAGGTTAACAGCAAGAAAGATTCTGTGGTGGTCCCCTTTATCTCCTCCCTCTCTGTGTTTTTTTTTCTCTGTTTTCTTTGATTTCTGTTGACCAAAATTGACTTGGGGACATTTGCTCATTGATAGAGCTTTTTATTTCCACTTTGCTGTAACATAAGATAATAGGAGTTGCCTTGCAGCTATGGATTAGCTTTGATTATGTGACACAATTTATCACTGCACACAGCTGTCTCAGGGCCAACCTATAGGGTCCAGACTGTGTAAGGAGATAGAGATGTCCTGTATGGAATACTAATACTATCAGCACTATTGTCACATCCATAAAAACTTGCATCTTTAAAAGATAAACTCATGGGTGGAGTGATTAGTGAAATGTTAGGGAGGTGATAAAATCTTTCCAGATTTTATTTTTTTTTAAAGAAAAAACCCAGTTAACAAAAAGCAAATAACACAGGTGACAAGAAAACTTTTGTGGTATCACCAAAACAAGTCAACTGAACTCTTGTCTGAACCTACAGAGAGGAGGAGGGATGTATGGAAAAAGGACAGAGAGTCTAGAAAGTCTCTGAGGGTGGGAGTGTGATTTAGAGATGGTGTGCACTGTTTACATGGCCTGCCTGGAGGGATGCGCTTCTGTTGGCAGGAGAACATTGTTAGCATGGGAAGCACGTCGCTCTGACCCCACTTTCCTCTCTGTGTCTCACTCTCCCTCTTTCTACAGCTGCTCAGGGGCATATGATGGTCTGGGAAAGATTAATGCATCTTCAACAGCATGCCGTGAAATCAAATTAGTGTACTCTGATCCACAGACATGGAGGTCTTAGGCCAGGGCTGCAGCAGGGACAATTGCTCAGTAACCTACAGCTTTTTCACCCCACCCCCATGAAAGTTACATGTTGATTATTCAAACAGCTTACATGCATTTGTTTTGACTTTGTGCTTTTCGATGTCAAAAGAATTCAATGTGCTATTCATTTACAGACTTGTCCACATAATTATAACCTGTTAGATTATGTTTTTTCTTAAGCACTTTGATTTCTAACTCTGTAGGGGGTCATAGAGAAATGTGGAAAACCAAGCCACTCATCAAATTGTCACTTTGCATTATCTGAGGTATTTATGCCCACATCAAATTTTCCATCAAATTCAGTCAAGGATGAACACCTGATCAGACAATACAGTATTATTGCTACTTTAGTGTTCTGTTTGTGTACACTCTCTTGTGTCTCACTCATGTATGATCGCATAATCAGCCAAAGAATGATGGAGTCATTCACAGAGCTTAAAGAATAACAGTCTCAATATGTTTCTATTGGTGTAATGTATAAGCTGAGTATGTGGAGAGTGTGGAACAGTAGGAAAGTCTGTCCTTGAATATGGAAATTTACAATTATCCCATGTGAGCTGCTAAAGCAAGTTAGGTCACGTTGTTCACCTTTAACCTGTAAACTCTGCAAAGAATAGTTTGCATTTGCTTACACTGGCTCATCTGTATTGGTCATTGCCATTCTGTGTAGCTCCTGCTTACAACTGTATTCAACGTTATTAGCCTTGTGATTAGTATTGCATGACCTGTACTCTCCCACTGAGAAACAGGTGAAACGATGCCATTATTTAGCAAATTACATTTATTCTTGGGGTGCCCAGAAAATGAAATAATATCTGCAGTTCTCTGAACAGGAACAAATGTAAGAGAGTTGAAAAAACAAGGTCGAGTTCTACAGTGAATCATCATACAACGCGAACTTTTGACCTGCAGAACGGGATTGGATTATGCCTAATTGATTTTACAGCTCAAAGGATAATCAAGACAAGCTAAGCAATAATGACTATTGACATCCTTATAAAGTTAACAACAAGTCAATACAGAGGTGCTTTTTGTTTAAACAATGAGGGCCAGGTAGTGTATGACTCATTCGGATCTAACTGACTGATTCAGCGTCAACTCTTTTAGAAACATAGCACGGTCTTTGACACATCACATTGGAAAGCTTTATGACTTTAGTTTTTGGTGCATTTTAAAATTCTATAAAATGCTCTAAAATGTTTAAGAATAAAATGTTAACAGCAAATGTAAATGCCAAAAGTAAGCCACTGACTGCAACTTGAAAGAACATTCCAATAAAATCCTAAATGTTTTTTTCCCCATGGCATTTCAGTATACTGCCAAGCACCAGTAGCTGGGAAACTACAGCTGTTAAAGGAAAGAGGGGGAAAAATGAAGAAATGAAAAGGATTCGGTCAGATTAGTGTATTTATACAGCACATTTGAACACAACTGACACTGTGTATATGTTGGACAACAAATTAAACTATCAATAAACAGTTAAAATATTTAAGTAGTTCGAGAGGAATAAAAATAACCACATAATGCATTAAAAAATGTGGGTGTATTAGTGGGAGGTGCTTAGGTAACAAAAGTGCACCAGGTGTGGTAGGCCTTGTCCTGCTCAGGAAACAAGGTTGATTTAATACAGTCCTCTAAGCCATGTGCAGTAAATGTATTATACGTAATATAAGAGATACTTTGAGGTTTAATCAGTGATGAATGCGATGAGTGACTATAGCTGATTAACTTATAACTTGTGGGCTGTATGTTTTTCATAGAGGTATGTCATAAAATTAATTAAATAAAAACAAAATACACTGGTGTTAATGACGTACCTTTTGACTCTTTGTGTTTTCTTTATACAGATCAATGTTAAAGCACTTCCTAAGAAGCCATACAAAAATTGCCATTTTTTGGAGCATTTCAAGTTGCTATACATGAATACAACTATCATATCCCAAATTTTAATAACATGTACGCATTAGGACAATAGTAACTATATATATTGCTATTAATATAATAGCAATTAGTGGAAGGAAACTGTGACCTTGGACAACTTAAATGTATGTAAGTATAACTCCTCCATTTTCATATGCATATATATATATACATACATATATTAGGGGTGCAACGATACTCGTATCGAAATTGAACCATTCGATACAGTGCTTTCGGTTCGGTACGCATATGTATCGAACAATACAAAATTTTTAATTTATTTTATCAACTTTCCTTCTGACGATGCTGTCTGTGTTGAGCGCTCAGTGGATCTGCGCTCGACAGTGCAGCCTCGGCGGAGTAGTCGAACGCAGATTCACTGAGCGCAGGGCAAGCTAGCGAGACAGATGTTAAGCTCTCCTTGCAACATGGCAAATTGAACCTCCTCCACCCTCATTCAGATGTGGCGTTTGGAACTATTTTGGTTTTCATGTGACGAATGACCCTGAAGGTAAGCGCGTCATGGACTAAAGTGAAACAGTGTGTTGGATGTGCCACGCAATGCTCAATTACATGGGGTGGGAACTAGTGTGTTAGCACAGTTAGCTCGTTAACGTGTTGGCCGTCCAGCCCCACGCTCGGGGCGATCCGCGGTAGCTCGTTAACGGAGATTTGCCGTGTTGTGGCGTTAACGTCATTTCAACGAGATCAACGCTGACAGCACTAGTGGGAACACAACGAATATGACTGCACATTTACTCTGACATCATCCTAGTGCAAAAGACAAGTGGAAGCAGACAAAAACAACAAGCAGGCATGCTACAAACTTTACCTGAGTCATTTAGACAGCCGTTAGCACATGATTCTCCTTATGGGGACCTAATATGTTTAATATGCTGCTGAGAATAAACCCCAGAAGAAGCGTATAGTATAGCTTTTATTTTGGAAAGAGCCATTTCTCTGTAATAAACTCTCTTTTCCAAAGATGAGTGATTCCTCAATCAGATACAGGGCTCGCAAAATTGCTAGCCCGACGTCCCGGGGCTAGCGATTTTTCCAGTCGGGCTAACAAAATCTGTCTCTGCCCTGCCCGTCGGGCTATCATAGGAAGGAAAAATATATGTCAATGCTTTTGCATTCTTTCGGAAATGTAGCTGGGTAATTATGTCATTGGCATCAGTGAGCCACTGTCAATATGTGACATATTGAAATCGCGTTTGAATTTGCGCTTGTTTTTTGCTTTCACTTTGCAATCGCGCGAACTGTGTATAGAGAGCGTCAGCACTGATTGGTGAGTGACGATAATTTGCGCACCAATTCCTCTGACATCGTCTTATCAATCGTTAGCTTACTATGCAAACATGACAAGTGAAATCTCCCGCAGCAAGCTTAAACATGTGAGAGGTTGATTGCACAGAGAATCGCTGAGCGTTATGTGAGTGCGTGTGTAAAAGCAGCAGAATATATATTTTAGTTCTGCTGAGCCAAATAAGACAGGTCAGGGTGAAGAAGTGACCACAAAACAGAAAAGTTATGACAAATCAGACTATAAGGCAAAAAGAAAGTGCAGCTTTATGGTTTCATGGACAAAAGAATTTCTGTGGCTGCAATATGATGAGCTATATAACCAGGGGTGCACATAAGTGGTCCGCAGGTGCGCATTCGCTGTCAAAATAAAAAACGCGCACAAGATAAGAGGTTAATGTTATATAATTATACAATATTATACTTTAATGTATAATATTGCAAAGGAAACAAAACAGGAAACAAAACATAAATCAAAAAGTTGCTCTCTTTTTTATTCGGGCTACTTAAATTTATTTTGGGCTACCAAAAACTGAAGAGTCCCAGTCCCGGAGGGCTACCAGGGATTTTGAAATTTTGTGAGCCCTGAGGTTTTTTTTATTTTTTTTATTACACTTTTGTTTCAGCAACATAAAATTTAAAAACTGACAAATTAAAAAGGCATGAACTTTTTTTTTTTGTATCGAAAAAATATCGAACCGTGACACCAAAGTATTGAACCAAACCAAACCGTGAATTTTGTGTATCGTTGCACCCCTAATATATATATATATATATATATATATATATATATATATATATATATATATACACATACATATATATTTATTTATTTTTGCTGGTTGCAATTCTATTTAAGAATAGTTACTCAAATGGGATCATGGGTGCTCCTTTGGGCTTAGAAAAGCTGTATTTAAGTGTTGGGTAATTATTGAACATATTTGTTGCATGAATGCAATTCATGTTTGTTAATGCTATGTGTGATTCTAATTGTTCTTTGTTTCTTTGTTGATTATTATCCACTAGAGTTTTTAACTGTTTCTGTTTTTATTTTTTTGTTGTCGCACCTGACTCGTAGACTTACTCTATTTTTCCTTATAAATATTTTTTATGGCTTGTGCTTTTATTATGTTTTTATTTGATATGTATTTTATATTACCCCTGTGTATTAGTGGCATTGACCTGTGAGTATATTTGATACTTTGCTAAGGCCTTATAATACTCGTGTTACTTCTCTGTCTCTTATGTTAAGCACTTTGGTATACCGCTGGTTTTTAAATGTGCTCTATAAATAAAGATTGTTGTTGTTGTTTTGTTTTCTGTGTCATTTAGACATTATGTCAGTGACATTTTAAACCTGGCCCTGCTGTGCCTTGTAGTTTTTCCAGGTAGCAGCCGTTGTGTTTACTAGTCAGGTTTGTGGTGGCACCAAGTGAGGTACCTGAATCGTTTGCAGTGGATTTTGGAGTGTGATCACAGAATTAGTGAATACTAACTGAATAGTGCTCCACACTGTGCTGTGAAGTTTTAGCTAGACCAACATATCTCTTTTTAATTAATTGATATTTTTTGCATAGTTAATAAAGCTGCTTTTAACAGCACTTAAACTGGAGATTGCTGACTGTAGTGTTTGTCTTATTTTAAATGAGGGGTAATTTCTTGGCAGGCCCTGGTTAGTTAACTGATCAGCAGCAAACACGCGTACCTGCCATAGTCTTTCAGTCCTCCTGGTACCCCTCCAAGTTCTTCTCGCTCTCCAACTTGGCTCTCTCTCTCCTCTGTCTTTGTGTGTTTGTGTGTATGTGCCTCTTACAATTCTCTCTTCTGTCCAGGAAACTGCCCTGTTTTCCTCAAGGGGGATTTGTGCGTGCAAGTTGGAGAGAGAAGTCTATTTCACTATCGAGTGGAATCTATCGGACCATCGGTTTGAATACTGTACATAGAGTCTGTGGAGCAGACAGGTGTGTGTAAACACAATTCCAAGGAGGATAGATGCCAGCAATACTCTTAAATATGCAATAATTCCTTGCCATCAATCTGGTAAAGGCTAAAAGTCTAATTCCAAACAAGCTGGCATCCATCATTCTACTGTGAGAAAGATTATTCACAAGTGAAAACAATCAAGACAGTTACCAGTCTTTTCCAGGAGTAAATAGACTGTGCAATGCTCAGAGGAAATGCAAAACACAAGTATGGCTTGTTTAGGACTGCCAGGAGAAAGTCTTTCTCTCAGGACATCTCAGTATGGCTTGGATTTTCAACATTACATGCAAACAAGCCACAAGACCTCTGGATCAATGTCCGGTGAACAGAAGAGATCAAAGTGGAGATGCTTGTGTCATGTGAAGCTGTGGCCAGCAAAAAGGAGGTGGACCCAAATGCAGAACTTAAACACAAAAGATGAACTTAAGGCTTTATTGCTGGAAAAATTCTCCACAAACATAGGCTCAAAAAACAACCTAAACTTAGAAAAATGGAAACTAGAAACGCAGGGAGCCTTAAACACATAGGAAGGTACAACACGACAAAGGGCAAAGGAAAACACAGGGTTTAAATATATGGAGGAGTAATGAGGGAATGGGAAACAGGAAGGAGACACAGCCGGGATTAATTAGACATAACGAGACAAGGGGAAGCAAATTTAGACACACTGACATGGGATTGTCCAAATAAAACAGTAAATGAGGCGAACACACAACACGACACAAGGAACACAACATAGGCACAAAGACAAAACCTAAAGGCTAGAAAATCCCTGAGGTGCAAAAGAATAACTAAAAAACAGGAAATACAAAAGCCAAAACCATGACAAAGAATAAAAAAAAGAATAAACAAAACCTAACCACGGAGTCACCTGCCTCTGGACCTTGACAGCTTGTCTATAATTCACAGCACCAAATTTGATGAAAAACAATTACAGCATATCAGCAAACACCTCATACCAGCTGTCAGTTGTGGTGGGGGGATAATTGGGAATCTTTTTTTCAAATCATGTCACTGGAACATCTCTCAGTCATTGAGTTGACCATAAACTCCTCTGAATATCAAAGCATTCTAGAGTCAAATATGAGGCTCTGTCTGACAGCTCAAGATGAGCCGAAACTGAGTCATTAAAGAGGACAATGATCACACACACAGCAGCAGCAAATGTAGAACAGAACGGCTGAAAAATGGCTATTCCAATGGCTCAGTCAAAGTTCTGAACTCAACCTGGTTGAAATGCTGTGGGAACACCTCAAGGAGTCTGTGCATGTGTCTGTCCATCAGCAGCATTTTGAACCGGTTGCAGTCATTAAATTACTGTTGTGCTCAGTTCTGTTGCAATAATCCACTAAGATTAAGAATAACATTATATCAAAAACATGCTTGATCACTGATATCACTATTCCCTATAAAGTTAAGCTTTTTAACCTCCTATTTAAACTTAATTTTAACACATTTTGTAAAGAGGTACTACTGTCCCTATGCAGAAACAACAGGGTTACTTAGCCTCTTTTGACAATTACAAAATGGATACACATTGTTATATTAGATGCACCTGCACATGCTGTTGAAGATGGTGGTAATCAGTCTTAGCCAAGGCGGTTGCGATAGGACACACAGCAGGCCTAACAAAGACAGATTAGAACCTGCAGGGCACATCGTTATAACCAGTGGATCTTTTCACACAGTCCTGCTTAAACCTCTGAAATGTGAGTGCACATGGATCACTGCTGACAGTACAGAGATACCACACATATAGCACAGTGGACACACACGAGGTAATGTATATTTCTAAAAATCAAATGTGGAAGTGGATAAAGCCGACGACAGCGTGTGCATTATGTGAGCTCTTCTGGTATTCACACTATATGAAAATAAAACAATAGCTTACGGACACTTTTTTAAATGTGTTACACATTCACCTGATATATTTTTGACAACAGTCAAACAGTGAGACTGAACACGTTACAGAATTGAATAAAGGCGTGGGCTTATTCACAAAACATTACGTCAATTCCTCCTTCAATACCCTTCATCTGAGGTGAGCTCCAGTTTAAGATTCAGGTCATGAGCACTTGAACCAGCCTTTGGACAAGTCCACACATCCCTTGCATGCGCTTCTCTTTACCCTATTGACTGAGGATGAGTCTGTCACCGGATCCGGATTAAAGTCTTAAGACTATCTATAAAAGGGGGCCGGGCAATGAGAGGGACTTGTCAAAGATTTGTTTGCTGTCAGGGCCTTGCTAGAGCCAGGAAAAGGTACGGCTGCAGAATAGCAAAAGCTTCCATTTCTGTTTGTGCTCCAAAGTCACTTCAAGATCAAACCACTCTCTTGCCACAGTAATAATGAAAATCAGGCTCTTAATTAATCATTAGCATCCTGTCATTATAATAATAAGTCAGAAAGCTAGTGCCACCAGTGGCTTTCCATCAAATCTTTAAAACCAATAAGTTCCCATTTAGGTGCCCCATGCCAGATGTTCCATGTGCCAGTCTTACGCAATTCCCAATTCCCAACACTGAGGTCTGAGAACATTTGAAAATTAAAACCAAATAAGATGGCTATGTTGTCTGGTAAACAGAGTGTTACTGCATAAACTTCCTGTGTATATGCATCCTACTGATAAGACACACTCACTGTTTGTCTGCTATTTAAACTCAAATAGGCCTAAAATTTGTGTGGGTGCAGTTCGCTAAGGGGTATGTGTGGTAGCTAGCATAAATGTCTAGTGAAAAATCAAGGATGCCCAGAAGTCATGAAATCTATTTGCTATCCATTCCCCTCTTTATATAACACCTAATCTCTCTTAAAAGCAATTAGAAATTACATCTACTCTGTTTGCCTTGATAAGAGATCAAACGTTACCTGCATCTCTGTGCAAACAAAATGCTAATGAAAGCCACCCAGCTGGCTGCATACTGGGCAAGTACGCCTCTGGAACTCACATGCAGATTACCTGCCCGTCGACCTGTTCCTAATTATTATTCATGTTTACAAACTTTCATCTCTTGGGATGGGCAGCAGAATCAGCTGCATACGAGATGAGCAAACAGAGGCTGCAGCAGCACACGGGAGTGGACATGAATTTATTCATGGCAAAAAGAGTCCATCCGTGCAAGGGCCCCTGCATCTCTTCTCCACCTCCCCAGAGAGCAGACATTTATGAAGACATTCCCTCAAAATCATAATAACAGCATTACCATTCCAAGCAGCCACTACCTACGTCATGACCGCATTTGTTGCTCTGCCAAGCCTGCAACACAACAGCCCAAACTTACCAACCTACCACTACCCCCATTTCCTGTATCGGTGAGGGAGAGTTCAGTGTCTGCATTTCCCTTGGGATGTGTGGTAAGACGCTTAGCAGCACATTTTACACCCACTCTTCACCCAGAGTGCCTCCATCCACCACCCGCGATGAGGGGAATAGCCACCTGACGTGCAGCTATGGCACAGCAATCTTGCAGGAGAAAAAGGTTGAATCGTTAAAACACACACACACACACAATCCCAGTCCCAGTGGACCTCTCACTCTCTCAGACACACATTGGGCACACATGGAAGGGTGTAAAAACAAATAATGGATGGATTTACACTAACAGGGAGAAATACGTGGAATTGGAAACGATTTTTGTGGGGCTTTTTGTGTTTTTTTATATCAAAAGATAAATTTTATGTAATGCATAAATTTCCACTTGTCACACAATAAACTATTTGTGTTTGTGGCTTCCTATCTGACTCACATGTCAGCAGTTAAAGATGCGTATGTGGGGGGTTTTTGGTTTTGTTTTTTGCTACATTTCAGGTGTCTTTGAATTCAGTTCAGTTTAATAAGCACATAGACAATGTCAGTGGCTTCATAACTGATGGCAGCTGTATGTGCTGTCAGCGTTGTGTCAGTTAGTTCTATCAAAACATAAGCTTGGTCCACAATTACTGCCTGCTGTCAATGCTTGATGAAGCATTAAGACAAGAGAACAAGTTGTCAGCCTGAAGCTTACACAGCTCAGATATTGTCTACATGACATGAAATACATGACGCCTGCCTTTGCCTCCTCCATAAATTGCCATACAGACCACACATTCTGATATAAAAAAAAAACAATAAAAGGAAAGAACATTTTGTTTGACAAATTAATTAACAATTGTGTTGTTCTATGTTAAATATATGCTGCTTCTGTACTATGTGATCCAGTCAAAATCTGAAGGCTTGACTCATCACTGTGTTATCCTACAAAGACTGAAAAAGTCTTACACACCAAGGGCAAATGATTTTTGTTTGTACCAGCTATTAGCTAAATGGGTGATTAATGTACTAATGAATCATTAGAAGAGATCATTCCGGGTTAGTGTATGCCATCTCATGAAGTAATTGAGCTAAATTAAGCCAATCGCCGTAGGGCTTGCCTTTTCTTGTTCCCCATGTCTGACCACTGTCTGTCTGACTTCCAGCCAGCAGCTGAAGCTGTCCAGTAAGGCACCACCACAGGGTCAGGAAGAGCAGATGAAAACCCCAAGAGATGAGTTGGAAATGAAGGGAGCAATGAGAGTCTCCAAAATAATCCTATGCTCCCAAAACAAATTGGCTTTCGTCTCCAGTCTAAGTGCTGCAAGAAAGTACCGCTGGGAAAAGAATCAATTCCACCTGACCTTCTAACTTAATCACCAATCTCTCCACTGGTACTCTGTTGAGACCTCCAGGACTGTGAGATGTCACAGAGGGCAAGGCCTTTAGTGGGCCAAATGTCACTGGAGAAAGCTCCAGTAAGCATTTTTGATTCATTTAAACACATGATGTTTACTGTTTTCCGGTCAGAATTTTATCCACTCCTCATATTAAGGTCTTGAATGCCATGCACATGTAGACATGGACAGTGGAAAACTCTTAGGCTTGCTGTCTTTGCATTCCACATGGTTGACCGCAATATATTGCTAGATGCACTGGAAACATGAGCGAGACTTTCTGGAACCCAGCTGGACTATGCTGAACTCTAAGTGATCGATAAGAACTTTATGTGGATATACATTGTCATTAAATTAAGCTCTTTGTCAAGGATATGTTGCTATTTATGATATATATTGATTTATTGAAAGGTGTTATTGAACAAAACATATCTTGACTCCTTCCCAAAGAAAATCATAATAACCTTAAAGGCAGTATATTTACCATAATATCTCTTCATGTTAATAAACTGTGAAGATGTAAAAGCATAAATGTTAATGGCAATTACTCATATGAACATAGTGCTTACCTGGCAAAAAAGTGCTGTCTATTTACATTTAAAATTTTAATTATGAGAAGATTTACTAATAAATGTTAATGATGAAATGAAGGGATTTATAACACACAACATTAAATGTTCTTTTACAATTTACACATAAGCCTATTTTATATACACCCTCTAGCAGATCATTACATGAAGGAACCTTTTAAATGCAAGCACGCTTATGCTCACAGGTGTACACACGGGTGCTCACACACACAAACTACACCCTTTTTGGCTCCTACCTCAAAGCACACTGTGCGCTGTCGATCTTACGTGCTGCACAATAATATTCAATATTTAGTATTGATATTCACATAGATTACTGTTTTCCCCAGTCAAGTCTGTCCCATGTTTAGCAAGTGAAAATAAAATAAAATAAACAATAAAAGCAAAGGTGAATCAAATAGACCAATACGGCAAAGCTGGGATGGTCCATTTGGTAAAGTAAATCCGTTGGGCATCTTTCTTTGCCTTTAGACAATAATTCTGATGACAAAAGAACCAAACGGGACAGGCGGAAAAGAATACATTGCTTTTCTTTCTCATAATTGTACTAAGAAACCTTACAGGTATTCAAATATACATTAAGAGAGCAAATGTGTTTTTTACTTTGGTTTTTTTTCTATTGTAAAGCAATGTGTATGTAATTTTCCTACATGTATTACTTTTTGAAATTCCCAAAAGCTAATATAATAATAAGGTGTTAGTCCCCGTAGGGAAATTGCTCCTCTGCATTTAACCCATTCACCCAGTAGGCAGCCACACACTGCCCGGGGAGCAGTGTGTAGGGACGGTACCTTGCTCAGAAGCTTCAGCCTGAGGGCAGCCGTTCAGCAGAGTCGAATTCCCGACCTTCCAATCATGGGGCAACCACTCTACCTACTGAGCTATCCCTGCCCTCATGGGCTGTAAGCTTATGTATCAACTTTATGCCTAAAACCCCTTTGCTAACTACTAGACTACTGTATACAAGTTAATTTATATAAATTATTAAAATCATCCACTCTAACTTTTATCTAGTATATATAGTGTGATCTATAGCAGAGAATAGTCCCTCTGCTCCACTCAACTTTTCATAGCTGTAAGGCCTTGTTTCTAAGCTAAGTGGGAAAGACCCTAACACAGTTCTCTAGGCTTTAGTTAACCTCTAATGCAAATACACAGTCTGTGATCTCTGCAGTCTGTGATCTCTTCCTTCATATCTTCCTGGATACATTCCCAGCCTCTCTGCCTGTTTCATTTTCCCACACTGCTCCCTTCACATCACCATATTTAAACTGAAAATGTAGTCTTAATTGTAATTACATTCACAAGTGCTTTAACTCCTCTTGGACTGGGCTAGCCGCTAATATTACGTCTCCAATCAAACAGTTATATATTTGTTTTATCAAAAACATTTTTGTACCCATTTTTGTACCCTGTTTTAATTTTTAGTTTGCATATCTGCATGTTTACTGTTACATGTTACTGTTTACAATTCAAGTGTCTACAGTTGTTACCTTAGATGGCATAAGGGCATAGGATGTTTAACTTGTTTATATTATTGTGAAGCACTTTGGTGTACCTTTGGTTTTTAAATGTGCTATACAAGTAAAACTGTATTGTATTGTATTGTATTTTTGTAAATCGCCTTCAATCAAGACTTTCTTTTACCGGTATGTTGTTCTGCTCAGCAAAACCCAGTCATGCCAGAGAATTATGTACCAGTAAACGCATCTGCTCATGTACAATCAGTCAAAGCTACATAAAGGTCAATGCAGGAAGCAAAGTAGGCACTGATTTGACAGCATAACTGTAATGTGGTGGTGGTCAGAGGGCCCGGTGGCGCCTGTGTCCGGCAGCCTCGCCTCTGTCAGTGCGCCCCAGGGCAGCTGTGGCTACAATGTAGCTTGCCATCGCCAGTGTGTGAATGTGTGTGTGAATGGGTGAATGACTGAATGTAGTGTAAAGCGCTTTGGGGTCCTATGGACTAGAAAAGCGCTATACAAATGCAGGCCATTTACCATTTACCATGTGAGTCACAATTCTTCATGCATTTTACACTAACCTACAGTTAGAGCCCATTTATACCCCCAGTATATAGCTAAGTGTAGGATGGTCTGGCTTTCTAACTGGGATGTCAAGCTAACAATTAAAACCAAGAAATCATTGATTTTGTGTCATTTTTGGGTTTGTTGGTTTTACTACTAATACTACGACTTCATTATTCAGCATGTAAAAATATGATAAATTATTCTGTCTCTTGATCATTTCTGCATATTAAGGCATTTTAATACATTTTAATATATTCCTTCCCTGTTCTGTCTGGTAATCCAATATACTTTATAGTTAGCCCTACCTACTTGTGCAGAAGCTTCTCCAGGTGCCCTTCACTGAAGGATATGGGAAAATAGCCTGTCTTCTGCTTGCTGATAAGCACACCCAGGCACAGGTTGGCCTCTTGAGACCATACTGCCTTTCTCCACAACACACGAGCAATAGTTTGCCCTGCAGAAGGTCAGTGAGAGAGAAAGCTGTTTCTGCCTGCCTGGGGATCTGGATGTAGGAGACTCAATGACCTGACACCACAGACCACTGGGCTGCAGAAGTTAAAGAAGTAAATTATGTATGATCTAGTTTGCAGACAGCAAATTTATCCTTGATACACTTGAGAACATGGGATGTATAATGAAAGGACGCTGGACTTGTTAAGTCAAACATATGGTCAAAGAAGTGAAGGAATGCTGTCCGTGGCTTCCCACTACATTTCACAAGTCAATATTTGCTGGATGTATTGGTTTCAGTAAATACCGCAGTCCACACATGGTGCTCATTCCAGCAGAGACTGGGAATAGAGTTCTCAACCAGCTGCACAGTATGAAATTTGTTGTGTCCCAGTAATGACACAACACAAAGCTAGGCGGGTGGTAATAAAGATTCTCTTTCTGCAGAGATGCCTCATATCCTCACTTTCCCTCACCCTTAATTTATTCCCCGTGGTGCTATGAGTGATTTTGTCTGCTCTT
Organism: Astatotilapia calliptera; assembly: GCF_964374335.1. NCBI lineage: Eukaryota > Metazoa > Chordata > Actinopteri > Cichliformes > Cichlidae > Astatotilapia > Astatotilapia calliptera. The sequence goes on from NC_137441.1 coordinate 8,131,760, forward strand.
TCCCTTATATTAAACATCACACACTATTAGCTCTCAATAATCATTTGCTGCCACCCAGGACACAATGATTTCCCATGACACATAAAACTGCAATAACGTCAACTCGGTTTCAGAAATAATATTGCCAACATTCTTTTTTATGTGTCTCCCCCGGCTGGAGAAAATACCTCCGTACGCCTCGCCCACTCTCATACAGAGAAAAGACAAACCATTTGTAACTTTCAAAAGTTACAAAAATCTAGTTTCTGCACATTTCTCAAAATATCCATATCTCAGTTCCAAAAGAAAAAGAAATATTTCAAGAGTGAAAATAGGCTACATGCTGAGAGAGACAGATGGCGTATATGCTGTGTGCAGCATTCGGTGTGCCCTCACCATAAATAACCACACAAAAAGCCACGCAAAATTGCATTACAAAATAAAATTTCTGAAAATCTATTGTTTAGCATTGCAGTATCTATGCTTTAAAGTTTACAAATATACATCCTCTGACTGGAGAGAATCTGGAGCTGTAAAATCCTCTTTTTGATGGCAATAATGAGTAACCTTTGTCAGACCTTGGTATGAAATGACAGGGGTGACTCACTGTGTTCACATTCTGTGTCAAGTGCATATTGGGTGAGTTAAAGAGCAAAATTAAATTAGATGTCAAAATAGGAAGAAATAGTTGGAACCTATTAAACAGGGGCTGGTCAGGGTGCTCATTTCACATTTCTCCAGGCTCACACTGTGGATCCACCATGAATTGTAATCAACTGAAAGTTCTCAGTCAGTCTGGGTAAGAAAGGTCCATAAGAGCTACTGACTGACCAGAATGACAAATTCCATCAAATGTTAGGTTTCAGATGAGATGTTAGTACAGTGACCTAGCAAACTGTGGAAAGTAAGAAACCTGATGACTTCCACTGTCTTTGAATGACTTTCAAAGGAAAGATTTCCAGAGAAACAATATGTTATAAAACCTTGTATATAATGCTTTGCCAACAAATGTTTTCCTTTTTATCAAATCTACCCATAAACTTCATCTCAGATTATTTTTATTTATTCATGGAAAAAGTATCCAACATGTCCCAACAAACAAAATAAATCTCAAAAAATTTTACTTACTGAAAGCACAGCATGATAATAATGGCATCACGCTAAAACATTTAAGCATTCACTTTTCCTTTGAAATAAAAAAAAACAACCCGTACATTTACTGAGATTTCTGTAATTTGCTTCAAAGCATAGTGATCTCTAGTAATTACGCTTTTGCTCAATCAGACTTTTGTCTATGCTTCAGCAGATGGCGCACAAGGTCACTTTGAGTCTCACGGATGGCCAGGCAAAGCACATACTTGATGATCTTCCTGCAGGTCGTCAGCTCTGCTCCCGAGGTTGTTATTGTTCTTTGGCAACTTACTTAGTTTCATTACCCAGTGGAATAAATTGGGTAACTACGTGATGAGTCTTCCCTCAAGTATTTTTCTTATTAAAGAACATTGTGCTTAAGTTTGCCTAATTTGAAAATCATTCGAATTGTCAACAGCATCAAGGCAGATAATGGTCAAGCATTTCTGGTGCTAATGCTTAACCATTCCACCAAAATGAGATTTCAAATTGTACACCATTATCAAGGAGTCAGATCCCATTACCTCCACAGAGATGTGTTGCACTCATGCATTTTGATGGTACTCCCACATAATGGAGAGAGTCAAGAAGCACTAAATTGTTATCCACACTTTCGGTAGGCAAACTGTATTACCTTTCCATTTCAAAGAAAATTTCACTACTGGCTCAGGTTTCACTGGCAAGCGGGTCCAGTGACTTAACCAGACTTGATCACAGAGGACAAGAAGCTTTACAAAGCCGCAGCTCATGTAGCTCTGTGTCAGCATCGTTCAGTAGAAAATAAAGGCATCCTCCACTCTGTCAAATTCCTGCAGTAACTTAGTAGGAGACTTCAGCTTGTGAGGAATGAAAGTTGAGGAGGAGGTGAAAGCAAAACATTCATTTGTGAGTCAGCCTAAAGCACATGTAGAGCTCAGTCTGAGTCCTCGGTAAGACCTCACTTTAAACTTTTTTTCCTCTGGTATACCAGTGCTATTGCATGAAGCATGTCTGTCACTTCCCTGAATAATTCCGATGTAAAAGACTGGAGAATACTAATTCACAAAGCAGCAAAAAACGTCATTGTGTTCTTTTAGTAGAAGAAATTGTATTTTTACTTCCTTTACACAATATTTTTGCACATGTATTACAGGTAATAAAGTTATAAAACCTGGTATCCAAATACTATAATTGACCTTTAATTCTTGACACGTTGATGGCCTGATACAACTTCCTTTGTTTTTCTTAAAGTGGGCTAGTTTGCACAGACACCACATATTCTGACATATTCTTCAGTTAGTGCAAGAACTGGAAACATGCTCCATCCTGTCAGCATTCCACAGTTCTGCAGAAACTCTTCTGGAAAATTCCTGCCTGAAAAGAAAGCAGAAGAAAAACGCGGGAGGAGAATCGGAACAGACAGCAAGAGAAACTAAAGGCATTTTTAAAATCCTTGACTAACTGTAAAATAAATCTTTCATTGTTAGATAAATCCACATCAGCTTTATTCTGAGAAAATCTGTGTAGACTTGCTTCAGGTCATAACAGAATACAAAACCCGTCCCGAGGAAGTAGGGTTATCCCAGAAGAGACATCCAAATGTCATGAATCTACATAGCAGATAGGAGATCACCAGATAAATTCCCATTAATTTTGAGCTTCACAACAACTGAATAAAAAATGCCAAGAATGAATATTTATAGCAAAAAAAAATTGCTTTCAATCTGATCGCAAATCCAGAATACTTTTTTTTATCTACATGTAAAACAGGACATATTCTGGCTGTGTATACTTTCAGTGGAATAAACAGGTCCGTGTAGAGTTATACATCTGACATCGCTGTTGCCCTCTTCTCGTCTAAAGAGCTTGGCCTATGAAGAGAAATCAGCATTAGATGTTGATACATAATTTAGCTTCTCAGCTGTGTTATCCAACCTTTGCCACCAAATAAATATGTAAAGGCAGTGGCTGTGGATCTTATTTTCAAAAGTAAGAAATTCATTCTCCTCCTCATGTTCTATTCAGATAAGCAGTGGGTAAAAAATGATCAATAACCAGATTACAAACCCTGAGCTTACTTCCATCTGACTTCTGTAATAATGGGGTAATAGACTTAAGGGTGAAATTAACCAACCCCTGTGTTTAGGGCAACGCTGATGTTAGAAAAATTAACTTGATGATATTTTAAGTATCTTTTTATTTGTTCTTTTCAAGGTAGAACAATATTTACACCCATCAAAACGACGTTGGTCAAAAAGCTGGTCATTTATTGAAATTTAGTATTCTAAATTATAAGTGTGAGCACAGTAAATAGACATATAAAAGGTGAAATCAACATATGCACACGCTTAGATAGTACACAAAGATACACAACACACCTGCAATGTGCATCTCGCATATGCACTTGGCACATTTTGTTCAGCCTTTCGGCCTACATGGGCTGTAATTTCCCAGAAACACATTCTGAATGAAAACCTTGTGTCACACATTCACAACAACTCACGCCTCTTCTCGTAGGAACCAAATATTATACCTGTTCATCACGCAACAAACACATTATTTTTGCCTGATCAGTTTTCATTGCTTTGATTTTTAAATACAAGTACAAGTTTTTTCAAGTCATGTGTCATTCTGTGATGAAACAGTAGACAACTGAAAAATGAATAATTTGGTAGCCCTGGAGAAATAGGAGTCAAGTTTTTCTGCTGAAACAACATGACACGAAAAGCATAGTCCTGCTGATCGTCTACTGATAATGAATTTGCATTATAATATAGACCGGAAATAATTATCCCTAGGTAAAAATGTTGATTATAGTGACTTGTTAGTTTGTCTCTTGCAATTATACATTTAAGTAAATCAAAGTCAGTGGTTTGATTTACCACACAATACCCCCAATGCCTTAGCAGCTTTAACCCAGCTTTAATTAACAAATGATCTCTAAGAGAAGAGTTTCTTTCTTAGTAATAACAGCACCTTCCCACACAAACAAACCTCTTCCAGCAACATCATGCATCACATACCATAAGAGGTTCTTAGGAGCAAGTTAAGACTAAAACATGTCGATACATGTAGCCATATGGTATAATAAAAACAGTCATACTCATAATTCTACTGGATCGTTTTATACTTATATCAAAGTGCTAACTGAGCCTATAAATAGCCTATCATGATTTTTAAATAACCAATAAATTGTAACCAATTAAATAAGATCCAAGAATTATAAGTGAGTTTTTGTTCACCTTTCTGACAGTTATTATTGGTCCACAGTATCACTTTTTTATTTTCTGACTGTTACCAGTGATGTTGCCTTGGATTATCTGGTAACTCCTTGACTTTGAGGAAAACAACTCTATGAAAGGTGATTTAAGCTTCGACAGCCTAAAAGCTGCCCAGGTCCACCAATCCTTTGAGAGATTAGGTGCTTCAGAAAAGCAGGGAGAGTGTTGTTGTTTTGTGAGGATTATAACTGCTCCTGAGCTTTACAAAAACATCTTACTCAGTTGTCAGCTTTGGTTATCATTTTTTTTTTTCTAATACTCCTTTAAATTAATTTTACAGTAACTGATTGCTCTCAATACAGTCAGAGTTTAAAGACCAGACCTACACACTGTAACAGTGTCAAGTTCAAAAGATAGTAAAGACATGAGATATGTCTGACTAACCACCTTGTTTCCTAAAGTAGTCTAGAAACCTATCATTGCGACCCAAGGCAATCCTATACTAACTCTTTTAATTCTCTAAACCATCACGTATGTCCGTTTGCACATGCACAGTTCACAACAAGACATATACGAAAATCAACCTAAAAGTAAAACAGGAAGTAACCAAAATACAGAGAAGACTGAATCATAAAGCCATACTATAACACCTCACATGACGACAGAGACAAGACACAGAAGGCAGGAGGGAGTGAAAACTAGAAAAATAAAGGACCATAATAAAACCAATAAATATACAAGGGCAATGGCAGGTAGTTGGTGGGGATAATGCAGCTTGAGATTCTATGTAAAAGACTACAGAAGTTACTGTAATTTTGCCATTTTCCCATATGTGTCTTTATAATAATTCACAGGAACATTTTCTCACATATTATCCCGCTGTTTATGGGGAAGCTATAAATACCCTCAGCTGACAATACACAGTGAGTTTTGGGAACTGCCTGGCGTTACTTGCCGTCTCACATTATATTCAGGTCAGTTCTGCTGGAATTTTTTTGTATTGCTTTACAATCACACCTCCTCCATATTTCACAGAAATAGTGTGAAATATGCCATTGAGAAATTAGTAGCTACAATGGCATCACTTGTGCTTTTTTTTAATCACAAACGAGTGTTGAAGTCTATACTAGCACTGTGCCAGTCAAAACCTGCCAACATAATCAAATGTTTGAAATTTTCATAATACTGTGCAAGTAGTTTTGATCACAGCAGGGTGACTAGTAGCTATTGTTGCAGGAAAAAAATTCAGCATCTAAAATATATCAAATGTCACATATCAGTCTGCACATTATACTTTTGAGAAATCTGAGCAATACGAGCAATACGACTTTTTTTAACTAGTGAAATAAAAATCTTGTTATGTTTTTGTTAAGTTTGGGACCCTTTTGGGACCTTTGTTTTCCACTGTTTTTAGTCCCTCTGCTAATATTCATTTTGTTCTGTGGAACTGCTTTTTTGTTGTATATATCCCATTAGATTCTCCTTTTTTTTCTCCACATGTCAAAGTAAAAAACTTGTTTACTGTTATTTTGAGAAAATCACAAATATGTTGTTAGTGTGTTTGTTGGAGAAAACACTTTCGGTCCATTTCTGTTTGTGTTTTTTTTACAAAGAGGAAATCGGTACAATCAGTCACACCTTTCTCACTTTTTCTACGGATTCTTTTGTCTCTGGATTAACTTCTGACTTTAGAGAATGAGAAATCTAAATTGGCTCTCAGTGACCTCTTTGAGTCCCCTTAGACAGTGTATTGACTTTTTACGCCAAGGTAACCAAACCCAGTGCCCTAAGGTTAGCAGGAAAAGACAAAATCAATTTAAGGGTGAATCTGTGCATCTGAAAACAAGGATTCAGGAAATACAGCTTGAATAACCTCTACTTTATTTATCTGAGTTGGGAATTTAGGTCTCAAGTTACATCTAAAATGAAGAATGAAGCTTCACATGAATTTTATCTCCACATTAGTCAGACAGCAAAGTTAAGCTGTGGATATAGAGCACAATTATATACATGATACACAGACAGACTCACAGTAACAAACAAACAATGAAACCCCCTTTTGGAAGACAAAGTTCTGGCAGTGCTATTTGACCCAAAAGCTCCATGTCTGTTGTGTGACCAGTTTAACTAATGGACTAGATAATCAAAGGGTGTTGGTCACGTCAGTCTCACCTTTTGTCAATAAATGAGTGTTGACCTCTCAACTATGCCTGCCCCCAATCTCCTCCCACAACACACGGAAGCTCTATACGCTCTCATTCAAAACAAAGCAGGAGTAATCAGCACCTTCAGCCTACTGGAATGTTCCCAATTTCTATAGAGAGGCTTAGTGAAAAAACAGACAGGTACGCTGACAAGAAAACAAGCCCAGACTCATTCGCTGGTGAGGCTGCGGTGCAGTGTAAAAACTGGGAGTGCTTGAGAAGCTTTTTTATTTGTGGCCTCAACGTAAGTAAGCACATTTGACAGAAAAATGCACTCACAGAAATAATGAAATAATGCCTTTATTACAAGAAGAATTGAAACAATTTTCCACACTTAGGAGTTGCTTAGCGTCTGTGGTGTCTTGTACTATACTGCGGTTATGGCAACGACTGGCCATTTATGCTCCAGTAATATTTGGATAAGTCACAATGTTGCAGCAAAAGAGAAGCATTTTAACGATTCCCGCTGCGATGCCATCCCTCCACAGTTATTAGAGCGCGTTCCATGTCAGTGAGAGAAGTGCATAAACACGGGGTGCTGACAGACCCCCTGTCTCACACATGAATGGAAGAATTATCCAGCTTCCACCTACCCCAAGAGATTCATTTTGGGACACAAGTTTTTGCATGTAGCACACAGTGCTCCAATTAAGAATTATTTTGAACCATTTACAAGCATATGCAGTCAGCTGGAAGGAGACACTCAGTGGCACTTTGCACTCCCCTAATAATATTATGAGTGTTGTAAAAACTACAATACCAGATATCCTTCTAAAATGTAGTGGAAGTGGAAGCAAAAGCGTATCAGTAACATAAAATAAAATAAAAAAAACTCGGGGGGAGCACAAGTACTTATTTTCTTCCTTTTTACTTGTCTTCAGTAACACAGGTTTCATTGCTTAGCAAAAGCTGTGCTCAGCTGCTTGCTGATATTGTTCGCTCATTCACGTTATGTACTTGTTATAAAATGCCATGACCCAGGAAGCCTCAGAACTATACATATCTAGATATGAAAAAAGACTCACTAAGTAAAAATCTCACCTCTTGTAGGCAGCTGGCATCAGAGAGTACTGAATTTGCCTGAAACTGTTTCCATTTGGCCTCTCATCAATGTTATTTTTCAGCAATTTTTAAAATCTTAAAGTGTTGGACATTCAAGGTAATTGCATGTCTTGGCTGCCGGGGATAGCTTAAATTACAAATTTGATTATTATTCAGACTTTATTTATTTATTTAGTTTACAGTGACAGTGATTCTCAATAAGACCTAATCACATTGCACCATATTTGTCTAGCGCTCACACAAATCATATTCACTGAGAGCCTTTGTTATTTTCAGCCCATTCACACAGCCCATTTGTATTCTGGGTGTGACATTTCGAATCTGCATCCAAACGGGGAATGAAATATTTATGCTGCAAAATGATGGCACTCTTCATTGTCAATTTGCTTGAACATAAAAGTGCATTAGAAGGTGGGTGCATTCTTGCCCAGGCAAATCAGAACAGAATCAGCCAATGAGGCATCGAAGAGAGAAGGACAGAGGGGAGTATCAAGGTAGAAGGAGACAACCTCTGGGCAGCCACAGGCTATAGAGCCTGCAGACACAGCCAACACCCAGGAATCTCACGCAAATACATTCAAACTGCAACATGTGTCAAAGGCCTCTAAAGCGAGCACCAATACTTAAAAATTAATAGTGTTTTTGTTTTTTTATGCAAATATTATTTAGGTTTATCGCGGTGTGAGTAAAAATGGTGGCACATGCAATAAAGCAAATTCATAATGCAATGTTTTTGATACTACATTCATAAATAAATATTAAGCATCTGCACCAGATGTGATATGTCTACAATATGTAACATTTCCATATGTCATCAGTCAACACATTTCTAGATTGTTATACATGTCATACATTGCATCATTGCATTTTACTGCAGATAGATAGTTCCCCCACTTAAAATGATGACAGAGGTCAGTAATTTGCACCAGAGGTACACTTCAACTGTGAGAGGCAGAATGTGAAAAAAAAAAAAATCCATGAATCCACATGGTAGGATTTGTAAAGAATTCATTCATAAATCAGGGTGGAAAATAAGTATTTGGTCAATAACAAAAATACAACTCAATACTTTGTAACATAACCTTTGTTGGCAATAACAGAGGTCAAACGTTTACTATAGGTCTTTACCAGGTTTGCACACACAGTAGCAGTGATGTTTTGGGGCTGTCGCCGAGCAACACGGACTTTCAACTCCCGCCACAGATTTTCTATGGGGTTGAGGTCTGGAGACTGGCTAGGCCACTCCAGGACTTTCAAATGCTTCTTACGGAGCCACTCCTTTGTTGCCCGGGCGGTGTGTTTTGGATCATTGTCATGTTGGAAGACCCAGCCTCGTTTCATCTTCAAAGTTCTCACTGATGGAAGGAGGTTTTGGCTCAAAATCTCACGATACATGGCCCCATTCATTCTGTCCTTAACACGGATCAGTCGTCCTGTCCCCTTGGCAGAAAAACAGCCCCATAGCATGATGTTTCCACCCCCATGCTTCACAGTAGGTATGGTGTTCTTGGGATGCAACTCAGTATTCTTCGTCCTCCAAACACGACGAGTTGAGTTTACACCAAAAAGTTCTACTTTGGTTTCATCTGACCACATGACATTCTCCCAATCCTCTGCTGTATCATCCATGTGCTCTCTGGCAAACTTCAGACGGGCCTGGACATGCACTGGCTTCAGCAGCGGAACACGTCTGGCACTGCGGGATGTGATTCCCTGCCGTTGTAGTGTGTTACTGATGGTGACCTTTGTTACTTTGGTCCCAGCTCTCTGCAGGTCATTCACCAGGTCCCCCCGTGTGGTTCTGGGATCTTTGCTCACCGTTCTCATGATCATTTTGACCCCACGGGATGAGATCTTGCGTGGAGCCCCAGATGGAGGGAGATTATCAGTGGTCTTGTATGTCTTCCATTTTCTGATGATTGCTCCCACAGTTGATTTTTTCACACCAAGCTGCTTGCCTATTGTAGATTCACTCTTCCCAGTCTGGTGCACGTCTACAATACTTTTCCTGGTGTCCTTCGAAAGCTCTTTGGTCTTGGCCATGGCGGAGTTTGGAGTCTGACTGTTTGAGGCTGTGGACAGGTGTCTTTTATACAGATGATGAGTTCAAACAGGTGCCATTCATACAGGTAACGAGTGGGGGACAGAAAAGCTTCTTACAGAAGAAGTTACAGGTCTGTGAGAGCCAGAGATTTTCCTTGTTTGAGGTGACCAAATACTTATTTTCCACCCTAATTTACGAATAAATTCTTTACAAATCCTACCATGTGAATTCATGGATTTTTTTTTCACATTCTGTCTCTCACAGTTGAAGTGTACCTCTGGTGCAAACTACTGACCTCTGTCATCATTTTAAGTGGGGGAACTTGCACAATCGGTGGCTGACATCATTTTAAGTGGGCGAACTTGCACAATCGGTGGCTGACTAAATACTTTTTTGCCCCACGGACGGTAGGTAGGTAGGTAGGTAGGTAGGTAGGTAGGTAGGTAGATAGATAGATAGATAGATAGATAGATAGATAGATAGATAGATAGATAGATAGATAGATAGATAGATAGATAGATAGATAGATAGATAGATAGATAGATAGATAGATAGATAGATAGATAGATAGATAGATTGATAGATAGATAGATATTATACACTGGCATGCCCATGTGGCATTGCAGAGACTTTCTAAATACTGTGCTGATGCTCTCACATTCCTCACAGTGACGTGTTACAATGGAGCCATCGCTCTTTGTTGTGCCTCCAGGGACTGCAGTGCACTGAAATACAGCACCTTTTCATTCAACAAATCTCTGTCATAAGGGTCAATGCTCACCCAACAACATCTCTGAATGACAGTGTTTTGTTGCCAGTAACCTTGCTTGTTCGGTGGAGGTGCAGCATTTTTGAATCCTCTGGAGTGAATGCGCCGTTGACCAACTTGTTAAGTTCGAGGTATGCCACACACTGGGACATAAAATACCAGTTTAAGGTCAAAAGAACAGCATTTCAATCATGTTCTTTGCAATGAAAAGAGTTGGGATATTTTGGGATATCATAGCATCAATATGCTTAACAAACCATGAGACAATAAAACTTGGTAAACTAAAATTATGTAAGAGCAGATGTGATATGAAGCGCCACATTACTTAGGAGCAGTCAAATCAACTCAGCAGGCAGTACACTTCTTAGAATACTTCATAGGACAAATATGTGTTGTGAAAGTGGATTTTCGTGGATAGGAGGTGTTGTTTAACATCAGGGCTTTTGATTTCTTCTGAGGCAGCTTGCCCAAAAACAGCACCCTCTTTTATCAGAGACTTCAAGGAGACATCAGTTGATGTGTTTGATGCATGCTGATACATGCTGCCAGTCTGGTAAAGTTTGACTGTGCAAACAGAAGGAATAGTTTTTTTGTTTCTTTGTCTTTTTCTCTCTTTTGTTTATGCGCGTCAACATTTTTAACTAAACAGCATTATCCCTTCTAACAATTGACCATTTGCTCTGATATAACCAACAGAGCTAAGAAATCCTCCTGCAAAGTCTTTGTCTGCGTGTTTAGTAAGCCAGCCACAGGGTCTCTTTCAAACGGTATGTTTTTAGAGGCTCGTTTTTCAGCTGTCACCTTCCAGTGGTCCAAAAGATTACCCTGAACGAGTCACTCTGTCCAGAGCTATCTGGCCCACACCGAACACAAAGGTAAAACACGGCCTGTCTCTGGAGAACAACAGCTCATAACTCAAAGATATTGGTGTCCTTGTCAATAAAATCACACATAAAGAAGATTGGGCTCAAATGAATGTACTCTCCAGAGGAATATCTTGTCAGGTGAGGCATGGTGCAGCTCTCTACCTCAGGAATGTCTCAGTGCTGTGTTTCCTCACCCATCCCCCACAACTCTGCCATTGTGAGTTGAGGGAAGGAATGCTTTTCAAAAAGTTCACAATGACGGATGGCTGGTGTCGCCCCGTTTTCATCTAAGGCTAAACGTAGGGTACGTACACCAAGCTAGGAATCTCTTGCTAAGAAATGCATGCATGCTATTCAAAAATTAACTAAAGTATGCATAGCATACAGTTGTTTTAATCATCTACTGTTTTGTGGTTCACAATGATCTTAGAAGGGACTGATCATCAGGAACGTGACTGTAAAGATATACACATTTAACTAATTCCAAAGGCTGTTTTTCTTTCTTGCCATAGTTGCATATTATAATTCAAATACTTTACTATAATGGCTCAGAGATGCTCTGGTTTAATGAAGAATGTGGTTTACTCTAGAGGGTGAGATGAAAATGAGCAAATTACAGCAGAGACTCATCAAATAATGAACACAAAGCCCTTAATATTACATGAAATCCAGTCTTTCATTTGTAAGTTTTTTTGCCTCCCTTGGGGGCTTCCTTTAAAGCCTTTGAAGTGAATAAGATGTTATGTCTATTATGTTAATAACGGATCTAAAATATGATGATTTTACTAATACTGTTGTAATGGTGTTCACATTTTGGATTTGGGAACTTTACTTTTGATTCTGTGTTATTATTTTTATTTGGTTTCTTTTTTTCTGTTCTGCTTCTTAACTCTTGGTAATACATTGTAGCACATGGCAGGGTGTGGCAGATTTTTTATGACTGAGGAATAGGTGGTCCTACTCAGGTGCTTGAATGTTATTGGTTGGGACAGTCCTCTAAAACACCAATACCTGGATCAGGTAGAGAAAAAAGTCAGAGGGAAGCCTAGTAGCTCTTTGTCAGCTGCACCTTCACTCCTTCCTGAAGACTTCTTTGAGCATTTTTGTTTGATTTGCTTTCCATTCACTGAGTCACCAAGGAAATGAAGGAGCAAAAGGGTGAGTGATGAGTTTAAGGCAAGGTACAGTATTATTTTATTCAATGAAAAAGCATTTTAAATTCATTTCATATGAATTTAGCTTCTACTACTGCATATCATAGCTAGTCGCTTTTACGTGCTTGTGGAATTAACCTGGAGACATCATTTGTGTTAAGGTCCAGCATAATCAGCAGAGATTTTTGAATATAAGAAGTAGTAATAAAAGTGTGCAAGACTAAGTGCATAAAAGAGAAAAAAAAGTACTATCAGAAAGCTTCAGGTATGGAGAGTGAACACTCTGTTTCCCCAAGAGCAGGACTCTGAGGTATACAGATAGCACGGCTGGCCACAGTGGGCTCGAGGAGACCTGTGCTGCAGTTGCATCAATGATGACTAAACCGTCATTCAGCTCAGGCCTGTGATAACGTGCCAGAGCTAAGGATTTTAACAGCAGCCTGAAACCCTCGAGCCACAAAGAAGGGCAGGCCTGGTCTCGCTCAGGCTCAGGCTCAAACTTAAACTAAGGGAGAGGCCAACATCCAATTCCTGCCGCACTCATTGCCACCCCCTCAACCTCGGAGGCTTCCTCATAAATCTCACAGTCCCAATTGCATGCTCTGCACCAACTTCCAGGTTCTGCCTCTATCTTGAAGCTTAACAGTGAAAGTAAAGCTCAAGGCTTTCCTTAATGTAACTTAGGAATCAATGTTCCTGCAAAAACACACTGATTTTGGTATATTACTTTGGGGAAACGGATGAATCGGAGCCAGAAAGAAATTCAGAGAAGAAGGTTGAAGAAAACTGCGCAGTGTTTTGGCAATGTACATTTTTATCTTTAATTTCAGACGCTGCCAGAATATTCCATGTGTTCTATCCTTCATTCCACCGGAGTCTGTATCTGTATTTGACCAGATTTCAGTGGTGTGAAGTGTAAGAGACATGGAAATACGACTTCAGTCACAACAGCAGAAGGCAACTGAGTCATAGGTTATAAACGTGGCAATTTGAAGTTTCTCAGTTTCTACCTGCTGTTTTATGGTTTGCATTTTCAATGTTGGAAACTATTAATTTCTTCACAAGGTGCTTCCATTTATTCACTGTTGTATAGTATAGTTTATGTACTTTTTGTGTGAAATAAGCTATGCATACTTTTCAATCAATATATACTGCATTGAAAAACTGTTTAATATGAATAAATTTTCCAAACCTTGTGCCCAGTGTTTCTTTTTTTTCTAAAAGTGCAACATCTCAAATCATTACAGAGCTATTATACCACCCACACCCGAGTTTCCGTGGTTCTCAGCCCCAAAGCATGATTTTTTTTCATTAGCCAACATGGAGAATTTAAGACTCAGCCCACACAAACAACCTTTACTGTTTGGCAAATGAAGCTTATTAACAATTTAAAACATGCCCTCACTGTAGCCCACACATTAAACATGTTTCTTGGTGCTAGAGAGATGCCTCTCCACTACTCCCATCACACTTCTCTCCAGTAGCGCACATTAAAGGGAAAGGCAAAGATAATAGTCTTTGCTGCTTTACTTTTCCATTCCTGAGTGTTACTCTGTGCAAGATTTCAGCATTTTGTGATGCAGATTCCATGTGTGGGCTATGCTTTGCAGCTTTTATAAAGTCTATAACTACAGGGTTTTCTTCTCTCTCTTTTTTTAAACCAGACTTGGAGATTTTAAGAACTGTGTCATTTAAAATAAAGCATTGCATCTCAAGGTTTGTGCTCATCTGTCTTTATGGCAGGGGTCTGTCTGAAATAATAATAACAAAACAGAGCTAAGCAGCATGTTCTTGGCTCATGGTTATGCATGTGGGTACATGCATGTGAATATAAACTCAACAGTGGCTGAAGCTTTTCACAGTGGCTTGAAAAATATTAAGATTTTTTCCAAGTGGCCTCTAAAAGGTTTTAGACATTTGCACTACCAGGCTTTTAAGTGCATTGCTACAAGCAATGTGGGGGGTTTTTCAGACAGCAAACAAACACAATTGGGACAATAAAAAAATGTGCAAGCCCTGATGAAATGCCCCCAGACACAGACGAATAACAAATCAAAGGAAATTCATGAACTCTTGACCTTTACAGTGAGGGGATCCGGTTCCCTGTGTTTTGGTTTGGGGGCGCATCTCACTGGGATTTTTTTGGTTTCAGCATTTTCCTTTAGAAGAAGCATTCACACCTAAATCAATGCAAATTAGTTTTGAGTCAAATCCTATTTTCCTTTGAATAATTATTTTTATACTAATGGGAGTGGTCCACTCCAGGATGACAATGTCCTTGTAAACAGGACACAAGCAGTCTCTAAAATGTTTGATGTGTATGAAAATGGCAATAATGCAGTGGCTGAATCTTTTGCCTATGCACGAAGGCACGAACGACATGTTACACCATGCTCTCCATACTGATGTTGCCCGAGTCAACAGGTAAGTAATGTGAAAACACACCCCTTGTGTGAAGCATGCAGAATTCATGTCACTATGGTAACAAACACAGCTCAAAACAGTAAACCAAAGAACAAACTAACAATACTCACATGGCTCCTACATCTCCCCTACATCAGAGTTAAATCCTGTGAAATCTTGTGAGTCAATCCATCCACTATGTTGCTACAGGGAAGTGGCATCTCCTTATGCACGCTTATAAAAGAGAGTGGCCAACTGACAGTTAAAATCATCATAATGCGCTACATTTTTCAAATACATTTCAAGCAATTTGGGTTGTGATAAATGCAGGACATTTACTTATAAGATAGGATTATTAAGTTAACAAAAAATGTGTGATTACCAAAAACACATTTGGGGTTGGGGGAGGGTGTAGGCTTCATAGCCAGCTTGATAGGAGGTGTTCAAGTTGGAGCTATAATAAGTGACAACATCCATAGATACAGCTGTAACAGGACGATGTGAAGGGCCAGTGAAATGTCATCCTCTGTTGACCTTTTTACCAGTAAGAAAAGAAGTATTAATGTAGAGAGGAGGGACACCTTTTCTGTTCAGTGCTAGGACCAACTCCTCAAATCACTTCATAACAAGTGAGGTCAGAGCCACTGGGTGATAGTCATTTAGTCATTGTATCTTTTTTCAGCACAGTGCTTGTGATAGGGCTGTCCACAGGCTCTTGCTTCCAACAAGCCAACTTGTGCGACTGTCTTCCAATCAAAAGTTGTAGCCCTGAGTTTGAGGATGTTGCATGATCAAGGTTGTCATTCATTTGTAGCCATTGTAATAAGTTTTAAGTTTGTTTTTGTATTATTCCTGTTGAAGTTTGGAAATAAACTAAGATGGTTTTTAAGAAGTGGGGGGTATGTTTATTGTCTGTCCCAAATGGGAAACAAAATAAATGACCTGTAGCTGCAAAACACCTGAAAATCATGCCTAATAAATCTTCTAATAAATCTAAAGTATTTTTTAATACTCTTTTTTTCTTGTTAGAATTTTCCATTTCCCAAAATGATAAGTTGTTTTTACTATTGTTATGGTTGCCAGGACATCTTTGTAAAATAGATTTTGTAAACTCAATGGATATTTTTGCTGTTTAAATAAAGATTTTTTTAAAAAAGTTGTTAACTATAACCCTTGACATACAATAGATATATTACTAATCCAAAGATATTAATGAATGATTAACAAAAAATAGATTCCAGTCATATTCAAAACAAAACTGACTCAGCTACATTGTTTACATTTGAATTCTAGATCATTTAGACTTTTTGGAAATAAACATCCTTGATTGTTAGCAGCATTAAATCGGTCTACACAGCTGACATGGACATTTTGAAATTTTGTTTCTCTTTCTTCTTTCTGCTACACAGTTCAACAGTCGGAGAGGACACAGGTGAGAGAAAATGTTCTTATGCTGGGTTCGTATCCATTAGCAGACAGCAATACTGGAGCTGACACAGGAAGTATGAAATTTGTGATTTTCCTGTTCTCTGTTATAAAGTATGAATTATTGAGTTTCTATGCACTGCAGATGAGAAGGATAAAATGACAGTTTCACGCCATAAAAGCGGCACTTGTTAATTGAAAGCACAGCCGTGCTGCAGAAATGTTCTGTTGTGTCTGCACCATGCTTCATTAAGCATGACATTTAATGTGACAGCAGCTGATTTCAGTGTAGGGTCACGTTGCCATGTTGTTGGTTAGACTGGTGGTCTTCCTTGAGTTTATGCACCGCTTTTAGTAGTTTGTGTCATGGCTGTTTAGTGGCGGAAGACATTGATGTCCAACAACTGGAACGTTTAGTGGAGATGCTGACACCTAGGGAGTGTGAGGACCTCCTGTCTGCCCTCTCTCACCCAGAGGAAAACATATTTGAGCACCTTCAGCGCCTCTCGCCAGAAAAAAATCTCCTAGGTCTCCAGCCTCGAGCCAAGAGAGAGACGCCTTCTGCTCTAGGTTAGCTAAACTTCTACATCTGAGGATGACAGCAACACATAAGTCACAAGCTTCTTATTTATACATTAAACATTAAGTGTCACTCTTCATTTCAATGCAAAAATAAGTTATAGAACAAATAATGCAAAGTTAACTTTTTAGCGAGAGATGAAAAGACGCTATGAGCTGTAATAAGGTATAAAGACAAAGCGCACCTTGAAACCTGTCTGTTTCTCACACAGCCAGCTCAGCTTAGAGAGTTTCTGGCAGCAAACTGACAGTCAAAGAAAAGTCTTTCTGAGGGCTATATGTTTTGTGTTTACTAGATAGTGAAGCCCAGTGCCAAACGGCCCTGACAGACTGGCTGCTGAGGTACGGCAAGGAGACCTACTATGACAGGCTTTCACGTGCCTTGCATCACATCGGCAGAACAGACATCGCCACTGGTGAGAATAATGGTGACTCCTGCCTCCTGTAGCATGGAATCATTTATTTTTAAACAGAACAACTGTGTTGTGCTACTAATGTAGTGGTTTTCAAATTAAAATGGCTGACTTTTTATACACAGTACAGTGTTGTTGATAGGAACAAATCCCTATGAGCAGACATCACAGCATGTCCCTTGACAAAAGGAAATTAGAACAAAGCCTCATTTGGGTACATGGCAGTGTATTTTCAAAATTGGTTTATTTCGGTCAAGAAGGCCTCCTCAAGATTTTAACAACAGTGTATAATTGCTTCATTACTCTGAGATTTATTTTAATTGGAACTTCAAAAGTGGCATATTTTGCAGAATGCCAGTCGTTGGCATGTGTTGCAGTCCAGTGTGCACACAAGTCCACAGCCGAGTGGCGTTGGGTAGAGGGAGGTGTAAATGATCTGACAGAGGACTCAGTGGAGCTGACACCAGCCACAGAACAAACCATCTGCTCCTTTCATCAGCAGCTTTGGAGTGAAAAAAAGACAAGGAAAGGATAGGAAGAGATGAGCTGGAGTTTGGGGTGGGGTGGAGTGGGGGCCTTGATGGAAAAGCCTGGATGCAAAATGTAGCAATTATCTTACACTTGATTGCATTTCTGAAGAGATCTACTCATACATCGAAACCTGAGAGATTCATTTTGTTTTATTCTGAAGGACAGCAGGAGCTCTCCTGCTAGAAGTAATTATGGTCATTGCAAAAAAACAACAATCAAATCCAATTTTACAATCTTTTATAGGATACATAAACACATTTATACCTTGAGATGCAGAGAAATAACGATCGCTTGTGTTATTTTGTCTTCACAGAAGTGGGGAAGAACATCAACCAGGACAAAGCCCTGAGCCTGAAGCGCTATGTTGAAGATTATCACAAATATGTCAACTCTTTAAACTTTGTTTCAGACACAAAACACCAAAAGCGCGGACACCAGAGGGTCAGAAAAAGAACGGGTATGATCACTTAACTCAAAGCTTGAATTTTTCACTTTTGAGCTTGGTAGATCATAAAACAGGAAAACATGATAGACAACTAAGTCTTAGCATCTGTGTCCATGCTAAGCCCAGATCTGTGACTACAGATGTCCAAAGGAGATTTCTGGGTTATTCCTCTGGAGACTCCATGAATGACAAATGGTATAATGTTTCACTGAACCCTGAATCTATTAAGTGTTTAGATGAGATGACAGATTAGATTTGGTGGTCGTGGGCATGCTTCCAGCTCATTACTTCTCAGTATCAACACTCTCGCTATACAAGTAATATTTCCCAGGACAGTTAGGAAACCCAAAATGTAATTATCACCTGTCCATTTCGTCAGTCTCCTGGGTGTTCATTCAAGTTAAAACTTGACAGAAATGCTCCCATAATCCTTTGAGATGGTAAGTGTGTCTGTCCTGTTTGTGCTGTGTGTGTGTCTGTGTGTCTGTTAGTTAGCGATCTGACATGGCGTGACCTGGATCTGATTGTGGAGCAGGTTCGCGTCCCTCCGTACCAGAAGGGGCCTTTGGATGTAGCTATGCCAGTATTGTACGGTCTTCTGTTGGGCTTCGGGGGCACCTTGCTCATAGGCACAGCTTTACTCCTCGTCATTGTCCACATTTCTCATGGAAGGCTTCAGAACTGTCACTCCAGAGCCACCAGCAGTTCCAGCAATAAAGCCATGTAGTTTGGGGAGCTTCTGGAATGTCAGATGTAAACATTCCAATTATCAAAAATGAAATAAGTGTACAAAAATAAAAGCTGAAAATATTTTGTCTTCTTTGGTTTTGCTGTTCTGGTAAGTCCTGCAGAGAAATATGCCTGAAACATTCAATCATCACCAGAACCAATGCAGGACCTAAATATCGATTCTAAATCACTACTGCTAATTATGATAAATGTGACAAGCATAATGTAGTTTGAGATCAAATAATTATCCTTGTGTGTATTGCTAGACTGGTAAGTGTTATTGTCTTGCCAGTGGGTAGATGACTGGTACTGTGACAGATGCGCTGGAACCCAGCCCTTACACCAAAGGTTGTTCCGGTGTTACTGTGATAGTGATGCCACCTTCCATTTCCCCTCCAAGTGACGGCAACGTGCCCGTCTGGCATCGAAGAACAACTAATTATCCAGCCTGGCGCCTGCTTCCCCGGAGCCTGCCGATACCTCCACAGGCAATCCAAAAGACTAATAACAATGACAATGCTAGCAGACAATGGAGCACTCGTTGTGATGGCAGCTTCCAGCGGGTGACAAAGCCAAACAGAAAACACAGGGCTATATTTTTTGAAAGTGTAAAGTGGGAAGGACTCTTAGCAAGCTGAAATAACTTGATATTTGAGATGCAGTAAGTCAGTCCAGAATTTGTATCGGAAGACCAACAAAATAAAAATGTCTAATTTCAAATTTACTTTGTTGACATGTGCAAGTTTTAATTAAGAAAAGCATTTTCTCAGAATATTTTTTTTACTTACTCTGCTGAGACAAACAGTTTCATAATTGCAAGATAGAAAACAAGCTCACGGCGCTGGAGTACTTTCGAGCTTCTTGTTTCTTACTCTAACACTACTTTCTTCGTCATAATTGAACTAATTACTTCATTATACAAATCTGGCCTAATGTGCTTCAGGAGTCAGACAGCTTGGATTAACAGTGGCACTAAGTAGCAATTACCGACTATTAGTTCATAAATCAACATTTAAACAAATTATAGTGCCAAGCAAAGCTGTATGAGCAAAGCTCTAAGACCAAAAGTGTGTGCGGAGTTTTGTTGTATTACCGAAGCACTGGCCTAAAATCCTAGAACATCGTAAGGGTTCCCTTTACAGTGATGTCATTTGAATTCGAATCTTCTTGGTTTGCCATAATATTCAAATGCATAAGGCAATTCACACTTCTTTGACTTTGATTTTGAAAATAAAGATGCCTTACATTGCCAGAATGTAGCCTTAACCCTGTAGCATGCAGTAATGACATTTTGTAACAGTTTGTCTTTCTCGCCATGTGTCTTTAAACAACATTGTGTTTCACCTTCGTCGCTTAGCTTCCCAGGTGGCACAGTAAAACTCTTCATGACAAAACTTCCTCTGTCCTTCAGTTTTCCCCTGCTGGCTGTTAGGATCTTGCAGGTGCTGAGTATGACAGGTTCACCTGCTGTGGGCTCACCCGTATTTCTGTAACCAGTGGAGAGGAAAGCCAGAGTTCTGTATGCCTGAATGACTCACAGAAACAACATGTCACAAGGGGGCCTGCATCATAACTGTGACACTCTTTAGCATAGAGAAGGTCCCACCAGAAAGCTTAGTTTCTAGTTACTTTGTCAACTAAGGTTGACAAAGAAAGCTATGAGCACACCATAATCTTGTTGAGGCATCCTTCATAACTGTAAAAGGATACAATGTGGTGCACCATTTTAGATTCTATAAAGTAAAGCCTGATCATGTGATTGGATTCAACCCCATCCTTTAAGATTCATGTCATTTCCAGAGATCCGAAGAATAGGCCAGCGTTCATTTCAAGCCATTCTCATGCAAAGGATGTAGCAATCACAGATAGCATGGCTGAATAGAGAGAGAATGTGACATGAAATTGACATTTGCAGCCAAGACGATGCCAGCGTCTGAAGGTACGGTTTCCAGGCATATCCATTCTCATGTTAAACAGAAGGAGGGTTTTTTTCCTGTGGTTTCTTTGGGTTATTTAATAGTTTGTGGACCAGCTTATCAAACTGGATTCTCTGAGGAGGACACATCTGTCTCTTGTCATTGGCTCAGCTTGGCATAAGGAGTCAAGTGTTTGTCTGGATGAAAATGTAGACGGACTGGATGTAGCGCGTGCCAAGGGGACGCTCAGACAGAGGGCTGCGTCCTTGATGTGCTGAGGCTGAGCGTTCTGCACCAGGGCCTCTGGGGTGTGCTTAGTGTCACTAAAGGCTTTAACTTCCCCCTCCCTCCATTTGCATCTTCATTCATCTGCAGGGCCACTGAGGTGCTGCAGTCCCCACTCAACCATCACTCTGCCTTTGCTCAATATATATGGATCACAGGAAACAAGATCACAACACCAGCTCTTTTAAAGTCATACTTTTTTTAATCGCCTCGACTTCAGCTTTCACAACTTTACCTTTCATGGTTTCCTTGGGGGGGGGGTGTCTGAGACTTCTTCAAAGTTTCTTAGTGCTGATCAGACAGGAGGATTTTCTGGGTTGACAGATATAGCCACAGTGCCATCCTGTGGTTATGGCACGTCAATACAGGATTCTGCATGATCATTTGATTGCGTTTGTGAATGGGGTTGAACCCTACTTATGAGCAATTTTTAATGGCTATAATAAATGTCCATGTTATAAAAGCAGAAAATAATGCATATTGTCATTTATCGTTTTAAAGTGAGTTTGTATATTGCGTTTATTGCTTTAACTCCGAGAGCAGCCATAGAAAAGCAGTTTCACCTGCAGTTGTCATCTAATAAAATGCAAGAGAAAGGTGAACAGATGGTCATAATGTGATGCAGTTAGAGTTTTAGTGAGTCAGGCACACTGAATCACTAAGCAGTACTGTGTACTGTTGTCACAATAAAACGCCTCATATGCCTAAACATAGTAAATGGCCAATGCTGAAACTTCAACTTCCACCATAAATCTCCCTTTATTTTATTTATTTCTTTATTTCTTTATTTATTTCTTTATTTATTTTGGGGGGGGGGGGGGGGGGGGTGTTAAAGAATAAAAAATATCTGGTTGCACTATTCTACTGTATAGAATAGTGCATTGTGTGCAGCAGTTTACATGTTAAGATAAGCATGATGCTTTCAAATCAGGGAATGTTAATACATTTTACAACAGATTAAGTTATTTTAGCTCTAATTTAAGACTTTAGAAAAAGTCATCCCAAAGGTAGGTTGAATTCCCCCAAAGAAAGGTTATGAATAACCAAGAGGTGAGCAACAGCAAAGTCATGGTAACATCTGGTAAAGGGTTTTCAGTAATGGCTGCTTGGCTTGTCTACTTGTGGAGATAAAAGCAGAAGATTTCTCCTGTGTGTTTCTGACAGGTGTGTTTCCTCTGAGCCAGAGAAAGGCAGATTTACCCATGAGACATCAGGCATAAAGAGAGCAAGCCAAACTGGTCTCAACTGGTCTGGTATTGAAGCCCATTCCTATTCCTATTCCTATTTTTCCTATTTTCCCCCTTTTTTCAGCTTTCAGACTTGCATTTATGGAAAATTTTATGGATCACTTTCATGTAGAACTCACTGGGATGCTAATATGTTTGTGTTAATGATTCTGCTATATTATGCAGCTGAAGCAAGTGGCAATTTCACTAATGCTTATGCGGTTAATGGTCTCAGCATACTCCATGTGACAGGCATTTGTAGGCACCCAGTTATGCCTAGTGATGGTCTCTAAAGTCAAGTGTCTGTTGTGCTGAACAGTTCGGTTCTAAAAGTCTGAACATACAAACACTCCATCAGTGCTGATGGAGATCTTCTAAATTGGGCTGTGAGCTTATCATTCAATTCTCAAAATAAATGAAATAATTGTACAGCAGCGATTAAATTATCATTGTGTAATAACACTCATAACACCCCTGATGACATGCTGCAAAGCATCATGTGGCTCTGTTCTACACTCTGTGTAGTCTTCTAATGACTTCTCCCAGCATTGCACCACACTGCGTTGTTTTGCATTGTCTTGTCTAATTTCCCCACTGATACTGAAGGGCTCAGTAAGGAGCCAGAATCTATAGTCATCACTTGTTTTTTGGCAGGGGGAGGGGGTTGGTTTTTGTTGCGTTGTTGTTGTTTTTAATCTAGTAAGAGACAGGAACGCAAACAGCACCCCCACTCTGTTTAATGACTTGATAGGATGATAAAACACCTCACTTGCATACCTGTCCAACACAATAGCTGCAAATCTGTCTTGATTAGCAAGGTCAAATTTGTGTATCTCTCTAAAGAGTTATCTTCTTGTTGCAAGTTTGTTTATGATACTGTTTATGAAATTGAAATCACACAATTAAGTTGTTAAAAACAAAAAATAAAGCCAACTCTGAGTTTTCAACAGAAAAATTCTGCTGTTTGTAGTTTCAATCATTTAATGAAGGTCAGTGGCTTTTGAAATAATTAGTTAGCATTGCTTTTGCTTTTAATGCAATAATGGTAGCGTGTAAATTCAGTGCATCTACAAGTTGATATAGGAGGAAAACAAAAATGGCAAGAAGGTTGAACAGCATCTTCAATCAGATGTGGGGTTCTGGCTTAATTCAACTATAAATAATTAACCATCTTTCAGTTAGACACGCAGACTTAATGATTTTATGCCTTAATTAATCACAAGAGAACGTTCCATTGTTGGTGCATTTAGTTGCTGCTGAACTACTGGAATGAGACAATAGGCAGCATTAATTAATACCAGATATCACTGGCCACATTTGCTCTTTGCAACTCTGGAAACAAACCCTGTCCAAAGACAATTTGCTGACATTACACAATCAAGATTTATGATGCCCCAGCTTAAAACTAGTTTGTTAATGATGCAGAACAGATCCCCAAACACAGGCCTGTAAAATGCATATGCAAAGCACCAACTGCTGTCAATTGATCAATGTCAGACAACAATTATTTAAATTTACAGAAGTGATATGTTTTTTCTCCATCATCCTCATTTCCTCAGATGAGGCTCACAAGCCCACATCCAATTTGCACAACAGTCTTTGGCTTCCTGGGTCTTTATCCAAGCGCTCCAATTTTAAATCTGATTTTGAAAGGTCAGAACTAAATATTTTCTCAGGGAAGGCGCTTCATAAAAGTACACGAGCGCTAAATGACAAGGTCCCATAACTCAATGAGAAGATACCCTCTGACACCATGCAATTAGTCTCTATAGTATGAAACCACTGGGCGTGTAAACAAATTTAATACATAAATCTCTTGGTCTCAGATTTCTAAAAGGAACCTTGTTAATTAAACCATCATGGTCAATGAATGTGCAAGGGGTGTAAAATTAATTTTTATGTGAACTTGCTATTATAGGATTAAGAAGCTAGTCCATTATAACAGCATCTCATTTGAAAAGGGATTTAGCTGGAGGTATTTCATAGTTCAGTGTAATCATCGTTTGACCTCCAGAAAGGTTTGGTTTTTTTCTACCTATTGCTTCATTGATAAAGAGTAATTATGGAGTAATGTCACAGTATCAAGGGGGTCCGATTGAAAACAGAAGTAGTCCAAAGTCTGTTGTTCAATTTGAATACGTTAGAAAGGAATAAAATATGATGGTAACTGTAAAGTTGTAACAACACCAAATAAGAATAAACAGTTGCCCAGAATTCATGGGTGGGTGCATAGACGATGTGAACCAGTGGCTTGGGGGTGTTACAGTATTTTAATCCCTTTCACTCTGAACAATTCACAAAAAGCTGCAACCACACGATTTCAAAAGCTATGACTGACATGTTTCTGTGATCCATATATTTATTGCATACATTATTTACTGTATTCTGTTACTTTTGTTTTTTACAGTATGGAAGCAAATTAAAAGATTCTCCTAAAGTGCAAGAAACTACTGTGTATTAAGTCACCTGGTGTTTTTAAGCTAGGCCTGCTTTACACACAAACATGTGCATAGGCCTACAGTATTGTTACTGTAAAGTAATTTAATGCTCAGTAATGACCACTGAAATTTCACAATGTTACTGCAAATAACTCGTTTAATTTCATCGTTCAATCATTTCTTTTTGAGATAAAAATAAAAACAACACAAATGAAGTAACATATTTAACTAAAAATACAAAGAAAATTGATTTAGGCCAACAATCAATATTATCAAAATTTCTTAGCACAGGGAAGAGTAAGTAATGTAGATGCTTACTAAGTTTGGGATTTCTACATGAATGTGAGGGACTTGTCTTAACAGAGTGTTGTTTTTGTATTGCAATGAAAGACATCTTGATTCATACCAATAACTAATAACTTTCATAATATAACTGAAACTCAAAAACATAACATTTATAAAAAATAATAAAATTTAAAAAAAACATTAAAAACTGGAAATTAATTGAAAGTGATTGAAATTAAATACTACAGTAATTTGAAAAATAACATTTTCAAATGACTTTATGAAGTCCTCACCAATACTGGAGCTATAGGAATTAAGAGGAACAGCCAGGTACTGCTAATCAAATGCATCTGATTAACTGATGGTCAGTAAGTGTGACTGCCTCTATAAAAGAATACATTTTGGCTGTTTATTGGTTTATTCAGGTGTACGTTAACACATTGCCACAGTCTGCATGTCCCAGCAAATTCAAAGTCAAACCATTCAATGTTCAAAGAAAATGAAAAATAACATACCAAGACCTCAGTGAGCATGTTAAATGTTGAAGTTAATGACAGCACCATTAGAAAAAAAAACTGAGCATGTATGTTTTGGAAAGGTTGACAGATAAGACTTGAGTAGATATGTTTGACCACAATGCAGAGAGAACCAGAGAACCACGTCTGGTAAACCAAACATAGTATATCAGCACAAATGGTAAATGGACTGGTTCTTATATAGGGCTTTTCTACTCTATCTGAGCACTCATAGCACTTTATACAGCTAATTAATTCGCCCAGTCACACAAACACTTTTTATAAGCTGTTAAGTGCTCACTATCTAATATTCACACACATTCACACTCTGATGGATGCATCGGAGAGCAACATGGGGTTAGTATCTTGCCCAAGGATATTTTTGGCATGCAGACTGGAGGAGCCTGAGATCGAACCATCAACCTTCTGGTTAGTAGCTGACCTGTTCTACCACCCCAAACAACCCACAGCCAAACAACCCATACCAACTGTCAAGGGGGGTGGAGGGGTGATGATTTGGGCGCCTTGCTGTCACTGAGCTGAACTCCTCTGCATTTCAAAGGACTGCACAGACTCCTTTGAAAACTTTTTTCTAATGAGTTATCACATGTACATAATAAAAACTGCTATACTGGCTAAAGTTAGTACAACAAATGAATATAGTGGTCTATTAGCTTTTGCTAGTGTTGTGTATGGAAAATGAAAAATGACAGAGAGATTGCCTTTTCTTACACAGTACATTGAAACATTTATAGTCAAGAAAAGTAGGACAATAATAGCTCATAACCATATGTCAAACAATAGTCAAACTAATTCTTTCAATCAAAATATCCCTTAATTTAAATCAAATCAAGTCCACACAGGCAGCCTGAAAACAATGAGGCAGAGAAGAAAGAGAAGTGTAAGCTGCAGGTGATGAATTAAACACAAACACACACAGACACTTACATGCATTAAGCGATGAAAGACTTTCCCAAGGCTCCAAATTAAAGCTGATGGCCATAGAAACCTTGTAATCACTTGTGGTGCCAATTTGCTGCAGAGACGAAGGGGAGCAGAGGAGCAGATGTGTGCCAGAATACCTTAGGATGATTTCTTAATAGCGTTATAAATCCATTCATGCATCACAGGCATACCAACACCACTGACAGCCTGCTGTTAGACTAGACACCACAGGCCTTTAAGCACCTGCTACACAAACACAAGTTATCTGGCCCACACATTTCTCTTTCTTACAGTTTATACTGGCGCAAGAGGCAACAATTAAGAGTGTTATTTGGTTGTTGTAGCTCAATTCTGCCTTATGGACAGTTATGAAGACTCTGATGCTTAACAGAGTTTGCAACAACAAAGCCATGAAACTGCTGATACTATGTAATCTTCCTTTCACTTATGTTTAGCCTTTTGCAGTTCCTTACCTCCACAGGGGCTTAGCCAGACTGCTCAGCTAGTTGTAGCTCACAGCTGTGGCCATGCACACTCTCATTTAATTAAAGGAGCACTTCTGTATGACTGCGCAGTCAGCAGTTCACTCCTCGGTTATTGTAAAAGGTAGGCAAACTGAGCCCCAGAGTTCCCTTCATTAGCACTTGCTTGTTGCTAGTGTCTCTTGCGCTAGTACGTGCCACCCCCTGCCAGTGACGTGAAGTACTGGATACTGCCCCTGATTACTGATCAAGGTAGAACATAGGAAAATTTTAGATAGTCGGATAAAAGATGAAAGTTTAAGCAGAGGACGGATTTTGGCAAGAACGCATTTCATAAATTGCAGAATAATGTCAAGATTATTGACAATATCTTCAGTATGTTTCTTCTGCTCTTGTTCACTTCAAAACATTTCCTGCAAAAGTAAAGTGACTCTTAGACACAGAATGTTCGCTACAGAATTAATAATAAGTAGGTGAACCTGTCATTTTGTATCAGGTTGTGCAAACAAACGTCAGTGTACCTGTTCCAGATCCTTCTCCTCATTAATGTTAAAATCAAGTCCGTGTTTTGCTCCCTGGGCCTGCAGCCAACAACATTTCACATATTTTAGTTAAACAGGCTTGTACACAATGTGATTCTATTAATACTGACAGACATGCAGTAAGACAGTTGGCATACAATGAAATCTCCTTTAACTGTGTGAAAGCAGTTACTCCAAAGTGCTCTTCAAAGACCTAGACTTTTGCATTACAGAACTAAAGTATACTTTAAAATCATTTGTTATCCATGCTAAGTAATATTTTTTTTATCAGTAACCAATTTTTACAGAGCTATTTTACTTTCTATTTAGAAATGTACAACATAATCTATTTTATTAATCTTCTGAATTAAAAAAATATTAACAATTTTCTACCTTTTCACCTATAATAATTTGCTATTGTCTTCCATGGTGTGTATGTCATGTTAGATTAATAAAAAGGCTGCTCTAGCTCATGTGACAATGAGAAACAATATGAGAGACTAAATCAGATACAGAGCATACAGCATGTGCCATGACCTTGGTGTAACGTACAGCTTTGTTTGTTGTGGCGCTTACTCTGTCACAAAACCCTGTGATATTTCTGTTTACCTTTGCTGAACCAGATAAGGTGACAAAAGCTGTACTAAGAAGAGGAATTTTTCACTTAAGAAAAAAAGATATTTTTCTCCTCTGTTTAATCTGTCCCCATATCCCTAACCTTAGAGGCTTTAAACAGCATGTGTTTGTATGTGATGTTTTGAAAAGGATTTGTCTGATAAGGTTATTTTATGCAGAGAGGCCTACCTTTGAGTAGACTTCCCTCTCTCCAGAGGTCTGCTGAGCAAACAGAATGGCATCATGAACAGAAAGAAAGAGATTACTGCGGGCAATATTGCCATCTTCAAACGCTCCCCCGGCCTCCAGTTCTTCATACACCTGGGCTGAAAGTAAGGCAACTAATATTATACAGGGACAAAGACATTGTTAAACGTAGTGATTTTGCCTAACGCGCCTGTAGTATTGTAATTACAATTCTCTAAGGCAGGAAACAAGAGAAAATTTGCAGCTTTAAAGTAATCAAGCATGATAAACTACAGTCACTGTGGATCTTCCCTTTATCTCGCTGGGAAATTGAGATTACCTGCACAAAATGTTAAGCAATGTCTAACTTGTTTTCCTCTGACAGAGCACTTCACAGAGCTAATGGACTCAGTGCTTTATGAATGATTAGGTCTTTGTTGCCATGCCAACTGTACAGAGTAGCCAACAGGTGTGAACAAATGCAGGTAGTTTAAGATTTTACCTTGAACGTTAGCCAGGTACAGTTTAATGCCCAGCATCGTGTAGCCCGAGTTCATCTGCGTGGAAAATGAAAGAAAGAAAACCTGTCATGGACATGCACATACATGAACTTACAACGAAATCCAATTATTAATGCTCTCATAAAAAGGCTCGGCTGAACAGCATCTGGCTAACTGAAAATGAAATATTTGAGAAAAAAGTAAGGCATCCTTTCATGATTCAAAAATGTGTTCAACGCAGGTTAGAAGCTCTCTTTTTCTATTTGGACATAACTGCCTCAGTCTCTTTGATATGGGAATATCAAAATGAGAAATTCTCTGAAATTATAATTTGTGTTAATTAACTTAGCTGTTAGACATCCATTTTATATTATTAAACATAATAAAACCCCTTTCAAAAAACTTTTGCTGCCAATTTAAACTATTTTCCAATCTAAAATAACTGCATCTTTAATCTTTTATGGTTACTTTCTGCACCATAAAAATTTTTTAAAACATTTAGTGTACTTATATTACATTACATTAATCCTATATTGTATTAATCCTGACTCTGTTAGCACAGGAGAGAACTTTATAACCTTTATCAATGCTTTTATGCCCATCAGGTCTATGAAGCAGACCCCCGCCATGTCGAGGATTAGGGTGTGGAAGGGCACTGGCTGAGGCTCCAGGGTGAGAACAGGGGGACTGGATGGCTCTTGGTCAGGCAACTGCTCACCAAGTTCAATATCATTACAGTGGAAGTTGACATAGCTTGTAGGAAGTTCAGCATTGTTGGCACTGCCATCGTTCATATCAAAGTCATTTTGCAGTTCAAGCTGAGATATGGTCTAGATTTACAGGAAACAAATACAGAAAGGTACAGAAAGGTCACAAGTTGTACTTTCAGTGAATCACCTTTAACTCAGTGGGATATATATCAACAGTTGGATGGCCCGTAAATTACATGAGTCTGATGTCATATGAACTTGATCCTACCTGAGCTTTCATGTTAACCAAAGAGCTGAGTTTCCGCCTTCTTGACGTTTTGTCCTTATCTTGTTTCACTTTTTCCTTCTGTTCTTTGTCCAAGAACTTCTGCCTGGCCAGGATAAGTTTGCCAGGGTCCAGCCCAGTCTAGGTATACAAATACTATATAAACATCTACATGTCACATGAACACATGGCCAACCTTGCCTGACGGGAAAAGTGGCCATTTTGTCTTACCTTTTTGATGACTCTCTGGCGAAATATTTCCACATTTGCAAAGTAGATTGGTGAGCAATAGTTAACTATTTTCACACCTGTTACTGACATGACCTGTGGAGTTGTTACAAAAAAATGAGATGCAATTCACCCCAAGTAATTTCTTATGGTAAAAAAAAAAGATATATACTTAATATACCTTGCTGTACGTCTTTGGATTTCTGTAGATATCTGTATCCTTAATTTGAACAATTGTTGAACCATTGCGACTGTAAGGAAAACGTAGTTATGAAAAACTAAAACAGTAGAGCTCATTTTTGGTTCAAATGTACTACATGTTCATACAGTTTACTCACAACTGTGTCTTGAATATAACTACCAGGATGGAAAAACTCACTCCGATAGCAACACCATAAGGCAAGCTTAGAAAGAATGTGGCCAAGAATGACACAACCCACACACACTAAAAAAGAGACAATAAGACATGAAAAAAATATAGTAAAAAAACCCCCACTGCATTATGCTTCAATATCATATCAAATAATTTAAATTACACAGTCCAGTTTGCTCTTCTTCCATAAGTAAAAGGGATCAGAGAGCTGTAGGAGCGTGTTCTTCAGGTTTACTGCAATCAACGCTCCAAGCACTGACTTGGAGAAACAAAGATAACTGAAGTTACTTAATATGTCTCAGTTGTTCTCTTACGTCTGTATGTTTTGTATGATATTTCAGGTTCACACTGTTATGTCCACTTACTTTTGGGAGTGGCTTTAGATAGATTCCCAGGGCGAGCATGGTGACCATTACTACTAGCATTACACACAGACTGGCAAACTACAAGAGAGCAGTAGTGCAGTAGTTAGGGGCTTTGGTAAACATTTGCTGTATTTATAGTCCATACTAAATCTTCCTCAGTAGGTTCTTAGTTATAATTTGAGTATGATCTGCACTCACTTGTGAAGTTCCTCCAGCACTGTCAACAGCCAGCGTTACAGACAGAGCACAGCAGATCACATGGATCTTAAAGAAAGACCCAAGGAAATTGCTGCAGCCTAGAGCCAACATTTCCTATTCAAAAAGACCATTTCAGTGTTGACAAAAGTGAAATAAAATACACTTCTTACATTTTTAAGAGAGATGCAGTTTTTCAAACCTGGTTGGGATTCACATCATAGCCATGCTTAGCTGCCAGTGTCCTGCCCATAGCTAAGTTGATGACGTATCCGACAATAGCCAGAGAGAAAGCTGTGCTCAACATGTCTTCCCACTGACTCACTGTTGGGAGGATCGGTGCAGGAAATCTAGAAAACAGAGACAAGAAACAAATCAGAGTTAAACATTCTTTAATGACTTTCATGAATAACAGTAGGACAAAAAAGCTGATGTCTGCTTTACCCCAGAGGAATATTGCCCACAATGTCCATGTGGTAGATCTCAGGAAGATGCAGCGGACCTGAGATGGCTGTGGCCACCACCACCTGTGTAAAACAGGAACAGAAATCACGCTACATTCTATTATATACTGTTAATTCTCTTATGTGCACCCAGAAAAACATCTGTGCAACAGCTATCTCAAATATCTAAAAGAAAAAATTTTAACTACTTACGACGATGATCTCAATAGGAATAGGGAAAGGAAGTTTATGACGAAAGTGGAAACCTAGTTCTTTCACCACAATCAAAACTGCACTGCTGACCAAAGCAAAGACTAAGGAGGCTATATTGGTATCAGGAAGGCCCAATATTATATCCTTGAGAGTCTGTTTGGAAAGAAATCATTTTCAGCAAATCATAATTTTGCAAAGTATCCGATCATATTTTCTTTAATAATGAATGGGTAACTTACATATATAACAGCCAGCGGACCACTGTAAGATGGCACTGTGATGCCAAAGATGTACTTGAGCACTGAAATTAAGATTTGCAGTCCTGCAGCAGTCATGAAGCCTCTGACAAACGACTCTGACAGATAGATGGCTACAAACCCAAACTGCATGAAGCCAAGACCAATCTGCACAGACATAAATCATACTCAGTGTGCCACCTTTAAACTATATCCCATATTCCTTTCAGATTTTACCTTAAAGGACTGAGCTTTTAGTGGTATAAGTACCTGTATGATTGCAGTGAGACAGGCCAGAGTACCAGATATAGCCAGACGAACTTCATTCATCCTGTCAGTGTCCACTACTGTGGCATTAAGAGTGGCATTGAAATGACTGAAATCCGACTCAGGGGCTAGCCTAAGACACACGATTCCCACCATAATGCTGAGAACAGCAAAAGTACCTAGACATAGAAAGTAGGGTGTCACATCTATTTTCCTTGCCATATTGCAAAGCGGGCAAAGTCAGGCTCAGTGCAGCACCATGCAGCTCTGGTAACTTATCACTGTCATCACACAAAATTGCTGTAGATAAATCATTCTGATTTACCTGGGACCATCTGGTGAGCAGTGCCCATGAAGAAATATGGGATGAGGGGGAAGAAAGAGGAATAGAGACCATTGACAGGAGGAAGATTTGCAAGGAGAGCAAAAGCCATGCCTGGAAAGAAAAGAAGCTGTCAAATAAATAATAAAAAATAACACAAAAACTGTTATCCACTCCACCAGCTAGCATCAGTCAAAGGCTGTTATACAGAGTTATCTGAGAGTAGAAGATTGACTGACCTTGGGGAACCTGAATGGTGCCGGCGCTGACCCCACTAATGACATCACACAGCAGGTTTTCTTTTACTTTGTACTTGGGAAGCCAGCTTAGAACCGGCAGGTGTTTAAGTAACAATCCTTTGAGCCTGGGTACAGAACATCTAACACAAAAAAACAAAAAACTGTCTTAGAAGATCTCTGGTTTTCTGCTTGTTCATTTATAAAAGTCAATAACACACATGTAAACTTGAGTTCTAGTTATGTATCCCCGTGCTTTTGAATATAATACAGAGGCTTATCAGAAGAGTTTGTGTGAGAGAAAAGCACGTTGTTCATGTTGACTGTGCAGTAAGATTGCAGTTCGGTACCTGAAGAGTTTCTTTACTTTTTCTCCAACAGGGAACTGTCGACTCTTTTTGTCAAATTCTCTGTCAAAGTCAGGGAGGTTATATGCCGGCCTGTCAATCACATAACGTGGGCTTTCCTGTTGCATGGCTACAACATAGCAAAATATATTAAGCAGGCAGATATTTTATGCAATGTCTTCAAAGTGAAATTTAACACATTAATATAGTAAGTCATTTGGTGTCTTTTTTGTTTAAATTTGTCATTAATTCATGAAAGTATCCATAAAAACTCAACAGCATACCTGGAACTTTATACTTCACCTTTCCCGATACTAAACCTGGCCCATATTTTAAGTGTAAGGTCCTTATCTAACCTTGATGAATGAAAGATCAGCCAAAACTTCACGGGACTAATAAAATGTTTGCTCTACACTGGGTAAATAAAAGATCATGCACAAGTTTATTCAGTCCTCGGTAATCCTTTTCTCCATGCAGGAGAAAAACTTATGTTATTTTTCACCAGAATGACAATACAATACATTATGAATACACAGATATTTTTACTTTTTATATTGAACAGATGATCCAACAGCTGTCAGTTGTAATTGTTGTTATATTTTTATAAACTGTTAAACACTAAACAGGAAAAGAAGATTTTAAAGAAATAAAGCTAAAAAGAGATATAACTGCATTAAGAAAATGAAATTAGATTTAGCCTTTTTGTCTAATAAATAAATCTCCAATATGGAAATACTGTGTGAATAATATATCTTATCAATATCACAACCTAGGGATATTACATTACATCTCTTACATATAACCTGTTAATGTAAATAAGCGATTCCTAACAACTGGTGTATGCCTGTAGTGTGACTGATTGCAGCTGACTAAAATGCCGTGTGTAAAGGCAAACACAATTAGACAGATGTTAAAGCTCAACATAAAAAAAGAAATTTTGTTGTACAATGTTAAATAAAAAACAGAAATTTTAAGACACTGTACTTACTTTTGCCTTGCTTACTCTTGAAGCACGTCTGCAGATGTTTGACTCAAATGAGACTTGTTTGATTACTTTTGAAGTAATGCTAAAGACCTTCTACACCTGCTGGGTGGAGCTTAAAAGGATAAAGCCTGGTGCTGTGAAATACACTGCTCAAAAATTTAAAGAAACACTTTCAAACACATAATGAAATCATAAGGATGCCACATCATTTAATGAAAATTATCATTATCAAACCATAGATGGCTGAATTCAAAGACAACAAAAAAATCAAAGTGAAAAAATAATACAGCATGCAAGTCCATTATGCTGAATTTTCATTGTAGCAACTCAAAATTGTATTCAGATGTATGTGAAGGCCCAAGATATGCATACGTGACAACGTCAGGGGATGCTCCTAGCGAGACCATGGATGGTGTCTTCTGGGGATCTCCTCCCATATCTGGACCAGATGACTAAGCTACTGGGCAGTCTGAGGTAGCATCGAATGGACCAAAACATAATGTCCCAGAGCTGTTTTACTGGGTTTCAGCCAGGCGAGTGTGAGGGGCAGTTAGCTGTTTCAGTTCCTTTATCTTTCAGGAACTGCTTGCATACTCCTGCCACATGAGGCCAAGCACTGCCTAGCCAGTAGAGGTCTGTCCGTCCATCCACAATCAAACCAGTCATGCTGAACAATGTTACCAGAAAAATAATGTTCTCCATGGCATCTCCTGACCTTTTAACATCTGGTCTCATCTATTAAAAGTACAGGAACCAGTGCTGGACTCCCAATTCCGGTAATATTTGGCAATATACTAATCAGGCTCCACAGTGTCAGGCAGTGAGCACAGGGACCACTAGAGGGCGTTGGGCCTTCAAGCCACCCTCATGAAGACTGTGCCTCATTGTTTGGTCTGAAACATACACACCAGTGACCTGCCGGAGGCAATTTCATAGGGCTGCAGCAGTGCTCATCCTGTTTCTCCTTGTACAAAGAATCAGATACTGGTCTTGCTAATGAGTTAAAGGCCTTCTATTGCCCAGTCCAGCTCTCCTAGAGCTTACATTCTCCTCCATGCTTTGGAGACTTCCCTGACAAAGCGTTCTAGCAATGTCACACACTGATGTGCTGTCCTGGGAGAGTTGGACTACCTGTGCCGACTCATGATACCAGTAATGATGCTGACTCTAGCAAAATGCAAAACCAGTGAAAAAAGTCATCAGAAGAGATGAGGAAGGAAAAATGTCAGCTTCCATCTATAAAAACATTCCTGTTTGAAGGCTTGTCTCATTGTTGAATTTCACTAAAACAAATTAAATAAAACTGATTAACAATCCCTCTGCTACTTAACTGACCACATCAATGTCCTAGAAATTTAACTGACTTGATGGTATACTCTGACTGAAGTGTTCCTTTAATTTATTGAGCAGTGTAGTTAAATTGGTTAAACTTCTGATTGCCAAATGTGCCGTTTCATCAGTGTGCTACCGAGCAAGGACACAAGATGTAATTACCAATAAATGTATTTTAATAGGTTCAGTTTCTATATACATGTAGCATCCTGATATTCATACTTATCAACAGAAACACACAAACAAAAATACTACTTTACATATGTTATGGGAAAAGGGTAGACATAAGATAGAGCTGGAACTAAACCAATTACAAACCAGTTTAATTTGGCGAATACAAGTAATCCTGCTAACTGCAACAAAATGATACATACAAACACCTTCTTTTCACAAAAAAAGGGTGAGACAGACATGACAATGTGTAACACATGATTTTGTCCCATTGTATTAGAATTTGTGTGCAAAACAATGGCATCAATATCATAGACTAAAGTGCAATTATATAGTAGTTCCATTTGTGTTTTCTCTAAAAGAGGAATGCCAGACTTCAGATAACCTCTCGACATAAAATGAAAGTCTCCCTCTGGTGGAACAAAAAGAAAAGCACAAACTTCACATGAAGGCATCGCCTTCAAGAATGAGAGAACAATAGAGCACTTCTTCCTTTCTTACAGAAGCATGAATGCTCTTAACATTTCACATGACAGAAAGCTTTCGATGAGAACACAAAACTTTATATCTGCAGCTAAATTTCCAAAAACATAGTTCAACGAATAAATTGACAATGACAGAAATGTTATGAGAACCAGTCATTTTCCAAACAAAAACTGTGAAAAGCTGAGAGTACTGTTTGTGAATGGTGCCAACAGTAGTAAAATGCTGCAAGTACTGGTGATACGTGGCTACATGTAGCAACATGTACATGGACTTGTAGGGGAAAAAATATAAAGAAGTGAGTGTATACATTTTTTCATGAGTCTGTATAAAACCAATGCCGCAGAGGATTTTCATCAAAAAGTAGGATGCACATAAAACATATTTAACTCATCTAAGACAGACATTTGTATCTGTACACAGAAGTGAAGGTGAACAAGTTTCAGTTAAGTTTATATAAACAAAACGTTCTCGATAATGTTGCCATTTTTGTTAGTGCACTGCAACAGCTTGATCTTTGTAGTAATGCTTCACACATAATGTTTAGTCGTGATACTAAAATAACAAGCGCCAATAGCAATAGCAGAGTAGTGCAGCAGAATAAAGAACTTGGTATTGAACAGTGGTATTGGTATTGTCTAGCAAATCCTGGACTATAATAACTATAAAACACTTCTCAAACATTAAGTCAGTGACTATCAGGAGATATGAGTATTCTGCAGTTGAGTGCTGACTGTTTGAGAGCTAATTTGGATGAAAACAATCACTCGCTGTCAAGCTAGTATAACTTTTAAGGTAAATGGTTTTAATTTTGGTTTCGATTTTATGGTTGAGTATTTTAACTTTCATTTGAAACACTAATCACTGGATTAAAAGCCTGTTATGGAGGGGATTTTCTGACTGTTTAAAAATGAAACAATCCAAAGATGTAGCTGTTTAAAACCACCTGCACGTCTCAAATGTCCTCCACAAATTCATTCAAAAGCAGCTGACGTTTTCAGAGGTTTACAATTTCTACAGGACTGTAGCACGTAGGCCATTAAAAGTGGGAGAACAGGTTACTATGCAAATACAGAGCTTGTTAAGCAAGTGCAGCAAATGCAGCACCATGTGATAAAAGTCTGATGATTTTTTTTTTTTTTAAATCTAGCCATGTCTGCTTTTCCTCTTCTTTATTATAAAAGCTCATTGTCCATCTCCCGCTGGCAGCCTAAAACCCCTTAAGTCCACCAAAGTCTTTAAAATGAGTACTGACTAAAAATCACTGAGGATGCTGATGTCCGCAAACTCCTGGCGGTAATTGTATGAGTAGTAGGCCAAGAGGGAAGACCATTTGAGGGTCAGAAAGCTCCACACACAGGAGAGGTAGAAGCTCTTCGGGTCAGTGAAAGCTGTGGGACAGAAAAAACAAGGTGGTTACTACTAGAGTTACAACAATCCTCACCTCTCTGAGTATTTGAATTGTCAGTCACTTATTTTAACATAAATGAACAACAATACAAAATTCATTAAAAAAAAAAAAAAAAACAGGAACAGAAAAGACAAGATTACATTGCTTCTGTGCGATGGCCATAGTTAGGAAGATAATAAAGGCAGCCACAGCCAAAACTGAGAAGAATACTCCAACAGCGATGAAGAATCTAAGACCCTTGAGCCAGGTTCGCCAGTAGTCCTGACGGTACATGATGTGTGTGATGAGAGCCCAGAGCGCTAAAACTCCTGTCAAGACAGAAAAACACAGATTTCGATTGAGTATGATAACACTGCAGCCTGAAGACTACAGAAAACCACCACGTGACAGTAATTTATGGAAATTACAGTGTTGTAATAGAATGTAATAGACTACTCCCATACAAAACAAGAAAAGACTACTATTTTAGAAATTTTCTGCAAAAAAATGTGTTTTAAAACAAAATTTACATGATACTCAGAAATGCAAGTAAATCACTTAAATTACTCAATTATTGAAGTTAATTAAAAAAAGAACAATACGGTTTTTCTACTTGAAAGATAAATAATTATAATTTAGCATTAAAAATATCATTACAATTTTTTTTTAAAAATCATAATGTACCAATAATGCATTGTATCTTATAAAGATTTCAGTGACGGACTAAATTTTAAGAGTCGTTATATGATTATGGCGCTTAACTGTCCAGGCCTACATCGCGATTAGGATGCCTGACATGGCTAAATGCGCCGATATCCCGTGATAAAGTCATTAACTGTTTGCAGTGTTTTTAGTTAATGCTATGTGTTTCAACATACCTGACAGGCCTCCCATAGCCGCCGTCCATGGTTGTTTATATGCGATATTCCAGACCAAGAAAGCCGACAGTCCAAACACAGTACCAACAGTAGCATATCCTATTTTAATGTATATGTTGGTGACTCCCATGTTGGAATATTGCTACTGTTAGCCAACGTTAGCACCGTCGTCGAAGATAAAGGAGTATTTTTTTCCCCTCAAAACAAACTATTAATAGGTTAAACCACAGCTTACTGCCACATTATGCAATACCCTAAGCTACAGGAAAAGGACGAAATGAATTTCCCCTCCGCTAAAGAGGACCCAGGGAGAGACCGACAGCTATCCCTGCTAGCAAAACTCTATTTCGAAATAGAGATCAGTCACTTCATGTGCCTTGTACGTAATACAAAGACGAAAATGGCGTTAAGATTTCCAGCTAGCAAGCAACATCAAAATAACAACAGACGAGCTTATCCGATGTACGCCGCAAAGATGTTAGGCTATCATCGAGAAAACAAAACCACCCCGGAGAGCTGCCTCTTCATCCGCAGAGGAAATATTTATTTCAGTAAAAAACTTTCGTTATTGGTCTTTACCTGCCACTCGCTGTTACACGACAAAGGACAAACAAATGAACTAGCATTGCTAATTCAGGGAAAAAACGAATTTCTATGCTCTGTTTACAAAAATTTGCCATACTATCACCTCCCCTTTAAATATCTTTGTACAGAGGAAACCCCCTTCTTATCGACACACCGCCCCTAGTGGAGCAAAGAGAAACAGCATTTCTCTTAGACTTCTCTAATGGAGCTTTGTAGAATTAAATGTGTTGTGCAAAGTTGTAGGCACTGAAAACAAAATAGGAATTTATAAATTTTTAATTTGTTTATTAACTTCAACCCATTGCCTTTAGTGTTTGTGTGCGCTGCACTCTCTGGGACTTTTGTTTTGAGCACCTTAAAGACCTTTGCGCAACTATTCTGCAAATTTGAACAGCTTTAATGTATTATAATTTAACAAATGTCAGAGGTGATTTGTGAAAGAAGGACAAAACCAAGAGTGAAAGGGAGGGTTTACAAGATGACAGTGAGACCTGCAATGATGTATGGTTTGGAGACGGTGACACTAACAAAAAAGACAGGAGGCCAAGCTGGAGGGTGCAGAGCTTAAGATGCTAAGATTTTCACTGGGAGTCACCTGGATGGAGAGGATAAGAAATGAGGATATCAGTGGGAAAGTTTAGGTTCAACAGTTTGTGGACAAAGTTAGAGAGGCAAGGCTGGGTTGGACATGTGCAGAGGAGGAATATAGGGATATTTGAATATGAAGCTGGTAAGTAGGATGAAAAGATGAAGACTGCAGAGAAGGTTAATGGGTGTATTGAAAAAGTACATACAGGGGGCTGGGTTATCAGAAGAGAATGCTAGGAATAGGGGAAGATAATCCACCGTGGGGACCCCTGAAGGGAGCTCCGAAAGAAGAAGTGTCATGATTACTTGATCAGGTCTCTGAAGACAATTTTATGTTGAATGCTTGATGCTTGAATGCATGATGCTTGATCAGATGTACTTTTGATAAATAAGAATGTAAGCATCTAAAATCCCTATAACTTATACAGTGCTGTAGTGCTGTTCATACATTTGCATTTTGGTCACACACAAAAAACTAACTGACCTGAGATGAATTTTTAGTTTGTCTCTTTTCTTTCTGTTTAATGCATTAGAAGTTTATGAGTAAAATGTCAAATGTTTATGTGGTCATAAGGTCAGACAAATATATCACAGTATTTTCCTGCACAAATGGACATGTGTTAATGCAGCTGCACACAGAAAAGAATAACACCAAAGACTGTATTCAAAGTAAATCATGGCTCCTGGCTAACAGTGGCAGGCATGAAGCAGTTTTCCCATGGAAAAACATAATGTATTTATAATCTCACTATGAATGGAACAGTGATAAGGATGTATAGTAAAGCGTACTGACTTTTTTTCTCAGAAGCTGAGCCTCATAGATTTCCTGTGGTTGTCTGCAGCTCGTCTACAGTCGAGACTGTTAAACAAGAAAACCACATAACCTAGTTCTGATGAACTGCAATTCACATTGCTTAGATTCAAATTCTGTCTTCATATTCTCACATACATTGCCATGTATCAGTGCTGTACTAAGCCCATGCCCCCGGGCACTCTTTTCAGGACCAATCAGAAAGACACAGGAAGCTGTGTCCAGTAGCACTCCCCGTAACTCACATAAAGTACCCTGACTGAGAGACATATGATAGAAGCGAAGGCTAGAAAAGGAAAGCAGACAAATTAAAGAACTGAAGTAATCAAACTGAAGAATCTTATAAGACTGCGACATTGGTGAGTTACTGATTGCAGAGGAAAGGATTGTGTGGAATTGTGGCAGACCATTTGGTTCGTTGTGCTAATTAATGAATATTATATGTCTATTTTAATCATAATATCTTGTGCTTTACAAAGCCCCTGCTGATTTGTCTGACAGGGTTTTAAGGATAATTTCAGTCTATAAAGGCACTTTTCCATCACAGGTGTTCAAATTCTAGTTTTTCTCCAAATAATATATTTAAATTGTTACTTTTTAGTATTTGAAACTAAGTCGGTAATGTAAATGTCAACATGTGACTGCACAGCGGGGATTAGAAGTGAAAGAACGTGGTTGACAAATGTGAAAGTGTTGCAGTGGGTGCAGAAATATTGTCTCCAACTGCTTTAATGTCTTTGCTTATGTGTGCTCTGCTTTCTGCTTCAGCCCTCAATAGACCATAAGGTCAAACAGATCAAACACGTATTTCCCTGTCACTGCTAACTGGCTTGGATAAAGGAAGGAAAATGTGTGTATGTGCACGGACATGTGTGTGTTTATGTGTGTGTGTGTGTATGGAGAGACACTAGACAGTCACAACAAAGACTACTGGCAAAGTACATTCCATGGGTGTGTTGCAGGAAATCCCACTCCCATTCCCGAAGGATCTAAATAGAAACACACGCACACAAATAAATACAACTTTAGAGATAGAAACACAGAGAGAAGCGCTGCACATAAAACAATCCATTATAGTTTGATGCTGTAATAAAATTAAGTCTATAACATTCTATAACTAATGCTTGCATTTTTTTTTTGTTTGTTTGTTTCATTTTGAGCATTCTTTATAAGAAACTGATCAGCGAGTTGCTCAATTTCTAAATACCCTGTGAATTGCTTTGCAGGGCATGTGCATCATCAATAGGGGGCAGCATTTATTTTCAAAGTGCCAGCCTGGAATGTGATACGCAATGCAGACCTGGGTCCATAAGAGTTCAAGGTGTCAACAGTCTAAATTCAGTCTACCTTGAAACTTGGAGCTTTTTGCTGGTTATATTCTCTGGAGCTAAAACAAGGTCACCTAAATCTCCAAACGAGTTAATAAGATTTGATTTCAATCCCTGGGCCAGAAAGCAATCGCCACTGCTGAATTATTAGGATTTTCAGGGTGAAAGCTGATCATAGTCTAAGTGCAGCTTAGGTCTTTTGATATTTGGTGCAAAACATCAATCCCCTGAAAGAATGTTTTCCCAGTAATATGTTGCTATTTACAGAAGACAATCAAGACAGTCACTTTTTCAGATGCTATCAACCAGACTGTAGCAATATGCTCTTCCTTATCAGCTAAACTATTGTATTTAAATTCCCCCAGGAGGTCATAAGAAGGAAAACCGGATTCCTTGGTTGTGAACATTCTTTATGTGGCATCAGAGAGCCCCTGTGAGCCATTTTCAAGACACAGAGAAACACACAGTTTAGTCAGAGAACACAAAATTTATCGACTAAACTTCAGCGGTAACTTCTGTTTGGTTGGGTTTGATTGCTTGGCTACTTTTAAGATTGGATTTTGAGACAATTGTGACTGTTGTCATGACTCGAAGGAGGTCTAAACATGGTAAGAAATCATTATTCTTTTGAACATTTGCAGCAAATGTGCCTCACGGTACCTTTTAAAGTACAGTTTTCTGTACTCCAAGAGCCACCGTTCACTTACCACACGATTATGTAACAGGGTTCCAAGATGGAAGCAGTAATGTCTACAGTAAAGGTCAGCAACAGGTGCTGAGCTTTTAATAAAAACATACAAAAGAGGCGGTTTGAACACACAGCTCAAATTGCAGCCAAGCATGGAAAACATGGATGCTCTGGTCAGTGTGTGTTGTGGAAAGGTTTGGCAAAGTGACTCAGACACTGAGGTCAGTACAGGAAGGGCTGCCCTGCACTAGAACAATAGCTGGGATTTAAACAATTCTTGCATAACTTTTCCAGCCTGCAGCACACAGACATGATCCTGTTATAACAGAACATGGGAAATTAAGTTTTTAGAAGGGTCTCCTTGTCCTTATGTAAGACATTGCAAATTTACATCTGCTTGTTTTGCTATTAACTGACAAGGGAAAACGCTACCTTCCCATTTTACTTTCTCGACTGTTAAAGAATAAAATCATTGTGCTGTTTTTTCTTCACACAGATTTTGTTCAAGCTGTTTTCTTGATGGAGAACTACGTCAGAAACAGCAGTTTTCCACCAAGGCGGCGTACACCAGAGTTGGGGGACGTAAGTCACCTGCATCTATAAACGAACACAAAAAGCCAAAAGTGTGAACTACAGGTGTAAGGTTTGAATCACAGGAAGAAATATTGAAAAATCCATTCAAAACTGAACACCTGTTATGAATTTTATGATTTCATAAAGCTTTAATGGGTACATAACACTTCAACACCAAAGGAAAAACACCTGTGAACTAGAACTGCATAAACGCATTAAGTGTTGTCCTCAAACCTAAATTACTTTCTGCCCTTGAAGCAGTTTATCTCTGCCTACAGGCCCAGTTGAGCCAGGCAGCTGGATAACCTGATAAGTGTGTGGTCTATACAACGTGCTGCAGCTTGTGTGTTTTCCTGAACTACTGTACTAAACAAACTTTATTATATAGTACCTTCATGCAACATTATACCTCCTTTAATACCCCTGACCCCAATGTTTGTGTTGATTCACCCATTTTTTTTTAACAGTTCAGCCAAGAAATGATGCAAATTTGTAACAAATAAGCCAGTTATTTTACAGAAAGGGTGCACATTTTTAGCAAATTACTTGTTTGACTAAGACTTGAGTAAGGTTTGACATCTTTGAAAATTTCATCTCTAGCATTCAAGAATGAATTTGAGTTGAAATATACACATCATATTTGTCTACTCGCTGACGTGTTTTAACAGAAGGACAAAATGTTAAGGTTCTACATGCACACGAGGTCAAGCTAAATACGTCAAACGCCGTTTTTAATTAGGTGGTAAAACTGCCAGAAGAGGCAGTCTCTCTGATGCAGTTTCTTGTGAAAAGCCAAAGAGCGCACACACGCAACGCAGCAACAGTGCGCCTGTGCCGCGAGGGATGGCTGAACAGTACACGACTCGACCTCAATGAGGCAGCAAGATCTGAGTTTGATGCAGGACCTGCCTGGAATTACTAGGAGGACAAAATGCGGAGTTATGAGTTCACATTGTCGCCGTGTTGAGTCGCCGCTGTGCAGTAATGAGTGTGAGACGGGGCTATCCAGATTACTGTGCCGTGAATAATGTGTAGAGCTGCCGAGCTGCAGATCTTCTGACTGGGAAACTTGTTTGTCGGTTGTTTTGATCCGAAACAAGATGCATCTCTTTCGGACTCACAATTACCAAGTGTTCCCGGACCGCTGCTCGGTGGAAAAACAGACAATACGGGGCATCAGCTGGGTATGCCTCTTTAATATTTATACATTTACTTAAGCGAAACGACTGCGGAATATTTCATGGAACATAAGCAAGAATTGCTTTTACTGCATGGTGTCACAATATGCGGATAAGAAGAGATGAGAATGATGACTACGATGACATCATAATTCACTGTCTTTTTATATTGATCCGTTCATTTCCAAAGTAACGTGACTTAAAGGCTTAGCGTTCATTAAGAACAAATAAAATAACATAAAAAGCTTATAAATTTGAGGTGTTGGCACAAAATAGGGCTTCCAAGATGTCATTTGCTTTCTTGCTTTAGTTCATATGAAATCACTGCTGGTAGAGCTACTGCGAGGGTAAAAGACTGTAATCATAATTTGGTATGCAAATTGGTATCTCCTAAATGTCTGACACATGTTGCCTAAAAGGCCCTAAAAGTATCCTTTACGTTGCAAGTAAGCTTCGAGATTTGGTGCTGAAATAGGAAAGATGGAAAAGTGACAGAACATTTCTGAAGATCTGGGAGCAAAATGTGTGGTTGTGTGAACAGTGCATGTAACTGAGTACAGCCCAGTTTTGTGGCACTTCTCTGTTTATTTGATGTCACTATGCTGCCTTTCCTGCTCTATTTACTAGTTTTCCCAGCCTTACTTTCGCTGTATACTAGCCTCATTATAGAAACCACAGCAGAAACAATTGCAGCTAACAAGCCTACAAATTAGTTAGTT
Source organism: Astatotilapia calliptera (assembly GCF_964374335.1). Classification (NCBI taxonomy): domain Eukaryota; kingdom Metazoa; phylum Chordata; class Actinopteri; order Cichliformes; family Cichlidae; genus Astatotilapia; species Astatotilapia calliptera. The sequence goes on from NC_137441.1 coordinate 8,176,517, forward strand.
AGAGCAAATTAATTGACATCAGCATTTTCATGAGTCCAACTTTTCAAAATTCCCTCTGAATTATTATTATAGCTTGTTTTCATTGTTATTGATGTTGATGTTTTGGCTATTAAACAGACCAAGGAGTGTGAACCCTTCTCTTTTGGTTGTGGCTGACTGCGGTAGCATTTCTTGCCACTGTCTTAGTTTTTGAAAACCTATCATCAGTTGATTCCAGGAAAATAGATGGAATGTCATCCATTTAAGCAGCTGTTTTAGTCATATACAGAATAAATAAAATTAGCTCAGCCTTAACTATGTAAATCAGCTGGAGTCTCTGCATTTTGTAGATATTCAGGAACGCTTCCAAGTAGACTGAAGCAGGTTCCTCTATTGTTGTAGCAGTTGGCTGTGGTGACACAGGAAGGTAACAAAGCATATTTCATTATTATTATTTACCTCGGGTTATAAATAGTGCATTGTTTATTGTTCACGTTCCCTGAAACACCCTTGCTCAGTTTACAGAAGAGTTTGTAGAAGAATGCAAAATGAGGGAGGTTTCGGTTGCCAGGTCACAGGAAGACACATAACAGCGCTGAAAGTCTTCTAAATTTACCTGATTTTTAACTATCAGGGGGCCAAAGATAACGTGCAGAGACTGTGTCCCAAACTACCTGCTTTTACCAGCCAAATATCAATGTCATACTTCCGTGAACTAGTTAAAAGTTCTGCATGAACAGCAACAATTGCTTTGGATTTTTTTTTACCATAACACTATGATGCACAACACATTAATCTAGAAGTATAAAAGTATCAATCTTTTTTTGAACGTCAGAAGTATCGCTGAACCGGATAAAACCGAGGGATATCTTACAGCTGACAAATTACAGAACTTGAAAACATGCTAAATCATCCTAAATGCAAAATTGACGAATGCATGCATTCACATTGTGCATTGTGCATTTCAAATATTGTTTGTGCTATGCCAGCACATTAGTGGAATCTGACTCTGTAACAGGTAATAGCAAGCCTGTATGCTGTATTTGGTTTTACTCAAAGCTGTTTAGTTGTTTGGCAGTAGAGTGATATCCAATCTTTCTATTCATTGTCGTGTGTTATTAGTAATAAGCCCTGAAGGTTAAGCTAATTCTTTCTCTGAGCACATGAGGCAGATAAGAGCACAGCTGAGCTCATTTTTCTGTCATCATTTGCAGCATCCCTCCTGGACTTCTTGCTCCTGCATACCAGTGCTGACACATGGACACAATGCAGAAAAAATACCTCACATACATAAGGGTTCCTAAGTGTGTCTGTCTAACAGATATTGAAATGTTCTCCACATGTTTTTAACTTACGAGGCACGTTTGTTTTGATTGGCTCATAAATTAGCTATGCTATGCATAATGTTTCATGGAGTTACTGCCATTCAGTGGCAATTGGGTTACAAGCTAAATTGTGGTCCATTCAGGCTAATATCACATGATGTAGCTGCCTGTACAGCAGGCCAAATAAAACATGCCACAAAGTGTGTGTGCAGTAGAAGCAGAGAAACCGATGTCTATCTCCGATGTGAAGAATCACATCAGCTACTGTTTGTTTACATGTCTTCTATGTCACGTGAGTGCTCTGCATATTTACCTTTTTTTGTTTTGTTACAACTCTTACAATCCATCAATTCAGTAGAAAGAGAGAGATTTGTGTTAAAGTGACACTAGTAAATTATTAGAACTGTGAGGCAAGTTGAAACGTAGTGTGTCCTTTATATTTTCAATTAGTTACACTGAACCCAATTACCTTGGGAATACAGACAGACAACAACAGCCGCAAGATGGTCATAAAAACATAAAATCTAAGCAACAAAGGGGAAGTCTGACTTGGGTCAAAGTACAAACGTGGGAATGTTGAATATTTTTACATGGTAGGGCGTTAGAGATAGCAATGATTTGACTCTTTTAAGTGAGCATTTCAAGAGTGTAATGAAAAATCATCAATATTGTTTACCTGTGGCAGCTGCTTCAGTATTAATCTTTAAATGTTCAGGTTCAATTACTTTTTACATGAAAGGATAGTCTGTAGTTTAAAGCAAATATTTGTTTTAATGAAATTCAAAGAGTTTAACCATGTACCTTCTGTTGCCGAGGTCTAAATACTCTTTCCTCCCACTTCATTACACACACTTGACAACCACCCACACCATGTTGGAGACAATGGCACATCACAGGTTGAGATAATGCATCTGTAGTGACCTTCATACCAAAGAAAAGAAAACAATTTTCCGTTTCTCGATGGTCCAGCTTGGTTGTGTTTTTTTCAGACTAGCTACAACAAGATTGTCATCAACAACCAGCCCAGCTAGTTCCTGTGGAATGCTGCTCCCGAGCAATTTATTTTCTTTATTTTAGAGGTTTTAGATATGGAGAAACGGTTCACTGGGTATAAAGTATGTCTTTCTGTTTCTCCCAGACTCCACTGCCAGAGGCTCTGAATTCAAAGGACACTATGAAGCAGGTATGTGTGCCAACATTTAACAGCATTTCAGTGGTGCTTTGAGACTCTCACTCTGACCATAAGGAGAACCACAATGTGAGAGCAGAGGTAAGATTTAAAGCAGAGTGTAAACACCTTCACCCCTGTCCTGAAAGATAATTTAAGCACATGTGAGATCTATTGTTGGTTATCACTAATTAGCTGATTAAACTCTAGTTAGCCTTTGACAAGTTTCACTGCACTGGTGGCTTTAGTTTTACTGACCTCCAGTATAATTCAGAGTTGCAGAGCTTGCATCCTCTCAAACTGCTGAACTTGTTCTTTTGTTGTTTATAATATCCTGCATTACTACTCAACCGAGTTTTAAAAAAACACATTCCTTGCAGGGGCAAGCAGTCATAAGGAGTCTAAAGAGCACTCCAAGGCCCACAATAAATTGACCCTCCCCACTCTCCTGAGTCCTACCTAACTCAGTCCAGGCCCCTCATGTTGCTTTATCTCAGCTTCTTCAACAGCATGCCAAGTAGTGAACCTTTAAAACCCTGATAAGAAGAATTGACAGGGAAAGTGGCTTCTGTTTAGGTTCAGTGGTCTCCCTGCGACAGAAAAGGTAGAAAGCAGTACAGAGAGTGCATCTTTCAACTCCTACCCATATGGAAAAGAAATAGTAAAAACTTATAAAAGACTTGCATAAGATGTGGCCTACTTCATATAGTGAATCATATAAGGCTTATATGATTTACTCATGAAAGTGGCCACTTTCTCATTACTTTCATATATTGTTTTCATAAGTATCCAAAACATACAAGTTTCATTTATGTAATTTTTCAAGGGATCTTATATCTGCTTTTAATACAAGTTTCACACAAGACAGATACAAACTTTATAAGATTTATATATATCTTTTCCATATGGGTAAATAATCAACCCTGTGAATATTTTCGGGTTTGTAAAGACACAGAGGGAGGACAGAGCAACTGAATCTGCAGGAGACATGTGTTGCTAACCTCATTGGGGTTTTTTTTTTGTTATTGTTGCTTAGCAAATGTTTGCTCCCGATTCTAAAAGTCAGTAGTGAGCATCATACATTATGATAGCACTGTACAGGATTGGTGTTTTTAATAAGCAAGGTTTGATTGTGCTCCAACATTTTCCAATTCAAACATGAAATGGAAACGGAAATCTGTCTGTAATCTCTGAAAAGCTTTTTTTTTTTTACCGTACATTTTTACCCATGTTTGTGGTATATATGTTTGCTGAAGAAGTGTGGCGTTGTTGTTGTTTTTTCTCACAGAGAAAGAGAGGGGTAAAAATCAGCCCAAAGATGAAGCTGCTTGTCAACTCACTCTGTGCTTCTCACACAACACAGCCCACTGAGGTCAAAGAGAAAGTAGAGAAATGTCTCGCCTACAAAGGAGACATGCAGTGAATGCTGCACTCATCAATATTCCACTGAATGAGACAAAGGCATGAAATTAAACATTTTAAAAGAGCATGACTAATGGTTTTAGTCACCATCAGATTTAAGTCAAAAAGGATAAGACAGAGAAAAGATAATCCAATTGAGCTGTGATAAAGACAATTACAAGCTTTTCTCAAGCATCTAGCATGTTTGAGTAAACTGTACAACCTGTAGAACAGCTGTTCTTTGCCTGGTCCTGCAAAAATTGGCTGTAGTAATTTATAATCACAGATTAGAATCATTTCCTTGACAATTTGAGTATGATCTAGTATGGATCACGTGAGTATTATACTATACATATTCAGTCATAAATCACCTAATAATGTAGGTTCCTGACTTTAAAATTACCTAAACAACAGTATAGTGCCCTGTCATGAATATATTATGGCCGCCTGTCCAACTGTTATAGATGGCATATACATCACTGGAATATTTCTAACATTTTGAGTTATTTTCCAGTGTTAGAAAATCAGCACTGCTCAGTGTTAGCCATTGTTAATCTTCAAAACTGACTAGGTTACTTTTAAACATATAACACTGTCAAAAGTGTTAATTTAACACTCAACAGTGTTGTATTTAACACTCAGAGGTGTGGACCCATATAGACACTCTCCAGTGTTAATTTAACACTGGAGATTTTGCTGTGTATGCACGGGCTGAGTGTGTGTTGTACTCTGTGTCACTGACTGGCACACCTGTGGGAAAAATGTTTGCTCTTTAATTTCACTCACTAGAAACAGTTACATGTGTGTTGTAGTTCTCAGATAATGGGATTAGATGGCCTAGTTCAGGAAGCAGACTCAACCACATATAGTCAGCAGCAGAGGGCTCACAGTGATGTATGGCTTTTGATGTTGTTTTTGTAAGGAATGAGTTAGGTAATGGAAAGTCGCCTCATCAAGAAAATAAGTTGGGAGTTGACAGGCATGAGAATGTGACTGCAGGAGCCCCATGGGAAAATGGGCCTCTGGGAATACAAGTGACCTCACGACACACTAACTTCAGCAGGGCACAGCAGAGGCCTCAGGACGCATTTACTCTGTTGATGTCAGGTCTGGGAAGAGTCCAGTGTCAGGGCGATAGGTTAAAGTGTACACTGTGCCCGCAGCTGTTAATTGCAATTTTAAATTTGAATTAACAACTTTGTGTGAACTTGGATTTACCAAGGATGTGTTATGGCCCACTTTAAATAGGGAAAACCAGGGGCTGTGTTGGAGTCATCGAGGCATGATGTCAGCAGATAAGTCAAACAGTAGGTGTTTTTACATCCTGAATGAATTGCAGAAACCTACAGGAGACAGAAAGTAGTTTCTGTTGCTGGCTTCTTTGCATTGCATTCTTAAGAAAAGAATATAGGAAGTAATCCGTGTTGGATTTTGTGTGAATCTCCAGGTCACCACCTTAGACAAACAACAGTGTCTAGGGGAAAATCCACAGCCTGTGTCAAGCATGTAATCACAAGACCTGTGGGAGTCAACCAGGGAGGCGCAGAATTAAAGTTTGTGCGACTGTCAGTCATTGAGACAGTAAATATCGTTGGGTGGTAGTTTAAATCAATTCTTTTATGTTCAAAATACAAAGCATAAAGCATGAGAAGGTCTAAAATTGGAGAGCTGAATTTCAGCCACAAACAAAGTACATTCTTGTTACGTAAGCTTTGCCTCTGCATGAGTGGCTGGCAGGTTGTGCACCCTTGTGTGCAGGTCTTTGTGAGTTTAAGCCTGACCTCAGTGTGTTATGTGCAGCTATGTGTATTTGTATTACCAATATTGTTGGGACTATAGGGACAAAAAGAAAGCCCCCATAATCTCACTAAATTTGAAGATTTGGGTTTAGGTTAAAGTTATGGTCTAGGTTAATGCAACCCTTTATATTATGGTGTGTGTGTGTGTGTGTGTCTGGGTGTGTGTTTCTGTGTGTGTGGTCTGTTTGTCCCCATAACAACCCTTATAGGGACAAAATGCCTGTCCCCATGAGTTTAAAGGCATTTTTGAGACTCAAAATGTGGTTTTAGCGTCAGAGTTACAATTAGGTTATGGTTAGGTTCAGCCATTCATTTTTGATGGTTAGGGTTAGGGTAGGCGGCTATGGAAAGCATTATGTCAATGGGATGTCCCCACTAAGATATGAAAACAGGACTGTGTGTGTGTGTGTGTGTGTGTGTGTGTGTGTGTGTGTGTGTGTGTGTGTGTGTGTGTGTGTGTGTGTGTAGGTGTGCTGTTGAGAATGAGTGGTGGGGACATCAAAGCAGGTTAAAGGGAAACTAGTTCAGAGTTGTCATACAGTTTGTTGTTGCTCTGTGCTGGCCAGAGTCAGAAGCTGGAAAGTCAGTGAAGTTTCAGAGCATTTAAGTTTGCATCTTTAACACCTTTTCACCTCTGTGCAACCCCCAAAAACACTCCATTACACTTTGACACCTATGCAACCCCCACAAACTCTCCATTACACTCCAACACCTACAGAAGTCTCCACACACAACATTGTTCAAAACTGAGGGGGAAATTGTCTTCCTCACTTTCACAAACACTCGTTTCTTTTGCTGACTTCGGCCTTTCACCAACCCAAAAATTGGCAGAAATTGTGTTTATAAAAAACACTTCACCTAATACAGTAACTTTGCTGTATTTGCTAACTTCACCTATCTTTCATGTTTATCAAGTTTCTCTCAGATCGCGTGGTGAAGGCAGCCAGATCAGTATATAGTGTCATGATTGAGAAGAACCCTGGTCTGATCCGAGATAGAAAGCATCACCTCAAAACATACAGGTACCTATTCTGGCGATGTGCTTTAGTTCATGATTAAAAGTAACAGTGTCTCTTAATTACATGCAAATTTCTCTCATAGGCAATGTTGCTCCGGTAAGGACCTTGTTGACTGGCTGATGACCCAAAATGAAGGCCTCCAATCAAGAAGTCAGGCAGTGGGAATATGGCAGGTCTTAGTGGATGAGGGAATACTTCTCCATGGTAAGAACTGAAGAGCTAACTTTTGAAGAATTTAGTATCCATCCATCCATCCATCCATTTTCATCCGCTTTGTCCGGGGCCGGGTCGCGGGGGCAGCAGCCTAAGCAAAGAGGCCCAGACCTCCCTCTCCCCAGCCACCTCCTCCAGCTTATCCGGGGGAATACCAAGGCGTTCCCAGGCCAGCCGAGAGATATAATCTCTCCAGCGTGTCCTGGGTCTGCCCCGGGGCCTCCTCCCGGTGGGACATGCCTGGAACACCTCACCCAGGAGGCGCCCAGGGGGCATCCTTGTCAGATGCCCGAACCACCTCAGCTGGCTCCTTTCGATGTGGAGCAGCAGCTGCTCTACTCTGAGCCCCTCCCGGATGGCCGAACTTCTCACCCTATCTCTAAGGGAGAGGCCGCTTGTATCCGCGATCTCGTTCTTTCGGTCACTACCCACAGCTCGTGGCCATAGGTGAGGGTAGGGACGTAGATCGACCGGTAAATTGAGAGCTTCGCTTTTACATTCAGCTCCCTCTTCACCACGACGGACCGGTGCAGCGTCCGCATTACTGCAGCTGCAGCCCCAATCCGTCTGTCGATCTCCGGCTCCCTTCTCCCATCACTCGCGAACAAGACCCCGAGATACTTGAACTCCTCCACTTGGGGCAGGAACTCATCCCCGACCCGGAGTGGGCACTCCACCCTTTTCCGGCTGAGAACCATGGCCTCAGATTTGGAGGTGCTGATCCTCATTCCCGCTGCTTCACACTCGGCTGCGAACCGCTCCAGTGCGAGCTGGAGGCCCTCACCCGATGAAGCCAACAGAACCACATCATCTGCAAAAATCAGAGATGAGATTCTGAGGCCACCAAAGCGAAAGCCCTCCGCCACTTGGCTGCGCCTAGAAATCCTGTCCATAAAAATTATGAACAGAACCGGAGACAAAGGGCAGCCCTGGCGGAGCCCATCACCCACCGGGAACGAGTCCGACTTATTGCCGGCAATGCGAACCAAGCTCTTGCGACGGTTGTATAGGGATCGAATGGCCCGTAGCAATGGGCCAGACACCCCATATTCTCGCAACACCTCCCACAGGACACCCCGAGGGACACGGTCAAATGCCTTCTCCAAGTCCACAAAACACATGTAGACTGGTTGGGCAAACTCCCATGCACCCTCAAGTATCCTGGAGAGGATAAAGAGCTGGTCCAGTGTTCCGCGACCAGGACGAAAACCGCATTGTTCCTCCTGTATCCGAGGTTCGACTAACGGACGAACTCTCCTTTCCAGCACCCTGGCATAGACTTTCCCAGGGAGGCTGAGGAGTGTGATCCCCCTGTAGTTGGAACACACCCTCCGGTCCCCTTTCTTGAAGATGGGGACCACCACCCCGGTCTGCCAGTCCACAGGTACTGCCCCTGATCTCCACGCAACATTGCAGAGGCGTGTCAACCAGGACAGCCCTACAACGTCCAGAGCCTTCAGGAACTCAGGGCGGACCTCATTAACACCAGGGGCTCTGCCACCAAGGAGTTGTTTAACTGCTTCAGTGACCTCGCCCCCGGAAATTGGCGGGTCATTCCCCTCATCCCCAGACTCTGCTTCCTCCTCGGAAGACGTGTCAGTGGGATTAAGGAGGTCCTCGAAGTATTCCTTCCACCGCCTGACAATTTTCTCAGTCGACGTCAGCAGCGCTCCGCCAGCACTATACACAGTGCAGGTAGAGCACTGCTTTCCCCTCCTGAGACGTCTGACGGTTTGCCAGAATCTCTTCGAGGCAGCCCGAAAGTCTTTTTCCATGGCCTCTCCGAACTCCTCCCACACCCGAGTTTTTGCTTCAGCCACTGCCCGAGCCGCATTCCGCTTGGCCTGTCGATACCTGTCGGCTGCCTCCGGAGTCCCACAGGCTAACCAAGCCCGATAGGACTCCTTCTTCAGCCTGGTGGCTCCCTTCACCTCTGGTGTCCACCATTTGGTTCGGGGATTACCACCACGGCAGGCACCAACCACCTTGCGGCCGCAGCTCAATGCAGCAGCTTCAGCAATGGAGACGCTGAACATGGTCCATTCGGACTCAATGTCCCCAGTCTCCCTCGGAATGCTGTTGAAGCTCTGCCGGAGGTGTGCGTTGAAGATCTCGCGGACTGGGGCCTCTGCTAGACGTTCCCAGCACACCCTCACTACGCTTTTAGGTGCACCAGGTCTGTCCAGCGTCTTCCCCCGTCACCTGATCCAACTCACCACCAGGTGGTGATCAGTTGACCCTCTCTTTACCCGAGTGTCCAGAACATATGGTCGCAGGTCTGCTGATACGATTACAAAATCGATCATCGACCTACGGCCTAGAGCATCCTGGTGCCACGTGCACTTATGGACACTCTTATGTTCGAACAGGGTGTTCGTTATGGCCAAACTGTGATTAGCACAGAAGTCCAATAACAGAGCACCGCTCGGGTTCAGATCAGGGAGGCCGTTCCTCCCAATCACGCCCCTCCAGGTCTCGCTGTCGTTACCCACGTGAGCATTGAAGTCTCCCAGCAGGACAACAGAGTCTCCAGGTGGAGCACCCTCCAGCACCCCCCCCCCCCCCCCCCCCAGGGACTCTAAGAAGGCTGGGCACTCTGAACTGCCACTCGGCGCATAAGCGCAGATGACAGTCAGGACCCGTTCCCCGACCCTAAGGCACAGGGAACAAACCCTCTCGTCCACCGGGAAAAACCCCAACGTACCGGCAGCAAGCCGAGGGGATATTAGGATACCCACCCCAGCCCGCCGCCTCTCACCAGGGGCAACTCCAGACTGAGACAGAGTCCAGCCCCTCTCCAGGAGACTGGTTCCAGAGCCCAAGCCATGTTTAGAGGTGAGCCCGACTATATCTAGCCGGTACCTCTCAACCTCACGCACTAACTCAGGCTCCTTCCCCACCAGAGAGGTGACATTCCATGTCCCTATTGCCAGTCTTGGCAGCCGGGGGTCAGTCCGCCAGGGCCTCCGCTCCTGGCCGCCACCCGGCACACAATGCACCCGACCCCTATGGCGCCTCCTGCGGGTGGTGGGCCTGCGGGAGGATGGGCCCATGTCTCCTCTTCGGGCTGTGCCCGGCCGGGCCCCATGGACTAAGGCCCGGCCACCAGACACTCGCCCTCGGGCACCCTCCCCGGGCCTGGCTCCAGGGCGGGGCCCCGGTAACCCTATCCCGGGCAGGGTAAACTGTTCCCTCGATGTCCTTTTCATAAGGGTCTTATGAATCGCTCTTTGTCTGGTCCCTCACCCAGGGCCAATTTGCCATGGGAGACCCTACCAGGGGGCAAAAGCCCCCAGACAACATAGCCCCTGGGATCCCTGTGACACACAAACCCCTCCACCACGATAAGGTAGCGATTCAAGGAGGGGAAGAATTTAGTATTTTGATGAAAAATAGGAAGGATACTTGTCATGTGTTGGGTGAATTTAGGGCTTCTTGTGAACTGTAGATGAATGTGGAATAATGTCCAAACAAATTACTTTTCATGTATTCTGATGATAATGCTTTTGGTAGCACTTAGAAATGTCCCAGACATGCTCGAGTATCTTGAAATCTGGTGACCGAGTCTACCATGACATTTGTTTTGCGTTGTTATTTCAGTCAGTCAAGTGTTCACTAACCACTTAAGCTCTTTGGATGAGACACTGTCTTCCTGGAAGAGACCACTCCAATCAGGACAGAAATGCTTCATCATCAAATGAAGGAACTCACTCAGAAAGCATTTGCATTTATTTCCATATATCTAAAGTTTTATAAATGACCGGCATAAAACTTATCTAAAAATTTACTCATCTGCCTCGTTGTTGTTTCTAAAGCAACGTGTGTGTTGGAGTTGTCTAACCGCATTCTTGCATTTCATTTTAAGGGTTTTATTTTCTCTTCTGTGTTTTGTCTCAATCAAAGTGAAACACGAGTTGAATTTCCTCGACAAGGACACACAGTTCTATCGCTTCCAAGACTCCCAGTTTGGACTTAACCACATATTGAATGAGAAGGATTCAGAGGATGAACTAGGGGAAGCTCTGTCTCTGCTGTCTCAGCTTGGTCCTGATGCTCTGCTCACTATGATTCTACGTAAATGGTCAGTTTGTTTAGTTGTTACATGAGCATTTCCTCATGATAACCTGTATTGTTAGAAAGCTTCTTACAACAAGTTCAAGGTGCTAGCAAAGTTACTGTATTTTGTTTTGTTTGGCTTATTATGTTCTTCTTCTTTCCTTTTTTTTTTACAGCCCCAGTCAGAGGAGTCCCGAGGACTTGGAGGTTATCTACGAGGAGCTGCTCCACGTCAAAGCTGCCGCTCATCTCTCCTCTTCAGTCAGTCTCTATAAACTCCCCTAACATTTTTAAAGGCTCTACATATTGATTTTTTTTTTAATGTGAACTGTTATCAAGTTTTCGTGATAGTTAACCATGGATTTGATCTGATATATTTTATTAAAATATATTTTTTTTAAAAGACACTATTCTACTTGCATACATCAACCATAATATTTTTCTTTTGTATTTTATGCCACATGAAAGAAATGTTAAAAATACACTGGAAATATGAAAGTGAAAATCAAGAAAAACCCATTTACAACAATGATAGCAAAAGGTATCAGTGCGCTTCTGTCTGTTCTTGTCCTGCTGTGCCTGTAGGTGCGTAAGGAGCTGGCAGCAGTGCTGGTCTTTGAATCACATGCCAAAGCTGGAACAGTCTGTGAGTTTACACAGCTTCATTGTGTTGCTGAATCACACGATAATACGGTTCTTATGCACAGAAAATAGCATCTTTTTCTGTGAAACATTCATTGTTTCCAGAAAATAAGATTAAGACTATTCAGACCGTCTAATGTTATAATTAATTTCTTTGTTTACTGTGGATAAGAAGATCATCAGGTCTTTTTTCTCTTCAATCCTACCCATTTCTTTAATGTTAAAGCCATATTTAACAAAGTACTTTTAAGGAAGGTGCTCTCAAGGTGTGATCTTCTAGGAGTTGTAATGGTTAGAAAGATATATGACTGACTGATGTGGTTTCTTTCTGCTTGTTTTTCAATATAGTGTTCAGTCAAGGGGATAAAGGAACCTCTTGGTACATCATCTGGAAAGGCTCTGTAAATGTGATCACGCACGGCAAGGTAAAGCCAGTGGTTCCAAATTAATAAAACCCACTGTCTCTAATAAAACACGTTGCAATTGATTTCAAGTATGCTGTATAGCTCAGAGTATTGTGTGCATATAGGGTCTGGTGACTACTCTACATGAAGGTGAGGATTTTGGGCAACTAGCTTTGCTAAATGAGCAACCTCGAGCCGCCACCATCATCTTGCGAGAGGACAATTGTCATTTCCTTCGTGTTGATAAACAGGACTTCATAAGGATCCTCAAGGTTTGTTGGATTTCCTCTTACTGCATTTTTATCACCAGAAGTTGTCTGTCAGACATCAGGTGCTTACTGAACACATGTAGCCCCATGTGACAATTTAAGAGATGTGAGATTCACGCAAATTTTCAAATAACTTTTCAAACTGGTTGTCATCCTTCTCTGTCCTTCAGGACGTGGAGGCTAATACAGTGCGACTGGAAGAGCACGGAAAGACTGTGCTGGTGTTGGAAAAGAGTGCAGACTCGACTGAACAAGGAGGAGCAGGGAACAGCAGCAAGTAAGCGACTCTGACCTACTAACTTCTATAAAATACTGCAGTTAATTTACAAGTAGGTTTATGATCATGAAGACGCTTTGCCTGGGTGTGGGCTGATAATGCATGGCTCTAATACAAACACTGCATCACAATAAGTGATGATTACATAAATTTTTTTTAAAGATGTGGTTAACCGTTTATTAATGGAGTATTACCTAACACTCACATAATAGGCGGACTTTAACCCTGCCTTTCTGAGTGACGTGTTATCAGTCTTGAACCACTTTATCAAGTATGAAGGTCAATTAAGCTGATGCAGGACTCTTATTTAGATTACGTTTAAACCACTTTCTTCTCTTTACTTGTAAATCTACACAATTGAAAAGAACATTTATTCTCTGAACATTCAGTCCCTTTTTGTGCTCTCAAAGTTTTGAATTGAATTTGATTAATATAGCAATCAATTCAAAACAGTTCAAGGCACTTTATATTGCATTGTAGAGATCCTTTGATGTTGGAGAGAAAACCCAGCAATCAGACGATCCCCCATGAGCAAGCACTTTGTGATTATGGAGAAGAATAACTTAGTTTTAACAGAAACAGACCTCCAGCAGAACTATGCTCAGGGAGGGGCAGCAATCAGCTGGCTGTGGAGGGGTGAGGGAAAGAAAAGAGGAAAAGAGGAGAGCATAAATAGACAAGAGCATAACAAAGTATGTGAGAGAGTACACAAAAGTTAATAACATGAGGTAGCGTCATGTAAAAGCATCATGAGCGAAAGAGGGGTGTGGAAATTAGAGATGTGCTGGAAGGTGAAGTGTTTTAAGCAAACACAGTAAAGCTATGATCTGAAACAGACAGAGCGCTATTGTCTACGCGGCTGTGATATACAGCTAAGAACTTTCAAAGTGTTGTAAACACAGTCTGCTAGACAAACTATGCAATGATTACGTCAAGAGACTTTTTGTGCTTCTTCTTTTTGAGGAGATAACAAGTCAACATTTACACAACAAATACTTTTTAATTAATTTATTGCTTTATTTATGTGGATCAATGTAAGGCAAACACAAGGTTTTGAAAGTTATTCTTTGTTTTTTTTCTGTCTTGCTTTTTGCAGGTACACAGTTATGTCAGGAACACCTGAGAAAATCTTGGAACACCTACTGGAAACAATAAAGTTGGAGTGTAATGGAAATGATGCTATAGGTGACACTGTTAAGATTACAGATACCTGTTTTCTGTTGTTGAAAAATGTTCAGACCAAGTCAGTTACTTTGTAATCACTGTATTATGGTGATGATTGTGTCCCTGCAGATTCTTGTGTGAGTGACTTCCTGCTCACCCACAAAGTCTTCATGCCCTCCAGCCAGCTCTGTCCTGCACTACAGCACCAATATCCTACAGTGTCATTTATACTGACAACAGTGAAGCTAGTGTTGTTTATGAGAATTACTGTAGTCAAACAAAGCTGGATTATAGTGTATTTTTGTAATATAATGGAATTCTCAGTGCATTTTATTACCAGAATAAATTGTTATAGTTAATGTTGTTTTTATTTTGTAATTAAGGTCTTATGTGTTATACCCTTAACCAACATTGCACTTACCAGGCACAGCTTGCTGAGGGCTCAGAGCAGGAGAAGACTGCCTATGTTCTCAACATTAAGCAGAAAGTAGTAAAGTTGGTTGGCCAGTGGGTGGCACTGTTTGGCCTTCACCTGAAAGAAGACCCTATTGCCTTGGACTTTCTGGAGGTGAGATCTCAGCCTCAAAGTCATAAATTAAAATTTTAAACATATCACTGTGTCAGTATGTTTTTTTCATCAATCATTTTATTTTAATGTTGGGGTTGAAACAGAGATTAAAGAAAGATATGGCACCGAATTCACAACTGTTCAACGTGCTGAAGGACTTCAGAGAAAGGAGGAGGACAAAAGTGTACGCACTATCAGATCATGTTTCATATTTCTTAACAATTCACAAGTCATAGATATTCTTCGCATACTATTTAACACTTTAATTCTTCTATACTTTTTCAGGTTGGAGAATGGCTATCAGTCACTGAGCAGGGTAAGTTATTGAGTGTGTGGACACAAAGTACAGGTTTCTGGCACAACTTCGCCTACTTCAAAGGTGCATGGAGAAGAGCAGATGTCTTAAGAGGCTGAAGCTCCAGCAACTCTTGTAGTATGAGGAACAACCCATTAAGTAAAGAAAATTGGCCCTTTTTCAGAGATATCATGTCCAAGAAAATTCTCTTACAGTAGCAACTCCTTAAGGTATTCCTTAACTGGATCATATTTGAGCACTTTTTAAATAGTATGTTTTCTATGGTTTTAAACCAGTTTTTTATCCTTTACCATATTTTGTCACAGTCCTGGGTCAGTGACCCAGTGTTTTGGATTTTGTATTGTTATTTTTTATTAGTCTTTGGTTTCATCTTGGTTCATATATATCAGGGTTTGATTTCTGTTTTGCATTTCAAGTTCTTTAGGTTTTGGTTCCTGTGCTCCTCATGTCCCTGTACTCAGTGCACCCTCTGTTTACCTGCCGCGGTCCCGCCTTTCCTGTCTAGTCAGTATCGTGTGTCTGAGTCTGTGTCTGGAGGGTCTGTCTGTGTGTTTCCTGTTTTACTTTGAGGGTCCGTGTCTCAGGTTAGTGTATTCTGTCTTGCTTCCCTTGAGCAATTAGATTCAGGTGTGTCGCCCTCCTGTGCACCACTTCCTTGTTACCAAGTGTGTGTATTTAGTGTCCATGTCTTCTACTGCTCGTCGTCGCATGGTACCCTCACTCTAGCTGTGTGTTCTGTCTCCCTTACCGGTTTAGCTTATGTTTGTATCTCTCGGTTTAGTTCAGTTTGTGTCCCGCAATAAAGCTGTTAAAGCTCACATCTGCCCTTTTCGAGTCTACATTTGGGTCCTCTATCCCTGCCTGGACACAGCCATGACATATTAAATTTATTTTGAGGGGGGGCTCATAAGGTATAAGGCCCAGTTGGCCTTATATCTATTGGTGAATATGTATGCTGAATAATTTTCTACTAAAAATAAAATTTCCTCCCCAAAAATACACATTTGAGTGGATTGATGGATATGTATACCAGACATATATCACAGCTTGTCTTTTCTACTTAAACTCTCTACTTAAAATGTGTTCTATTTAAAGTTGTATCTGCAGTATATTTTTGATAACCCTGACAGAGGCCAAAATGAAAGTTTTTCTTTATACTACAAGTCCTACTGGAGCTTAAACCCTTTGGGATGTTTGCCAAAAAGTGTGACAGAGTGTAAGAAATGTCTTTCTACTGCCATTAGAGAGTTTAATGTCACTGAAGTGTCACTGAGTCGCCTTTTATATTATTGGCAGAACCACCAGTTTGATTGGTTTTCAAACTTTGAGGAGTCAGTGGGGAGGGTTCAACCAATCAGAGCACATGATAAAGGTGAGTAAAGCTCAAACACTACAGCTGACAATAATCAAGAAAACCAAATCCCCATAATAAGGATAGAAGTCTAGTGGGGGATATTTAAATAAATGAAAAAAGGAAACGACCTGAAATTGATGGCAAATCATACAAACATCATACATAAACTTTTACATCTATCTTTACCAACAACTTCAAAATCAAACCTGGCTAAATTTGTGTCTGAAATATAGCTAAACAGTATAAACAGTTTTGCTAGATGTTCATGTTTAATGTTCACTAAAAATACTGAATATAAAGTTCAACTTGGTCACTATATGCATTAAATAGCAGTATGGAATAGAAAGCGTGGCGAGATCCGCATCTTCAGCACCAATGTGAAAGCAGTCCTCCTGTATGGGTCCGAGATACAGATACAGATTTTCATCAGCAAGTGCTTGCGACACATCCTTAACATCAGATGGCCTGAGAAGATCTCGAACACAGACCTGTGGAAGAGAAGCAGCCAGAATCTGGTCGGTCAAGGCATCAAGTAGAGAAAATGGGGCTGGATAGGTCACACACTCCGAAAACCGTCCGACAACTTCACAAGGCAAGCACTGGACTGGCCGCCTGAATGACGTGAACCCAGCTGAAGAGAACGCCCCAGAACAGTCCGTTGGCGTGGTGTTGTTGCAGCCCTATGCTCCACCAGGAGTCTACAGGAAAATTGATTGATTGATGGAATAGTAAAACTAGTCAAAAATGTTTTAAATGCTAAGCTGAAGTCCATATCCAGGTTAGAGTTAGTTTAAATGAACACGTGAATGGCCATGATGACAGATGTTGGGAAAAGGGTTTAGAATCAGTGCTTGTGACGTGTGTGTCACGCAATATGTCAATAAAGGACAACAATCTCAGTATCCAGTAACTTAACAGGCACCATTAGTCTTTAAATTAATCACCAAATTAGCATGATGTGACATTTTATTTTCTGTCCTCTTCTGATTTAGTGTTGTATGAGATCTACAGGCCAGACAACAAACCTCTCACTCCGATGCTGCCGGTGAATACATCTGTACAGGAGATAATGTCAGCATTAGGAAAAGCTGGAGAAGATCATGTCCTCATCAAAATGAACTCCACAGGAGGTGGGAGGCATTACTCATATGTTTTTGTTTTGTTTTCTAGAACCAACACTTATTTTTCATTAAAATAATCAGTTTTTTGTAGATTGCTAGACTAATGTACTAACAGATGAGTAATTCTGTTTGTCATCAAACCTATGTCGTGTTCACAGAATTTCAAATGCTCTCCTTTTTTTTTAATTACGGTGAAAATTACTCTGTTTCCTATGACTGCGCACAGAAAGAGCTCAGCTAAAGCTGGATGCTACTGCAGTCTACACCGCCCTGGGACTCAACGAGAGACTGTTCATCTGCACAATCAGCGAAGTGGAACAACTGGTGAGGATTTGTTTTCTTCCATAACTTCTTTACCATTTTTTGGTCTATTTAGTTTATTAAAACACACTTATTAAAATACATGAACTCGTTGTCTGTCTGTCCACCAACTCCTCCTACACAATCAGGGGTTGAGCAACCAGACTTGGAAGACAGGTACATCCTATGTCCTTTATCTACATCAGATATTGCTGCCGGTTGTTATCTATGGCAGACATTATGATGTTGCCTAGCAACCAACTATCAACAGGCTAAAAGGATCTGTTTTCTGCATTTACGCATGTACAGCACCTATGAAAACATCCTATCATTTAATTTTGTAACAGTAACATCTCATTTATAGCCACAAAAGCTGAATCATACACAATATTATTATGTTTCATAGCAACTACCTAGCAGCCAAACCTAAAACAACCTATATTTTGCATTTATGTACCTGCAACACCTAATAAAAGCCTCATGTCATTTTCATCTCACAGCCAAGTTTCACCATAAAGTACTGTAGCATGGTCATGAACTAGTAACGATTAATATCATCCTATTCTATTTCATAGAAAATGAGGAGGGGATTTAACTCACGGGATATATTCTAAATATGTTTGTTGTTTATTATGGTTTTTCATATTATGGTTTTGTTGAAAGCAGCATCCCCAACTATAAGGCGAGTCATTAAATGTTCACCTGAACAACATTGTTCCTGATGATTTTCATTCTCTCTGCCACTGCGCCGTCTCTCTCTCTGTCAGACACCTCTAAAGGAGCAGCAGGGTCCAGAGCAAGGAAGCGCTGACGTCCTTGAACAGATGTCTTCTAAAGACATTGCCAGTGAGCTCACCAATTATGACTGGGAGTTGTTCACTGCCATGCACGAGGTAACTTGGCGGCTATGATTGATGTTTCGTTTGATTTTACCAATCAACTACTTCAAAACTGCTTCAGAACACTAGAGTATTAACTAGTAATTAACTTTAATTGTATTGAATTTGATTTATATAGCATATTTTACAAAAATTGCTATTTCTGTGTACTTTATATTGTAAGATAAAAGCCCTACAACATTAGAGAGTGATACACAATGATCTGGTAATCCCCTTTGAGCAAACACAGCCTGACGGGAGTGAGAAAGAAGAAAGAACCATGCAGGAAGGAGAAGACTGTTTTGGTGGCGAGGGAACCTATAACAGCATTTCCTTTTTGTTTTTGAAGCCTTTTTGTTTCTCAACAGTGTATTTGCCTGTTGTACATTCTTTATGCATGTTCTGAAGTGTTCTGCATTTGTTTTTGTTTTTCTCTGAATTGTTGTTTTTGTTGCATTTTCTAAATGTTGTGGATTTCCCTTTGTAGTTGTGTTTTGTATCTCATGGCCACTACGCCCATAGCTGTTTATTTGCTCACTGACATACATAACCAAAGCTCAAAGTAGCATTCGTGCAACAAAGAACTTTGCATGACTCTCAAACTTTACCGCCTTTTATCTACCAGTATCATCTCTGCCATCAGATTATTTGGGTCATTTCCTGCATGCCTCACATTTCTAAAGAAACAAAAGATACCTGCAAAAGACTTCCTGTCTGCTTGTTTCACGGTGTGTTTAAATTATGCCAGTGGTTGTGACTCATTGTCTGTGTCTCTCCAGGTGGAGCTGGTCTACTACATTTTTGGGCGCCACAAATTCCCTGGAGCCATCACGGCTAACCTAGAGCGGTTTGTGCGTCGCTTTAATGAGGTGCAGCACTGGGTACTGACTGAGCTGTGCCTATGTGAAGACCTCGTGAAACGTGCTATGCTGCTCAAGAAGTTTATCAAGATCGCTTCAGTGTAAGAATTAATTGCATAAACCATACATTTAGCCAAAGCAGGTTGGCCACTGAACAAATAAGCATCTCAACAGTGAAACCTACTGACCTCACGCATGTCTTGCCTTTTTCCCGGCCCTAAAAGGCCGATGGGGTGTTGTCATCACCTTACCGGGTGGGCGGTGTGGACAGTCAAGTTTATGGTTGCGATAACTCAAGAATGACGCAATGTAGGATTTTGAGATTCATGCCATAGGTGCATCTACTATAAATCAAATCTCAGTTTAAATCTCAGTGACGTCAGCTTCAAGGTCAATGTCACATTTTAATGTAATGACACAACAAGGAAGTCATCTACGACTTTCAGAGTCATACCATAGGTGCATCTACTTTACCAGTAAGCAACTCATAGTTTAGACTTGTTGATTGAAACCTCAGATGGTTTGGTGCAAACGTTTGGCCACGGGCGACCGTGGCTCAGGGGGTTGGGAATCGCATCTGTAACCGGAAGGTCGCCGGTTCGATCCCCGGGCTCTCTGTCCTGGTCGTTGTGTCCCTGGGCAAGACACTTTACCCTACTTGCCTACTGGTGTTGGCCAGAGGGGCCGATGGCGCGATATGGCAGCCTCGCTTCTGTCAGTCTGCCCCAGGGCAGCTGTGGCTACAACTGTAGCTTGCCTCCACCAGTGTATGAATGAATAGTGGCATTGTAAAGTGCTTTGGGTGCCTTGAAAAGCGCTATATAAATCCAATCCATTATTATTATTTATGGTTCACAGAGAAATGTGTGAAATATGTGCACATTGCTTTGTGCAGTGGAGCACAGTCGTGCAGGAACAGAAACAGGTTTTCACCAAACTGTTACCACAACATTCGAACCATTGAATTGTTACTAAGACATTGAAAATGTCTTAGTAAGCAGAAGCATTAAGGTTTTCATTCTTTGAAACTAAAAGATCCAGGCCAACTCATTTTTTATCCACTGAGGTGCGGCCCAATACTTTTTTTGTAT
Organism: Astatotilapia calliptera; assembly: GCF_964374335.1. Lineage (NCBI taxonomy): Eukaryota > Metazoa > Chordata > Actinopteri > Cichliformes > Cichlidae > Astatotilapia > Astatotilapia calliptera. The sequence goes on from NC_137441.1 coordinate 8,196,721, forward strand.
ATAGTATACATTTAGAAGAATTAGCATGGTCTTATACCAAAAAAAGAAATTGATACAGTAAACATTAATATCCTGCTTAATATCATATATTGTAATCATACAGGTATTTTCACTGTGAGTATCCGGGCAGGACCTTTGTACTTACTTTTGTCCCCCCATCTTAAACTTTATCCATCCACTTCAAGGACTGCACTTTATTTACAGTCATGTTTCCTCTCCATCACAGATTAAAGGAGCAGAAGAATCTAAATTCATTCTTTGCTGTGATGTTTGGCTTAAGCAACAGTGCAATTCAGAGGCTTTACAAGACCTGGGAGGTGAGAGCCCCCTTGAGGCAGCAGGCATGATAATAATAAATGTTCTGCCACACTTATTAAACAAATACTTTAAAATTGACTTTGCAATCTTTTGCTGGTCTGTTACAGAGAATACCCAGCAAGACAAAAAGGATTTACTGTTCTCTTGAGAGACTCATGGTAAATTATACTATGTACTCAGCTTTGAATAAGTTTTATAAATGTCCTAAACAATAGATTTTCTTTAAGGTTTCTAATGGTCTGATTGTGCTATGCTCGCTTATTCTTTTAGGACCCTTCACGCAACCACAGGGCATACAGACTGGCTATAGCTAAACTCAGTCCTCCTTACATTCCCTTCATGCCTCTGCTGCTGAAAGGTAACAGACACCAGTAAATCGCAAATCCACTGGCAAGTCCTTATTATTAAGATACTAATTACTTCTGTCCCTTCCTATATCTAGATATGACGTTTATCCATGAGGGAAACGCAAACTACGTAGACAAACTGGTCAATTTTGAGAAAATGGTATGGAAAAGTTATTTTCAAATGTTGTTATGTAATTGTTTCCTTACAAATCATATCCTCAGTATAGACTGACTTGAAGAGTTTCCTTTCTCACCTTGTCGTAGCGAATGCTTGCCAAAACAGTGAAAATCGTTCGAGGATGCAGAAGCCAACCTTATGGTAAGTGATAGTTTGGCAGCAAAATGATCGGGCCCACTGACTTCATACCTTTGAGACTGTATGCATTCAGGAAAAGTTGGAAGTAATTCACATGCATGTTGGAGTAAACACATACAATGCAGTTTTGTGCATAAATCGGGTAAGATAATGTTTTATTTTCCCTCTGCAGTGCCTTCATCTCCACAGAGAGGCCTGGCAGATCGTATGTTTCTGGAAGGCGCTGCTACTCGCTTGTCTACATGTAAGCCACATCTCTAATGCCATTCGACAGTTTTTAATATTTTCTTCATAAGATCTATAGAAGGTTCAGTTTAACCTTGTTTCTACAAAAGTACAAAAACTTAAACATATGCAGATTCAGGCATGATTTTAATCTTTTCTAGATTCAGATCACGCCTTTCCTCTGCGGACTTCCACAAACATCCGGCACTATATCCAAAACCTGAAGGTGATTGACAACCAGCGCAAGCTTACGCAGCTATCGAGAACAATCGATTGCTAGGAAATATGACTGAAAATGTGCAAGGACTGTGAAACTGAAGCAAAATCACAGCCGAAAAATTAACTCTGTATAACGGAATAAAACCTCCAAACTCATCTCAATTAGAGGTGGGAACTGGACCTTTGGAGATGTAGCATCCCATGGAAATTCATTGTTACTTAAGGAGTTTGGACATTACTGGAGAAGCTTTCTGCACAGCAAAACATTGACAGTCAAAATGGGCTCTGTGCACAGAAATGAGCTCCAGTGGCCCTGACTCTGTGTTGACAGGACTTGTGGTTATTCAGAAAGCCTTATGTCACACTGGTGTCTAAACATTTCAAGTGATCCCTTCAAAAGGAAATGTTACAACATGATGTACAGTGAAGTATTCTTGTCTTTGGTGTCAAAATTCATTTTGTGAAGTTTTTTTATACTGCTGTCTGTGGAAGAATCACATTGTTTTTTCCACAAAACTGCCATAAGAACACAGACCTGTGCCACAATTAACCACTTTAGGTCAGTGCACAAGTGTTTTCACATTAAATATATTGTATCAGATCATGTTTGGCACTAACTGACATGCATAATTTCGTATATTATTTTCTAAATAAATTATTTTCCCACTAATGTGTATTTAATGACAGTACAAACATGTTTAAAAAGGAATCATTTTATTTAAAGTACAAACCGTAACAGGTAAAAATTGACCTTCAAAGAGCCCCCATTCCACCTGACATTAAAGGGTCTCCCCAATATGGGGTGAGGATATTCACAATTCTCCATCTTATTAATATTTACAACACCTTTTTGAAAGTCCTGGCTAAGACATGTAAATAACAAAATGAAGAAACCAGTGCTTTCTCCTGATGTAACTGAGGAGGAAGAAGTAAAATTATCCCATCATTATAAATAATGATTTTCTGTGTTTCGTTTATAAAAAAAAAAAAAAAAAAACAATGTCTACTGACTACATTTTAGGATAAAAATAATTTTCCAAACGCAAATTTTGTGGACTATCTGGAAAATTGTATCTATCAACTACAAGGGGATTTATGAAGAGAATTTAATGAAGCAAACAAATGCATTGCAGACGGTCAGTATGATGCTGTTTGGACAGGTGCAACACCAGAGCACATAAATCACCAAACTAATTCAACATACCAGAAATGTGCTTGTATTTTTATGAAAATCTATGCTACAAAAAGTGAGATCAGAAAGGTCCTGCAGTGGTGAGTACATATGAAGTGGGAAAAATCCTTGAAAAACAAAAACTTTCACACCTGAAATAATGCTTAGTGAGAAAAAGCAAGTGAACCACCAACAAAGGATTTGGCTACATGTTCATCACCTTCACACGTAAAGGTCTGATTTATCACAAATCAATCACAAACAAAACATAAATCAAAAGAAAGCACTGTAATATTAAAACAAGTGAATATAAATATTGCACTTCCAAACAACATGTAGTTCCCAGTGCCTAGCTGTCATCCCTTTGTTAGAGGTATTTATGCTATCAATTTTAAAAGTAACGCAGAACTGGTTAAGCTCAATTATCTCAAGCTACTGATGTGATTGGCATAAAAAGGACTAGGCAGTGGGAAAGGTAATAAGGCAAAAACAAACATTCATAAATATACCATCCACACAAATGCATGTATTCATGAAATCTCGCATGTATACATGTAAACACACACAACTGGAACGGTAACTGACAAGCACTAAGTATTTACATTAAGGACACATTAAACGTATGCATATGTCAAAAGAAACCAACACGAGGCATTTTAATGTTGCGTCCCTGCAGCCTCTGGGTGTGGGATGGCTTCAGCTACTTCTCATTTTAAGCATGGGCAGCATTTACACAAAAAAAGAGAAAAAAAAAGAATAGAAAAATACAGTATCTCACAGCAACACACATTTTATGCTGAAAAAGAATCATTCTGCCTTCAGCCTACTGTCGAGGCTACAGGATTGCTGATTGTCATGTCTTCAGTTTAAAATATATATATATCATTATATGCTTATTTCCTCCACCGTAAGCACAATTTGCTTCATTTAGGCTTCCATCTTGAATGAACCCAATCCAAACAAAGCAGGAGTAATGACATTAAAACTAAATCTTGAGAACACTGCGTTTTGACAGAAGCACCACACTGCTTCAGGCCTTACATGAGGTTTCACAGGTCTGTGGTGGTTCCAGTCCCATCCCAGTCGACTACACAACAATGACATTGCCAGCACTGGTAACTCTCGACTCAAACATACAGGATTTAAACAAAGTGATCAGTAGGAGTCAAATTCAGAACTCAAAGGAAGGTCAGTCAGTCTTTGGTGTCTTTGGAATAATATCAGTAGATTTCCTTTGAGTGCAAAAACAACTTAACCCGGCACTGTCCACCAACCTGAGGCAGAGAGAGATCAGTTCCATGGTCGGGTGAGAAATGTCCATCTATGCATTTTTTTAAATTTCCGGAGTGGTGGAGTGGTGGAGCATATCCCAGCATGCACTGGGCAAGAATCAGCACCTCTGAATAGTTGGGATTTAAAATTACTTAAATTTTAGCAAAGGAATTGAATTACAATTAGCTATGAAATCTGAGCTTTAAAACAGGTTTTGTTGTTAAATATTTGTCGATGTAATGTAGCCTTTACTAAAGGCAGATAAACAGTTTTCTTACTTTTTGTCAATTAAATGTGTTTAGGAGATATCAGAATACTTTCAGGCCTCAGCAGGCAGCATAATTCACAGCTCCTAGATGCCACAAGCAACATGTGGCCATATCCTGTTAGAGGCAGCAATCATATCAGGTCATTAGCACCAATATAAGGCAGTTACAGGGAAATAACAAAATGATCCATACCAAGAATCCATAAAATTAAACCCATCTTCCTGCATCTGCAGGTTGACGGTAGCCTGCATTTCTTCTGCAGTCGTTTTTTGTTGTACAGTCCAATGTTAGCCTTATGCATTGACACAAGTTCCATTTGATAACAGTCCAACCCTGCCAGCAAAAAAGACATAAATTAAAAATAGAAAAAGAAAACATTCATTTGGCTTTGAGATCTTTGGAGTTTTGTCTTCCTCTAGTGCAGCACAGTGGAGTTCCAGTAGTCTTTCTTTCTTGTAACTCTTCAACTGCTTCTGTCTTTCTTTCTTTTTTTTAAATCCACTCTACATATTCCACCACAATTCTCCGTTGCAATCATATGGCCAGGTACTGTGGTTTTGGTAGCTTTGGTGGTCTTTTAGGCCTCAGAGGCAGCCTGCGGTTTGAGTTCCGCTTTCTCCATGGCAGTGCCGTAAGGGTCAGATCGTTTGAAGAAGCCCAACTGCAAGAAGAAGAAAAAACATTTCAGAAATGCAGGAAACATAAATGAGAACAGAAAACCAGCCCATTAATTGATCTTTCAGATCAAAAGCATGCTATGATTCTTTTATATCACAGCAGTACTCACTCTGTATAAGATGTATATGAGAAGAGCCAGAAGCAGTAAACCAGCCAGAATAGCCAAGATGATGATCCACAGTGGAACTGAGTTCTCAATATCCGGCTTGTTCCAAACCACTGGAGTCACCACCTGAGGATGACAAGACAAGATGTCTTCTTCCAAACTACAACAATACAAAAATATGTACTAAAAATATAGATTTGTGTGAAATGAACAAGTTCTAATAAATTGAATAACTTAATAAACACATTAAATACCTTTTTGTTTCCACTGGGAAAAAGTTTAGGCTGGATTGCATATGGCATCTTCTTCACACGGTATTCTGCCAGGCACTCCAGCACATATTGCTTATAAGCTCTCTGAAGAAGAAAAAAGAAATTACATTCAAAATGCATATAATATACTAGTTATACACTAGGTGGCGACATTGACCATGTGCATCTCCCTGCTTAACACCCTTTAGCATTCCTACCCTATGAGAAGCTGTGGTAACCAAATATTAAATTTTCAGTACATACCACATAAATGGGAAATAATCTGTGTATTTTAGACATGACAAACACTGGTAGAAGCTGCAGTATGAACACCAGTGTGGAGCAAACTGCATCCTCAGAAAGCAACTGTTGTCTCATTTGTTTAGGCAAATATGCGTAACTGGTAATACTGTTAACTGATTCAGAGCTGCTGCTGAGTACAAATTGATCACAACCAAACATGTCTTACTGACAACTCCAACTATTTGCCTTTCCTAGCAGCACATTTGAGGTCGAGTCTCAGTGTTGTTTTAATAACGCTTTAATAAAAATGGCTTCTTACTTCCTCCCAGAGCCTGACATGAGAAAATATACAGCCACTGGTAGGGGAAGATCAATTTATTACTGTATTTTGTCTTATGTTTGGAAGATATGTAAAATGTACAGTATGTGTGTGGGGAGTTTGTATGGCAAGGTTCTTCCCCCACAAACCTCAGTGAAGGTCTCAGCCCAGACACGGGATCGCATTTTAAGGATAGCTGTAGTCCCCTTCTGCAGAAGACCCACATTGCATTCAACTTTCCAGCAGTCCACAGTAGAGCAGTTCTGTGCAAACAGAGAGAATGCCATCATTATGATGCGGTTAGCGATGTTAAATACATGTCAAGCCATTTTGTGCGAGAATACCATCTGAAAAAAAATTTATTCCCACTAAACTTAAATAATATGACAAAGCCTAAATTCAAGTGGAAGTTATTAAAGCAAATCTAAAAACTAGCAGAACAGATAAATAAAAGCCGGTGGAACAAATATACAAATATAACAAAGAACCCAATGTTATGATCCCTATTGCACGCCTGCTTCGAATTAGATTGAAGGAATGTCATGAGACTGTAAAAATGCAGCATGCACCACTCGCCACATTATTGCCCAACCACTAAAACCAGCCCATTTTTCTCAAGACTGTAGAGTACACAATCTTAATTAGATCCCCATAGTGCAGCTTGATACATTTAACATTTTAAAACATGTGCACACTCTGTTTTAAAGGTACTGTAGCCAGACCACCCCTAGACTGAGAGGTTTCGGCGGGTTTCCTGCGGGAACCCATTAGTTTACTTATTACACAGAGAAAGGCAAAAGTAGGAGAAGAGGGTACCCGCCTAGTTCCTTTAGGCTCAGTCTTAGACAGTCTTAATAATTATTCAGACAGACAGAGAGCATATCAGTCTGTTTCCGTTCGGTAGTCATGCTTGATGCCCAAGGGCAGCAGGGCCTCAAAGGTTTGTGAAAATGACATGCACATGGTCGAATGCCAAAGATGCCTCAGACCCAGTTCCCACATATATCCTCACTGGCAGGATTATGTGGTCAAGAGCTGGATCATGGAGGCATGGATCCTTAATAAAATGACAGTTGAGCTTGAAAACACAGCTACTGTACGGAAGCGGTCTGTGAAGTTTTACAATTACGCTTCAATGGTGCTAATAATAAATTAGGTGGTTTTGAATCAGAGTGTTGATCAGGTAAAACTACTGTTAACTGCAGCCATATTTCAAGTAAGATAATGAGAGCATTTGGTAAGGTAAAACATAACAGAACTATCAAATACGTGGAAGCCCTTTTTCATATATGACATGCTTGATGTTAGATTTATAATTAGTTAATCTTGAAGCTGACAGTTACCGTTGCTGGTTCATAAATATGGCAGTCATTCAACATTAATAAGGACAGAATTAAGACTAATACGTGTCTACAGTCAGTATGTTAATAGATTGTTAATAAAGAGGACTTTGGTTCAGCCCCTGATAAAGATAAACATCTGCCAGGTATCCCAACTTGGTAAACCCATGAGGTTTTAAAGGCCTTAAACATACGTGTAAAGCACTCGGCCATTATTAGCCTACAAATTTTTTCCATCCTTCCATTTTCTTAGCAGCTTGTCCAATTCAGGGTAGCAAGGTGGCTGGAGCCTATCCCAGCTGTCATAAGACGAGAGCCGGGGTACACCCTGGACAGGCTTGCAGTCCTTCGAAAGGCTAACACAGAGAAACAGGCATTCACATCTACGGACAATTTAGAGTCACCAATTAACCTAACATGCAGGTCTTTGGACTGTGGGAGGAAGCTGGAGTGCCCAGAGAGAGCCCACACAAGCACAAAGAGGACATGCACAGAAACACCCCAGTCGTCTGGTATCTTTGAACCAAGAAGTCCTGCTTTTAGCAAGCAGAAAAGTCTGTAAAGTGGTTTCAAATGTATTACATGTGCTAGAACAATAAGATATACCACTATTATCTTCAAAGAGCTCCCCATTCAGTGCCACTGAATGTTGCATGTCCCACAACACAATGAAAGTGAGGCCATTTTAAATCAAAGTAATTTGGAAGTCTTTTGAGTTTTGGTGCAGTTAATCCCAGTCCTTCAAAAACTAAACAGGTCATCTACAATTCTCACCATCTCACCTTCTCTGACCACAAAACAGTAATGCATTCTGATCAAGACTCGTGCTGAGTGGAGATGTCTATTCTCTCAGGCATAAGGAAAAAGTGCAGACACAAGAGAAACAGGAGAAAGGGCTGCTTCATACTAGAGTGTCATTGGACATGCTTGATAAACGACCACAGTTCGGAGAGACGGGCACAGAGACAAAGACTTCTTTGGTAGAGGCAGGTATCCACAGACAGAGGGAGATAGAGCAGCTACCTACAGCTGGGTGGATCAATAGGACCAGTGTGTGGGGGCTGAGCAGGCTTATAACACCCAGAGCCAAAAATTAGAGACAAGTCTGTGAACTAAGCAGTGCATCACAGTCAAAAAGCCTCCCATGCCTTTTTCCCCACCACTACTAAAGGCTCTTTAATGTTAATCACCACAATGGGACAAGCCTGTAACCTCTGACCCCTCCCTTTTAACGACATCATAACCTAATTTCCCGTCCCCAGAGCTTCATGTAGGAGCAGGGCCAGTGTCACCAAAACAGGGTCGCACAGAAAAGCATCAAATCTATAGTTTCAAATATAAGTTTATGTGTGGTGCAAAAATGAATTTACTTCCATCATCATACTTACTCCAAACTCCAAACTAAAGCTTGTCATTCCTTTGCTTTAAAGACACTATCACAATCAGTCCCCGACTGCTAGACTCCACCCTTTTGTCCGACAGGGTTCATTCATGCATAAAACATGTTGCTCTTACAGAATGTGACAATTTCCCGCTAAGTGCCTTACCAGGTTAGTCAAATGAGCAAGCTGATTCTTGTGGACGTCCCTCCTCTCGAGGCGATGCTCATGGCCCTTTAGCGCCAGAATAGGTGACTCCGTGGATGAGCGCTGGAGCTAAAGGAAAACAGAAACACACCAGCCACCCATTAGAACAACACAGATACTGACCTCACTAGGCAAAAAAAGTGCACCACCCTTTCTGTCAATATAAGACCTAATGTTAGCATGACCCTGAGGCTTTTTGTCATTAATCAGAAGCATGTGAGCTCTACTCCTTATGGATTCCCATGGAAATACACCATACTTAGCAATTCACTAGGGGGTGGGAAAAACATTAGATCACAGCTAAGACAGATGACCACTCACAGCTCTGCTCAACATCTGTCAAACGTCACATGTAAACACAAACAACCACACTAAAATGTTTTGCCCACAAAATCCCCAAGTTACAACTTAGTATGAGGGGGTGTTGTAGATGAATGAGTGTGTTGCTGGGTGAGGTGGTTCATCAAGCTGTGCTGAGCATAGGGAAGAGTTTGAACTTCAAAGCAGTGGTGGGGAAAGTGTCCTGGGTGGAGTCGAGATTCAGGGTGGAGAAGGTGGGTGTGGGCCAACCGTTGGGAATCACACAGGGAAATGATGGGAGATCTTCACTCTCTGACTTTGCCTCATTTGACCCTGAGAGGTGTTCATCTGAATGTCACTCACTTTAAGGTTTCGGTGGTTCATGTTTTTGTCAGCTGTGCAGTTAATGGGGCCTTCAGTGGAGAACTCCAGAGGGTAAAGGAGAGTTTGACCTTGGACACGGAAAGGGCAGCGCAGCTCAAGTAGGGTGTGGCTGATCCTACTAGGGCCATTGTTCACAAGCTGGAAAAAGGAGTGAAAAAGAAACATTTTACTATATCAAACATTAAAAAAACTGTAAGAGTCCCCTTATGTTTTTCATTTGTTTCTCCAAGCAGTTTATTTCCCATGTTGAAATATTAATATCTGGTGTACTTTTTTAAATCCACAAATCCATGGATCTGCACTGGCGCAAATCCCACCGTGTGATCTGGTTTTCCTCCTCTGTCTTCCTCCTCCTTCTTTTTTTTAAAACTATAATATCTGCTTTCCAAACCAATCTGCTCAACCCCACTGAGCATGCACAGCTAACATCGATTACCTCATAGATGTGTTCCACGGCAGGCCCAACGTCCACCTCCACGTTGTAATTTTTGGTCAGTTTCCAGTTGGCCGGCGGAAAGAAGACCTTATCTGGTCGAGACACACTTAAAATGGGAAGGAGGGGTATGAGAGTATGTGTAGGGAGGCACTAGGGATTTAATGAAGTCACAAAAGCACGAATGGGGGAATTCTAACACTCAGCTCACCCCTGTAGAATGACATCAGCCTTAACAATCACCTCCAGCTTGGAGGCTACAACCTCACTATGGGAATTATTCTCATTTTTGCTGTGGAAACAGAGAATGGAAAAAAAAAGAAGATCTGATTAGCTGATGTCATTTGAGAGTTGTGAAAATCAGTACTATTAAATCAGAAGTAGTTGATATTGTGTACACTTTTGCTATTTTTTCCTGTGTTGGTGATCACATGAAATTGTACCTGCGGATTTGCGCCTCGAACTGAATCGTTTTGTGTGTGTCCTTCAGCCGCGGCACTGTGAAACGTAGGCCTGCCCAGAGCTAAGGAAAGGAAGTTCAGACATATTAACATCCTCTGAATTTTTTCTCATTACAAGTAACAGAGAAAAGGAAAGGACCTAAAATTACTGACTGACTGCTTGAGCATGTTGCAGCACAAAAATGTGACTTCTTGTTCCTGTGCTGCACATTATTAAGGGGTCATTCAGTCAGATCCATTTACAATAAAGAAGTCTTTTTGTCGCTTTGAGTTAACATGTAGCCAACTGTCTTGCACCGCAAACCTATTAAAAACATGCTGACTTGTGACTCAATCAATAAAAAAGGGAACCAATAGAACAAATGTAGCCTGTACTTCCTGCCACACCATTTCCTGACACACGTTGACTTTTCCTGTGCTGTCCACACCCAAAATGAAGATCGCATCACTTCCTTTTTTAGTTTCTATGAACTGATAACTGATACATTAAATTTCAGATACTATTTATATGTCCTATGTAAACAAAACAAGCAAACAAACAACCTTGTTTGTGTCACAACACTTAAACTTCTTAAGCACTGAGCTAAAAGAGAAAGACAGCCAAAAGACAACATTGCTCCTACATTGGTGCCCGACTTCATTGGGTTCCCCAAATCACAGCTGAGGTATCGGGTCTGGTTCTCCGTCTCATAGCTGCAAGTCAACTGGGTCAAGGTCTGGAAAAGAGGACAGACTGGTCAAACCACATCAAAAGAAAATCATCAAGATTAAAGTCCCAATAGTCCCAAAATCAGGGTGTCAGTTTGATTGTTTCTATTCACCTCATTATTGCGGGCAATGCCAATGTAGTCAGCTTCAGGGGGCAGCACCACATACAGGTCTGCTTCATATGCCCCTCCCTCACCCTCATTCCTGGCATTGAATGTCAAGGTCAGTGAGTTGTCATCACCAAGGTAGACTTCCTTCCTGTCACTGAGGACCCAAGGAAAAAGAAATACAAAACAAAGAAACCCCCAAATGATTAGTTGGGTCACTAGATAAATACCTCCATAAATAAACATGGATTGAGTTGTTTTCCAAGTAAACAAGGGCATTCTTTGTTCCCATTTGCTGGCAGTGGAACAGGCAATAAATTGCAAATTGCTCTAATAAAACTAATATAACTGCATGCTCTGTGCTTATAAGATCTATTTTATTTAGAACCTGGCTGCAAAAATGCAACAATTAGATTAATCTCAAAATAGCCCACTTTACATAATTTTTTTCCCCATGTGATATTAAAGACATACAAAAGGCGCAGAATTATAAAGCATCTCCCAATTATTGCTTTTTCTCACTCCCTACACCTTCCTCCAAAGCTAGGCACAAAGAGAAATTCCACAAGAAGGGCTACAAGGGCACTTTTAATTAAAGTCTATTCTCATAAAAGCAAGAGACAGCAAAAGGGAGACGAGTTATAAAGCCGATCCTCTGCTGGCCAAAGATTCAGCTGGGGCCTGATTTTAACTGACATGGCACTTTTTAAAGCAAACAAAGCCTCAAAATTAGAAAACACCACAAAACCCTAAGACTTCCCTGAGGGACCCTTGGTCTAACAGGTTATGTGATTTGGCAGCGGAATAGAAAAAAAAACATCGTACAAATGTTGGATACATTTTTCTCTGAAATTCCACTAAATCATGACCATCTGATCACCCCCTCCAACAACTATTAGGCTGCCATAATTTACTGCACAGCAGACGAAAATCAACAAAGTATAATTTTAATTGCACTAATCACACTTTCTGCGTCTGGGTTTCTATCGGATGGGGCGCAGCAGAATCCCAGCAGGTTGTTCCATATGTAATAGATAAGTTATACATTGGGAAAAATGGGGTCAGATGGTAGATAAATATAGGAATGTGAAATCAAAATGACAGAGCAGAGCAGGGAGTATCAGGGAGGCAGTTATTTTTGAGAAAACTGCTAACAGATTTCTCGAATCAAAGTGTAGCGGGGATGGCGATGAAGACAGGGTTGGGCCTCTTGCAAACAGATTCCTTTCATCTTTTCTGTCTTTCCCCCTTTAGCGTTTGTCACAGCACCTGTGGAGCTGAGCTATTTCCTGCTTTGTTTTGTTTTTAACGAATGGTGCCCCTACTGTACTTCAAAATTGTAGCTATTAACACTCACACTGTGGTTTGTTAAACTAAACAGAAAGTAGAGAACAACAATAACAGCTGTTTTTATGCTTTAGGGTCTCTTTTTGCATAGCGGAGGTGAAAATTTCAGTGTTTGTAATCCTGTTCAGGGTTCACTGTGTAATATCCATTGAACTTTATTTTATTTTCTAAAACCTATATGCTCTGGGATTTTTAGCAACAGCTAAGGAAAAAGACTCACCCGCTAACTGCCAGCTTCAAGTCAGGAACACAGATGTTGTCCTCTCCACAGTCCAACAGAATCTGTGCCTAGAAGATACAAATTGAAGATGATAAAAGTCTGAATATAGGGGTGCAGGCCAACATCACACAGTAGGTTGTGACACTTATTCTACACGTGAAGAGAATTAGGTACACAAGATAAATCACAAGCTCTGTTTAAGGAAGAGAACAAGATGAGTGTAGCAAGATGCAACATGCAGTATGACTAATATATTCCACCACCTGTCTCTGGACCACCACCCAAGATGCACACACACCTGGACTGCAACCCCTCTTATTTACAAGACATCATCACTACACATCAGACAGCTAAAAACACAGAGACAATAACTGCCTCAGTGAGGTCATGACAGCAACAGACAGCCTGATGAGCCAGCTGTCCCGGCACGCACGTGCTTTCTGTTTGCAATGTAAAACTGGGGGAGATTATAAACAGGGTGCAGATCAGAGCCTGTACAAAAGAAGATACTCCTATGGAGCTGAGCACAAAGCAGCCAGCTCCCAACTTTAACCAGTGTCCCACATCACAGCGCTATGTGGTAAACCGCGCCTTCACCACACACTACACCACTGTGGAGCATGATCAAATGTAAAGGGAGAAGCCTACAGCCTAAAGGAACTTGCTGAGACATAAGATATCTCTGGTGACCTGACAGCAGGAGGGATGGTTCAGAGATTACAGTGGAGGGAAAGACAAGAAAGGAGCAGAAACACTGCCGGATAAGTGGATGACCGCTGAACGTGTGGCAGGGAAAGCCCTGTGGATTGCTAAATTGCATCTCGCCGCGACTATGACAGTGTGATGATGTTCATGATGATAAAGACAATAAATAGAAATAGAGAAGAAGATTAAAGAGAGCCAAGAACCCCCCTTGTCATTACACCATCTAGGAGCTCTAATTATGCACACCATGGTAACCACCATGCTAACTTGGCCGCATGTGCACCCCAGCTCATATGTCTGTTTGGGGCAGGAAAACAACATTCGTACCACCATTACTGTACTTAAACAACATCAACACTGACATCAGCATGTGACATAATGAGTCCAAGTATCATTTGGCAAAAACAAAACACAACCTTGGCAATATGACTGGAGCACATTCATCAAAATCATATTCAATTGGTCAGACGACTTTGTTTTAAGAACAAGGAGGGCATTGATTCACAATTTCAGCCGGTTCCAAGTTCTCCAAAGGTGGCTGCAACTTGAATCTTTACTGGCATGCATACAAATGCATGCTATGTGCAAGACGAGCGATGCGATAGCAATTAATAGATCCATCATAATGCCACAAATCTTCACAGATACATGTGGAAAATGTTAGGGTGAGAGAGTGAGACTGCGCTCGGCGCAAAAGCTGCCTTTCATTCGCACTCCAGCTTTGAGAGAGTACGAACTTGGCAGAGTCTATGAACTGTTATATCGCCTTCCACACATTCTCAAAGCATGTGTGGAAATCAAGAGGGCATCATATATCTATTCTAGGCCAAGGCTGTGGTATAATAGTCACCATACTCTGTTTGTATACCGTTATATTCATACAGAGTAAAGCAAAATTAATTAAATTTGTTGGCAGTCTGACACCACTCCTACTCTGCTTTTATACATTCAAAGAACGGATTCAGGTTTATGGCTAATTCTTTCTCTCAGGCTTGTCTCAAGGTCTTGGTACAGCAGTAGACCACATCTGTTGGAGGCCCAAAAGCTTTGATATTTAGGAAAGAAAAACAGCAGTGACAAGGTCCAAAAGGAAAAAAGAGAAACACACAAGGGTAGAGAACGAAAAAGAAAGAGATGGAGATCAAACTAGACTGATTGCTATTCCCCTAATGCTCCAATCTGGTGGCTGTTGCTGAATTAAACATATGGTGCGTGCTGTGCCACAGCTGAAAAGATGCCTTCATGTAGAAATGCTGAGACACTTCAACCAGAGGGGCCAACATTCTGTCCGTGCCCCTCCCTGAAATATTGACCATCCTTCTGTGCCTGCAGCTCTGAAAACACTCACCTCAGTAGCTAAGCAGGCCAAGAGCTACTCCTGCTGGGACAAGGAAACACGCCACTGTACATGTGTCTCACATTTTCATTTTGAAAACAACTTTCCAGACACCCTGGATCTCTTCCCAGCCGACAAAGAAAAGATTCACACTTTCATCATGAACGGAAGAGTCAGTAAGGAGTTGGCCAGTGATTACTGAATGATGGCGGAAAGTGCAATCGAGAGATCAGAGAGAATGAGTTGAAGGAATCTCAGTCGCACATGCAGATTATTAGTGAACTTACTATATAATAATTTAAACAGCTCTGTAGATACCCGGGTTAATTAACCTAGCTGATAGAAGTGTAGTTCACGTCAAATTACCTTTTGCTCAATTACGTGTGTGGTCTGATAGTTGAGGATGGGCCGCAGGCCGTGGGAGTCAGCTGCAGCTTTTGGGTCCAAGCTGAAGTTCAAGGCCACATAAATAGAGGAGAGTTTATCTCTGAACTCCTTCTCATCCTACAGTGAGAAAAACACATTTTGTGTCATACCACCGTGCAATTTGGCTGTTCAAAAGTGACACAGAAACACAACTATAAAATGACTACAGCTATTAGTTACACTTCACTTAGAATCATTATTGAAAAACTGCATATAAGCATTGCACAGGCTTAAATGTCATTTTTTGTTAGAGAAAGAGAGGACTTACTCTTAGGTAGATTCTTTTATGCTGGCACACTTGCTGTCCGTGGTTCAGCCTCACAGTCATCGGGAGCAAAGGCTGCTGGGAATCCAAGAACAGAGCCCTCTTCACTGCACCTTTCTGCTTGTGCTTATGACTATCAAGCTGCACCTCCACCTGGAAATCTGGAACGCATAACACACACAAATGACCATTCATGGTGTGATGAATGTTCTAGAGTCACAAAGTGACAGGTCTGAAAAGGACCTCCGTAAATACTCTGAAATACACACAACATAGTCAATGGCACATAGAGCTGTTGTGTACTGAGGGGGACTAATAAGAGATGATAACTAAGAGGTAACGAGGAAAAATGTTGAGGACAGAAGAGGTTAGATCACTCAAGGTGGATCACAAAGGACATTTGGCATGCTGCACTCCCTTTTTGTCATAACAAAGTCTGAAAATCTGCATTAGCTGCCAAAACACTTTAACCTACAGACTGTTATGGATTTAAAACATTACCACTGGTGGCTATTTGACAGTTTGTAATAAAATGCAGATGTGGAAAATTGGCTCACCTAAGTTCTTTGGAAGGTGTTTCCCATCAGCAGATATGCAGAAACTCAGGTTGACACTGTTTTGGGAAGAAAGGACAAGGACATGATGAGAGAAGCATATCCATTAATGGCAGAGACTCTGTGTAAATACTGTACACATAAGACACCTCAGATGCCCTCCCTTGTTCTCTCGCCTTTTCTCATGGGTGACTTTTTTTGTGTGTGTCAGCTCATTACATGGTTCACATTACAAGGCGTGGAGCACACTGAGCTTTCAGTGAATATTATGACAAAAACCACACATGTTTGGAGATAGGCTGGCATAAAACTACTTTTGCGGGCCAGGCTGATAAATCAGTGTGTCTCCGCTTTCCACCCGCAGCCCTCCCCACACACAAAGAAATAGCAGAGTTAAGAAGGGTGAAATTGAGCAACGACTCAGGTTTCAGTGCTGACCAGTGAGTGGCTGTCTATATAAGCCTGTAGCTCTCTCCCATGACATCAGCCACACAACATGCCGCCGCTGTCCAAGTCTGCAACCCCAAAACCCCCAACCCCTATCACTAGTAACCCCTTGAAAGAGTCACAGAAAAAAAAATAATGCAAAAGAGAAAAGAAAGATGGATGGGCTTTACCGAAAAAAAGCAAAGTAACAGGAAGAGAGGTGAAAAATGAGAGCAAAAGACAGAGAAAGTGCAAAGCCTCCTTTTGAAGAGTAGCAGTAACTTCATATGAATGCTCCTGTGTCTGCCCTTTTCGGCACAACTGTGTGCGCACGCTCACGGGAGTCTACGTGTCCTGATGTTTCCCAGCTGTGTTCCACCACCAAACAATATCTCATTCAAAGCAACTGCAAAAACCTTCCAGCCCCTCCCCTCCCATTATTTCCTCTGCTCTCCTCCCCCCGATCACCAAAATCTCCCCATCACCAGGCAACGTAGCACAATCAAGACATATGTGTATACAACAGTTTCCTTTATGGATCAGCATGTAGAGAAGGGGGGGAAGCTGAAACAGGAGCACAGTGTCAACCGTGTCGAGCAGCAAGCTACCGTGGTCTCCTTCCTCTAGGGTTTTTCTTTTTTTTTGGAGCTGGATACTTTGCACAGTTAGATCAGGCTGAAAACTGCAAACAATGCTTCTATTCAACTTTTTTTCTCTCTCCACTCCACAAAATAAAGTGTGTTATATGAAGACACTCTGAAAATAGGTCAGATAAGAGCAGTCCTCAGAATACCATCACTGTGTAAAGGATATTCTTTATCAAAACTTCCTATTATGATAGAAATGTTTATGCATGGGGGAAATGGGGAAGCCCATGTCTCTGCAGTTGGGTCAAATAAATACCAAAAGTGAAGAGCTGCAGGAAACAGAGTGTTCTGTAATTCTGGACCGTCTGAATACTCACCAGGAAACGGGAATGCTGGAGTTTCCAGTGGTGAGAATGCAGTTCTTCTCCTCAGGATTAATCATGGTGGGGGAAACTGTCAGCGAGGCACTGGTGTTGACTATCGGCCGGGATCTGTAGGCAACAACAAGAATGCTGATTGAAGACACAGTCATCAGATATTACAGTTTCCACTTTAAGTGCTTCATAGATTAGCTTCAGATTTTGGAAACTCTATTTCTATGTCTTTCCTTTTGTTTTGTTCTTACACTATATCTGTAGAGTGACCAAACATTTATCTTGGCACACCAGGCAGACGAACACAGCCATGCTTTTTCCCCCAGACTTAATTTTGGAATTTGACTTTTCGATCAAGCAAAAACATACATAAAAATAAAACATACCTATATAGAATAGCCTTATTAATACCAAAAGCTCCAACAATGAGATCTGAGGAAATTAAGAAAGATAAATTAAACACACACAAAAAATAAATAAATAAACCGTTAATGATGCTCATTACAAATTTCATCCTCACTTACCTGGGTATCCGTTCATGTCCAGGTCCTTAGCACCTCTGAGAGCAAATCCAAAGCTAGCAGGAATAGTCCCTGCAGCCCACTGCCCCCTAATCACCTGAGATGGCTTTTGTCTGAGTCCTTCTGAGTATCCATTGTAAATATAAACCAGTCCCTGCTGATCTTCTCCTCCAAATGGACAGCTGATAGCCACATCTTGCAGGGGGAAAAATTAACTTATATTACCGTTGAGATTTAGAGAAAGAAACTAAAATCCCAGAGCACTTTATTTACAGTTTCAGCTGTTTTTCACTACAAAATTAATATGCATGATTTACTTAAATAGCCTACAGTATGTAGGTTTCCTTGCTCTACAAAGTGTTGCTAATGTTTTGAAATTGCACAAAGAAGCAAAACTTTTTTTCTTTGACATAAGGACACAGGGGTATTTAGAAGTCAACCTATGTGATGATGCTCTGTGTGATCTACATAATCCCCAGTTATGTAGGAATGAAACTTCCGGTCCATTTCTGTGATTAAAGCTAAAACTGAATCCTAGCTGATAAGCTCTCATGTTCATCCTCTTATACCAAGATCACTTAACATACTCATCATTGTATATACTATATCATTTATTGACTATATGCCTTACATTGTGACATAAGCAGCAACACTTAAAGTTCATAACCAATAACTGTTTTATCTTTTAAGCTAAACACTTAGTTACCATCCATAACAGTCTTTAGGTTTAGCATTATTAGTCTTCTAGTTTGGTTCATTCATAAAGTGAAATGTATTGTAGGCTATAAATATTGTTGAAGTCACCAAAGCTATTCGGCTTCATTCTTTAGAGACCATAAGTGGTTCAAGCAAGCACATTTCTACAGAGCGTCATTGTGTTATAGCGTAATCTTCGATATTATAACAAAGCATACAAGCATTCTCAAAGTGTAATGAGAAAAAAGTAGCATCATAATAGATTGTTACTAAATTTCTTTCTTTTAAATTGTCGCCTTATATATCATTTCCCCACATTACCAATTTCTGTCCTACCATATTATAATTCCCTATTCTTACCATTGAAACCATCCAAGTTCAGATCTCCCAAGGGTGCAATGGTGCTGCCAAATCTCCCAAACACCTGAGTGCCTGTTAGAGGTAGGCGGGACTCTAGTTTCAAGGGGCTACGCTGGAGATAAACGTAGACTTGGCCCATCTCTTCCAGGCGTCCATGAGAGCTTCGGACCATGAGCATGGGAGCTCCCACCAGCAGGTCAACCATCCTGCAGACAAAACAGGAACATCACAAAAAAGAAAAAAAAAGATGCACTGAAAAATAAAATAAAGAAAGACAGACAGCTACTACTCACCCATCACTGTTAATGTCAGTTGTGGCCACTGCATACCCAAAATATGAGCCCATCTATTAAAAAAAAAAAGAAAAAAGAAAAGGTGTTTCCATGACTTTAAACATCACAACAACAGAAGACATGATTACAATTTAAGCAGTCCAAAATCCCAAACCCTCACACTGTTAAACTAAACTTCAGGCGTGTTTTCTCTGTTACTAGAACAAAAAAAAATCATAAAGACTCAAGAAATCACAAAGGCTTGATGGGTTTTACAGGTTGGGTCCAGTGAAGGCCTGTCGGTTCCATTTCTCGTTCAGTTTCTGTCACGATTTTCAGTCTACAAAGCACTGCAAAAGCAGTCTCGCCGTAGTGTATGCAAATTCGCTTGTGATTATATTTGTTCAGCTGAGTCAATCACCAGTGTTGAAATAAGTTGATTGCTTTTCTATTCCTAGAACCATTTGCACAAATTGCGACTGCACTTTCCCCCCCAAGAACTGAGATTTGCAGTATTGTGTTTGCTAGATTTTTGTCTCTATTGTGGTTTGCAGTAGAGGAAATTATTTATGCTTACTATGAATCAGCAAATTAAGAGCTCTCATGGGGAGCTGAGCAATAAAAACACAGAGGAAGTGGAGCATTACAGAACTTTCTGTAGTTGGCTCAGGTGGGAGTTTTTGGACTCACCTGCTCTCCAGTGTACTCAGTCATGTTTGTCAGATCTGTACCGTTCAGAATAGACACCTGCAACACAGCAAGCACATATGGGGAACTTTTATAGGGTCTAATATAAGCACGATCCATGGAAAGGAATTCACTGCAAAAATAATCCCCACTGTGACAATATCGCTAAAGTTGTTTTCTTTCTTGTATCATTCCCAAGTATAAATCCCAGGCTTCCCATTCTAAAAGCGCTTAAATGAAAGCCAAAATGAGAGTGATGATTAAGCGATCTTACCGAACCATAAAGCATGTGTCCTTTTGGAACCCCAGCAACAAAATCTGTGAGACAAAGCAAAGATTTAAAGTGGGGAAAATACGGTTAAAGCCCAGTCAGAGGATAACAGAATTTACTAAAGACATTTCCAGCTCAATAATTATGTAAAATATTGTAAATGATTTATGTTTATCTTACTACAACTATAACATTCATGTTGCTCTGTAAATGTCTTTAAGTGTTTCACTATTTGTCAACCTCACCTAATGCTGGCAGTGTCTGCTACCTGATTTGTTGACTTACCTTCTACCCCATCACCACTAAATTCCCCAGCTGCAACAGAGTAGCCTGTAGGAAACAGAAAAATTAGCTTTCGTGGCAGGTACATGATGACATGTGATTTAGCAAAATTTATAAAGTTTTAATTAGCTTACCTTGATAGCTGTCATCTTTCAAAGAATGGGCCTGTTTGGTCTGGATCTGGCCACTCACCGCCTGAATAAAATAGCCTGGATAGTATGCTCTGATAATGTCCTCCTTAGCTGCAGAGATCACTTGACCTAAAATACGATAAGATAATGATAAGAAAGAAACTTGGAAGGACATACTGAGATTTCTGTGTGTGCGTGTGTGTTTTTTGTTTTTGACTTTTGATTGATCCAGGTCCTACATACCTTGCCAGAAATAACTGCCTGGTCCTCCCAGCACCACTTTGCCATCCTAAAAGAAAAATAACACCTGTGAATTACCTCAGTGGGAAAAAATACAACTATTCAAGAAACCCGTGTTGGTTCACTGACAGAAAATGTACATTTACCTTTGTAAATTCGGCACTGAATCCTCCCTGGCAGTAACCTTGTCCTGATGGACCACTGATTTCTGAAGGACAAAAGGAGCGGTGTATCATGAAGGACTTACTGTCAGAATAAGTGAAGCATCAACAAATGATATCCAGAAACCATCCAGGAAACAACCATTGGTGTTATCCTGATATATTAAAGCATCCATGCCGATAAGATTTGAAGAGAGGTGATGATTACCTGTACGACAAGGAGCATACTCCACAAAGTTGGTGAAGTTTTCGACAGAGAGGTAGCAGCTTCCTGTAGCATCAGAATGGGGAATATCCTCCTTAGTTCTCCATGAGTAAAGTGGGGCACAAGCCTGCAGTTCACAGGAGTGGGAATGACAAGTAAGAAAAGTGGAGGATTAACAGTGTGTTGATGAACAGGGTGAGCCATTAGGTGGGAGATGTTTTTCCAGTTGTGAACCCCCCCCGTTGAACTCAGAATGGGTCTCAAGCTGAGGTCAGTGGAGTGTCTTGTGTGGGGGTAACCATGTAACTCAACCCAGGTCACAAGCCGTACAATCAGACCAAACAACAGGCAGCTAAACTTTGATGTCACATGGTGTATGTGTGTGGCTGTGAGTACAGTGAGTTGAGACTAGGGGTGAAAAGTGGACCTGAATGACAACAACTTAATGGGCAATAATCTAGCCACTTCTCCTAACTTCTAACTAACACAGGATATGTGCAATCACCCAGCCAAGAGAGTGAGTCATCACTCAAGTAAAAAGTTTCTCACAGTCGTATATCAGGCTAGTCTGAAATTCCTGATCTTAACAGCAGAAAGCAACAGCTGAGGTTTTCATCCCTTAAGGAAGATTCTATCATTTTAAATGCATCTCTTTGAAGGCTACCTTACCAGAATTGTGTCACCATGAGACCGGACAGTGGCACCAAACCATTGGTGGGATTTGAAATCAGCTTGGTAATTTGTGTCATTGAGCAAGACATTGCGATCCCCTGGGGAAATAAAGGAAGAGAGAGAGAAAAGAATTTGAGTTATAGCAGCATGATAACACATGCATTCCTTCAGCTGGACCTCAAGCATCATAACGCTGCCTGCCCCTCCCTTCCAGATTCTTGGAAACATCTGTAAAAACTGGCAGACAACATGCATTATGTTACACTTTCTTCATACAGAGATGGTTAGACTTGAAAAGAATGTTATTTCCTACTAGGCCACTGTTCTACAGATAGTAGTTGTGTTAGCTTTTGCCAGGTTTGGACTGGACTGGTGTGGCTTAACCCTGCTGACCCTTTGCCCTGTTTGACCACCTGGACAGTATCACTGATCTCCCACTTTAGTGCTCTGACAGCAGCAGGTGATGCGACAGATGGTCTGGGGAGTCCAGTTTAAACACAACTTTATTGGAAAACAGATGCTACATCTGTGCTGCAATAAAGAACGAAATCTGAACTAATTGATTATGCAAGGAAGACACATACCGCTCATATGAGTGTAGGAGCTGACATCTGTAAGGGGAAGTGCGTATAAGATCAGCCATTCCACGAGTCCTTCACTCATAATCCCCATTCACTCAGACTTCTGCAACCACAGGTGTCTTTCTAAAGAACAGAGCTAGTGTCTGTCAGACAGAACTGGGAGATACCGGGAAAGATCAAGACCCATGTGGATGTGAGGAAGGAATTGTGTATTATATTCACTCTGTCCATGCCTGTCTTCCTCTAGTCTTTCTTTCAAGCCAACTAGGCAGCCTGGAGCTGAGGATGAAGGCCTGCACCATGTCTTTGTGGAAACAGCAAAGGGGCTGGGGTCCAAGGAAAACACACTCTGGCCTCACTTCCTCACAGCAGCTCCTCACTCATCTCTATTTAGGCACCCACTTCACTCTCCCCTTCTCTGTTGTCAGTTTCAACATTATCACTATTTTCCTATTCATTTTTCTTTCACTATCTCACCACAAGGCTCCTCAACTGCACAGCCCCTTCTCCCATCTGTTTCCAGGGAGTGATGCCTCCCATCACCCAAGCAGTAAGCAGAGAGAATATAGTTTTATAATAACCCAAATATATTTCTGTTTAATCTCCATCTCTGGGGCTTTCGTGCT
Organism: Astatotilapia calliptera; assembly: GCF_964374335.1. Classification (NCBI taxonomy): domain Eukaryota; kingdom Metazoa; phylum Chordata; class Actinopteri; order Cichliformes; family Cichlidae; genus Astatotilapia; species Astatotilapia calliptera. Next base: position 8,219,719 of record NC_137441.1, read on the forward strand.
AACAGTATTCATCATGGGCGAGCAGCAGGCTGCTATGATTCAAGTGTTCAAAAGAGTGATAAGAAGTGCTTTTGCTGCATGGGCAAAACCCCAACCAGTACTTCAAACAGCTCCTTGTTGCTTTAACTAATCTGCCTTAGCTGCATGGTATGTTTTTTTTTTTTTAACATTTTCATAACAGAAGGGTTTGTTTGGTCAAGGCAAATGCTAATCGGCCAGGTGAAGTTTAAGACTGACCAACATCTGTGTTGGTTTGCGTTAACTTCCCAAGATAACCAAGAGTAGCATTCAAAAAGGTGGTCTTGTAATTCATACTGTCTAACTATGCTCAGGTTATCTTGCAGGGTGACAGAAAGGAAGCACCTCATAGTAAGGACCCAAACAAGGTTAGCAAAGTCTTTATGTGGTAGCCATGGCTCTGTGTCACTATAATGAATGATGAAAAGCTCTTTTTGTTGTCTGTGAGGCGACGGAAGGCAGCCAGCTGTAATCATGTGGAATTCCTTTAAGATGAAAATAGAGGAGATTCACAGGGGAGATAAAGGGAAATCCAGAGAAGGACCCACAACAAGATGTGATCCGACCAAAGTCCCCCTGGGAGGCTTGATAGCACGGTGTGCTGATGTGATGTGGTGCCAGTCTCTCCAGGGAGCAGAGGGGCAGTGAAGGTCTGGAGTGCATACAGACTCACTGTCTACTTTGAACTGTGGGTGAGTGGAGAGCCATTAGTGTGGTCAGACCCTCTCGTTTTAAGTGTGTAAGTGTTTTGCTGTGTGTCAGTGAGGTAGAAGACAAATGGCCAAATTCACTCATCACATCAGCTGCCCCTGTGGGAGTACTGACAGCAGGAGACGAGAGGGGGACAGAAGAGAGCTGGTCTCTGGTTTCTTGGCCTTTCCTCTTTTCTCTCGTTCCCTGCCTCCCATCCTGTATGTGTCCTCTCAAATAGACAGGCTCTTATCTCAGTGGCAGAGGATGTGGATAGGAGGGAGTCTCTGGCCACTTTGACCCAATTAGTTAGGCTAATTAAGAGGTTCTGTGGCCTCTGGGTCAGAGCTCAAAAACACCAAGAAACAGGCGACCTCTGACACCACTTTGTTTCAAGAATATACAAGACACTCTAGAGCCATTTTCTTTATTATTCATACTGAATAAATTGGGGGAAAAGAAAAAAAAAATCACTAAATGTCTTTTTTTATTGCACTAGTCTTTACTATCATGATTGGCAAAGAAAATACAGGCAAAGCTGCAGTAAATGAATTGCAGCAGTAAATGTCATTCATGTAACAGCTGCTTGTCATAGCCATATTTGCATGCAGATGTTCATGGACTAAGCGTTCCTCCACAGCACTGCAGTTTTACTCTGATCCAGATGTGAGAGCTGGCACTGGCACTCTAATCTGCTCTTTCAAAGCATTTTCTAAATATGAAGGACTCTGGCAGCCCAGGAGACTAACCTTGACCGTGAGGGCTCATTGAATGTGCATGATATCACTCCGCGTGGCCTTTAGCCAGCATCCATGGCTGCACGACGCATTTTATGTTGCAAGAAAAGCAGTGCTAAAATAGTGGAGCAAAGGGTACCAAGCAGTGGCGTCCAATAGGGGGGAAAGGGGCTTGTGAAACATGCAGTGGAATATTTCTCCACTTTGTCAATTAGGGAGAATAAATTTAAGTTGGATTTCCCAGGAAAGAAGCCAGAAGTGATGGGATCCTCCTACATGTATGAGTCATACTGTTTGTGTGTTTGTATAGGAGTATGTCTTTGCTACATCATTTATAATTTGACCTGCTCATTCTTCACTTCGCCGTGGATCCATTGTGCAAAACAGGGCTTGTGGGCACTCTGTCAACATACTGAAACATGAATCCACTCTTAAGACAACCTCACACGCTTCCTCGTGTTCTTCTAAACCACTTTACTTGATTTTGACTCAACTGGAGCCTCTTTGTTAAGACTAGTAGTGTCTACCTCACCTGTCATACAAACAGGATATTTCTTTGTCCGACCTATTTGTTTATTGGTTGCTTATCTCCGTATACCTCCCGAGGCCAGGCAACACGAACATGATCTGGAGGAAGGAAGTAGTACCCTTCAAGAACTCTTTGACACCTCATTATCTTTTTATCCCTGAAGAGAAGACAAACAGGAAAAAAGGAACACCCAAAGTCCAGGAACTAATGTAGCCAACAACCACTCAATGGAGTAAAACAATGATTCCTTTTCCAGAAAGAAAATGCTCCGATTGCCTCCAAATAAATGGGCAGAGAAACAACAATACTGAATAGTTTAAGAGCAAACAATATGTCCCAACAAACAGGTTAAAGGAAAAAGAGAGGGTAGTTGCATTGCACAGATAACAGGCAGGATTGTGCAAATAACCTTCTATGAAGTAAAAAGCTCCTTTTTTTCTTTCATTTCTAACTCTGCATTATGTCAGTGAGAAACAGCTCCAGCTTTGAGCCTGAAAACACAGCACATCTTCTGATCAAACCTCATGGTTGAACAGAAGAAATTTGACATAAAGGGAGGGAGAAGGCAGAAAAAAATTGTTTGTTTCTGTCACGGACCCAGTTCCAGGGATTCGGGGTCCGTGAGCAGTCTGGACTACTATTGTAGTTATTATCATTATTATTGTGGTTATTGTTATTATGGTTGTGTCTGCTGTCCTGTTTTCCGTGTTGGTGTACTGTCAGGTGTTTATGGGTGTGTGAGGGTGCGGTCGTGGCAGGCACTTCTAGGCCTGGTGGGTGTGGCCCTGCCAGCTGACCGGTCCCACCCAGGAATCCACACACACCTGGCGCCGATCAAGCCTCGTCAGAGGAGCTTCAAAACAGTGTGGCTGAGAGCTCCTCGACGCTGGATCGTTGAGTGACTTCCCGTCAGTCTTAGTTTATCGTGCAAGGTTAGTGCAAGTCTGCCGTTAGGTTTTGTACTCACGACTGCCTTTTGTATGCGTGTTTCCTCAGGAGGAATTGTGGCGACCAGGAGGCAGCACACGGACAGTACACAGGGAACGGAGACAGAGCACGGAGCACGGGATAAAGGAGAAGACACGGAACGGGAGTTGGGATCGCACGGGGAGTTTATTGTTGTTTGGATTGTCACCACTGTAAATAAACGCACTGCCTTCAGCGCCAAGTCCTGCATTTTGGGTCCTCATTTCTCACATCCCCACGGTCTGCCAGCCAGACCGTGACAGTTTCAGAGAGTGGATGAACTGATTTGCAGCATCAAGGCCCCGTGGAGAAGGATTTCTTTTGAATTGCAAAGCTAGAAAAGAGCATAAAACTTCTTTGGCGCTAATGAAGCCCAGAGTGTAAATATCAGTCATAAGACTTACCTTCAAGGTCAAATTTGATGGCGTGGCAGTCGGTTTGGCTGGAGCTCCATGGACAGTAGAATACAGACCCTCCCTCTGTAACGTTGAACTGCTTTGTTCTAGCCTTGGGGGCTCCAACCAGCACACTTGCACTGCAAAGAAAAGACAGACAGGGTGGGTGACTAACAGATAACCAAGCATTTTTAAATGTACATTTTTTTTAATCAAACCACGGTTTGTAGCTCAAAAGTCATTTCACACATATGCTACACCCTTTTTTAATCAATCAGAGGTGCATGTGAGAGTGCAAATGTACCACACAGATACAATGTTTCTGTTATTTGAAGTTGCACCGATATGAGAACAGCATGGGTACTTTGCTTTAGGTTAAGGTGTCAAACCTAAAGTAAAGAGAATATTTCCAACACAGCTAAATGCCAGCCATCTCCTGCTGTGAGCTACATGTGAGAAAGGAAAACTTTCGGACACTGTCCCAACCTAATTTTTTCCAACATTTTTGGGAGTTCATGTGTGAAAACATCTCCAGCCTGACTTCAATTAAAAACTGCATTCCAGACCTCCCACCTGAACAGCTTTAAGCATGATCCGGCGCACGTTTTTTTAAACATCCTAACAGGTTGCAGCACTGTTTTACATAATCCCCTACAACCACTGCAAGCTGCAGCAATGTTGACAGGCACATTCACTCCCTTTGTTTACAGTAAGACACATACAAGGGGAAACAATTGCATGGTCACACACGCTCCCCTGTGGGCCAGATTCACAAGGAAAACAAAAAAGCAGACAGGCTAAGTAGAGTCACTCTCTTGTTTCTACAGCTGTGATACTAAACATCAGTGTCCTTGGAGCTACACTGTACAACTACAGAAAGGCAAGTCACCCGTGAAGAGGCACAACCAGTAGACACGGAAAGAATAGTGAGGTTATAGGTGAGTTCCAAACAGAAATAAAAGAATAAAAGCAGTAAGGGGGTGCTATGTAAATTGAGACAATCAAGCCTTAGGCAAGATTTGTGGGGGGGGCTAGATAATGTGCCTAAGGGTTTAGCCATTACCTCATTCCTGAGCCACTTGACCTGACAAGCATCACAGACGTATTTGGGATTGATGTGGGTAGAGGAGGTATGGGACCAATGAGACCAGACAGTGTCCAGGGAGCTTAAAAACAGGAAGAATACACCCTTTCCTGCCCTAGATCTACCAATAGTGCATGAAGGTTTACATTGGGGCTAAACTTAGTATCATGGCCCGAAGGGTAACTACTCAGTAGGGTCCAGAAAAAGACAGGAGAATCAGTATGAGTCAAACAGCAGTTAAACGGTGGAATATTCCAAGGATGGTGTAATCCACTGTAATTAATCCTCCTGGAACATGACTGTAGATGCTAAGATGCAGAAAACCACAGAGAAAAAACCTCTAACAGCGGTGGGGCAGGGTCTACTGATGGTCAGCACAAAGCTTTGAAATCCTCTCAGCATCTATGGTTATGAAAACACATATGTGGGAGAACAAAGAGAAGGTCACGGTCACACTGTTACTGTAGCCTGTACCTCATAAGAATGTGCAATGCCAGTTCCAAATCCAGAGCAGAAACTCCCGTTGGAAGAGGAACAAAGAAGCAAACCAATTCAATTTGGAGAGGAAGAACCTGTGTCCCCCCACCCTTTTATTTTTGATTGTATATGCAGACTCAGGGATATCCCAGTAAAGCAGCAAAGACCTGCATGTTTGGTATTGTAAATCACAGCAGGATTTCCTAGTTATGAATTCTCACAATAAGACAGATGGAGAGCTTGCTTTTGCTATCTTTAAATTCAGATCTGAGTTTAGAAGTAGCAGAAGTTTCTCACCAGCAGACCACACACTTCATGTGTGCCTCTTACAAGTCCTCCAAACCTATGCGAGAAAAGTTCATTGAGCACAGTTTCCTTTGTTTCAGCCAAATGCTCTCGGACAACCAGGATGAGCAAATGATTTTTTGGCAAAATAATTTAAGAATTAATCTGCAAGCACATGCATGCAATAAATGACACAGCTGGAGGAACATGTACACAATAACAAGGCAGAGGAAACAAAGCTCCAGCATCTTTTGTTGAATCAGATCTGAACAGAGTCCAGCCACAGTTGGCCATGGCAGCTTTTCAAAGAGAGGAGGAAAAAAAAAAATCAGGAAATAACCAAACAAGCACATCATGCTTTAATCAGCAAGCTGGCAGTTGAAGGCAGTTTTTTTGACTACTTTACACTGATACATGCAGATGTGCAAAGACGCACACACACAAAGTTCTGCACTGTAAAGCAGGAAGAATTAGTATTTAATGGGTCTTTATCTTTGGATGATCTGTCAACTTCTCGTTGGCATTTCCCCACCCTTATCTTATAGCTGCATGCTCAAAAGAAAGAGCTTTTGCATAATTAGCATTTAATGAGGCTCAAACGTCAGTCTGCTGAGTGCGACTCATCAAATTCCTTGGTAAAAGTAGGGGCATGAAAAGTATGGGCAGAAATCTGTGCCATCAGAAACTGAATTTGAATAAGTTAAATTTGAATTTGAATTGCTCAGATTGAATCTGAATTGTAACTTGAATAAATGCTTTTGAAAATTGAATTTGAATTAGTCTAATTTGAAATTGAATTTATGGTTTGAAAATGATCATCACTAAATTGAAATTGAATTTTATATTTTGAAAATGAATTGATTTGCTTTGAAACGGCATTTTATCCTTTAAAAATTCAGCATCTCGGATAATTTCAGTTTCACTTCTCACCATTCAGTTTCAGTTCTACAATTCAATTTCAGTTCCAAAATTCAGTTTTTTGGAACTTCCATCCGGTTCCGGTTCAAGCGCAGATTAATAGAACTACGTTTTACTAGCGGACCGAAAGTGTTACTGACGGGAATCTACAGCGTCTTGAGCTGAATTAAGACTTCAGAAGTCATTCGTCATGTCGAATGACCAGCGGATAAACTCTCAGGTTGGTGATAAATGTATTACATGTATAAGAACAAGCGTCATGTTAACAAATGATAGCCGTACGGTAACTTTTATGCTTATTGTAGCTGCTAGCTAAAAACGCTAATTTAGCATAGTTTGCCCTGAATTCAGCTTTGACAACAAATATGATCGACTGTTTCTAGTAGAATTCCAAAGTTGTCATCTTGGACCCTCTCAGAGTACCCCCTCTGTATGCTTGCAGAGACCCCTACAGTAGGGAAACATGCAAAACGGTGTCCAAACCTTTGTATTTTAGCTTTATTTATGTCTTACACAGCATCCCAACTCTTTAGCTAACTTAATAACTTTAGCTAAAGTGAATAGTTAGTCCAATTCATTAGTGCAGCATTACTGGATCACCTCTGTTTGAAGTGATATAATATGATATACAACTATCACTGTGTTTAACTACCATAATAATTCTACTTAATTAGATTTTTTTTTTTTTTTTTTTTTTTAAACATACTGCTCCATTACTATGTTTGACAGGCTGAAGTTGTCGGGTCACCTCCTAAATCGACCATCTTTTACAGGTGTTTTGTGCCAGAAATGGAGTGTCCACTGAAGACTGAAGATACTGAATCTCTACGCCTTGCCATCCATCCCTCTTGTGCCTTCATCTAGACAAGAGACAAACTTAACCACTCTCATATGCTCTGTACCTACATCACCTTCCCTGGCAGTCGTAGCTTGGCTCATCTGAGGGTGAAATTATAAGAATGTGTTATTTTGCAAAGTGCTCTCTAGGTGATCCAGTAATGCTGCACTAATGAATTAGACTAACTATTCACTTTAGCTAAAGTTATTAAGTTAGCTAAAGAGTTGGGATGCTGTGTAAGACATAAATAAAGCTAAAATACAAAGGTTTGGACACCGTTTTGCATGTTTCCCTACTGTAGGGGTCTCTGCAAGCATACAGAGGGGGTACTCTGAGAGGGTCCAAGATGACAACTTTGGAATTCTACTAGAAACAGTCGATCATATTTGTTGTCAAAGCTGAATTCAGGGCAAACTATGCTAAATTAGCGTTTTTAGCTAGCAGCTACAATAAGCATAAAAGTTACCGTACGGCTATCATTTGTTAACATGACGCTTGTTCTTATACATGTAATACATTTATCACCAACCTGAGAGTTTATCCGCTGGTCATTCGACATGACGAATGACTTCTGAAGTCTTAATTCAGCTCAAGACGCTGTAGATTCCCGTCAGTAACACTTTCGGTCCGCTAGTAAAACGTAGTTCTATTAATCTGCGCTTGAACCGGAACCGGATGGAAGTTCCAAAAAACTGAATTTTGGAACTGAAATTGAATTGTAGAACTGAAACTGAATGGTGAGAAGTGAAACTGAAAGTATTCGAGAGCTGAATTTTTAAAGGATAAAATGCCGTTTCAAAGCAAATCAATTCATTTTCAAAATATAAAATTCAATTTCAATTTAGTGATGATCATTTTCAAACCATAAATTCAATTTCAAATTAGACTAATTCAAATTCAGTTTTCAAAAGCATTTATTCAAGTTACAATTCAGATTCAATCTGAGCAATTCAAATTCAAATTTAACTTATTCAAATTCAGTTTCTGATGGCACAGATTTCTGCCCATAGAAAAGACACGTAATTAGAGGCAGGCACAAGATTTCTCAGCTGTTCAGGACAGAGATACTCCTGAGATGGGCTGTATTAATGCTTCAATGGCTAAAGTGGAGACTAGGCAAATAATTCCTGTAGTGCCGTGAAAACAGCAGTACAGTATCCATCTGACAGGCAATAAAAAGGTCAAATGTGATCATCTCAAACCGATCGGTCTGCTCATTTGGTCATGCTGCTATGAACAAATGGCAAGCCAATTTCACAGCACACAAAGAGATTTGAGCAATGTTTTAATGGGAAAGTCAGGGCAGATGAAAAGCATTAGCGGCTTCTTCATGTCCCACCAACTGCCTTACAGCAGCCACTAATGATGCGCACCACCCAGCTGACAATTAAGCATTAATTAAACTAGTTTAAACGATTTAGGCTGCAAGTAAGGAATGTGTAAACAACAGCTTCACTGTAACCAAGTACTGGGTTTGTCTCATTAGAAGGTCAGAAATCAGGGGACATTCGACAAAAAAACATTTCACCACGCCATAATTGCCAGACTGCAACCACTATTTTATGTGGGGTTGAGAAATTAAGGGTGATACAGAGTGCTGGAACTTGCTGATGTGACACAACAGTGCGTAGCCGTAACTAATACGCTTTATGATGAGGTTACAGAGGGAAGTTGTCAGCAGTCAAATGCCTCTGTTACCCCCCTCCTGTTCAGCACAGCATTTTTTCCCCCCATTCCACATTTAATTGTCTTCCACCCAGCTGCAAGGCTGATGTCACTTGAACACTATTAAAAAAAAAAAAAAAAAAAAAAAAAAGGATTTAAGCTCGAAAAGGGAAAAATTACAATCACATTTTAAGCCTCCAGTGCCGGCTGCAGTCACCATCTGCAGTCATAAACACGGCTCAACAAATGCTACGGTTCTTGTGCACAAAGAGGGCCGGAGAAAAGAACCAGCGTCCCTTGAACCTTAGCAACACCTAAGTAAAACACATGTGCCCCAGAGTTTGCACTAACCTATTAGGATATGGTTAAACACTGGAGTGGTTCCATATCAGAAAAAGGATCTCGTATGCAGTGATCTGATCTAAGCCAGAGACAGCTCATGACCTTCGCTGCTCTCATTCCTTCAGTGAAAAAAAGAGATTTAAACGTCCCTCTCATGAACAGTTTGAATGAAACCTGGATCAGCGGGAGCAGAGACAAAATTTCGAAATCAAGTTCAAATGTGGAACACGTATAAGAAAAGCTGAATGATTTCCAACTGTAGCGTGACTGACACTTGAGAAGTGAGATCAGCTGAATGACAGAAATGAGAGGCAGTAGTGTCTGATGATTTATTGCAGATCACATGGACCCATACAAATAGGATAGTACTCTCAAAGTCAAGGCCAGACAGAAGCTGTTTGAGTCCTTACAGCTGCCATATGGACGCTCGTCTAGTCACACACACACCACATACACACATGTTGTCAGTCCTGCTGTCCAGGAGCCTGAATATGATGAGAGTAGCAGTGTTTGGTTGGCGCGTGCTGACTACAGTGAGTCTACTACGCTGAGCAGAGGCCACCTTTTTCTTAACAGTCAGATGTTACTGTAAGTTGCAGGACGGGGAACAGATCTATATGTAGCTCTAAAAGCCTAGAGCAAGTTATGTCCTTTTTTTTTTAACAATTTACAGACATTTCCAGATCCCAGCACTGACTTGAAAAGAAGTCATTAAGATCTGAAAAAGCACCCACCAGTGATGATAAGATAAACAGCCCAGTCTCTCAAGGATCTGATCCCATATCACAGCAAAACCATTTCCTCTGTATCCTCAGAAGGATAATATAGCCGGGCAACAGGTGGCCTGGAAATTGAGGCACTGCTAGCTAAGGTAGCCAAATAATGTTGTTTATTGTCACACAGGCAAAATGTGTGCGCATCCAAGCAGATGTCACAACCAGAAATAACAGCTAAGGCTTCAATACTTTATGCTATTCAGCAGCTGACTCTCTTCACAGCTCTCAACCAGGAGCTGTTACGCGGATCAGCAACTTGACAACAAGTTCATTCAGCGATCATTGCCTTTCCTTCCAACTTTTCAACAAGCAGCAATCAGTTTGAACTCACTAGAGTGAATGTGGGGAAAGCATCAGCTGTTTTGTTAAAACCGTCGATGTGTCAAGTTGTTTCACAAGTGGCAAGCAAGACATTTAAAACACCCAGCTACTAAGAAAAACATCCAAAATGACTCAGATTTTCATCTTTGCATTTGTTCATACCAAACTGTTGCCCATCCCCAACCACGATCACAGTCTCTTCCTCTTTCACAGTCCTCTGCAGGGATTTTACTGCTGCTGGTTCACACCTCTCCACAATGGCCACATCAGGGGGTCTAATGCTCTCACCTCAGAATAGAGAAGCTGTTGTATTAAACATGGGGGATTGCAGCTGTTGGAGCACTTTGCCTCTCCACCCCTCTGACCCCTGCTGCACCCACACATGCATATACAGAAGCTCACATTCATAGGCAAGAAAGGCTAAATGTTACTTAAATATTCCTAAATAATAAAACTGATTCCAATTTGAATTTCACAAGAGGACAATGGCGTCATGTGCTTATTGCCATATAAAGGACAGCCCATATCAGATTACTATAGAAGTGAGTCATTTCATGATTCAAGGTAAAACAAACCAGGCTTGCTGGCAGTGAGACATTAAATCTGAAGTATCAGTCCGGCCAGCCCTGACCATTCCAGAACCAAAGTAAACCTGACATCCTCGGGACATTGCTAATAGAATAGACATTACAGTGGGGTCCAGTGGCCCTTTAAAGCCATCATCACCATCCACGTTGACATCTGTTTCCACTGCAACACACAGAGACTCAGTATAAAAAAGTATCTTTAACTAAAAGAAAAACAGCAAAACTTAGAAAGAGACTACAGTGTAACCTCGCTAACTATTCCCGCCTGACTTCACAAAAACCTGCATGAATATTTCCCACCTACTGGCCAGTAGGTGAAAACAACATTTGACAACAGAAGATTAAAGCTGCTTTTTAAGGCTAATAAATTTTAAAAAAGAAATGAGTCACAGTGAAAGCTCCTCCAGTGGAAAATGGTAAACAAATTCTGCCATTAGACAAAGAGCCCCTTTGTCTGCACGTAACAACGAGAACCTGGATGAAGAAAAGCTTGGCAACCCAAATATACAAGCTGTGCTGTGCTGCAGCTCAAACACTTACTGGTTTGATTTAGAACCAGGTCTATAGAACAGGACACCAATGAAAACAATAACAGAAATAAGACTGATCATATATGGAGAGCGACCCCTGCATAGGCACAGAAAAAACACTGCTGCATTAGCAGCCAGTCCAGTGTCAATATTAGTTTAACTCTAACACTGTTTGAGAGATTAAACTGTAGGAGAGTTACCAACATGGACTGGCTGACCTTGCCATGTGTTTGTCACGGCCAAACCAGGACAGACACAGGGCTAAGCTAATCCATATCACCAAACACATCACTGAAACACATCAACCTGTCTCTTCTGCTCATACACTCCAGGCAAGGTATGTTATTGTTTACAGCTCCTGATCTTTAACCTTTTCTATCTCGGTATGATCCACTCCCTTATCCATGCCAGACACCAGAGAAAGTGAAAGAGCAGTCAGTTAGTGGTTGTGATTAAGTGGTTGAGGAAAGAGTAGGCCCTCCAAAGTCCATGTAGAGGAGGGTACACAAGGGGACTGATGTACACAGAAAACAGCAAGCCTGTGAAATGTCCATCTTCACTCAACATGGAGAAACATGCTCACACAACAGGGAACCATATATCCTCTTGCTCTTCCTGCCCTGTTCTGACAAGAGCTGTCACACATAGTTCTATCCTCAGGCGTCCTTCCATGGGGGGCCATCCACAAATGTCTAAATTTAACTTTATTATGTCATGCCAAAGGGCATGGCAGACCCACATATATAAACTAGCTGTCAAGGATCATCAAACTGGGTGAAAGCAGCCCACTTCTTTGTTGACTTGACAGCAGCTTTATTGATAGGAGAAAGTCTCAGTCTCTGAATCCACATCTGCAATCTGCATGGATGAAAAGCAGCAATAATTTTACCTAAAGGTTGGAGCCAGGCTCACAGCAGTTCATCCTGACAAGAAGAATCTCTTTGTGCAACCCTCAACTGACCTCACAGTGGTTCCAGATACTCCCCCACATCTTATGGCTCCAAAAATTGTGGACGATGATGATGTGATGGCAAAACAAGAGATAATAGGAACTCATTTCATGTCACTGCTGATAATGTTTGATGTGTACACTTCTAAGAAAGTGTGGATGAAATGTGGCAGATGAATGTGGTTTGCAGATAAAGCGATGAGTAATGGTTTTAAATGTGCTCTCTCAGACTTTCGTTTTATTTGATGTCTGCCTTTTGAACACAGATCACCAGGAGGAAAATTACAGGGCAGTGTGTTTTAGGAAACTACATTTAAGCAATATCCTTGTCCTGGACATATAAACCATTGTCTCACGTCCGCTTCCAAGAGCAGAGCGACTCAACTGTAAAAAAGTTCAGATTAAGTCATCGGTAAGATGACGTCTACAGTGTCTGATACTTAATGAGACTAGGAGTTATGATGGGGAGAAAGGCTAGACAGTGGGGGAAGGTTTAGGCGATGGGTGAATTAAAAAGCCTGCAGAATGACATCAGCATAGGAGGAAATAAGGAGGGGAAAGCCGGAGAGGGGGAGAGGGTTCTGTGCATGCAAGCTTCACATTCTAAATCATACAGCTCTCCTAAAACCCCTGCTTCCCAGGCAGGGAAATAAAAACCAATAGCAGAAGGAGTTTAAAGAGACAGTCAGGGCCATAGAAGAGGAGGAAATCTGTTCATGTCTGAGAGTCTGCCGTCCAGGGAAGTGGGGAGGAGAAACAGGGAAACTAAAGCTGATGCTCGCAGCCCACTCGGCACAAAGCCCGTTCTCAAATCGCTGCATGCTGGCTGCTTGAACAGTGGTCTGAGAAACTGTTCAGCAGACACATCGTCAGCCAGAGAGTGTGATTACATTGGAGTGAAGTCCTGACTCCAGCTGTATAACCTTTTGTTAATGATTACTGCAATTACAGGTTTGAGTGGACTCACCAAAATATAGTGAATGGTCAGCAACACAAAAAACAAACACAAATGCAGAACTGTCAGGAACTAATGTAATCTATGTCTTATCTTTTCCTGCATTCCAGCTGGTAGAAAGACTATATGATCCTGGGACAGAGCATCCCCCACCCCACCCCTTATTTATATTCCCCACAGAATACTGGAGTATAAGTCCTGGTCACAGCCATGCCTGCCAAAGTTTTACTTCCAAAAGTGACTGATGCCAAAAACCCCTCGGGAAGAATACTGAGACGGTCACTGCATGCTAAGAGTCACTGGGATCACATCCCAGATGAACCAGGAAGCATCAAAATCAGCCACAGCATTTAATACCGAGATTTGATCGCTAAAGGTTGCAGTGAGGTAGCATGTTCTGGGGTTTCGAGGCAAGGGCGGATTAAAAGGTCATCTTAATTTTGTAATTTGGTGGGACAATGAGATTAAGCTTTGAGGAAGATTTCCGAATGTTCCGATCTTTGATCTTCATCTCAATATAAAATACTGAAGCTTTCAGTCTTTTATATTGGAGTTATGTGGGCTTTATTTCAGAAAACACAACAAAAAATCAAATTTTCTGGATAAATTCAATTGCAGTAAGTTGTAGGCAGACTGACCGTGTGCGCTCTGTGCGCAAGGCATGCGTCCAGGAAGCACAGTATACACACAAAACCCCGATTTTCCGAGCCAAAACAACATCCCACAAATGAAATGTGTTTCCTATTGGAAACTTCTGACTTTAACGGGTGAGCTGTAGATGGCTGAAGTTTGGCCAGAAGTTCCGAAATACTTCAATGAACACTGCAATCTGTGCGCAATATTTGCGTACAACTGGGAAACTTGAATTGCCCAGATAAACCTCAAATGTTTCAGACCTTATACGGAAACTATGTTATTTTTTTTATTTTATTTTTTTACTACATAACGCTCTGCAGTTACATTTTCTGTTTTCTATATTAAGCACACTTACCTGCCAGAATCAGACAAATAAAAGTCAACTGCATATCCGAAGTAGCTCCCATTGGGTCCGCTGTAAACAGCTGGGTTCTCCACATCCAAGTTGAAAGCCTTGCAGGCAGGCTTAGAAAAAGTCAGTAATAGCCCGATAATACAAAGGAATGAGCGTGCGAGAAAGGCTACTATCCCCGGCGTCTTTGTGAGAAATCTCACCAAGCCCATTTTTGACAATAAATTAATCCACTAAAGTTAGTTTTGAATGGCGAAATTGGCCAAATGTTTTGTTTTCTAGTCCGTAGATGAAGCCTGTAAACAGTGGGGAGTAAAACTACAGTTGCATCCCTGTAACTCTAAGCGGCCAATATCTCATTAATGCTCCGTCAGCTCCTCTCGGCGTCCCCGCTCTTCTTGCGGCTTCTCTCTCTCTGCCCCTCTTCAGACCCACGCCTTCTCTGCTCACCTAATCAGGATACATACAGCAGGGAGTTCCCAGACCCGTAACAGAGTTTAGAAGAGGAGGAGTTTGTGATTCCCTAAAAAAACGAAGAGAGAGAGGGGAGAAGAAAAAAAAAACTTCGAAGAGGGATCTTCTAATCCACTAACCCATATGTTTACTAATGTGATAGAAATGCTTTTATCACTCACACTAAGACTGTTAACAATGGACCTTAAAGCCTCTTTCTGATTTTATCTCACACTTATCGTGACCCTTTGAGACCAAATTTGTTGGCAGAGAAGGTAGGCTGCTAGGTGATTGAAAGGTCAGTGAAACGTCACTTCACGCTTTTTTTAAAACTATAAATATAACTGCTTCGCTTTCCAAATGCAAGACTCCCATGTGCCTTTTCCCCTTCCCTTATGACCTATTTGCATAAATCTGTACTAATTATACGTCCATCAGCCACTCTTGGATCTCAATGTGTGATCCATATGTATTTCTATCTAATTACAGTGTGGATCTGATTTGGGCATATGATGTCTTCTGGGGAGCTTAAGGGGGGGTGTAGGAAGATTATGTATTTCTGTCTGAGTCACACGAGAGAGGAGCAAGGAAAGTGGTTAGGCTGTGGAAAAGCATCTACTCACTGCAATGAGACCTTTAATAAACCAATCCAGGCCGACTGGAATTAGTGACTGTTGGTTTAGCTGATTCATCTGAGGCCTCAGGGATTGAACACAGGGGCCAAATTTGGCTGTGTGGCAGTAGCAACATGAACTCTCTGTCAAGTGCTGCTCATATTTATAACTCTTCTAAGTGCTCTGACACACAGAGCAGAAACTGATGGGAGTAATCCAGAGGGTCGGGGGGGGCAGTTCACAGCTGTCGGGGGTGCTCGATGGTTCAAAGCCTTAATCCCAGAGAGGTCTCATTCTCTTACTCTGTTTTTAAGTCCCTAAGATGAGAGTGCTGGTTCATTTTGAGCCAAAGCACAAGGTGTGGTTAATAGACAAACGAGCTGTACCCATAAAAAACATTTGTTGTTGAAAGTTTTCAGCTGAGGTCATGGTCTGTTATTCAGAAACCCCAACACACGATGGCTCTCAAATAACAAGATAGTGCATCTTCCAAAGGTGCACTGCTGTTTTATAATGATGCTTCTGGATGTTCTGAAATCTGAAGCAGTTGGAGGTAGTCATGGTGGTGCAATCAGAGTCCTATGACCTCATGCATGAGGTTAGACACAGGGTATAATAGTATCAGCAAATGATAATCAGCTCTTAGTCATCACGGGCTTCTTTTTTGTCTACTTACTGACAGCCATAGGTTTCGTGCTATCTGTGCACACACATTTATCTGTGTGACCTGTTAAAGCATCAGAGTATTGGTTACATTTTCCTTTGAAGTAATTCCTCCTCTACTTCTTTTCATGCATACCTGCATGTACGCCATCAAGCAGGAACAAGCCAGTGCACAAAGCGTGCTCCGTTATTAAGTATGTTCTGTGCCTAAAACCAGAGTCTCTTTTGCTTTCGGTGATGTGTAATTGGGTCTGGCTAACTGAACAGTATTTTCCATCTTGTCTTTTCGGTTGAAAAGGGGGTGTGGTTTTATTCCAATGCCTGGACTTTGACATCATCACTCAGCCTCTATGGCAACAGATTTGAAGTGCTGCAAAACACTTATAGCACACTTCACAGGACTCAACACAGCTGGTCAACTATTTTAAATATAGAACTGACATATTGGCACTGTGGTATAGCCTCTATGCAGTACGTACATGTATGCGAACCCATGCATACACACGTATAGTGTCTCTTGACTCTTTCTCTGTAATAACTGAGGATATGCTTTACAACAAACAAGCATCTATCACATGTTAGGACAGCTATATCAAGATGTGAAGGTGTGAAATCATGCTTTCACATGGGTAAGTTCTGTTTCTCGGTTGGTTTACACAGTGCAACAAGGTCGAGGTCTCCCCCCAAAGGCAAAGAAAGAACAGACATCGTTTTCAATTAATGATTAAGTTAAAATAAATCCAAAGAAATTTCTGATGAAAGGTTAGTCTAATAGCATCAGAAAACTCTCACTTTTTATTCTCCTTAAATAAATCACATTTGTTCTGGTTATTTTCACTCCTTGGTATTCAATGACCCCCTGCAAAGACTATGTGACCCTCCAGGTGGGCTCATCCCCCAGTTTGAAAACCACTGTCTTAAGCTAAGGGTGTGGTGGCCCCAGCTTAGATATAAGACTGTTACTAATAAATAACAGTTATTTCTTTTGTTCTCCCTTTTAAAGTGGATCTGCAATAGAGCAGTGCACTTCAACTGTAAAAAATATATTCACAGTGAATAAAATCATTTAAGCTTTGTTAAATAGAGGGAGCTCTGTGAAGAGTGCTTTGGGATGCAAAGACTAAACTTTACATTTAAAGATGAAAAATGTTGGAGTGTGAAGTGAGAAGGAATCAGGCTTCCCAGACCTCCTAAGCAGTTTGTGTCTACCAGCTTAACACTACATTAGTTTCTAATACCACAAACACTCAAATCCCCAACCGAAATTAGGTTGTACTGTAGGTGTACTGTGGCAAAGAAGACAGTTTTGTAAAATACTCGAAGTTTCAAAATATAGGTAATCTCCAGCTCTAATTCAGCAAACAGTCATTACCAGCTATTAATCTTTGTTCCAGAAGACACCGACCTCCATCCCACCTCCTGATCTCATTTCTCTTTGTGTCACCAACTGTGAGATGATACTGATAGGCTCCACGGGGCTGGAGAGACACCCTGACGGTAACTGTTTTGCTTTTAAGTCACAGAGTAAACACCATTTTACCACCGGGAAACAGACAGTAAATAAAGGCCACAACAGATAACTCAGTAGTTCAAACCCAGACAGGTCACGAGTGACAATGATTAAGAAGTTTAACTTCTGTTTGTTTCTTGTGTTTTTAACATTTAGTGGAATTTTGCTCAGAATAAAAAGTTTTTCTAATCAAGAAAAATGATGCCAATGATGGAGAATGTGGTTTTTGAATAGAGGGCTATATTATTGTGTAAAACCTAACAAAGACTTTGAGAGGAATAGGACACTGAAATTAGATTCTTCAGCTAATGTAAATGGTAAGCCTAAAAGCTGTCTGTCTGTTTCTCCTAAGCAGGAGAAACACAATGACACACATCTTACAGGCAGGAAATTCCTCTAGTGTAAAAGCCTGCCTGGTTTTCCTGTTTCACTGGGTTCATACTGTTCACTCTGTTACACTTCACTCGCAAACACACCTTGAATATATGCGCAGTCAGTTCCTATCAGCTTTGCTTTCCCATCTGCACTCTGTAACATTCCCCATGTTTATAATAGAAGGGTGGTGAGTGTTGCTGATATCTCCCGCTAGTATGAGACACTTCATACTGGATGACAGATTTGTCATGATGGGGTGGAAGTCCTGAGCCGGCCCGTGTTGCTGAGAAGCCCGTCTATTGTTTTCAACACAAGCTCTTAGCAACACAGTGGCTGAATCATATGATTGTTTCAGATGTTGAAATCTTTCCG
Organism: Astatotilapia calliptera; assembly: GCF_964374335.1. NCBI lineage: Eukaryota > Metazoa > Chordata > Actinopteri > Cichliformes > Cichlidae > Astatotilapia > Astatotilapia calliptera. The sequence continues at coordinate 8,237,756 of NC_137441.1, forward strand.
GAGGCTCCTTACAAGGGAAAGTTTACCCACCCTGGTGCATTATGGTTTCCTCTTATGAGCTTTTACTGTCAATACAAACAAATTGAGACAACTTGTGTGGGTAGTAAGATAACTCAAACAGTGTCCGTTGTTTTGTTGCCTTTTTTAAAAGAGTCATAAAATGGCTGAAAATGAGCAATTTTGGTTTTTATGTGCATCTGCAAATCAGTTTAAGGAAGCAGGGTACTAAAGCGGGGAAACGACCCCACTATCAACTCCACCAGCCTTGTTCTACGATCCATAACACACACACACAAAGCCTCTCTAACCTGCCTGCATTTACAGCTCACTGCGCTTCATGGAGTGTTTAGTCTCTGTGGTCCCTCAATTGACATGTTTGCCTAAATACACAACTTTTTAAGAGGCTGCATAAAATACTTGACATCCTTTAGAGAAAGGTCACTGATTCAGAGTGTCCAGGCTGATAAAGTGAGACAAAATGCCAGCACCTGGCTATGGAGCATTGAACAAGACTGGCAAGAGAGTGAAAACGCACTTTAATACTGGTATCAGCAGTGAAGCTTAATAGTGCTTAAATACTTCAAGCTGGACTCAGGAAGCAACATTTATATGTTATTACATTAAAAAGAAGAAGACACTGACTGTTGAGGTCTCAAAACTGCAGAATTTGAATTAAAACACAATATTGAACAAAAAAAAATGTGTGCACTGCCCTTTGGACAATTTTGCATTCACGTTCAGGGTGTCATGTTTTGTTTGGATGGTCTATTTGTCTCACAGAGTAATGATATGCCCCCTGACCCCCTTCTGTGTTTTGCTATTGGGGCAGGCGCACTACAGGGCTGCCGCCAGGCCCCTGTGCGAAGGAATGCGACTGTTAAAATGTGTGGATCTGGGGGTACAGCAGGAGAGGGCACTGAATCAGTGTGAGCACTGAGAGAGCCTCAGGGTATTGTTTAACACACACACACACACACACACACACACACACACACACACACACACATAACCATTCACACATTCCCTCCGATTTGCTTCCCACACCCACTCCCTCGGCTAAATATGTTTGATAGAGCTCATATGGAAACAGACGCACCCGGCTTTGCGGGAACAAAAACAAACTGCACTAGAGTAAAAATCTATCTATCTCTCTCTCTATCTCTCTCTATCTCTCTATCTCTCTCTATCTCTCTATCTCTCTCTATCTCTCTCTATCTCTCTCTCTCTCTCTCTCTATACATATATATATATATATATATATATATATATATATATATATATATATATATATATATATATATATATATATATAGAGCTACGGTTTCTTCTTTTACTCACAGACAAAGAAAAAATATGCTCATTTTTTATAGCCTCATGTTACTGTTGCAATATCAGGAAAATTAAGAGCACCCACTGCCAGTTTAAGCGCGTGCATAATCGTGCTTTCAGATACTTCATTAATAGAGACATCAGAACTCTTATGCATGACACTCTAATGCAGTGACATTCAGCACTTCTTCAACTTAATGAAGACATGTATTTTATTTCACTGATGGAAAAATTCTAAATACAACTCATGAAAATAATGAAGTTCACATCGTTTTGCTTTTAATTTGACAGATGAAGAATACACCAAGGGTGATCTTTACATTTACTATCATCATCTACACCAATATAAGGGGCAAAATATGTTCATAGTTTCCTGAATGTTTCTGGTTAATGCTTTCAGGTTGGTGCTTCCTTCCTGAAGTGTAAGCTCACATTTATCACTCTCTTTACACAGAACCATGCAGTGCAGAATCATTAAAACAACCTCCTCTGTGCTTATAGCATTTTAACTGTTGTCTTTTTGATTCATAGCAACTAATTTACAGCTCAGCAGCTCTGTGAGGCTTCACATAGACACAGCAGTGCTTGTTTAAAATTTTGGCTCAGCAGATATAAGGCTGATTAATGATTTTTTTTCAAAGGCTACTGTGTATATACCCAAGTGCAATGTTCACTTGATTTCTTCACGAATAAAATACCCTACTAAATATGTTTTAAAATACTAAAATGGAAGCATATATGATAAGTTTATGTTTTTTGTTGATATGTGGTCATAAATCAAATTATTGGACAAGGAAAAACGGGTCTTAAATCATGAGTGATAAGAAAGTTTTCACAGGTTTCTACGCAATCCTGTGAAAAACGCACCTCTATAATAACCACCTCTATAAAAGCTGAAGTTTTGGCAGTTTGCTGGTCTGGAGCATTCAGGTTTGTGTTAACAAAAAGCCACAGTCTTCCCAACAAATTCACCCCGACGCCAGACTGCAACTCCTGTGAAATTGCAAAAAGGAGCTCCACTCAGACTAAACAGGCTTCAGTTTGCATGATAAATGTTCAAGTTCATTACAGTACAATTAGAATAGGATTGAACAAGCATGGGTTTTTTTGAAGAGGTTACCAGGAGAAAGCCTTTTCTCCCTAAAACGAACATGGCAGCACACCTAAGACTCGCAAAGCTGCATCTGAACAAGCCACAAGAATTCTAAGAATTCTGGAACAATCCTTTTGGATGGACAAGAGCAAAGTGCAGATTGTGGCCATAAAGCAGCACCGCATTTGACAAAACAAACGCCCACAAACACCTCATTCCAACTGTCAAGCATGGTGGTGAAGGGGTGATGATTCAGGCTTGTTTTGCAGCCACAAGATTGAATAAGTTGAATAAGTCTTACAAAAAATAATTACCGTTATTATTGTTGCTAAAGGTTCTTCTGAAACTTAAGTAATCACCAAACTAGTAAGAAATACTTATTTCACGGTGACACAGGAGGAAAACCTAGGGGATGATTCACATCCGTCATGTGGATAACATGAATTTCTGCTTTGAGATACTTTAGAATAGATTAGCTTTTACTCCAATATGGCCAACATTACAGTTTTGCCACTTGCCAGGGTAAAATGCCATTAATTCTACCCTATCTGTCATCTCTGTCAACTTCCTGATGTATTGTGTGTTATTTCCTGTGCAGACTTTGCTTACTGGGGCTGATGAACAACACAGTAGGTCGTAAACTATGTGGCGGCCTCAAAAGAATGTACCATATTTCAGTCGTGTCACCCTTTGGAAACCTTAAGAAGACACTACTCGGTATGGTGACTAATAAATGCCCATTTATAATGTAGTATCCCTTGACTCCCCTTAATCTGTGCGGCTCCTCCTTATAAGTCAATGTTGATGTCAATGCTGTGCAGACCACCGAGGTGTCATGAATGCTTGTGCAGCCTTATATAGAAGCCCTCTGAGGTTTATGATCAGTGCATTATTAGTATCAGCTGGTCTGAACCAACATGAAGAGGGTATGCTGTCAGCTTGCTAATGTACAAGTCAGAGCAAGGTTATGTGCAGTGTGTCTGAAGCTCTTTAGTAATAGCTCTTACCCTTATAGGAGTAAAGGAGGCACAGGACGAGAGGTAATGGGAAACCCAATCAGCTTTTGGTGCTTCTATTGATGAGGAATTCAATGAAATATTTGGTGGAGGGGATACAAACAAACCAACCCGTGCACACAAGCAAACAGAGTAGAGTAGAGTGGAAATGAAGTGTCCTCTCTAATGAAAGGATTCAGGGTTTGTAGTAATATTATGGTTCAACTGCAGGTTTTTCCTCCAGTTGAAATCTGACTCGTCGCCAAAGTTTATGTGTTATCATTTAAACATCTCCACCTGTTCTCTGAGTTTATTTCTTCAGTGATATGATAAGCCTTTAAATAAATAAGCAGGTGTTGTAAGCAGCAGATCACCGCATTGTGAGTCAATTCAAATTCAAACAATAGCACGTATCAAAGAGCAGGAAAAACCACACAGGCAGGTATTTTATTGCTGCTGCATCCCGCTCTGGTACATTTCCATGGAAAATCTTTTTTTTTTTTACAAAGGCCTGCGCTTTTAAGACCATCACTGAGACTTGATACTGAATCTGCCACAGCTTGTATGATGGGTCTTTAAAGAATCCATAATTCAAACAGCGTGCTCTGGAGTGAAAAAACAGAAAAATAACTTTTTCATTTTGCCTTTTGTTTTGCTTAGAAAATACAGGTTTATCCGTTGCATGAAGCCTGGTTCTATGTATTAGCATAATTTGTGTAAATCTTAATGATTGTTACATCCTGGCACATTTTATCAGGGAGTTTGTGTTGCATTATTAGGAGAGTGCCAGGTCGCCAGCACAGTCAAGCATTGAAGTCAAACAATTCCCAGTCTTCCTGCATTTGTCTTAAGGAATGTTGCTTGTTCGTGCCGCTAATGAATCTCCTTCACCTCAGGGGAACGGAGACTCACTTCACAGCTTACTTAACGTCACATGTTGTTTATGCAATTGTGTTGATGTCTTCATTCCTGTTACTGAATCTGAGACCGCAATGAATTCTGTCACTATAAAAGCACCCATTTTACTTTCATTTGGAATTTATGTAAAACCCTTGTTATTACATTAATTGCTTTATGGCTAAAATGCATTTTCCTGGCCACACATAACTGTGGCCTGACCAGTAATGGAATATAACGCAGCTCCGGGCTTTTAGAGAAAGACCACCTACTCTCTGCTACAGCTGTAGCTTCTGCCCTGTGGGGAAAATGACAAAACATACATTTTTAACAACAGAGCTTCAACTCTTATTTCACTTTAAATAAATTCTTTATAGTGGAACACCCAGGTAGAAAACAATTGGAAAACATTATCTTGCCATTTGCCAACCTCTCGTAAAAGTTCTCATAAAACAGGAGACGGAAGGCTTGCATCAGACAGCTGAACAAACCATTTTGTTTTATTAATTTTTTAACACTTTAACGGATTTTTTTTTAACACAGCAAAACTGCAAAACTTTTTTTTTCATGACATCTAACAGGGATAAGTTGTACACCTATTGATAGCTGTTAATGTTATTTTTGGAAATACTTGGACATCCTTGTTAAGGAGTATGAGCTTTAAGGTCTCCTCTAAATGAAACAAACAATGTTCTGTAAATAGTCTTTCTCTAGTTATTGTGGTTATGGGTTCTCCAACATTTTTCCAGAGAAACATGACAAACTAAGTACAGCTGTTTTTAATAGAGCCTGATTTGAAGGGTCACGCCCATTTTTGATGAGGTAACTAGAATAAAAAGCTAATGTCTAAATATCTGTCATGATGCTCATTTATGAAATAAAACAATAATGAAAACATAAGTTGAGGTTATGTCTCCTCTACAGTTTCATTTCAGTTCATATCATTGTCCAATGAAAAATTCACTGAAAGATGACTTTTCCATTTCCAGCATCCTTCAGGAAGTCACAGCATTGTTCTAAATGCTGATTCATGTTGAACAACCTGGAGACCAAATGTCTCACTCTAAGGAGAGACTGACCATTCATGGTAATATCGAACTCACGCAAATTCTACTGAGCATAAACACCAACACCTTGTGTTTGTATAAAATGCTGATTCATTCTCTGTAATGAATTCCCTTGGGAGAGACTGTGCCGTCAATGTCTTGTGACTCAAACTCTCTTCCAAGTACAATTCTAAATAAGGCAGCAGACTTCTGTGTACCATTCATCACACAGTACTAGTACTCAGTGTTTAAGCTTATGACCTGATTTGAGTACAAGCTAAACTAAAGTGGAGCCTCTGTTCTTAGTTGCCCGATGTCTCACACATGACCAGCAGAGGAGGGTAAAAAGTCTGGTGGTCTTGATAAAACTTCTGATTCACAAAACTATGATGATGAATCACCTAATCTGAGGTCTCAGTGTCCTAAATTACCCAACTATCCCACCGTTTTCCCCTCTTTTTCCATTTCAGACAAAGTGATTTAAAAAAAACAGTATTACACCATTCTTAGTTTTTAACATTTTCTCAGCACTTGCTTATCTTCTAAAATATTTCTGGCAGCGTTTCAGTAAACTGTCAGTGAGTTCAAAGTTGATGCTGGGTGGTTATCTGTGTGTGCGTACATGTGGTTGCAGTTAGGTGCTTTATCCATTAAGCCAAATCAATAAGATGTCAAGCGGGAGATAATTTTCTCAAAAGTGCAGCTGGCTCTGTTTTAAAGAATTATCTCAGTAAAGTGTTTTGCTGACTTTCCTCTTATCAGTCAGTAGTACTCATCTTGCGAAAGAATGGAGAAATCCCAGAAACAAATAAGGATTTAATGCTTGCATAGCTCAGCCTGACTACACGGGGCGTATAATGGTTAAAGTTTGTTATCTCTCCAGATCTTGGGAAGTTTTGCCTACATCCCACCTTCTCCTCCTTTTTCTTCGTCGCTCTTGCTGCGCTTCCCTCTGGAGTTTTGCGGTGAAAGCCTCACTCGTCATGCACCATGTGCCTGGCTTTTATTAGGGATTTGGCACAGATCACTGTGCACATTTTGCCTAGGTAAAGGAGCTGTTATGAGGACAAAAAACTCTCTTTTACAAGAAATCCCTCTGTCTGCCTCTGTCATTTTGACTGATGCAATTATAGTGTAAAGAATGTATCAAAGCACAGCTACCCCCCACTGTCCCACCCCTGTAAGAAGGAGAAGACAACCCGGAACATTTGAGTCTTGCAGCAAAGTTGTGTGTATTAACATGTTGGTTTCCATGAGTAACAAGAAGAGCTGGATTCTCTGAGGAGCTGCTGTCATGGGCGCGTCCAGCTTTTCTGGACAGATCCACCTCCGTTCATCAGGACCTGGCAGAACCACAGTCACTAAGGAGTTGGTTTACTTTTGGAAGAAATAACTTGTTGACTATGTAATACCCCATATGAATGATAATGACCTCCGGCTGGGTGGAAGGACGGAGTAACAAGAAAGAAAAGCACTGATACGATGGGAGGATCACAGGAAATGTTGCATTGAGTGGTGAAAATAAATATCATCAGGATTCAGAATTAATTAGACGGATAAAGACCACTATAAACTGCATATATTAACTATAAACTAATTACTATAAACTGCATATATTTCACACTAGTGCTGACCATTTATAAAGTATTCCAGTTAGTTTTCTTTTTGCACTATGAACAACCTTTAACCAAGGCAACACACTGTTAACCAGTCTGGTCATGCAAATATTACAATTGACTGGTTTGGAAAAATATATTTTAGTTGCATCCAAACTGCTCTGACATCCGAGAATTAACTCCTGGAACTAAATTCAAAACCCCAGAAACAAAAAGTTGTAAAATCTGTAATCTGGTGATTTCTTCCATGAAAATGTTTTCACAAAGAACCTAGGGTTTTGAATCATTACATGCAGAATGGGTCTCTCGCCCACTTTAAGACACACTTTGAAAATGAGAAAGCAATCATTTAAAAGGCTAAAAAAAAGTACAAAAACTTCATATATATACTGTTGGTATGGAGCAAATAAACAGTCCACGTTGATAATGTTAGGAGGCATCGAAGAAAACAATTTACATTCAACAGATTTTGAAATATTCTGACATTTAGTCAGCTAGTCCAAAAATGTAAAGTCCTGATTCATTTAATCTGATTGCAGCTTTCATTAAACGTCTCTTTACTACTCCGTCTTTTTCCCCAAAATCCATTCCCTGGCTCATTAATTGTTTTTTCCGTTAACAGTCTTAAACCTAACCCATAATGAGACTACTTTCTATTACTTGTGAAACTAATATGGTTCAGAGTGTTATTTAGCCAGGAATGCAGCCCAAAAGCATATTTTTGAGCCAAAATAATTCTAAGAATTAAATATGAATCAAGTCAGCTTGTCAACAAGTTTTTTTATGTCTTTTCCATGTGGGAATTTCTACTCATTTTTGGAATAAGACATCCATAAAGAGTTTCCGTTTTCCTTACACCACTCCTGACAGCAGTGATCAGTTTGCTTGCAAGCTAAAACAGAGCCAGTGCTTGTCTTAGGAAGCTCAGACTGGACTTTACCCTGCCTATACAATATGTTTCTGTGCTTGCTGCTAATTGCTTCCATGTCTCTCAGTTGTGGTGCAGGCCATGTAGATGATGTTAGTATGAGGTGCAGAGGGGAGTTTTTGGATAAAGACAACAGAGACCAGCTGGGTGGAGTCATTTACTGGCTGTGGGGAGCTCATTCTCTCAGCTGAGTTGCCTGCTCACTGATGACACAGTTACTGAGACTTCTATGTGTGCGCTGTATGAGTAAGGCTTTCCTTTGCTCGTAATGTGCTATTTCCACAGCAGTCATGTCAGGCGAACCTCCTGCAGCCAATTAAAACCACCACACGCCTAGCAAAAGAGAAATGAGATAAATTCAGAGCATGCAATCTATTGGAGCCTTTTAACTGTAAATGATGAGATATTTTCATACAAAACACATTGGAAACTTCATAAATCATTATGTTCTGAGTTAAAGAAATCTCTTTCATCCAAGGCGCTGATGGAAAACTACAGAAACTTCTAAAGATGTGATTTTTTTTTTTCACTTCTCAACACATGTCAATCTAATGAAACTTCAGACCAACAGTCAATGCCAGATATTTTCTGGCAAACACTGCAATTCTATGCCCACACTATTTCCAGGTGTTTGGAGGGTCCACAACCCTATAGCAATGGAAGAGGCTGCACTCCACAAGTACCATCTGGTTCCTCTGGTCTCAGTCTTCCAGCTGCTCGCATCCCTCTGAAGATCTCAGTGAGCAGAAAACTGAGGTGATATCAGGACAAACATCTGTATATTTATATAGCAGCAAAAATGAATATGAAATGATTCACAGGCAGCAGCCTCTTTCTCACCCCACATCACAGAGGAACTGAAGGCAAGTCTAGCTGTACTCGTGAGAACAGCAGCTGATTGTTCTCCAGCCCTGGGATCCAAATCTTTATTCATCATAGTGGAATTATCTGAGGGTGGCCCACTCTTTTTTTTTTCTTCATCTTTACCGCAAAAGTTTCACATTTACATCATCTGTTAATGAAACAATTGCATGTATTGTAAAGGGCTTTCAGGCAAAAAGAGTCCTTACAAATGAAGAAGTATTGCTGTAAAAAATGAAGAATTGAATCTGTATCTTTAGTCGGTGACTCAACCATGCAAAGATCAAGTTCGGGAGACATCTGTTCTGTGGGGAGACTGCTGAGTCGGACATCGGTGATGCAACGCAAACAAGCTGTGGTTTTACACGGAGTTACATGCTGTAACTATTTCCTGAAAAGAGATTGTAATTTTGAGGGGTTTGGTTATGACTGCTAGACTGCAGCTTTTCTTCCATTCCAGTTGTCTTTAAAACATACTTGGCAAAGTCTTTAGTCATGGAAAATGTTAGAGAAAAGATCAAGTGATCTGACAGAAAGGCATTCCCACATAAGATACACATTGGTGCCAAAAAGCATCTACAATGCCTTAGTGGGAAAACAGCGAGAACTTATCACCAGTATGTGTGCACAGGTTACTTAAAGGAATAGTCACATTTTAAGAAAAACACAGATGTTTGCTATCTAACCTTGAATTGATAAGATAGATGCACTTTAATGTTTAGATGTGCTGGTAGGCAGCCTGTGTCAACTTTATTCAGGGCCAAGCTCGAGGTTTCCAAACATTATTCTAAACTTGTTGGCTGGAGATTTCCTGCAGACATCCTACAGGCATGAAAGTCATACTGATTATTTTATTTGACTCAGTAAGAAAGGGGATTGAATATGTATTTTTGAAAGTGCTGTTGCTTTGTAGGTGGTTATAAGCACATGTAAAAACTGAAAAGCAATGTGTTGTCATTGTGGTTTATAGATAAACAACAAAACCTGTCAGTGTGTGGAACAGCTGTGGGAAATGTCAGTTTGAGGTTTTCACACATCTTGTTAAGGAAACATTTTGAAGAAGTTGTAAATATAGCAGTTTCTATTGACATGTTGCTACACTGAACAAAGGATTAAGACCTATTCGTGCCCCACAGTTCATTATTTTTGCTTAAAGCTATTTAAAACATTTCCCATTATCTGAAGACATCAAGAGAAAATGCTGCAGTAAAAAAGAGCTCTTTCTTTAGAATTACAGATACTTAAATGTAACTCACTACACTGAAATTTACATAAAGTGAGATAAAAATGCAGTGAAGCTTATCTCCTGCTGCAAAGTCACAGATTGAATGATGGGACTTTTATACAGGTTTCTTTATATACATATACAGTAGCTAAGGAAGTGAAGGATCAAGAAATACCCAAATGACATTTATTTAAAGTACAAATGCAACAATCTGGTGAAAGACTTAGCTTTCACAAAAAGAGTTAGACAATGGAAAACAGCTAGCCCAGCTTTGCCCATATAAAGAGAATAAAATCTAGGCCATTACTAGCAGCTCTAAAGCTCTACATTAGCTCAGCATGATAACTTGTGTTAATTATTTACCTTTAAGAATGCTTTCCCCCCTAATTTGTGCAAATCTGAACTAACCAATAGTCTCAGCTTCCTTAATAGCTGCAGATAAGCATTAAAAGTCTTTGACCCAACCATCCATAAGTTTGTGCATGATTTCTTTCATCAGATGTGGAACCTTTCTTCTTAGTGTGACTTTTTCCACTCATATCCAGTAGACTTTCTGACTCTGCAGCTCCATTTTCCCGCAACCTCCCCCACATGCATATGCATGCATGCTGGGATAAAGCAACAGGTACCCTTATTAGCACAGCTTGGGGCTATAACATGCCTCCTTCATTAACATGGGCACACCCTGCTCTAACAGTGAGTTAAAGCCAAGCGTTAACTCCAAGGGCTTCCACATTATCATATCACTTTTATCACACATCTCCACCCATGTCCTTCCCCCATCCGCCCCACCCTGTGCAGCCCCCACAATTCTTTTATCATTCTCTTAAATGTAGTCCTGTTCATTCAATTTATTTAGGAGCTACTTATTCTAAACCAACAATGATAATTCTCTGATCTTTTTCCCATAATCAACCACAACAGAAGAAAGAAGAAGAAGAAGAAGAACAGGCCTTCAGGTGATTTGACAAAGAGTGTGTTGATTCACCTGCCAGCTGCTGGTGAGGGGGTCTCCCTGCTCAGAAAGGGAGATAGTGATTAGTAAAAAGCTGAGAGACGACCTCCTCTCCCCGGGTGAGTGCTCACACTCTGCAGGAGCCTAATGAAGGGGCCTGAAGGCAAAGAAAGCCCCACAGGGTCAGAGGCTGATGTCAATGAGAAACTACCCTACCCTCTAATTCGGTGACACCCAACACAGAGTGTAGGAGCCCAGAGATTTGTGTGTGTATCTGTCCAGGGGGGTGTCGAGTGGGTGTGTGGGTTTGTGTGAATTTGATTTAGCTGAAGTGCCTCTTAAAAGGTTCACCGTAAATACACAATGCTGTGTTTGCTTGGAGTCAGAAATGTCAGAAATGGACTCCAGGACTGGAGTCACTTTTGGATCCTCTTCATCAGTTCATTCTTTTTACTATGCCAGTGCCAGCACGAGCAGCAGGTCACGTGAGACTTTCCCACTTTAAAAGGGTACTCTGAAGCCTTTAAAGAGGGAAGCACTTCAGTAGTGGAAAAACAGGGGGGAAATTTTGTTGGCTAGGGATATAAAATATTGGGTTAACCCATCACTCACTGGGATGGAAGCCATGGCGCCTGCTCAGAAAAGAGTCAGCATACAGTACAATGAGTGTATCCGCTCACATACAGTAGCCAAAACATCCAAGAGAAGTCGGTGCCCACAATGCACATTTCGCTTTGTTTCATTGTGCCAGGAAGACGTACATTGATTGCATCTATTTATATGTCTTTGTTCTGTCAGCAGTTACTCTCAGTGCCTTAGTTTTGACCAGAAGGAAAAGTGGTGGCCTGTGGGAAAAGGCACTAGAGAGTGAAGTGAAGCGGATCAGGACATATTCATTAACCATGTCGCTGCTCTCCAGTTCATGTTACTATGCCTAGGATTTATAGCAGCTAGAGCTCCTTGTGTCTTTCCATACATCTTGTTCTCTCCTCCCTGGAGTTTAATCTCAGGGAAAGGCGTTTTGGGTTTCTACTGAAATATTTTATCAGCTCCCAGGATGCTGTCTGACATGGGAGTGGAGTAAATCTGTACCAAGATCACAGAAGCATCCTCTGATGTTTTTTTAGGAACGCCTCATCAGTCTCTGTTAACTCTTACAAACCCAGACAGATGAAGATCCCAGTTAATCTGATTTCTTTGTGATTCCCTTCAGGGGGACTGGTGGGAAAGCCATCACATCTCATGGAAGTGCTGAACCATAACATTTTCTCCGGGAGCAGCTGGGAGTGTGTGGTCATTAAAGAGAGAAGCAGGAGATCAAATTGACATTCAGCACTATTGTGACCTTCTTAGACTACCCTCTTGATGGTGCATCATCTTCTATCTTTGCACAGCTTTGCACAGCTCAGATGACGCAGCATGCTTGCACTGAAGTCTTTTGAATCTGAATCCTAGGTTAAATGCATTTTTTCTGCCTGTCCTGCTTCTCAGTGATTTATATGGAACATGAACTTGAATGAACATGAACTAAAAATAATCCAAAAGGAAGGTAGGACAGAGTAAACAAAACTCACTCCACATTCCAGAGCATTAGCCAGCTTAACCTCATGTTCATTTGGTTGAACTGATCTGTTATCTGTTACTGATTGCCAACATTTAAAATTTGACAGCAGTTCGCAGATGCAGAGCGGGTCTTTAACGAGTCAAACTTTGAATGACCTCGCATTACTTTATTTAGCCCACAAGTCAAAGGGATGTCACTCAGTGTCCAGTGGAGCAGCTCTCTGATACTTCCATTCTTTCTAAGCAGCTCCCCTTTCCACTAAACCCCCCAAGATGGGCTATAAATAATCATCTGAAGTCACCCCTGATGTGTAATTAATTTCCAGGAGAAGGCCTGCAGTGGTGGAGCACTGCAGTGTTATGACAAGCCTTTCCATCAAGCCCATCACCTGTTGGACTCATACTACACTTGTTTTCCCAGCTGTAACTTGAGACCAAGTCTCTATTCCCAGCACACTCTGGGGCACCAGTAAGACAGGAGGTTTATTTAAAACCAAAAAAGTACATATTTTTATATTTAGGAATGTTTTTTTTCTTTGTCCCAATTTCTTTAAAGCAGTAACAATGCAACAAAAAAGCAAGTGGTGTTCACAATTAATATCATACTAACAATCTAAAAGGTCTCTCAGTCCTGTCACTGTCGTGACAAGTCTGTGCATGTGTATTGCCAAGGACCTGAATAATTTTGGATTTATACTTCTGTATTAAATCTACACCATAGGTGTGTTGTAATTCCAAACCTTTCTGTAATTCTACGCCATAACTGATGCTGTAACCTAGACCAACCTGGAAAAGTAACTCCACATTGCATCGATGTAGCCGGTAATAACTTTAATCAGCATATCTATTTCTTTTTACTCCTATGGGCAACCTCCAGAGCTTAAAAATGAGTCTACGGATCAGAAAATGATTTGATCTCCTGTGGATTGTTTCCACTGCAAACATCTTTGAGTGTGTTTTTAATAACTTATCCAACTGGATAACCGAGTTGGGGGCGTTGTCGCACTGACTGACATGAATCCTGACAGACAGCTGAAGTTACTCTGTTAGGCCTCATCCACTATTTTGAGTCATTAAACTGGACCTGTGTCTAGACTTTCGGTGCCTTTGGGAGAATTTTAATGGATTAGCTTACTAATATATGGCTTGTTGTGTGACACAGACCATCAAAAAACTTTGTGCTTCAGTTTTGGTATTTTAAAAGTCCTTTACTTATTACTTACTAGTAATGTGTGTCTGTATGATGCACTCACATAAATTGGGAATTCAGCATCCTAACAAAGCTAAAAGTGTTAGCTGGGAAATGAGTATTCCACCCTTTCATGCATAAAGGTAATTACTGGTCCCAAAAAGCAAAATGATGTCTGCAAAAATGCTAAGTTTGAAGCATTAAATGCGGAGTCCAAAACCAGTGGGCGGATTCATGGTGGTTATGTCAATCTTTTTATGCTTTCTATGTCTCCAACTCATTCTGTGTCTGGTTTTTTTTTTTTTTGTCAGCTAGAAAGCATAAAATGCATTGCTGATTTTCAAGTTAGATGAGCAATGTTTCCCCCAGAATGACTGCTGCCCGCTCCACCCTGTATCCATCCATCCAACTATCCATCTTCTACTTATCCAGGTGTGGGTCATGGGGGCAGCAGTCTAAGTAAAGACACCCAGACCTGCCGATCCTCAGCCACTTCCTCCAGCTCTTGACCATGACAGACAATCCTGACAGAGTCCAACACCAACCAAGAACAAATCTGACTTGCTGCACTGCAGACCAAGCTCTGGCAGGATCTGTACATGGATTAGATAGTTCACAAAAATAGGCCAAAGCTCCTTTTTGTGGAATGCTGTTGAAGCTATGCTGCAAACACTGTATGTTTGAGTATGCCAGGCCTGTCCAGCACTCTCTGCCCACCACCTAATCCAACTCACCTCCAGGTGGTGATTAGTTTGCAGTTCTGCTCTTCTCATCATGTGACTGTCCAGAATGTACAACCACTGTCGCACATAGTCTGGCCCTTCACCTAGAACAAAATTGCCTTGAAAGAAGGGGTAAATTGCCCTCAGCAACATAGATCCTAGAATCACTGAGGTACAAAAATGCCTCCACTGTGATAAGGTGTTGAGTCATGGATAGGATTTTCTGTGTGATGGGGCATAAATATACACAGACATGTTTATTTGGCTGTCTTTATGAGGACAAGCTACCCAAGTCTTTAAAGCCTTTTAAGTTTAACCAACAAAACTAAGGGCCAAATCGTTATCCTAAACAATTTTAACCCGTAAAAACCAAGACTTAAAAAAACTGTTAAATACATGCATTCAGTGAGTGATTCCCTAAATCTATCCTTTTGTCATATAGGAACTTAATGAATGCCTCCAGTGATGCATTTAGGAAACACTTGTAAATTGTAGCATGTGTTGCACGTTACTCAAACAGGCACTGCATTAGTTGAATATAGCCCCTAACAGAATCCCTCCAATAAGTGTGTTGGGGGGAGAAAAAAACAAAAAACAATCATATAAAACATAATATTTCTTATCAGTTTCAAACTCAACTGCACCTGCAACCCCCTTAATGCAATATGTTTCCTGTAACCCTGCAGATTATTCCACATTGGAAATCACCCTCAGTCCTACCAACATCACTGCCCTAAACACACACACACATACACACACACACACACACACACACACACACTCCACACTGCACATACATAGCTCAGCACACACAGTATGGAAAGTCATCACTGCCCTAAACACACACACACACACACACACACACACACACACTCCACACTGCACATACATAGCTCAGCACACACAGTATGGAAAGTCTTACCCGCAGAGGCAGCAAGGCAGCGCATTGTTTTTACAGGTAGGCCAATGAACCCCTTTGTTACAGGAAATGAGGTCATTCGATTAAAGCATCAGTGTACAATACCACTACTGAAAACTGAGCTGCTATAAAAGTCAGCACAGCCTGGCCCCTGCTGAGGATGACTATCATTGCTAGGTTTTTTATGAGAATGGGAGAAACACAAAAAATATGAAGTTGGGGCATGGTTTTAATTAAGCTAAGTGACTTGGCCGCTGTAATGGGGGTTAGACATTTGCCACAAGTGGGGACTTTTACATGATTCACTTAATTGTCCATTAGGGAATAGGGCACATGGACAGGAAGTGACTCTGTATCCTTTCCCAGATTTCTGAAAGCACAGTTATCTCCTGTTCCCACCACCTCTGTGAAACTAGGACCACCCCAGCAGATTGTGTCAAGTCCAGTCAGTTTTATTTGTTACGCCAGTAGCAAATGTAAAGGTTCAAAGGGCTTCATGTGCATAAAAATAACATACTAAAAACAGGGAAAGTCGTGTATTAAAAGAGAAAAAAGGGTAAAACAACAAATATAAAATCAGACAAAACAGAGAGACAGAGAAGAAGAAGTTATGAAGAACACTGAAATAACAGGAAGACATAAAGAAGACATGTATGTACCGAGATTACTACATGTGGCTTAATCTACCAGTTAGTACAGCTGTACAGTGCAACTAGAATCAGTTGTCATTATTAAGTAAGTACTTTAAGATTAAAGAAGTTTGGACACATATCAGCAGCAATCAACAGATGAACAGAGCCACAACAGTACTGATAGAAAATGCATGCTTAGAAAAGCGTAACTTTTTTTTTCATGCACAACACGGCATCATTTTGGGCCTCTCGTGTGTTACATTACATTTAACTCTCAGAGCGAAGCTGTAATTTTCTTTTTTTTTTAAAAAGATTTTTCCAACATGACAAACTATTTATAACAAAAAGGACGCCTGGCTTTGTGACACATTCATATTTGCGACGTTTCATGCAATCCATCAAATTAGTGCTGATATATTTCAACGTGAAACAGCGTTATGGGCCGACTGACACTCCCATCCCCAGAGCCGCGGTGTAGATGTGGCTAAAATGTGGTTTGATGGGTCAGAACCTTATTTTAACGACATATTATCACACACAAAGACGATGTCATCATTCACCAGACATTCCCTGAAACTTGCGTTTCTCTCATTACCATCAACCACTGCGACCATTCAGCTGCCTCTCGAGACTTGAAATAAACATGAAGAGAAGTCTCAGCAAGCAAAGACACTAACCACCAAAATTGAGCACCACTTTTACCGACCAATTAACAACAGGCAATTTAAAGGCCCCTTTTTTGTTTACACAAATTGAACGCATCCTGACAGCTGCAAAGGTCAAGCCAAGAGATTCCTCTTCCTCCAGATGCCTCTGATATGAAGTCACCTCTTATTCCTCATTGGGTAAAATAGAAAACATTCAAATGAGGTTATCCATACTGGCTTTTGTTAAGAGACTTTGTAAGCATATAGATATTTATTCCACCTCGAGGGAAGCTGGGCATGCCGCCAGGTGCTTAGCTAATGGGATGGTTTTTATTATAAGACTGAAAGGAAGGAAGAACATGGAACATTTAAGAAAAAACAAAGGGAAACATGCACAAGACTGAAACTACATGCTGCTATTTTTTTAACTTACTTCCACAATTTGTGGTGTTTTAGGGCTGTTGTTAGGGAAGTTGGATAGCTATGACGAACATGTCCTTGGGGACCAGCAGTCAGTGCAAGACAAACCATATTTCACACAGCTGTGTGTCCACAGCTGTTTTTCTGGTTCTGGTGAGAGTCGTTTGGCTTTCGTCGACTTGCATTGTTTTGTTTTTATCTGCTAGTTCTGTCAGTGCCATCCCATACCCAGCTTTGGGCTGCTGTGTTTTTTTTTCCAGTACGACAAAGTCAATTACCAGAAATTATTAAAACACAATCTTTTTACAAAAAGAACAACAGAATTATAAAGTAATGTATACATTTTTATTTTTGTTATTTCTAACTGCATGTCAACTGCCTTGCTAAATTTAAAAGGTGACAATACAAATGTATCATTTATTATCTTTCATTTATTGTTGTGTTGGCATCGTATCAGAAAAACAGGATTACTCTCTGGTTCCTGCAAAAGTAACATATCAGCTATCAGTACCTTTCAGCAGTACCTTTAAGTTTAAAAAAAAATAAGGTGTTTAAAAATTGAAGTTGTTGCTATATGTCCCAGGAGTTTTCAGATTCCTTGCTTTTGGGGGGATTTTGTTACCTTTAGGCAAACTTACGTTTAATAAGAGCTTAACAAAATATATAAATATATGTATAATGGTAAGTATAGAGACTGGAGTTTCTAACACATCAGCATAAAATGCGCGACAAGTTCGGGAAGATGGGGCAGCACGGTGGAACGGTGGTTAGCACTGTTGCCACACAGGAAGAAGAAGAAGGTCCTGAGTTCAATTCCACCATCAGGCCAGGGTCTTTCTGTGTGGAGTTTGCATGTTCTCCCCGTGTTTGCGTGGGTTCTCTCCGGGCGCTCCGGCTTCCTCCCACTGTCCAAAGACATGCACTTAGTGGGGATAGGTTAATTGGTTAATCCAAATTGCCAATAGGTGTGAATGTGCGAGTGAATGTGAGTGCAAATGGTTGTCTGGCTCTGTGTGTTGGCCCTGCGACAGATTGGCGACCTGTCCAGGGTGTACCCCGCCTCTCGCCCTATGACATAAGCGGACGCGAATGGATGGAACTTCAGGAAGATATATTGTATTTTCACCAGTGGGCAAAGAGGGAAAGTTTGAGCAGCCACAGTATTGTTTTTACCTTCACTGCCCCCATTGTTTCCTTCTTCCTGCATTCAGAAGGTTATTGCGATCTTCTCTCCCGAGTGCACAGAATGAACTTTGCACAAGAGGGTCTGGATTTCCCTCTTCAGTTCAGCCAGCATGTGACGAGCGGGGCAGACTAGTGAAAATAACATGAGCCAGTTTTATGAATAGTTCCATTTAAAACGGACCGGTTTCGGTGAAGGACTAATGATGCCATAGCGCTGGCGTCACAGACGGGGGGTGGGGGGGACAGAGAGCATTCTTTCCAGGCGCTGGAGCAGCACTTTCAGACTGGGAGGCTGGAGTGAGATGGTGTGGCAATTTTCCATGTCACATACATCACTCATAACACCCAGCTGCTCTTCATGGATCTGTCCAGTCACAACAGTAAAATTAAAGCCTAGATAAAGCTGGCGATTTAGCACATATGTCAACACGCTCTGAGATGACTGTGGGAGTGATTCTCTCTGATTACAATGTTTTTTTAACTGTTTTCTTTACGTCTTTCCACAGGCTCATGATGGACTCCATCATCATCCTGAAAGCTATCAGTTCTTCCGGCCACTGGAGAAGTTCAACAATGCAAAGCCAGAGGCCGGAAAGGCTAAACAGATGATGTATAGCTCTCAGAGCCATGGACCACTGCCACAATTGTTCCCGATGTAATATGCTTGTTGTTTTAGTCTCAATCCTGGATTCTACACATAAAAACACAAGCACACAGTGACAAGCACAAAAAGAGGGGAATTTATTTCAGATAAATTGAGCATACCACTGATTCTAGCAGACCTCAGCAAATCACTTCATATCAGTTCCAGCCCACATTAAATAAAGGCTCAGCAGGTTCTCTTTTATGCATCCAGCTATTCAAGTTGCCTGCTCACAGTTGTGGCCAAAATAATGAAAAAGAAATACAAATATTAACAGTAACTTTGTAAATCTGTCCATTTTCTGAACTGATTATTCATTCCAGGGTCACAGGGGCACCAGGCATAGGGTAAAACCGAGGTTTAACCCTGGACATGCTGCCAGTCTATTTCAGGGCCAACACACAGACAGACAAGCATTCTCGCTCACATTCACAGCAATAGCTGATTTAGAATCACGATTTAATTTAGCACTACTTATAATTACTTCATAAGTAATTATAAGTAATATCTTGCTGCAGACGTGCACATTTAATTACAGGCTATGTTTTAAAGTTTTATCACTATGGTCACATAATGTTAGTCTTGGAAGTTAGGGTTATTTTCATAGACTGGACACACCTCTTGTAGACCTGCTGTTTTCACAAGCTGAGGAGTAAACTCAACTTGAAAATGAAGTTCATGTCTAAAAATGGAGCTGTTTGATATATAATTACATTATAGCAATCTTTGAAAGACTCACACAGTCACTGTATGATTTCTGTCTGCACCAGAGTTACCAGTGACTGGCTTGCAGAGCTGTTTGCCAGATAGTGAATGTAAGTGCAGTGGCATCCTGGATCCCAGAGCAAAGACCTCAGAGCTGTACACTTGCTTACACTTGTATCCGTTAGAAGAGCTTATTATATTAGCAGCCAATGGAAAACAGAGGCGATAGCTTATCTAGCTCACATTTTCCTGCAACTAAAGATAGGAAAGGGCAAATATTTTTTGTTCCACAATTGGCTGGAACATCCACTGAACTGTAAATGTAAGAAAACGTCAAGAGGCATAGGCAGGGCAATGCTGAAATGGTCAGTTTGAATACTTAAACCCGTATCAATGACATTTAAAATAAAAAATAACAATAATAATGATTGTAAAAGAGGAAACCCGTTAACCTAGCTGGCATACTTATACATATATGTTTATATATCTGTTAAGTCGTTTAAAACTACAATTCGGAGCCATAGTTAACATGTGGCACCTTAGATTTCTTAACGGTAACTGCAGAGAATGGAAGCCGTATCACAGATACTGTACTGATTTTATGCCGCCATCTAGCGGTGACACATCATATTGCACCGTGGACACCCATAAGTCGTAACACTTAACTAAATGAGAAGAAAGGCTTTTCGTTTTCCACTTCTACTTCATTTTCAATAATACATATTACGACATATTACCTGCTATTTTCACGCATTCTTCAGTCATTTTTTTTTAAATATAACAATGGTAAAGGCAAAAAATTTAAAATAGGCACTAATAATGAAATCACTCAATTTTGCATTGCAAAACAATGAATGAACTGTGTTTCATTGAACCGTAGATTGTTTCAGTGCAAACTATTAAGAAAAATGTGATATACTTAGTTGTGTATTTCTGTTTTTACAGTCATGTCTGTGTTTTATGTGCATGCAACAAAAATTAAGTATTTAAAAAAATAAGTAAAAATGTATTTTTGTGAACTAAATTGATACATAATTGCGTGCTGATAATATCAAACCTTTCATTGTGTAATATTTTTATACTAATCGATTCTACATAATCTGTCTGAATTACTGCGATTACAAATACTCAGGAATGATAGGAGACTTATTATTCTTTATTAAAAAACACAGAGAAACATTGATCCTTTTTGCAATGAGTAATTTATTGTTTTTACTTTTGTATAAAATCTTTTGTGTCCACTTTAGGCAACAGTTAGCATGAGAGTAGTTCTCACAGCTGTTAGATGAAGTCTAAACTTATCAGTCTTCTCAACAATCACACACCCCATTCACGCAGAGAAAACACACAATCACATAGTGTACTGGAGTTAATTCAGTGCAGTGGTCCCAAACCTAAGTTTATTAGTAGAAAGCCGAGGACAAAAGCTCAACAATAGGCAGCTTGTAATCATCATCACTTCAAAGATGGTACTATATCAAGGCAAGTCACGCAAACACAAAGAGCCACAATAAATCTGCAGCCTCACAATAACTAGAGGAGACTGCTTTGTTAGAATCTGATGGATGAAAGCATCATTTAATTAGGTTTGAAACCACTGCTTTGGTGCAACTTGTAAGCAGATTTAGATTAAGACAATTTCAAAACAAAAAAGGCAAAGAAACACATCAGACATCTGATACACGGCAGCACATCCTGTGTTCGGCGAGCAGTTACACAAAGCAACAGCTGTAATTATAGGCAACAAAACAAAGGACTGATTTTGTGTAAGAAGAGTCGGCACGCTTACGCAGATCAGTACTAATCAGACCGAGATTAGAAAAAAAGACACTGAAAGAGCAGAAATGCGGTACGATTGCATTTACATAATCATGAGACACCTCATTCCATAATCACCACATTAATGATTTTTGCAGTGCAGTAGCTATTGCATTCCTACGAGAGGCTCTCTGGTACTTCTTACATCAATCAAGTGGAGAAACATTGTTTCTCGTGGTAATGGGGAGGAGATCCTGTAAACTGTAAATCTGTAACATCAGCACCTGTCATGAATGAAATGCGTGTCCTTGCCAGCACCTCCCAATCTCTAATACAGTACATACCCTCCTCCCTCACTCAGACGTACAAATGTAAAGTAGATGTACACACACTCGCACACATACAGACGGAACATAAAACACGCAGATTCAGGTCGATGTCAATCTGATCCATAAATTACTAGCATCACATTGTTTCATATAATAACTACTTCCAACAGCACAGGCCTCAGTTTGACTTTGACTCTTACTGCTGTTTTCTTCTTGGGAAATTTGACTTGATTCAAAATCCTCGCTTTCTTATAGAACATCAATTAAAAAAAGACTAGGAAGCGCTATTCTGGCAACTCATCAGAACATGACATTATAATGTAGCAGTATGAAAAGAAATTACATTTCCTTTCATTCCCAAAGAAAACGAACTGCAACGACTTCAACTTCAAAACCAATAGTATAGTATCCACAAATGACACATTACTCGAAGAAATAATGTCATAGGCATTGCAACTACAAGTAAACTTTTTTTTTTTGTTTGACAAATCGACTGCATTTGTACGAGCAGTCCGAAGTGAGTAACAACTACAGCCAGTGCTAATTTCTGCTCTTTTTTAAAATTATTTTTCCTCCTCCTCTCAATGCGACAGAGCCACAACGTTTGCTGCCCTCATTTCGCAATGTGCATACAGATCAAAGAAACTTCATCTCTGTCCTGCACATTGCAAATGCATATACAGTACACAAAAACAAGTATTTCCAGGATTATTAGGTCTATTTTCAGGGGAAGGTTGGATCGGAGGCCTTCATTTGGCTTGATTACAGTGTGAGATTGCTGTAATGGAAAGTGAGCCGGTAAAGTATCAAAATACACCAGCTTCCTGCGCGCTGAAAAAACAATTTGTGTTTAGTGTTGACACCTTTATACATCACAAAACAAAAGGCTTATGTCAGCATTCACACACTGTATTTTCTGTTTGCTGCGCTGGAAATGAACAAAACACTACTCGCTGTACTCCTAATCGACTCCTACGCACAAGTGTTTCCGTGTTTTTTTCCATTAAGGCCGCATTCATCACCCCCAACAGAATTACCTACAATGTTGTCTTTGAACTGCATCCATATTACTTCTGGGGAGTGATCTGTATGTGCTTTCAGCATCTCTCCTCCTTTGTGTAACACTCAAGCTCATTCTTCACATATTTTATTGACACTCACTATAGGAGACCTGTAGTTATTTATGATAATAGCAGTAATACATGTAAAATGTGTAATTTACTCATCTTAGATGAAGCTATTGTGCAAATTATCTGCAGAGACGCTAGTACTAAACTTCAGGAGGCAGTGGATCTACTTCTTTCTTCATGCACGACTGCTCTTGGCACTGTTCTTCCGGGATCTTCTGCTGAGGACTCGCAGGCCTCTCCTCCACTGCTGCCACGCATTCCTCTGAGCACAGAATAACATCGGTCAAAGGCTTGTCTTCATGCTTATCTTCCTTCAGCTCCTCTCCTCCTTCTTGTTTCCTTTCCGCAAACTCATCTTCTCTTGCATCTTGTTCCCTCACCAAAGGCTCCTCCTGTTCAGCTTCCTCTGTTCTGGGCAGCGTCTCAAAGGCTCCAGGCTCTATGGGACTGAGTTGATAGTAGAGCAGGGAAGAGGAGTCTTTGAGGAGGTCAGAGGGGCTCTCCTCCTGGTTGTCAGTGATGCACAAGACCGTAGCCCCTGTAGGGAAAGGCCCCTGCAGGAGGACCTGCTCAACACCTGGAACTTCTGCCTGCTCAGGCAGCTCCCCTCCCAAGGCACTGGGTAGGAGGCAAAGAGGCTGCTCTGTGAGCCCATCAGCACTCAGCTCTGGCTGCACTGCTTCCCCTTCAGCCTCCTCCCTCTCCCTCCTCTCCTGCTCCTCTGCGCTCTGCAGGTGCAGCACGGCTGTCTCGTTCTCCCTCTCCAGTATATCCTGCTCCGCCAGAAGATCCTGAACCTCCACGACCGACTGCACTTCGCTCTCCTCCAGCTCAGAGTCCAGGCCAGCGACTGAAGAAAGGTCCGGTGAAGTGGGACACGTGGAGGAGGGGGAAGACAGCGGGTCTGATTCAGCATACTGGTCTCCCATTCCTTGTATGAGCATCCTCCTCTTCTCCACGTCCAGCTTCATGATGGTGTGCAGGTAGTGAGTTCTGACACGTAGAGGGTTGAATTCAATACGACCTGCTACGTTGCCGCAGCCATCCCTAGAGCAGCCACACGGGAAAGACATTCGATCCACCTGAAGAATAAGGCAGAGGTAGTTTACTCTCATTTCATCTTGAAAGTAAAATGCTTAAATACTGATTAAATTTACATAAGTTATGAAAGTGTTTACGGTTGTTCAGGAGATCTAGGAAAATCTAGGAAATCATGGCAATCAAGAGATAATCTGGTTACTGTGCAACAAGTCAGGCTGAGACAGAGATGTACTTCCTCCTAACAGGTAAAAATATAAGCAAATGAGACAAAAGATTCAGGTTATTATTTATACACCAGGTGTATAAATAAATGATAACACAATGTCTGATTTACTGCTTCATTCCGATGTTTTATGAATTCTGATTTCACTGCACTGATCAATAAAAGCGTGCAGCCGGTTCTGGATCAGATAACAGCATTGTAATAGTGAGGAAAGAGATAACAGAGCAAGCAGAATAAAGCATCTGCCTCTATAAAACACATCAAGTGAGTAAATTCTCAAAACTTTAACAAAGTTGCTCAACACAGCTTGCCTATGCATTCACACTGTTTAACTTGCTGCTTAAAAATGACCAAAGAATAAAGATATTCTTATTAGAATCACTGAATTGGTTTATTTAGCTGACATATATCTGCTCCCCAATTAAAGGGGACCTTCCTTTCCCCGTGTTCCATCTAACCACCAGATTTCATGAAAAGTGCTAGAAACTGGCTTTGTATTTTGTTTTTTGGTTGTTTTTTTCATGATCGTGCTAAAAAGAAGAGAAGATTTAAGAAAAAAAAAACCCCAGCTCTGATCACATCTCTTCGCCTCAGCACTCGCCTTAGCCGAGAAAAGAGAGAGAAAAAACCCCCACATAAAATCAGATGAATAGGCTTTTTTCATAGCAGACATTTTAAGCTATCGTAGGGAGAGCACCAGTGTTATTAATAATATTAACAATGGCTCTGTTATACTCGAGAGCCCCAGAACGCCATGACAATGTGACAGCGAGCCGGCACGCAGCCTTCCACGAAACCAGCACACTTAAACAGAAGCAACAAAACAGGAGTCAGTCATCATTCGTTTCTATTATTTATTTACTAATGCGCTTCCCTCCCCCTGTGAAATGTCAAAACACCTACAAGTGAGTGAAAAACAAATTGAAAGGAAAGGAGGTTGAAGTCATCTGACGCCCTGTCTTTGGCTTTTTTGTGGGGAAGTGTGCGCTGCAGGCTAACAAGTTGTCACAATCTTCTCTTCTGCTACTGCGCTACATGTTTTTTCTCTGACAGACATAGGCTGAAGTCTGCCGGCAGAGAAACAGGATGACAGGAACTAGCGTGGCCATAAATGAGGGGAGACACTGTTACGGAACAACCAAATATTTTGTATTTATTGTTATTTATTTTATCTTAGGGGAGAAACACTGAAAACCAGCATAAACTGTTTTAGTCAATTGTTGGGCATCTACATGCATCAGTGCTACTGAACTCTCCTGAGGGGATGAACACCATTCTTCAAAAAGATATTCCCTCATTTGGGGTCATAATGATGATGATGGTGGTGATGCTCTGCAACACATCTGACCAAAATGTCCCACGGGTCTTCAGCTGGGTTGAGATCTGTAGGCTGTAATGGCAACAGCGTGTAATTGAACTCAAAGGGGGCCATTGTAATCATGGAGGAGACCACTTCTCTCAGGATAGAAATGTTTCAGGATCACTCAGAGCAACTTTGGCTTGATTTGCAGTGAAACTTCCCTCTTAGCGTACAAGCAGCAAAATGTCACTCACAGTTTAATTCAAGAGTTCAATTCAAATAAAAGACAATTCAAATACTGCAAATGTGTTTTTGAAGTTTTTAGTCTCAGCAAACTGCAAAGAAGCTCTCCTCTTTCTGCAAATGCACCCAACTCGCTTTCAACAGCTCTTACCTGGCACTTAATACCAGCCTGGCTGCAGCCACAATGGCGAGGGTCACAGTACAAACGGCAGTCGCAGCCGCATTCCTCCCGAGAGAGGCGGATAGCTCGGAGCTCAGCTTTCTCACGCGCATCGATGCGGGTGATGCCGGAGGCTCGCAGGAGGGCTCGACGCCGTTTGGTGGGCAGCGGCTGAAGGAAGAAACAGTCGTCCACTTCCACGCCGTCCACGTCCTCATCCGACACATCGTCCAGAGTCAGCAGCTCCGCCTGAGCGCACTCCACCGTGCCGTTCCTTGTCAGCTGTGGACGACAGCGTGGAACTGTGAGCTGAGGTGAAAAAGGAACTGATTGCCTATTTTAAGCTCAAGTGGTAGATAAGTACCCTGAAGAGTGATACTTCAAAAACAATTATATTTGCAGCTGATTTAGCATTTTGAACAAAGGGTTTTCAAACGGAGAATGGTGAAGGAAGTACTGCGATCTTTATTTAAGAAAAGGCCTCAAAAAACTAAAACTCCTGCATAAATTAAAGGACACAAACCCAGATATGATTTAATGAAAATAAGCTATCATGAGAAAATTAGTAACTACTTGCTGTATTACATTGGTTAAGTGTTACATACACATTAGCTTGTATGTAAGCGTCATTTTACAGCTGGTCCAAACTGAACTCCTTTTAAATACTTTCTATTTTGGTAGTTTGGTTCACTGGTTCCCAGCCTGGAGGCCGGAGCCCTCCAATGGGTCACAAGATAAATCTGAGGGGATTATGACTTGATTTGTGGGGGAGGAAAGAAGAAAAAACTAAGTTTCACTAAATAAACACATATGCATCTTTTGTATCGCTCTTTAATCTGTGTGAATTTGTTTGAAACATCAGTGGCCTCAAACAGTTATTGAAGTAAAATTGTTTCAGGAGTTTAATGGGGGTAATTAGTCTTCAGCAGGACACCTAGCAACTCACAGGCATGGGAACTGTGGAAAGGGGCCCCAGCTCGACTGTTTTTGTACGGGGTCACAAAGCAGAAAGTTTTGTAAAGTCTTGAAGGACAGAGCGGAAGTACATGTACTGAGTCACTACTGCAAGTGGAGACATGCAAAGTGCCCACAGCTGGAAGATACTACTGTGCCTTGAATTTTGACCCTCTTGGGGCACGACTGATACATCTAATCTACCTTCATCTTGCGGGCATTCAGCTTCTCCTGGCGCAGGTGCTGTTGCAAAGTGTGCCGGTGACTGGTTTCCTGTTCGCGTGCAAACTCCCCCAGTGTGTAGTGTCTGATGGAGGAGTGGTGACGGGCCATACCCAGGGAGCTGCCCCCTTGGCTGGGCACGCTGGTGAAGCCCTGCCGCCGGGGGAAGTAATACACCGTCACCAAATCAAAACGTACACGTTTCCCCCCTGGTGACGGCTTGTGCTGCCTGAGGATAGAGGTGGCTAAAGCGGGGAAAAAGGGAGAAAGATTTTCAATACAGTCTTACACACCAAATACTAAATACTTGCGTTGATTAACTGTTCAGTTTCTTTCGACTTCCTTTAATGAGATTCTTACGGGTAAATGCAGTGCTAGAGGGAGGGTTGAGGCTGTCACAGCTGTCAGCACTGTCACTGCTGGAGATGTCATCGTCAGAGTCCTTAGGTGTAGAGAATGGAGAGCTGTTGTCCACCTCTTCATATCTTCGTTTGAGGCTGAGGGACGAACCTGCCTCCATGGAAACTTAAGTATCTGGGGGCACAGAGGAGCACAAAAAAACATACCCGGCACCAGTAAATGTGTTTCAAAAGATGTGAACACATGACACATTGTGATTTACTACCACAGAAACAAAATGCTCGTGTTGTCACTTAGAGAATGAGCTAATTTTTTTATCAAACTGTTCCTGTGTAAGGTCAGCCCTTGACAACACAAACAGAACAAAAAGGTGACATCTGCTCGCTCCTGCCTCCTTTCATCTGTATTCCAGCTCCATCATTTCGTCTGTGTGGCTCCCATCTCACATGAAATCCGACTTTGAAATTATCAAGTCTGAAAATGTAACCATGGCAACTAGGCAAGCACAGTTTATGCAAGCAGCCTTGAAGCAAATAATGTCTGTGGCTTCACAATCTGTTTTTACCCCTAAAGAAAATCTGCTATAAACTGAGTGTAGGGGGAGGGATGGATATGGGTGAATTTGAAGGAGGGAGCTGATCACTTGCATCTGTAGGAGAGGTCAAACAAGGTGAATGAAAGCAGCTAAATACATGTCTGATGTTACACTGTGTTATGTCCTGTGCATTACACAGGCATCTGCATTCACACAGATACATTCCAAATAATTATACATCAATATTAACACCGATGATTATGTCCCATAGAGACACTATATCCATCTACCTTAAACCTACCATATTACTACCATACATCCTATAGTGTGAACCAGCTACTTCTCAAGGTAATTCATATTTTACTATGCAGCATGCTACTGCCTGCAACATATTGTAATGTCATACCAAATGGAGCAACTCCCATTCTGTAGTTTTTCATTCAGTTTTTTTTAAGTGCTTGCAGGAGAATGTTCAAACTGACACGTATATTTATAGCATAATTTATGTAATAACTACACAATTAAATTTGTCCTTCAGCTAAAAAGAGAAAAGGGATGTGCTGATACCAAAAAGCTGCTCAAATGCAGTCTAAGTGATCTTTCCTGGAACTACTTCTGAGGGGGGGAAAGTCCAAAATTATCTAATCTATGTCCTAATAATAATTATGACCATTAAAGACTAATACCTTGACCTAATTTCAACAAAATTACCCACCTTGACGGGCTGTAAGGGACAGGGCCTAACCTGTAAAGATGCAGCTGTGGTTATGACACCAAATGTGTGCCCTTTTTTAAAAACCAGAGTAACACATCTGACATTAAATGTTTATTTCAGTTTAGGAATTTAAGGCTTTTCTTTCAGGACTTAAGTTTGCCTTTGACATGTTACAGGATGTTTACCGACAGGTGTGACTTCACGGTATATTACCCGTCAGGGACACGCAGTTTAGAGGAGCTATTTGTTTAAATGTGGACATACAGACTGACTGTGTTGGGGGAGGTTAGATATTGCCAGTCTGACAAGGCAAGGCTCTCTATCTGTCTCTCTCTCTTTCCATTTCACACACACAGAGAGAGAGAAAAAGAGCCACACAGAGACACAATGGCAAACCGCCCGGTTAATGAAACACTAAACCCACTTACCTGGGGCAGAAACAGGGACCCTTATTCCAACCAACTCGTAGGTCGTTTCTGTTTCCAATAGGAGCTGCACATCAATCTTTCAACGCCCTATGAGACGCTCTTTTATGCCAAAACCGAGATCCCTGAACGAGTATCCAGACTGCAACCGTGGAGCCGAAGTAATCTGGATGAAAGCTTGCGTGATTGTCAATTTGCAACACTTATATTTGGCTATTTCAGGCTACTTAGGCTTCATGCTCATTGTTCTGCACACTGAAAGATGACGAAGAAAACGGGAGCTGTGCAAGACCGGCGGGTTTTATTTAAATGATGCATTCCTATCTATTTAAAGGACAGACGATAGGAAGAAGGGGCGTCATAGGGTTAGCTGCGCTTTATTCTCCAACATTTTTCGGTGCAGCATGAATAATGTAAGACCCTCAGTGTCTTGTCTTCCTGATGTAAGCCTTTAAATGGGTGTAATGGAGAAATCCGCTGACATCTGTGTTCGTTTATCCTTTTCTTCTCGCCGGGGCGGGTTCAGTCGTCTGGGCTTACTTCGCCGTCTTCTCGCAATAACGGTGCGCTCTGCTCTTTATCGTTTGGTGTCAAAATCTTGCAGGTTTTCTAGCGAGAAGACGCCTTTCTCCCCGCTTCGCCCCGGCCCCGTTTGTTACAATGTAACAATGGAGGTAGAAATTCTTCCCTGTAGCTGTATATATACTTATTGTGACATCACGGGCATGTCCTGCGCCGGGGTATGCTGGGAAATGAAGTATCTATTCAGTTTTTTTCCTGTTTCTTTGTTCATATTGTGCAGAAGCAGATGTGCAAAGCACGAAACCGTAGTGCGCTAAATTAACCTGCATTTAAGCTTAATTTGGTTAACAGTATATGACATGCTAAAGTCTAGTCAAATGTAAGTGACTAGGCATCCACATCTGTACACCAAAGGGACAGATGTGGAGCCTGTGCTAGATAGTGCCAATAAAATATCATGTCTCCTTTTTTAGGAAAGCTTCAAAACATTTAGTTTAACACTATTTCATATTTTTAAAGAAAGACAGCAAATAGCAGCCAGTACATGGTTAAGTTTTAATAATGCCAATGAGATGAAGGGCAAATACGGCTATCGAGCCATCAATTCCATTTACAAAATACTCAACATAAACCATATTATTCACATTAAGCTCTGTCCTGCCGCAAAACTTATTTATTAGCATTTGTAACATCCAAAAAAAGGAAGCAGGGTAGATGTAAGTACGTAAAAAATATTTTTTTTAAATGTCAAAAAAAACATGATTCATTATTTTTAAATTATTTTAAAACAATGATCTATTTCAAAATTATGATGGAAATGACCAAAAAACAAACAATAAAACGCCGGTGTGCTAAACAAGCTCATAGATACAGGAAGCAGATGGAGACAATTTGCTGGTGTTACCACGGAGATCACTAACATAGACAGTGCTTATCATCTTTTAAGACGATTAAGTAACAATCACATGTGCCAGTAAGCATTCTAAACAAACTGTGACAATCTAACAGTGTTTAGTAGCCTTTTTTTCCACAGAAGTAACAGGCAGACATTGTTAGCTTTCAAAGGAACCTCGGATATTTGGAAGGGCAGCTGGATTCTAACGGTTTCCCTTAATTGTCCAGTTGTTAATTTTAATACCTGTTGTACTATGATTCAACTGAGTGGTTGTGTTTCTTGCAGACTGGCTTGGATTCGATAAGGCAACCGCGCATGAAGAGGAGGACTCATGCTGAATTGCAGGCTGAAAGTCAAGTACTGTCATCTTAACAGTCATCATTTCTTTTGTTTTTTTTAAAGAGAGAACAAACGGCTGAACTCGAAGCAAAGAGTCTTGGCACGCCAGATGGTCAGGTAACAAACAACAGCAGATGTAGTGCCATTAACCTCCTTCTTGAGATGTAACCAACAGAGGGAAATGCAACCATTTAAGTGAGCAAACGGCAGGGTAAGACTTCACTGTGGAATCAGAGTCACTCCCTCAAAAGTCAGACGATAAGGTAAAGTTAAAAGAGGGGCAACTGCTTCAGTCGCATCTTCCTCCTAGCTGCCTCACAAGGTTTTTGTTTTGGGGTTGTTGTTTGTTTGTTTTTTTTGGGGGGGGGGTGCATCTCCATAAAGGAACAGCAAAAAGTACAAAGCTCTAGAGCTCTAGAGGGGCTGACTGAACCAGGACTAAACAAGAGAGAAGGACTCAACAACTCTCCTGCCTGGGATTCACTTTAAGATTATATGGTAGCCGTCACTTGTGTCATCTGAAAAAGAAAGGAATAGGAATCAAAATAAAAATAAAAAATATCTGGGAAACATACTAAGATAAACTTGCAGCAAGACTATAACGCTAAATACCGTTACACTACCACTACCACACTATCATTTTTTGCTGCCATAGTCATACCTTTCATTGTGTCCAAAACAAAACAAACTTCATCTTGGAAATTCTGAATCATCTGTTGAGAGGAGAGGAAATGATTATGCAGGTGGGAAAACAACAATATCGTTTGCAGGTTTATGCTTGTGTAAGCTCTTGAGACCGTAAGTTGACCATATTTCTGTCTTTCTTTGAAAATCTTTTAAGACATACAAAAAGCTACAACTGACAAGTCGTTAGCCAACTGTTTCAATTGGCTGTTTTTACATATGTACTGCCTGGCTCCCTCAACAAAAGGGGGGAAAAAGTCATAGTCTAAAAATGAATTGGGCAACTTTTAGCTTTTATAACGACACATATTTACTGTGGTATCATTTCGATCGGGTTAAGTAATGCAACATTTAGTTTTGTCCTGAGTTGGATTCATTTTTTTAACTTGTATGGATGATGAGAGAGTCGGACCGCTGTGTGAAGTCTTCCCCAGCATATCCCAAAGATTCTCACTCGGGTTAAGATGTGGATGAGTGTGAAAATGATGTGTCACGCTGCCTGAACCACTCTTTCACAATTTGAGCCTCATGAATACTGGCATTGTCATCTCAGAATATGCTGTACTATCAGAGAGATGAAAAAACAAAATCTGCTGATGAAAACAAATTTAGTCATTCAATAGATTCAGGTAGTCAGCTGACTCTGGACCTAAATCCCAAATCCACAAGCTTGTAATGTAGGCACTAGTCTTGATCGGTGCATCACTTCATCCACATGTCTTCCTACCAGGTTCATTGGCATTGAGTACTACACCATCTGAGAAACTATGACATAACAGTCTTTTCTAATTCTGTTTTACTAGTATTAAGCACAGGCGTATAGACGAGTTTGTCCTTAAAAGAGGCTCGTGCACCTCTCAAATGGCCGCATGGTATCAGCTGCAGCTGAGATCATCATCTCAAAAACAAGAGCAAGCCTCACTCCAGATCATGTCCACTGCAATCATGAATTCATGAACCGAATCATCTGTAAACTTGGGAAACTGTTTTTTTGGACTGGAAAACAAACTTTTTAATTTAATTCGAAGCTTTATTTGAACATATAGACTGAAGCCAATTTTAGTTTAGTTTAGTGGAGATAAGAGTTATAATCATTGGCTAATTGACTAATTAAAGAAATTTGCAGATTAGTCAACTACCAAAATAATCTTTAGTTGCAGCCCTACTAATTAGCATTACTACTGAGTAGTTATTTTAAGGCTACACAGCTGTTCAGTTATAACTCCTTGAGTTCTCTTTGCATTGTGGGAAAATGCTTTTACTTTCACTATTAAAACATAGCTGTCTATTCCACTGCTGTTTTTCCCCCCATTGATCTTCAAACATTCAGGATTTATTCCAACCACACTTCTTTCTCCAAGATGGTGGTTCACCACTATCCTTCCAGTTTTTAACAAAGCGTTGCACAGGTTTTAACCCACTTTTAGTAGTTTAAGCAGTATCCTTGGTTGTTTTCTTTGTTTGCCAATAACGTGATCCAACATTTCCTAACAAATTTCCATAATAACAGGATGTCTTCTAACATGGGGTAAATAACCCCATGTTGAAACTCACAAATGACTGTCGTTTGAGCCAGGCAGCATTAAAAAACAAAAAACAAAAAACTGTATAAAAGTATGAGAACAAAAACTTTAAAGAAGTTAACAAGTCGTGTTATTATCTTCTGGTTCTTTTCTACTTTTTTAAAAACATTTGCCTGTCCTGTTGATATCGATCCACTAGAGCTGGGCGATATGAGATTTTTTCATATCACGATATGTTTTTTTCATTTCAGGCGATAACGATATCTATCACGATATAAGCCAAATAACTATATTTGTAAGATTTAAATGTGCCGTTGCTCACAAGTAAAATGTGAAATAATCAGCAGCTTGTTTTTATTTAAATATTTATTTCCCATAATAAGTTCAACAGGGTAGATGTACTTAAGGAACATGAGACTTTTTCAGATAAATAAAGGCAAATATTGCAAACTACACAAAAGGCAGCCGCTAAAGCGTTTAAGTTTCAAAACAGAACAAACAAAAACAGACTAAATTGTCAATTCCACTTAGAAACAAAATATTAATTCTAAAAATAAATCTTAGTTTGTTTTACAGAAGAACAGACAAAACTGACTAACTTTTGTCAATATCAAATAAACTGAGAACTAAAAGGAAATTCTCAATCTCTCCTTGTTGTATAGCTGAGCTTTTCAAACAGTTTTAACAGTTACTTTAGTCTGACAACAGCCGAATGACGAATTAGCGCTTCCAGTCAGAGACTGAGGCTACGTCCACACGTACACGGGTGTTTTTGAAAACGGAGATTTTCCGTTTTCGTTTTAAAAAAATAATCCCGTCCACACATAAAGGCAGAAATGAAGGAAAACGCTGCTATGAACATGCCAAAGCAGCAGGTGGCGTTAGATTCCTAACCGTGCAGAAATGTTGGCCAATCAGAAGTCTAGAAGCCTCGGTGGGAAAAAGTAAACAAAGCTGGGGCATAGAAGCAGAACCGAGTCGTATGTGTGGAGGGACAGTAACTGTGTGTATATGTAAGCATTTAAACACTGCAGAGTAGAATTAACAGTAACAGTATTGTAGAAATTCATTTCACCGAAACAATAACGTGGCGCACAGTGTGACGCATGCACCAGTTTATTGTATTTCCAGACTTGCTTTCGGCACAATTTACAGTGCACGCTACTCTGTTTTTTGTCAGACTTGAAATAGCCGATATACCTTCACACTACGGAACTTCTATGGCTCTTCCCTTCGACAATCTCTCCAGCATTGGAACCGTCATCTGTTTTCTCTTCGGTCACGCTCGGTAGATTTTTCTAGTCGGCACACTCATTTCCTCCATTACGCGCTGGCTCCATTACCCAGGGCAGCTGTGGCTACAACCGTAGCTTGCCTCCACCAGTGTATGAATGTGAGAGTGAATGAATAGTGGCATTGTAAAGCGCTTTGGGTGCCTTGAAAAGCGCTATATAAATCCAATCCATTATTATTATTATTATTATTATTATTATTATTATTATTATTATTACCCACTGCCTGCTTCCCAAACAAACACACGTGCGGCTTGGCACTTGTGCTGTACGTAACAAGTCACGCGACGTGACGCTGCGGCTGTGATTGGTTCGGCTCTGCGCTACTTAGTTTGGATTGGCTGACCTTTTTTTTTAATTTTTATTTTATTTTAAGAGGACAAGAGCGGCGAAGTCTATCGCGATAGCTTAATTTCTCTATCGAGTAAAAGTTATATCGCGATACATATCGTTATCGTTCTATCGCCCAGCTCTACGATCCACTAATTAAGGGAGACTAAATGTGATTTGTTGCTCTCCTAATGGTGTGTGCATATATATTTTCATGCAGGAAAACTCCTGCATCCTCCTGTTCCTCTCTCCTGTGAATATAGGTACATTTACATAGCTCCACTATTCTGTCTGTGCAACTGCACTATTAGCAATTAACATCAGAGTTAGCTACATGGATCCAGTGCAACATTTAATTTTACCAAATCAATCCACCCAACCCACCCCAGGCGCAAGATCTACCAGTTTTCCTGGGGAAACCCTGTGCTTGAATTCATATATAATAACAGCAAGTCTCTACTGATTCAAAAAGTGCAAATCTTCAACTCACAGTAAGATCATAAGAGGGGGATTGCCTTACCTCATCACTAACCAGCACATGGATGCCAGTAGGGCCTTGTTTAAAGATCTGATTGATCTGCCTAGGTGAGATGCTGAACAGATGAGCAATTTTCTCTGTCAGTTCTGTAACCGTGAGTTCCTCCAGGTAAATGGCGTGATATACTGCAGAGAGAGAAACAGAAAGGTTAACACAAGCTAAACAACAAAGGACGCTTACTAGATATTAGGCATACTCAATTATAGCGAAACTAAATCATAATTGTTGCTTAGCCTTCAGAAGAATAATAGTGCAGGGCTATTTCCTGGCTGGGCACCTGTGAATGGTTTAGATCCTTAATATTAGGCTACAGTCACTACAGTAGACTAGAATAACACTGGACAGACATGACCAAAAGTTTTGTCACCACGTGCAATCAACTTATCAGCCTGCTTATGGAAATGGTCATTTTGAACAGACAGACCAGGTTTGAGATCACTGTGTTAGCATTCTGTCTGCATTTAAAATTTAGACAATTTTTTGCACATCCTTGCCAATCTTTAGAGACTCTCCAGTTAGTATGAGTCCGACAAAGATGGTTTGGAAGAAGGCCTCCTCCCACCTGGCAACATTTCCATTTGCCTTGAATTAAAGTGGTCAACAGTTGGTTGTGACAACTACTTGCAACAGTCCCAGACATAAAAAATTTTTTTAATGCAATCACTCGCCAACCACCAGTTTTTCCTGTTTACAAGGAGGTTGCAATCCTAGCTTTACTCTAGTGTGACTGAGGCCCCTCAAAATAAAAATTAAAAAAAGAGAATAAGAAAAACTTTATTAACCCCAAAGGGAAATTCATTAGATTAAAAAAAACGTTTGGACGTCAACAAAGATAATGATTAAATTAACATAAATTAAATGAACATACACTGACCAAAGAAAGCGCTGGCAGCAGCATCTCCATTTTCATGTTTCGGATGCTGTTCCCGCGCCTGCTGAGATTCCTGGCAAACATAGATGGTGAGTCTTGGACGTACCACCCTGAATTCAAAGAGAGAAACAACTAAAATGCAGATGCCTAAAAACATTCATACTCTTTTTTTTTATAAATTAGGTAAATTATATATCCTAAGAAGGTAGGAAAATTTAATATAACCCACCGTCCTTTAAGTGCATTGAAGAGTCTTATACCATCAGCTGGCCCACAGATCTGAATAACATCCTCCCTGGTCAGCTTCAACAGGTCTACCCCTGGTACACAAAAGCAGATCCTATTCTCAGTCTCTACAAACACACGGTTGCTTTTACATAATTCGTTTTTAAATCAACGAATTATGATTCAAATTTGTCTTGTCATCTTTTACCTGATTTTAATTCTCATGTCTCCTTCAGTAAAGCACTCTGAATAACCTCTGGATATAACAAGGTGCTACTTAAATAAATGAGTACATTTCCAGAAAATATCTTTCTAGTTTCACATTAAAGTGCAGCCTTTTATCTTATGATATGGCCAAAGAGGTAACCATATTACCTGAGAAGTTAGTGAAGAGTCGACAGAAAGGGGAGAAGCGGTTTCTATGAAGCCACTGTTGTGCATCCTGTGGTGTTGCTGTTGGTAAC
Organism: Astatotilapia calliptera; assembly: GCF_964374335.1. Lineage (NCBI taxonomy): Eukaryota > Metazoa > Chordata > Actinopteri > Cichliformes > Cichlidae > Astatotilapia > Astatotilapia calliptera. Next base: position 8,274,404 of record NC_137441.1, read on the forward strand.
AAATTCTGAAAAAGAAAAAAGAATTCATCAAAATACTCTGACATAAGCAACCGTGTCAGAGACCGTGTCACCATGGTTACCCCATCAAGTCAATTTGTAAAACATAAAAAATATTAAAATTGTAAACACACATCAATGAAGATTATCAAGAGCTGCTGGATTTTACCTTAAAAGGCAGGATTTTAGAGACAGGTAAAACTCATTTCAAAAACTATTTAGATATAAGCACGATGAGCTACATCATATCTGAATCTGACATATATATGACTCAAATCAGATATATATCAAATGCTTTCTAGTTACACACTGAGTCATATTTTATACTTGCTAATGAATCTCATCCCAGGCAGAAGTTTAACACCCAGATGTCAGCTTTGCATTTGAGCTTATTAAAATGCAGTTGCTTGGTGTGGCGGGAGGTAAGCAGCCGGTAAAATAAATCCAAATAAATCCACAAACTAAAAATGAACTTACATCTGCCACCTGAACAACAGGCTCAGGCTGGTGGTTTGGTGACCCGTTTCTACAAAGGATGAAAAATTTATCAGTTAGAAAGAAGCAATAACAACAAACTCCACATTAAGAAAAACGTAGACCTCATGTGTTGCCCTTACTAAACAAATAAGGCCACTACATGGATTTCATAGTGATTTTTAAAGTAATCCAGGCAGCATACCCTTCAGCCACTGGAAAGCTGTTGTGGGTGCTATTGAAGCCAGGAGATGGGGAGTTGTTGACATATGTGACCTCAGGCCAGGGAGAGCACTATAAAAGACCCAACATTTGTGTTACTGTAGCGTCTACATACATCACCAGTATTTTTGCTGCCAGTAGATTTGATCTTAGGTTTCAATTAAACTGAATTTGAGCCAAACTCCTTAAGTGCTTAGGAAAATGGATTTAAAAGATGGATGATTCCACATCCTTTGTGTCTCGCTGTGTCTGCGTCTCTTCCGCAAGTGTCAAATCACCTGTTATTTCCTAGTAAATACTTTTTAAAATCTGAGGTTAAAATGACAAGCTCATTAGTCACTTCAAGAAAAAAAACAAACTAAGAGTTATTTCTTTTGATAACCGATTTATCACAAAAACATTCTCTGGTTATGCTTAGAAAAAATGTTTTGTTACTTTTTTTAAAATAAGTACATAATATAGTTTGACAGTAGGCTAACATCAGCAGTCTAGTTAATTAGATTAAGTTAAAATTCATTTTGATTTCCTTTAAACTACTTTTATCCAAGCAGTGATTACTGCTTTGAGCTCTTATATGCTTACCTCTGTCAGGATTGTGGTTTCATAGGAAGGCTGGTACTTTTCCTTTTCCTGTGGCGCCCTCTTCTCCATCTTCTCCCTGTCTGTCTTCTGCTTTCTGTCTGCACCTTTAGGCTAGAACACGTCAAGTGGAGGAAATAAAGATGGTGAATATGGACAGTACTACCACAGGGACCAAATACAACATTTGCACTGGGGTGCATTATAGATTTTATTTCAGATTTTCTCTTTTTCCATGTCATTCCTCTGACCTTGAAGACTTTGACCTGACAGGAGGCAGAGTGAAGATGTTCTGTGTACTCTCCATTCTCGTTCTCCTTAAACGTGTCAATCTGGATGCGGAAAGGCACGCCCTTTTCTCCGCCATGCTTCCGCATGGTGAATTCTGTGCTAATGCAGTGAACCTAAAAAGGAAAGGAATATGAAAACAAAATCTACACAAGACTGATGACCTAACTGTAATATCAACAAATCATGCCAAAAGTGTAACATTAGTAAGTGCAGACTGACATTCAGTTTACTTGTGCAATAAATGAGTAAACCAAATGTAAATAGGCTCATCTCCATCACGCCAAAGCACTCTAAACTGCCTCATATCACTATTGTTCATTTTAATTTAATAATACAGAGAATAAGAATTAATGACACAATCATTACTATGTGTTGCCCATCAAGCTACCTGGATAAAAACTGAGGTTCGTTTTGATGGGTCCCAAAGGAACTCCACCGTGTTAAGCTGAGTGGGGTTAGCCCTGGGGTCAATTATCCCCACTGACATCGGGATATCTGCAATGGATCAAAGCAAAACAAGCAGTTATCAAAGATGCTTTTGATATACACCATCTTCTCGTTATTGCAACCATGAGTATGAATTTCCGGTTTTGGTTAACAGTTGGTATCCTGAATTTACTTTCTGCAAAAACTATTTCATTGTTAGCACACATACAGGGCTACACAGCAACCACCTTGCAAAGCACAAATTCAGTATAATAAATACCTGATCTTTCTGTTAGCTTTTTAAAAATATTTTTAATGCTCACCCAGGTCGAGAATGCGATCCCCTGGCCTGTTCCAGCGCCAGCCTTCCAGCTGCTGGTGCTCTGTGTATTGAAGTCGTCGGTCATGAAACACCACACGAATTATGCTCTGAAATTCAGAGAAAGTAATTTTTACTGAAGGATTAAAGAGAACATACACTATCGTTACCCTGGTACCCCAGCACAAGGGCTTAGTTCAGCCTTGCAATAAAGCGATGTGATTAGCTTGCCTAACTACTACACAATATAAGATTCTAAGCAATTTACAAAAGGCTGGTGTGAAGGAGATTCATCCAGATGTGGTCTTTGTCCCAAAACCTTTCCCTAGTGGCCATTTCATTCCCCATAAACACTTCAGCAATAAACAATAAAACAGATCTTAGCTGTTAGACTGTTTTTAATCTCTAGGTATAGTTTTAATGCTAAGAAAATGTCTTTGAGACTTTTGAGACTACAGACAACTGGCTGAGAAGTTGGCTGAGACACACACAATCTGTATTTTACACCACTGAAGAGATGCTTCTGACACACTGAAGAAACCTTCAAAGTAAAAGTTGATTAAAATTCATATTACACTGAATATAAGAAATGTAATCACACAAAAATGAATCATCCATTAATTTCATCTAACCCTGGAGTTACTTATTCCATTCTACTCACAGCCCCCTGGGATTTTGTGAAGCATGGCTGGATGCAAGATGAGCCATTGGCTGGAGCTTTTCCAATAATATTTATACAGGTTTACACTAGCAGCTGCTGGATTATGCAAATATATTTTTAAAGATTTT